>NC_133766.1:1772500-2372500 GCF_036562045.2 Rhinolophus sinicus
ATCACTGACACTTTGGCATGTGTGCTCCTTCTTAGAGTTGCACCCCCGACACATTGCATTTCTTCAGAGCACGCTGCATGTCAGGGACGCACCAAATGCACCTATTTGCAATCAGTTGTTTCATTTATCAATACAGTGTGAACACCTTTGGAAGCCAGTAAACACAGTTACACCCCCTCACTTACATGTGTCCCCTGTATCCCTGCACGCGGATGCTGTGTAATATATTAACTCGCCCCTTCCTGTTGGACACCTGATTTCTCTGCAGGAAGCCCTCAGGCAGCTAACTGTGTGTGCACATTCTTACATGTTTCCTTAGTGTACATTTCTCAAGGTGAAAATACTGGGCTGAAGTATGTGTCTGTCTTTCATATTTTCGACACATTTCACATTTCTCAAATCAGTAGAGATCGTGTCATTCAAAAGCGCCGTTGAGTATGTGCACCCGTTTCCCTACGCCCTAACCAACGCTCGCTGTTTTTCAGCTTTAAAAAAAAGAAAAAAAAAGAAAAAAAAAAGTCACTGTTATTTTGATACCTGAAAGATGCTATCTTATGTTGTTTTAACTTAGTTATTCAATTAATATTAAGGTTTAGGCCACTACCCAGAGTTTAAGCCAATAATTCTTAAACTTCTTGGGGTCACAGATTGATTTGAGGCTCTGATAAAAGTTGTAAACATTCTCCCCAGGTAGATGGACATGATCAAAATAAGCTGCTGGTTCTTTTAAAAGAAATCATAATAATACAGGTCCTCTGATCTTGCCCAAGACTCTGAATCAGATTCTTCAGAGGTCTGGGTCAAGTCTCCTGCAGATAATTCTGAGGTTCACTCAGAATTAGGTTCTGTTTTAGCGCATTCACGGGTTTGCGGAGCCCAGCCGCGGGCCCCTCGCCGCCAGCAGTGCAGGCCCATGCATCGGGCAGCAGGTGACTGCAGCCCGGGCCTGACAAAGGAGGCATGGCCGCGTCACGGATGTGCTTCTGATGGTGACACGGGCATCGTGTCTCAATATGCACCTGGGGTCCGGGAAAAATGATAGGACTGGAAGAGGCAACCGTCAGCCTTCCTGAATTTTCTCTTTGGAATCCATGGCAGACTTTTTCAGGCCCCCAGGACTCTGAGGAAAGAGGCTGACCATCCCTGCCCTGGAGATGGGGCAGCATCAGGAGTCTGTGGTTTGGGGTCCTGTGTCTGGTTGTCACCAGCATCATCTTCAAGATATGGGCCTCACATTCGGACAATGAGTTAAGAAATAAATGGGTGACGTGACACTGAGCCTTTCCCATCAGTGTCGCTTCTGCCTTTGCCCCTTCCGCCTCCTGCCCAAAAACTACCAAACTACTACCAAACTGCTTCTCCTTTCTTAACCTACAGCGTATAGTGCCCACAATTCTGGAACCGGAAACCTCCAGAGCATTGTAGGCTAATACATTAAAATTAAAGAGAAACAGAAGCCATCACTACAAATTGCAACAGTATTGTTCAAGCCAAGATCGTCCTAATTATAAACTAGCATTTTTATAGATGTCACAGGGGCTGTTTTAGTGCCGCTTTGCTGATGCTAAAAAGACACTGTGGAAATGTGATCAGGGATCCTCACAGTACTGTCTAACTAGAGGGAAAAAAGTTAATTAGGCTCTTTTTGGCATATTAGTGAAGACAGGCTTATTAGACACATTTACAAGCTAATGATATGCGTATACTCTGCTATCAAAAAATGCATTTAAATAAACTGATTTACAGTTCAGCTATTTCCGTCTCTTTAACCAGTACATTCACAATCACATCACCGACAGGTAATGGGCTCAGAATCCGAGCATTTCCAGGGACCGTTCCATGAGGTGCTACCGGGATGGTGTGCTCTGCTCCCCAGGGCTTCCCTGCCCTGCCTCGGACCAAGGAGCTCTCACCTGCTCATCTAGGATGAACAGCCCTGATGTGTCAAAACACCATTGGACCCCAGGGATGGACTTCAGAGCTGTCACTCATCAAGAGTGCGAATGGGGGTGGGGCAGCCGGGACCTGGGGCACCAGAGGAAATGGGGACGCCTGGAGGAAGTCTCCACACGTCGCAGCTGCCGCACTCGGTACTTGTGGTAGGAGGATCATGAGAAATGCCGTTACTGCTCTTCTCCCCACAGCCCCCCAACTAATAACAAAGCCCAGTCCATCCTTTCATGATAATAATCCTCTTCAAAGACATCATTTGAGTTTAATGCCTGAGAACCACTTGGCATGCCAGCAACTGACGCTATTGCGGACGATTATTTCTTTAGAACACTATTGCTACACCGTCAAGGAAAATGTCACTTCAGTACAGTACTAACTGCGGTTTATTGGGACAGAGGATACACCGAGGTCAGGTCTGCCATCTCGTTGGCTGATGGCTCATCCTCAGCCACTTTGGACATCAAGTCCCTCCCGAGTCGCTCTCCTCAAAAACAACGTCTCCTATTTATCTGAGGCATCTTTTGAGGGACACGGATTCATTCACCAAACAGGAGAACTGGGGAAGGCCCACCCTGCCCAGAGCAGTTTCCACCGCACACATGGAACTGCCCTCTCGCTCCTCAGGTGCAGCTCCCGGAGCGTTCTCTGGAAGCATTCCTATTTGCCCCCATAGAGCTCAGGAAAAAAACATACCCGACCGTGGGACTGGAGAAGGGAGAGACACGTCCTCTTCTCCAGATCACAGAACAGTCACAGCCCTGATACTTTTTCAAGTATTTGCTTAAATATTTGCCTTTTCAAAAGCACCCCGAGAGCGCCCTGTTTGAAATGGAAACCTGCCCATCTTCATCTGCCCCCCTAATCCCTTCTCCGGCTGGGTTTCCCCCCTTCCGTATTTACCACCTTTCTTATATACCATAATTTACTGAGAATTATGTTTATTGCCTGTTGTCTAGACTATGATTCCACAAGGGCAGGGGTTCTGTCTTCTCCTGATTTGCATTTTGCTTTTCCCCAGGCTCCCAGGACATTGCCGGGCATTTGGCAGACAAGAAATAGTGGTGAACACATGAAAAAAGGTCACTGGACACAAAAGGGTAGCAGGAAAGGGGACTCGAGGGTCTCTCTGGCCCAAACCCTCTTTTCTTAGATTAAGAAATTTTAAATTGCTTCCCAGAAAGATTGGGATATTGGAAAATGCCGTGTGTTGGTGCCTTCCTGATGTCCCTGTGTTGTTTCCCCAGCCTTTCAGCCTTCCATCCTTGATCTTGAGACAATGTTATTATGCAGTTTTTCTTTCTAGACTTTGAGTACAAAGAGCAGATTTAACTATTTATGGCAGATTCTTGACTTTTGGGCATCAACAGGCCCATTCCCACCCCTCTCCGCTCCCAGGTGCCCACTCTGTTATGTTTCATGCAGATGCCCACAGATGTACGTGTGGTGCAAACATGCTATCGGTGTGTGTGCTGAGCGTGTATAAATGGCATCATGACACAGAACCTAGGTGTCTCTCCCGCTCCTCACTCGACTGCCTGGTTGGGTCTGGCCACGTGTCTGTACGCACACTAACCCACTGTTTAGTGCTGCATGCGTTTCCTTGGGGAACCCACCTTGCCCTCATCCACTCCTCTACGCAGCACATGGTAAAAGCACGTACCTGCCATCTTTTCCTCTTCCGGGGTCACCACACCACAGGGCAACCCTCATCACCACGGGAAGGCCCTGCCCAGTGGTTTAAGGCCAAACATTTGGGCCAAACGTCCGCCTCAGGTCACTGTGTCTGTTTGAGTCTCTTTCATAGCAGCACAGTCTGTACTTCACCTGAAACTAAAACCGTCTCCTTCCCTGAGGATGCTGTTTCTCCCGGGACCTCCTCAAAGCCCTAAAAACGGATCTCAGTCCTGCTTGAAACCTTTGGCCCACACTTGGCCACGTGGTCACATTTCATGGCAAGAGTGTTGAGGAAATGTGCTCTCGAGCTGAGAGCCGTGTGCCCAGCTAACCTCCTGGAGGGAGGAGGGGCGGCTCTTTACAAAAGGAACGGGTAATAAGCTCAACAAGTACTAGTGATTTCTGCCACACCCAGCCTCAGGCAGTGGATGATGGAAGCAGAATGATTCTGGTCCTTGGAGATCAAATCCAGCCTCAGCCCAGCCATACGGACTGGAGTCCAGGCTCAGTGAGAGAGAGTGGTCTAAGGAAAAACTAAAGGTCCAACATGCTTATTCGAATCAAGCGTCGATCTTTCGGGCACGCGCTAAATGGCTGTAGGGCCCCTCTAATGGGTTGGGACACCCCAAAATGGGGAGAGAGAGTCCCCCATGCAAACAAAACCTCTGTGGAGATGTGACGTTCAGAGCTCAGTCACAATTCCTGACAGATTTCAGGGTCTGGCTGGAGATGGGAGAGGCCAGCGTGGTGACACAGGGACAGCAGTGTCTGGCAGGGCCCTGAGGTACCTTATAGGAAGCAGTGGAACCAGTGGCAGGAGACGTGGCATCCCTGGGAGACCAGGTGGGCTCACTGGCAATGGCATCGGTGCCAGGACAGGCAGCGAGTTGCTGAATAGGGTAGAACATCAGCTCTGCCGGGGGGAGGGGATCAGCAGTGACACTCACGGGGGACAGAGAGAGCAGCAGTCCCGGGAGCACCTCAGGGTAGCGACTGGGTTTATTCCTGAATACACACAACACCTTCTCTAGAGGACGGCCGGAAATGTGTATGTGTGTGCACAAGTGTGTGTGTGCACGTGTGTGTGTGTGTGCGTGTGTGTGTGTGTGTGTGTGTGTGTGTTTGGGCCAGAGGTGCTTAGCACAAAACCCTCCATGAGCAGATGTCAAATCTCTATGATCAAAGCTCACGGGCCTCACTTGCGTCCACAAAAGAACAAGACCCAGGGAAACGGGTCAGGGAAACAGTTTCACCTTCCAGGTGCCAACAGGTTTTGAGGACCCTCCCAGCACTGACAGAGCCGAGGAATCATGGCCTTGAAAGTGTATAACGGAGCTCCAGTTTCTCTTTGGGGAAAGAAAGTGGAATTAGAGGCTCGAGGATGTGCCTGGTGTTTGCCAATGAGAAAGGCGCAGACCCCAGCCTGGACCTGTCATGAGTCCTAGCCCCGCCTCTTAATACCATGGCAGGCTCTCTAGTGGATGACGTCTCCACCGTGGGAATTCCAGTTACCCACCAGCCAAGGAACCGGCGACGGGGGCCGTGTCGTACATGAGGCAGAGCTGGGGCTCTCCAGGCACCGCGCGACAGTGGGGAAACGTCAGTTATTAATTTTCATAAAATATATTAATAGGCTTCCCGTTAATTCCTCTCATTATTCTGTGCTGCCTTTCTGCTTCTCTGACACTTAACTGTGACAATGTGACACCGAAAATATCAGGGCCTGTGGATCCGGTGACCCCAAGCCCCTTTTCTTCCAACAGCTGGGACCTTTGACCCTTGCCAGCAGGCTCTGCTTCAGTCAGGGCAGAAAAGTGACCCCCACCCCCCACACACACACACATTTTTAAAAATATTTAACAGAGGTCATGTACAAGAAAGTATGGAGGACACAGTAAGCCTTCAGCACATTTTAACGTCCTTCCTCCCCTCTGTGGAACTTCTCAAATTCTCTCAATGTGGTGTTACCCCCCCCAAAGGGGAGAGGTCTAGTTTATCACTTGGGTATCAGAGAAAAACGTCAAATTGCCAAGGGCACAGCTACAAAACAAGTCCCAGCAAATGCCCAATGAGCCATTCAGAGACTGAAACTAAGCAGACACAAGCCGCCCCTCCGCACCCGGTGGACGGTGGCAGGCATTTCTCTCCTATGACAGCATTATTTTTTCCACGCGCTTTCCTTGAAGGGAAGGTGCAGCCCAGCCTCTCTCATCGGAATTTCTACGCAGGCCTCACCAATTCCTGGAGTCAGCACATGAAACGGAAGCCATTTCCAACCCTGTGCACGTTCATTGAGAGAGAGATTCAGACAAACCTTAACAGGACAGCAGTCCTCGGTTGATTCTCTCGGATTACTTTTATCTGGGTAGGTCGGTTTCTAACAGGTGCAAGTCAGTCAGATGTGCCCAGGTCAGCCCCCTGAAGTCAAAAAAGGTTCATGGGACGCTGGACATCCTGCCAGCTCCCCAAGGGGACAGTGCCTTTGAGAGTTACGGAACCAGCCAAGGCAGCAGAGAGCTCGGGCATACAAGCTGCTGCGAAGGGACATGCTTCATAAGCCAACATGAGGCACAGGGAACTGACGGGGGCAGGGTTGGAGGACGCAGAGGGCATGAGGTCAGAAATCATGGGGACGGGCAAACGGTGGGTGAGGACAAGAAGCCAAAGGTCAGAGAGCTGCACCGCGGCCAGCTCCAGGAACTCACTGTCCCCGCACCGCTCAGGTCGCTGCCACGAGACTCGTTTGAATTATTTACCCCAAGTATTTCCCCTGCTAACGTCTTCACTCCTCGGTTCCCACCTGCATTGAAGGAACAGGAGACCTGTACGTAAACTCCGGTTCTCTCACTTATGGATGGGCAACGTGACCTTGGATGAGCCTTGCGCCCATGTTTCCACAGATGCAGTCAGTCAAGATGGGATCTCAGATCGCTTGTCTTTGAAGTTCTGTGATTCTGAGGTGCAAAGAGGGGCGGGCCAGGGACTTGGCTCTGGAGGCCACAAAGCAGAAAGGAACGCGTTTTGTAAACAAAGGAATGTTAGAAATTGTTTTGCTATTTAGTAGTATTTTGGTTATCACGCACGGGTTTACCTTGGCTAATTTGGGAGTCAAATATTTTATTCATCATTAACATCTCTTTTTGACTGTTCTATAAAACCGTTATGAAAGTCAACCTAATTTGACAGTTAATAGAGTCCCAGTTCTTTTCATTG
Organism: Rhinolophus sinicus; assembly: GCF_036562045.2. Lineage (NCBI taxonomy): Eukaryota > Metazoa > Chordata > Mammalia > Chiroptera > Rhinolophidae > Rhinolophus > Rhinolophus sinicus. The sequence continues at coordinate 1,779,341 of NC_133766.1, forward strand.
ACTATTTCAAGCCTTATGCGTTAAAATTATATAACGATAGGAAAAAATGGTGGTGGGGGCAGGCTTTTTCTATGTGCTAGGTACTATGCTAAGTATTTACATTTACAAACTTGTTTGATTCTCTCAACAAAGCTTTGGGTACTTCCATCACGAGGGGGTGAGGACACAGAAATGTAGGGGGACTGAGTAATTAGCTCAAGTTTATGCAGTGAATCCACGTTCTGGCCGGGTTTTGAATGTAAGCAGTCTGACACCAGAGTCCTGGGAACCCGGGGGACATGTGAGTAACAGAATGTGCTTTCGAAGAAAGTAGGCCCAGCAGATAGCCTTATAATAAACAACACGTAGTTTACACGTAGTATGTTTATATGCAGATTTGCCATTAAAATATAACTGTGCTCAGAGAGCTTCTGGAAAGGAATGTCATCACTAGCCGTCTGCTGGGTGGCTCTGTGACGCCTTCAGCACTGTGGCACACACACAAAGGTCACGGCAACTTGAAGGCCACATGTTCTGCCTCTCCAGGGCCAGGGTCACGCCCAAGGGCTCGTCACTGGGGCTGTGCAGGGCAGATCTGATCTTCGTTCTGGAATCCCAGGGATCACCTTATGGGACTGTGACCAGGAGGATGAATGTGTGTAGACACACAGATGCAAATCGAGTAAGCACACACTAAGGTGGGGTCAGGGGAGGGAGCAGAGAGGGAGAGAGGGAGAGAGAGAGAGAGAGACCTCTGCATCTTTGCGAATTGTCTGCATTCTCAGCGTCCTCCAAAATGGGGAGACCAAGACGTGAACCAAAACAACGCCTTCTCCATGGACAAGAAATGTGGACAAACAAGAATGCCTATTCAAATATTACTAAGGAGAATAAACCAACATGGGAGTATGAAAAAAATACTTGCCACCGAGGGAAAATGCCGGGAAGACCGAGGATAAGATCGTTCCTCTAAAACATTTTGTATCCTATGGAAGAGAATGTCCAGCAACTGACAGGCATCCTTAATGGAGGTCTAGACGAGGTAGCCTCTCTGACACAGAAGCAGGAGATAACAATGCCGAACAGGCTGAGACTGTAGGGAAAGCAACACGAGACAGAGATGTGAATGAGGTAATGATTCCAACAGACTGAAAAACAAAAACACAGCTCAGATCCTCACCCAAAGAAGCAAAAAAACCATAGAAGAATCGATGCTGCAGGAAAATGAATGAATAATGCCATGGAGAAATTTCAAGTAGTCTTTCAGAATGCAGAAACTCAGGTGTTTAGAGGTAGAGAGAGGATAAAAGGTCTGCAAGTGGCGCTGGGCAGCAAGGTGGACCTCTGTCCCCATCTGAGGGATGCAGGGCGGGAGGGAACAAACAGCCGCTCCGTCAGGACTGTGGGAAAACTTGTGTCCTCGGGAGACAGGTGGGTTCCAGTGAAATGAAAATAAAATGGAAATAAAAGCAAGGAGGAGAGAAAGTTGGAGAAGAAATTGAAAATGGAGGGGAATTTGTTTTTCCCTGTGTAAAGAATCACTTGCTATCCTCTCCTCCAACCTCCCACTCCCTGCCCTTCCAGCCCCAACACCAACAATGCCTCATAATTCATTCAGAAAAATGGAAACCGTGCATCTGCCTGCTCCCATCTTCTCCGCCTGTGCTCCCAAGGGAGTAGAAAAGTCGTCCACACCTGTGTGACCCAACGCGCCTCTCCGTCCTGTCCCCTCGCTCTGTCTCCAGGCCTTCATTCCAGCTCTCCCGGCTCTCATTTGTTCATCGATAGTCTCTCCTCTTCTGTTGGGTCATTCCAATCACCATGGAAACGTACTTTAGGGAAACACTTCCCCTTGGAAGGGGATCTCCCTCTGGCTAATAACCCTTTATTCTTTCTGCACACTTAACCTGCTCAGGCCAGTTGCCAGCACCTGCCATGACACTTCGTCACGCGTATTCACTCCTCAGCCTACGTCTGGGTTCTGTCCCATGGCTCCAGGGACACTGCCACGCCTTGGTGTCCTGACCCCTCAGGGCCTGCGGCTCAACCTGCAGACACCAGCTCCTGTACCCCTTTACCCAGCCGTCTTTTCTGTCCCTGGCATCCAGTTTGCATCTCCTTGGCAAACCCGAAATGCCAGCAAGTCAGGGCCCTCTTCCCACCGCAGAAGCAGGATGTGCCCACTGGGTGGAAGGCTGGGATGCTTGGTGTGTAAATGGTGCCAGGGTGGCCCTCTGAGGGGTGTATTTTGCACTGGCTTCCAGAGTCGCCCCACTGGTATTAACCATCGGTTGCCTGTGCGGGCAGCTGGCTTCATCACCTCTTTTATTGGCTGCCTTCCCTTCCCTGCTCACTTCCATGTCCCTGCCTGCACCTCTGAAATCAACTCTTTCCACTTGAACCTTTGTTTCTGAGTTTGCTTCTGCAGGAGCACAAACTGAGCCGACCTTCCTGAATTAGGTCTGCTAACCGTAGCACATTTTTCCTGCCCCACCTCACTGGCTGGTTAGCAGCCTGTGACCCAGAACATCACCCCATCTTTCTTGAAACCTCGCTCCTCTCTTGACTTTCAAGGCACCATGCCCTCCTGGTGCTCACCCCCCACACACACACACACACACTGGAGACTCTGTCCCCACCCTGCCTATCACGCTGGGTATCACAGCCTCGGGTCCCCACCTCTGGTCCCCACCCTGCCCCTTCTCCTGTGTCTTCCATCTGATTCCACATTTACAGCTCTGCCGGCCTCGCTTCAGAATTCCAGACTCACTCCGGACATTCACTGAAGGATGACTCTCACCATTGAGTTCCCTTTCCATATTCTCTCAGATGGAGATGATTTTCCAGCTGTGCCGACCAGTGGCTGGTATTTAAACCACAGGATCCCTTTGACTGTATCTCTTCAATACCCACTCAGCCCGCTAAGGCTATTTGTTGTGCCATCTTCAGCGCAACTAAGCCCAAGCCTGTGTCTGTGCAGCAGACGTGACTAAGAACTGCAAACAATGTGGCGGCCATCCAGCTCTTTGGAGATGACAAACACCTAGACATCTGGGTGATGGACTGACATGCTCAGTTTTCATCCGGAAGAGGAACATTATGCAGACAAAGCAAGCTTTCCTATGTTAAAAAAATAGTTTATGCTCCCTTCAAAGGGGAAACTGATAAAATAGGGCTGGTACATTGGTTATTACAACCTCATTCTAGGTCTCTCGCCTGTACCCTGGGGTTTCCAAACCTACTGAAGGGACAGAGCCCCAGAACTGTGTATTCAGGCTGCCATCTGCTTACATAAGACAGCGACTTTTTGGCTTCACGGCAGAATGCCAAAGGCTTGATTTTGAGTGGTTCCTCTGTCACCGAAAAGACAAAACAAAGGGTTGCTGACAAAGAAAGGGGACCTGATGCTTACTTGAGTGCCTGAGGATGAGAATGGTCAGTAAACAATATGCTGAGTAGGACGGTGAGGCAGGGTTCATACCCCCCAAAGTGAACTCACTTATATTCTTTCTCTGATGGAGGAAGGAAGCATTGCATAGACTGGTGAATAAAAGAAGCGTGACCCTGGGGTTGAAAAACCTGTTGTCCTTAGAGGGGAATTATCTCTCCTTTAGTGGCAGAAACAACTCTTGGAGTGATGATGGCAGCTGCAGTGGTGCCAGCAGCAAACAACAGTGCCCTGGTAACAACAGCAGCAGACAAGGGTGTGTGTTGCTTTAAGGGCTGAGACCAGAAATGGAAGTTTGGCACCTGGGGGTGGAGAAGTCAGAGACCTGAGACTCCGCAGTTTCTTGAACCAAACCAAGTGTGGGCTGGGGATCAAACATTCTTTCTCTTTCGCTGTCATAGTCTAGGAAGATAAAAAGCTGGAGCCAAAGACAATCTGAGCATCTTGATGTCATTTTTCCTCTGGGCCACGTTCAGGAAAATGTCTTAAAATGTGCACCTGTGAGCTGCCTGCCACACTTGGGATGTGCGCTTGCTGGCCATTTCCTAGAGATGACCCGGGAACACCATGAGGCAGAGAGTGCGGGTTGCACACCAAAAAAGGAGAAAGACGTTGGACCCAGAAATAACGTTCACACAGACAGACGTATGGAAAGCCACAGGGCGTCATCATTTCACAGAAAACCCAAAGCTGAATCTCACTTGCCAAATAGCCCTTGAGTCCCTTGCACATTTGAAAACGAACTATTCCAAACTAAGATGCTTTTCTTAGACGAGGTCTGTCTCTTGACCAGCCAGCAAAAGAGAAGGAAAAACAATGCATGCTGAAGGCCCCTTGGATTGTGTAAACAGAGAAGGTCTGTATATATTCGGGGCCTCCATTCCCTTCCACCCTCTTGTGCTGCAGTATTTAAAACCAGACGCTGGCTGCCCTGCCTCTCTCTGCTGGAAGAATTACTGTCCACAGGCATTGTTCCTGACAGAAACTAAAGGCCAGGCAGTCTCCAAGTTCTGTAATTAAAACAAGCTAAAAGAAAAACCAAAAACAGCCTACAACAAAATTCTCTGAGTTTAACACTTTTATTACAAAGACACCCCTTAGGTGATGGAGAACTAGCTTAGCAGTGATTGAAAAACACTCCAACCATGTGCGTCATCTCTGAAAGGCTCCCACCAGTGTGACCTCAGGCAAATTGCATCTCATCTGGGAAGTGAGTGGTTTGGAATTCCACAATCCCCAAGGTCCTACTCGGCTCCCTGGGTCTTTAAAAGTATTTTCTGTTGGTGGAGGGGAGCCTATGGGAGCCCTCTGTACTTTCCGCTCAATTTTTCTGTAAATCTAAAATTGCTCGAAACAATAAAGTCTTTAAAAACATACACAGGCCCAAGCAAAACATCAGACAAACCCAACTTGAGGAACATTCAACACAAAACCTGACCAGTTCTCTTTGAAAACGTCAAGGCCATTAAAAATAAGGGCCGAATAGCAACTGTCACAACTTGGAGAAACTGAATGCCACATCATGTCCTGGATTGCATCCTGGAACGGACAAAGGAAAGTATTTGAAAACGGTTTAAATCTGAAGAAACCTGCTGCTAAAAAACCAGTAATAACTAAATAAGCACTGCATTAACCCTCAGCAAAAAAGAAAGATGTGTCACTCTGAAAAGGTAGGAAAATGACAGAAAAACATGTGAACAGCCCTTAGGACAATTATTCATACGTAACTACTTTTAACATTTTGGTGATTTCTCTCACCAAAAAAAATTGTATAGTTCACATACTTGGGGCCATGATAAGAATGAAATATTGACTCTTCTTTTGTAATTCACATATGTCATAAATATTTTATCCTTTATCCAAAGTCGTCAATAATATAATTTTTTTTTAGAAGAAACCCCCCCAAAAATATATATATATAATTTTAACCACTTTGAAATATTTACACATTAGGACATCAATATCATATTTATTTGTCCTTATAAATTTCTATTCTCGATTCATTTATACATAAATAGATAGATATTTGGTGGAGTGGAAATCTTAGCCATCACTAATGTTACTTCCCCTCCGTGTTTCATTCCGACTCTACATGTGGTCCAGCGAGGAAAAAACGGTTTAGGAGAAGGAAAGTGGGGAGACAGCACTGGGGTCTTTGCTTTCAGAGAATCTGAACCACAAAAATCTTCCTTCACTGAGAGAACGTAGAAATTCATGCTGCTTCTTAATTTAATTCCCCGCAAAGGCTCTTTCAGCGACTCGCTCCTTGCGGAATCCAAACCTCAAGTCCCCTTTACTGAAATTTAATTGACCAGCTCCTGCAGTATCCTCTATTGTCTCTGATTCAACGGCCCCGGGGGTGGGCCTGAAATCTTTCTTTTCTGCAACTTTCTGGTTCATTCGGACATGATTCTGTGTGGATCACTGACTCACTGTTTAGAAGACTCAAGTGGGGCACTAAGAGATTTAACCAAGGTCAGCAGGAAGCACAGCCCCAGTTTCCAGACGGGTGTGTGCAGAGTCTGTTGTGTGAGTTGCGTACTGCTCAAGGGCACCCACTGGGCAGCGGTGGGGGCTGAAACCTGCCCAGGCTGCACTCGCCAGCCACACACCCAGCATAAGAATGCATTCGCCCCCAGCAGGGGTATCCATCCAAACTCGATCCCAGGCACGGATGGGCCAGTGACAGCCCTGGGACAGGGGCCAGCTGTGTGACGGCAGCCCCCATGCCACACGAGGTCCAGGCCTATTCAACATCTGCCCCCACCTCTTTTACAGTGTTCTTCCCAAGGCCCAACCTCCCCAGAAAAATGTTTTCAATTCTTTTGCTTAAAGGATTTCACTCTAGGTCTGAATTTCCCAAACAGTATTCTGAGGACCTTCATCCTGTGTGATAAACATCAGACACACACACACACACACACACACACACACACACACACACACACGAGCCTGTGGTCACATCAACCTGAGAAGAGCATATTCTAGTCCCCCTTGGAGATCAATAGCACACATTAGTATATTAAAGTCTCTGATAAGTCTTGTAGTGAAAACAAAATACCTGGCTAATTGAAAGAACATTCAGAGCAATTGACTCAGTTTCCCCAATACAAAGAGTACCAGCTTCCTTCCTCTTCTTGTTTATGTGTACCACCCAATTAACCCTTCCCTGCTTGCCATGTCCCTGGGCATCCTTCCCTTCCATTGGCTGAGTCTCTGTTGCTTACAACTTAAATAACACAGGGACCACACCTCAGGCACTTCAGTCTCCCTAGAACATGACACACAAAATGCCTAGGAAACACATAAATGTTTACCAAATACAAACATTTACAGGAGGACCATTTTTAAACATTGAAATCAACAGCTGTTTGGTGTTTAATATTCCTGTGTGTATGTGTGCTTGTGTGCGTGTGTGTACACACAACCGGTGTGTCTCGGGGACTACTTCCGAGCGGTCAGACCACCTTTTCCTAGAGGCTCTCGGCTGCCATAGGCCCATGGTCCCCGTTAGCTGAAGCCTCCCTGGTCCCCTCGTCTCAGCTTGTGCCCTGTCAGGACGTATTAAGCTCTTCCTTGCTCAGTTCACGGACCATCATGACTGTAGAACCTGGGACGGGAAGGCAGTAGATTTTAGGTGATTAGCCGCTGAGATAAATGTTAATTAGTTTTCAATTTCCATAAAGTACCCCACTGACAGAAAGATTTGTTAAGTCAGTTAATGGCTAGAGATGACTGTTCCAAAATTGGGGAGGGGGATAAAGAGCTACGAAGACGGGCTGGCAGGAGCGAGCGTGAGGCCGCAGCAGCTCAGTGGCCATCTTGGAAATAAATGGAAATCGTACCAATGAATCACCGCGTGACCTTACAGCTGATAACCAGTAGCAAAAGCGGCACTGGGGATTGGAAAAAGGGGAGACATAAAGAGGGTGACAGGCCAAGCATTTGTATTGTTTGGCCTTGGGGGAAAAATATATAATTGAGTCCAAAATTCAAGAATGAGGACATGTGTGATGGCATAAACCTAGACCCAAAGCCACGTCAGACGTGGACCCCATTTTGTTTTAGTCCCATCCAGGAAGCTGAGAAATTCTCTCATGTCTTCCTCGAGCAGGGAACATTGTTTTGGATAAGAAAGGACAAAGAGAGGGACAGGTCAGTAGCTTCTATTTGTCTCGGATAGCACAGAAACTGACATTATGGGTTTGGACACCAGACATTTTGCATTCTCTCCACTCGGCGCTTACTGGCTTGGGCAAGCCTCAGACGCTCCCCAACCCTCAGTTTCATCTTTAGGGCACCGGGGATGTTATCTGCACCCACCTTGTGAAGCTGTAAGAATGATTAAAAGAAAGAAAGCACACACTGCCCCACGCACCAGAAGCATTGCACACACGTTAGCTAACACTGTGGGGTGAGTTCCAAAGTCAAGGTACCTCAAGGCCATTGATGATTAAGTTTCCCAAGTTTGCTAATTGCCAGAGACATTGGTGCTGCTATTCGTGCTTCTAAACATGCCCAAGGCAGCTGAGAGTCTTGCCAGACACAAGACTAAACTCTGCGGTAAGCAGACTGCAAGGCCAGGGCTGCACCAGGGCCTCCATCCCACCCATGCCCGCCTCCCAGCCAGTTTACTATGCCAGTCCAGGAGGCACTGTCAGGGCCACTGACAGCTCTTTTCCTCACTACATCTGGGTCTACAGGTCAAGACACGACTCTGTCTTCCCCTTTCCTCATCCAATGTCATGGACTAAATAGAAGTGCGTAAGATGCCACAACTGACCCTTTCATTCGTTCCAACTCAGTCCCCTCCATCCCCACCCCCCTCCCACAGCAGGCTGCTGAGACCCACCCGCTACTGAGGGTGTGGGAACGCCAGGCTCAGAAGTTTGAGTCAAGGTTCTCACACCCGGCACACAACCTCTTAGCCCAGCAACACAATGGCTTCCTAGAAGCACTGGCTGCCTTGGTTTAGTTTCGCTGTCTTCCTGGGGAGCCAAGGAATTGGAGGGAGTCAGGTCACAGGGGGTGTGGCTGTTCCAACACCAGGTTCCCCAGGGGAAATAATCACATCTTTAGCATTAAGGATTCAGTGAAACATGGCTGTGGCGTGTCCTGTCTTGGTCAAGCATGTGCTGACACACTAAACCCAGAGCAATTTTCATCAAGAATATCGCCAGTTACTCTGAGCTGCTGCTCTAGGAACACAGCAGGGGCTGAGGGGCACAGTTCACCTGTTAGGGTTTCTTAAGCATGTTATGTTGTCAAAGTCTGGGTTCAGTATACACAGATCAGGCAGTCCTGAAAAATAAGCGCAGGGCTGCAGGGAGAAGAGGTGAATTAGAAAGAGACTGCTCCTCTCCATGCAAAAACAAAACCAGCAGGAAAAAAAAGAGGGAAGAAACGGGAATGAAGGAAGGAAAGAAGGGAGGAAGGAAAAAGAAAAGAAAAACATTTCACTAAATCATCAGAACAATTAGCAGATATGACTGGAAATAATAATACACAAGGAAAAAATTCTTCATGGTAATTTTTTGTTATGTACCCAAATTTAGATGTTTGATTTTTTCTGGTGAAATTTATAAGTAAGCAAGAAATAATAACAAAGCTTGGGGTTAGAACACAGCTTGCTTCCACAGAAATAAGATGGTCTCTGGAAATATTCTCTGTTTTATGTTGTATGTTTAACACAAAGAATAAAAAGCACACGATGCAGTTAGAGGTGGATTGACAGTGACATTTCATTAATGGTTTGAATAAAGCAATTTCGTCCTAGCTCATGGTCCCCAAACAGGCAACCACAACAGAAAAGCAGCACCCCCTTATAATTCTGTTGCAGAAATATCCATTAAAGACACATAACCACACATAATTATATGTATTTAATTTGGTAGACATTTCTTCAAGAAAAGGAACTTCACACGATTTTCAAACTCAACCCCCCTTTCCCATTTCTCCTGTTTTGTGTCTGAAAAGAGAAGGCGCTTGTGACTGTATAATGATCTGGCAAGTCAGCCCCCCTGGGGACGCTTATCACACAATACAACGCAGCCTCAGCCTCGTTTAGACGGTTCTGGCATTCAATGGCGTTCTCCGCGCAGCATTTACATTCAAAAGTCCGCTGCAGATCCTAGAGCTCTGGTCCCCACAGCAAAAGGATGTGGAAAAGCCACTGTCTGAATTACCTAGAGATGTCACTATGCTTGTGGGACTAAACGAAGACCATCCAAAAGAGAACCAGCAAAGGCTGTTTGTTCAGCGCTTGCTGTAGCAACGGAGCAGCCACCATCACACACACTCGGTCCAGACACAAACACGAGCGGGCGGAGGCGTGGGAATTAGGAGGCCTCAGGGGTGCCTGCCTGCGGGAGACTATCGGCCAGGGGAAGGTCAGCGGGAGAAGTAGGGCCATCCTCTGGGATGGGCTTGGGGTGCAAATCTGCCTTGCTCCAGTTGGCCCTCCACTGGAGTGTGGGCAAATGTTGGGGAAGCATTATTTCTCTGCTGGCTCTTTGGGGCTGATGGCTAAGGAGTTACTGTTTGGTTGCCGGCACTGGTTACTCCACAGCAGGCTGACTTCCTGGACTAGTTATATCCGCGGTAGTTTGACGTGTCTCCTTGCTTCCTCCCTCCTCAGCCCACACCTCGGCCCACACCTCGGCCTCACGTGCTTTTTCCTGTGGCCAATTACTCGAAGAAAAGGTGTTGGGTGGTGTATGCCCTTGGTCTACCTAGTACGGGGCAAAAAGCCCACAGGTACTGCATTGTCCCCATCCTGGGGTGGCCCTGACACACGGTGGTAGGGGAGACGCCACAATAGGCACACGTGCCCGCAGCATACTCTTCACATACTTTGTGTGGGAGAAGAGATGGCCTGGGGTCTTATCTACGCTGATTCACGGGCCCTGGCTACTGGCTTGGCCAGCTGACCAGGAATCTAGAAAGGACAAAACGGGAAAGCTGCTTACAAGGTGTTATTAAACAGAGCTCTGAAAATAGACCAAGAGAAAATGCTGATAAATGCCCATTAGAGGGCACCCACAGCTAAGGAGACCCCCAATACATAAATGAACAAGAGGACCCATCTGGAAGATGCCAGTCAGCCACCTTCCCCAGCCACCCCCGTGCCCACATGGTGGCCCCAGGGACAAGGGTGGCCATGCAGGGTTGGAGGCAGACTCTATGTAGGAGTAACAGCAGGATTTTCCTCTACCAAGGCAAGTCAGCTGCCATCATGGCGGAGTGGCCATCTGCCCACAGCACAGGTCCATGCTGGGTCCCCTGTGTGGCCCCGTTCCCCGAGGGACCTGCCAGCGTACAGGCTGTTTACTTTGGACCCCGCTTGCTGTAAAGTAGGCACCACCTCGTCCTCACAGGAACAAACACGTTTGCTTTTCCTACCTGAAGTGTCTCAGTCAACGTCGTCATTTGTGGACTTAAAAATGACTCGTCCATCATGATGGCTTCTCACACAAGTAGACGGATTTTTTTTTTTTTAAAGACCGACGTATTTTACAACCACGGAATTCAGTGGTTTTATCAAAGACCCCAACTTCTCGAGGCATCTGGCTTGAGAAAGCAGTGGCCTGGCTACTGAAGGTTCAGTTACGGTCCCAGCTGAGAGCGACACCCTGTATAATCGGGGTGCCATGTGTTTCTCATTGGTACCTTATCTAATATAGTCGGTAACCAACATGGAGAAGATGAAAGAGAAGGTGATAAAAGTTAACTTGACCTAAAGGGATCATGGTGTGGTGGTCTTCTAACACACCCACACATTGTTTGATCTTCTCCCCTTTAAGTAGAGCTTAATTCCCAGCATTGAGTGTGGCCTGGACTTGGTGACTTGTTCTGAATGGACAGAACCAAGTGGAAGTGACAGTGTAGAATTTCAGAGGCTAGGTCATAAAAGGAACCCTGTTTCCGCCTTGCTCTCAAATCACTTGCTCTGGGGGACGCCAGGCCCTGTCATGAAGACACTCCAGGAGGCGCTGAGAGGCACACCTGATGAGGAACTGGGGTCTCCAGCTAACAGCCGTGTGAGATGGTCCCCGGTCACAGCTGCCAGGGCCTGTGGCCTCTGCCGAGCTCCTTCACTTCCTGAACTACTGTTTCTTTCCCTGTGCTATTTGCTAGTCACCTACGAGGTGGTGGGCAAAACAGAGGCCCTGCCCTCACAGAGCTTATAGGCGAATGACGACAACAGGTATTTCTTTCACTAAATCGACTCTGACAAATGCTACCGAGGCAAAGAACAGAGGACTCACCTCTTGGAGAGTAACATGGGACATAAACTGTGGAAAAGTCCTCGGTGGGAGCTACCTGAGTAGCACTAGTAACACTGACGAGATTCACGTTGCCAGATGAGAGAGACGTAGGACGGCACCAGCTGCTCGGCTGGGATGCGGAGAAAGAACGAGAGGCAGAGAGAGGAGGTCTCTTACCAACTGCATTTCCCCCTCACCTCCTGCCCCTTCTCTAAGCTGTGACCCCAGCTGGCTCCATATTTCATCAACAGTTCATGTAGCCCACAGCCATGTTTTCTCTCCACGGCCTTTACATTTTTTTTTTTCCGTTTGGAGCAGGGAGGTGACTGGGGAGTGGAAGGGCGTGCATGCTGAGTTCCTGTGCCCAGGCTCTCCAGCCGGGCAGAGGAGGACACTAGGGAGGGCTTAGATTTCCAAACCACACTGTCAGGGTGAACGGACGCTTGTTGCTAATGACTTTGACATTATTAGGCTGGACAGAGGGATGTCACTGTGAATCATTTTCAACGTTATTCCATATTCATAATGGACTAAATATAGTCAGAGGGATGGGACGAACGGGCACAGGCCCTGCGTGGTCATAGTGCATAATGCCTATGATGAAATTAAATGCCAGCCCAGCTTCTTTGTCCCCCAAGGGGCAGAGAAACCCACATCCCCACCGTCCAACCCACAGATGAAACAAGACACAGTTGTTCGATTTTTACCCTTCCTCGCCAGTAGCTAAATTCAAATACCATTTCATGAGGCCAGACACTGGGCTCTGGCTTGTGGGGACTTGGGGTGCACAGACCCAGCCAGGGGCAGCAGCCAACCTGCTCTTCTGAAGGCAGCCTGGGCCTCTGCCCAGTGCCAAAGCCTCGGGCCGTGATTTCCATTCAAAGAGAAGGTTAATGTTTTCACTTATGTAAAGGGGAAAGGGGGGGGAGCAACTATGAAAATAAATAAACAGCCTTTTTCTTCGCAATGCCATAAAGAGTGGAGGTAGAGAAAAGGAAGACGTACAGAAAAAGGGTCCCTGGCCCACGCATAGAATTCGAAACTAAGGACTCAGCTGGTCATGCCCAGGATGCTAGAAAGTTCCGGATCATAGGTTCTGATTGATTGAATTTAGTGTAGACTGTATGCACATAGTCCATTTTGCTCTGAGTCCCAAACAAAGCAAAAGAAAGGACGTATTCATTTGGTTTTAATTTATGAAATGTCTGATTATAGAGTAATACGTGTTCAATATAAAATAACAAAAAACAGCAAGAAGTAAAATCACGTGTAATCCACCATCCCACACATGTGTGTGTGTTTGTATTTACCCACAGTCCGACTGGTATGTGTGTGTACAGTGTACTGTCTTGAGCTAATTAACTTTAAATTTGTTCTTCGCAGTGTGATGTGTGTCTATCATTTAATTTTAATGTTCATCTGAGGCGATCTGCACGTTTTTATTTAGCACATGAACATTCATTGTCAAGGTCCACATCAGTGGGCTTGAAAATCACCCTCCTGATTTTAGGAACAATTCTGGGGTGAGAAGCTACGGGGTGACCCCAATGTGAGTGCTGGGTCGTCCTCGTGTCCCACTTGCTTAAACCAGGAACTGTATTTCCCAGCGTGCCCTTCGGCATGGTTCTGGGCCAGGGTGGCTAAGACAAGAATTGGCATGAAAATTGGGAGCCGGAAGTGAAACAGCAGCCATTAATGCCTCTGAAGTTCTTCGCAGTTTGACACTTGGACAAACAGAAACAGGTGCCTCGCGAGTTCCAGCTCGTCCCCACGCTCCCTCACTCCATGTCCAGCTCCTCTGCCTGATTGTGGGCCTGCGGACCAGCAACACCCCGGCTGCCTCCAGCCTCGCTGGCCCACAGAGGGAGGCACAGAAGGCACGGCTTCCCACTCACGTCTCCATGTCCCCCTGCAACATCCCACGCTGACCACCTACCACGCTGGGCTCCTGGGTTCCTTTGCAAGTCCCGGCTTGTCCACCCAAACCAGTATGTCTCCCTCTGATCCCCTACGTTCCCATCCCACACCACCACTTCCTAAAGTCCTAGCACCATTCTGGAAGGTATCATTTCTATGTACGTGTCTTATCCTGTCACACTCAGGGTCATTCTGCTTCCTTAACTAAACCCTGGTGGACACAGCTATTTGCTCCAAATGTGGGTCCAGATGAACAGGAGCTAAAGGGTGGGAAATGCCTGATTTCATCATATTTAAAGGTATTAGTGATCCCATTTCTACTCGTGCTGAATGGGACACTGGGAGCCCCCGGCATGCAGTAGCACACCAGTTATTTAAAGCCTCACCTGGAGTCAAGTGTCCATAGAACAGAAGGCTTTGAGTGACCAAACGACCTGCTCCATAGGACATTCTAGTGGAAAGAGTGTATGGATTCTCAGTTTGGTTGGATGCCCCTGAGTGTACGGTGCAGCATGAAGAAAGAAGATGAGACACTCAGAACTTGACATTTCCAGAACAAGGTCCACAAAACTTTGGCTGTTTTATGTAAAACAGTAAAAGTAACTCGTATCTCTTTCTCTTCCTGCTTCAGATTGAGGTATCTGAAAACTAACCCAAAGTTTACTCCTGTGGGTGGATGAATTACAATAAAAATACGATTCATAAGCTTAAAGAACTAAGACACAACTCATCAAAACTGACACAGAAGAAAAATGAAATGCAAATAGTCATATCTATTTTTAAAATTGAATTGATGATAAAATTTTTAAAAAGTTCCCACAATGAGAATCCCGTGCTCAGATGATTTCACCAGTCAGTTCCATCAAATACATGAAGAGAGAAATAGCAACAATCTTTTTAAAAACTTTCAGAAAATAAAGAAAGGAAAATGCCATAGTTTCTTCCTAAGATTGATATACCCTTAATATCTAACTTTGTCAAGCTATCACAAAAAAGGAAAGTTACAGGTCAATATCTATTATTGCACAAACACAAAGCTTTTCGTAACAAAATTTAGCAAACGTCTTCAAGACCAAGTGGAGCTTATTCCAAAAAATGTAATGTTGGCTTAATAACTGAAAAGTATTTCATCACAATAACAGAATAAAAGAGAAAAAAACATACAATCACCTCAACAGAGGGAGGAAAAGCTATCAAAATTCAACACCCATTTAAGATTTTTAAAATTCTTAGAGTAGGAATAGAAAGAAGCTTTCTCAACCTTATAAAAGTGTCTGAAAAACTTGTGTGGTCATCATTCTTAATGGGGATGATGATTCCCCAATGCTTTCCTCTGAATGCTGTCTGAACTGACCACTTCTGATGTTGTTGTCCAGGGCAATAAGGCAAGAAATTAAAAAGTATATGTTTGAAAGAAAGTGGTAAAGTATTCATAGATGAGATCATTGTTTATACAGAAAGATTTATGGAATCTTAAAAAGCCAACAATTCGCAGGAGGACAAAAAGGCTGCTAATAAATGAAGACATGAAAGACGTTCAGTCTCGCCATTAACTGTCAAAGTGGAGCACAGCAGAGCGGGGGAGGGGAGGGGTGCCAGCTGGGGGACAGAGGACGCTGCTGCCCTGGGCCCTGCAAATGGCAGGATGGGGCATGTATACCTGTCTCTCAGACACCTGGTACTTGGGAATTCCAGTCCTTTGTGGGGCTAGCAGCTGCCTCAGTGTATCACCAAGTCTTCTCTAAGCTTTAGCGGGTCTGGCACCAGGCTCATGAATCTCCTTTCCTGACAAGTTCTGGGGCTGATACGGGCGCTGGTGGTCCACAAACCACAAACTACATAGCGTTGCTTGGTCCCGGCCTCTTGTGTCCAGCTTCAAAAGTTACAGCTCCCCTGTCCCCTACCCAGCTCTCCCTTTCTCTCTCTCTCTCTCTCTCTCTCTCTCCTCCCCCGCCGCCTCCCCACCCCGTGACCTTCTTTTCATTGCTGTGTTTTCTAACTTTGAAATTTCATTTACTACCATTTTAGTGGCTTTTCAAGAGGGAGCAAAGATAAACGGGTGCAATCAATCAGTCATATTGTTTTGTGAAAGTTTTGTAGGAGGTTTTTAAACATCGGTATGAAAAAGGGTAAGTTTGATTTAACTGGAAAATTAACTGACATGACCGGCCTCTTGCGTCTAATGGTCACCGATAAGTGGAGGGTCACGCATTATCATAAAATGACAGTATAGAGGCTAATGCTGGATTTGACCTCCACTTGACCTGAAGTACACGGGTGTCACTTTACCCCAGCAGCTTCATCTGCCAACTGTCAGTGTCATAATTACACTGGATTCTCGGTTAATCAGTATTTGGAGGTTAAATGAGAAGTTACTTATGAGACATGGCCAGGACCTGCCTGGCAGGACTGAGCTCCCGCTTTCACGTTAGTCCCGGCTCTGAGTGGCCTCAGACCCTGCACGGAGTTGTCTGCTCCCCATTTCCCAGGCCCACTGGACAGAAGCACAGTGCAACGGGGAGAGAACAGCTCTGGAGTCAGTCAAACCTCAGCTTGAGTCTGACCCGAGCCTACCTGCAGAAAACGGCCTGAGACAGAGGCCTAGCAAGTCTATGTAAACGTGCAGCCAGCCGCTCAGAAAGCCACACGCCCTAGAAAATGGTGATACAAAAGCCAACAATTCGCAGGAGGACAAAAGGCTGCTAATAAATGAATACACGAAAAACGTCCAGTCTCGCCATTAACTGTTAAAGATGCAGAAATTAAACCAAGATATTATTTTCATCTATAAATTAGCACGTCTTTAAATGACAACACACATTACTATCCAGTGAAATATCTACTCTCCACAACCCTGTGGCACTACCTCACCATACAGCCCTTTGTAAGGTGCTTTCACAGCATGACTCAGGACGCACAAAAATGCTCACGTCTCGTGATTCAGCCGTTCCTCCTTGGTATCTGTACCTGTGCATGTATGTATGCACACGTATACACATGCACACATACATATACACACGTGCACACACAGAGATACACATACACATACACACATGTTCATATACATATATACACACATACACACATGTGCATACACATATACACATGTACATGCACATGTATATACACATGTACATATATACATATAGTATACACATATACACATATACAAAATAATTTTTTATGTATATGTGATTTTACTTCTTTATATAACTTTAAATACTTCATATGAAAAACTGAGGAGTCTGATTTCATCCCTAACTGCATGTGAAGTGCTGCAGAGCCATGAAGCACATCAAATTCTAAATAGTTTAGTCGCCATTAATTCCCACCCTTTTCATTCACGACTTGCTCTCTTCTCTCTGTAACGCACCTTTCCCCTGATGGACTAGTACATTCTCCTTTTATGCCCTTCCACCCCTGGCAGGCATTAATTCAATCTCCACTGAGGATCTTTGCATATTTCCCCTTAAATCTTCCGGGAGCCCCAGTTCTTCTGGACGAGGATACCCAGGGAGGGTCCGGCGCCGGCCTGGGCTATCGGACCCCTGACACTGGCCGGATTTCTGGCCCAACCACATCTCACTCCACGATCCTTCCGTGTCAATAGCTGCTTGTGACTTGATTTTATTGCAGGTAAAATGGGGCTCATGACACCTGCCCACTGCGCCCTTGACAGGCACGTTGGACAGGGCAGTTCAGCAGGTGGCCCAGTTCCCTCCCCTGACTCCCCAGGTGTCCGCCCGGCGGCCCCCTTCTCCCGTGTGCTGGGTGTAAGTCTGACATCACTGCACTCAGGTGAAGACATGGCACATTACTCAACTTTCCTAAATCGAATCACACACGACCCTGAACCTCCCGTGTGAGAGAGCCGGGCCTCGCCGCCAAGGACCCTGCAGACGTGCCAGGGGTCGTAGCCACTGCTCACATCACGAGTGTCCCCCAGGGCTTTGTCCACAAAAATCACTGCGCTACGTACCGGTCCAAATGATCATGGTCTCCTGAAAGTGAAAACTCGGGTCCTTGCTCCTACAGTCCATGGAGCCGATCCCCTCTGGGGCCCTTCCCAGCCCTGAGAGCCAGGGAGTCACCCCAAATAAGATCCCCTCCCTATGAGTGGCCGTGCTCCCTTCCTGAGGGTCAGCTGTTCCACCTCCCACTGACTCTCCAACTGCCTCTGTCTCCCTCCCCCCTCCCCTAACTGCCATCCCAGCCCCCCTTCACAAAGTCTCAAAAATCATTAGAAACAGGTTAGGTGCAGAAGAGAGTCTCTTGCAAAAGAGACTTTTTAATAGAGTCTCTTTAGCAAGTTTTTAAAAATTCAGTAACATGAAAGTTTTACTGTCTCATCTGTTTCAAAGGTCCCCGCCCCCACCGGCCAGCACCAGTGGGAAAGAGGCTCTCTCCACCCCACCCCCACCTGCTAGCCTCTCCAAGGTCCCTGCCCCAGGTGGACGAGGGGACAGCAAAAAGGTCACCAGCTCATGTGGCCTCCTGCACATTCACATGCAGACACTGCCCTTGGAGATCCCAGCCCCACCTACAGTCGTGTTGCCCTGGCTGCACTGAGACTCCTGCGCACCTCCGATCTATCCTGACGTGGCGGTCGCCTTAACCTTCCAAGCCAGGAGGTCAGCCTGAGAAATAGAGCTGCACACTTGTCCCCTCCGAACGCTGGAAGAGCAGGCACCCAGCACAGGCTGCATCAGCCATGCTCTGTCCTGGAAGGTTCTAACTCGTAAGCTAGGCACCAGTCCCTGAGGAGCCCCAAACTCCAGGAAACACGTGTTAAAGTCTCCCCAGTAGCTCTCTTGAGATCCCACCGCCTTACCCCACCACTTGGCTCTCTCTAAAGACATCCTGACTCTAGAACTCTTTACATGCCCCTCCCCGATTTAATCTTGGCGTCTTCGGTCAGAGCAGAGGCTGGCATCTCCTGCCTGAGCAGAGAGCAGCCCGCTGTTCTCAGCTCTGGGGCCACACAGACAGGACGGTTTTACTTTAATATCCTGTTAGGCTCACATAGCATAACGTCAGGCGGAGGTGAGTGTAACACAAAGAAATAAATGAGTACAAGGGGAGGAAACAGACGGCAGGGATGTTTGAAGAGGTGACATTAGAGCAAAGGTACACATGGGTGGAGGAGTGTCCGGGCAGGTGTCTGGGGGAAGAGCATCCCAGGAGGAGAGGGACGGCAGGTGGCCCGGCCAGGAGGGGGCACAGCAGCTGGGGATCAGAGCATGTGGGGTCCCACAGACAAGGCCAAGAGTGTGGGTGTGATTCTAACGGGTGAGGTCTGGGAGCAAAGGAGTGGCATCGCGTGACAGGTGGAAAGGATGGCCTCCCAGACCCGGAGGAGCAAGCGGGAGGCCCCGTGGGAAGTTCTGGCAGGGGCTCTGGTAAGAAGAGGCCACATTCAGGCTCTGTGTTGAAAACTGAGGCAGCAAGGTGTGCTGATCAAAGGTGTCCTGGCTGTGAGAGGAAGAGAGGCTTGTAAAAGGAAGACTTAGAACTTCCCAGCTTACTCCTGCTAAGACCAGTCCTATCCAGGGAGACAGTGTCCTCCGGGCAAGTGGGAACTCGCCATCAAGGACTTAGCCCATTTTCAGAGTCCCAAAGCCACTTGACCTCAGAACCTTTCTCCAGGGCTCTCCTCTTGCACCTCATCAATGGGGTGGGCTTGCAAGCTAGCGCCTGTAAAGCCATCTTTTCAAAGTACAGTTCAAGGGCTACTGCTACAGGCAAAGAGCCAATTAGAGAGCCACCTGCCTCCTGATTTATATCCGGATGTAACAACGGTAAAAGACAAGAAGCAGTTTGATGGGGACATAACAAAAAAGAGAGACGGAAAATGAAAGGAAATATCATTTTTAAGACAGTCACTTTCTCCACTAACAGAATCCAAGTTTAATTTCCAATCATGGCCTAACTCTTACATTTCCTGTCAGGGTTACAGGACAAAATATTAACTTTTCCTCAAGGTGCTCCATCCCCAGGTTTCTAACGACCCCCATGTTGCTTGTACGGCCTGAATAACATTTTAGTTGAATAGATATTTTTTTAACTTTTTCATAGATGCATTAGTTTTTCATTGCTATCACAAACTCCCATTTCTCACTGAAATCTATATGCTTCAGTGCAAGGACTGCAAAATCTGAATGACCTCGGGGGTCAGGCAGGTAACAGCTGTGGAGAGGGGTGAGGCCCAAAGCACTGGGGAGAGGTGGGTGCTCTGGAGAACAGCCAGGTTCCTACGCCCAGAAAGTCATTCCAATTAAGAAAAGGAGAGAATTCAACACGGTGCTGACAAAACGAAACACAATGCTTATAAGACCCCTCCCACGTTGTCTCTCCTGATACGTGAAACAATATTTTCTCTTAGACCCCAAGCCTACATTTCTCCTGATCGGTGAAAAACAGATGCAAAAATATGCCCAAACCAGCAAAAAGCAAAATGAAACCAGAAGCATTCCTTGGCTTGCTTAGCTGTTTGCACACTGTCTACTGTCTCTCCTGCGAATACATTCGCTGTACTTTCCTTACATGGGGTCACCACTGTACTATGCATTTAAATTTGATTTTCCACTAACAAGAAGATATTCTCTAACAGGCAACACTTTTTGCTTTTCCTCTGGGGTGCTTTAAAAACCTAAATAGAATGTTTCCAAACTTTTAAAATGAGTGGTTTCTTCGTTGTTATGTTCGAATAATCCTTAATGCTGTTCAAAGCGCCTGCATCCGTTGTATTAGCTAGGGCGTGCTAGGTTATACTGCAGTGACAAACAATGCCAAACACTCAAAGCCCAAAGTCATGAAGTCCTTACTTAATGCTACATGGCCAGCATGGGTCCGCAGTCGTTACTTAGGGACCCAGCCCACCAAGAGCAAGACGTCACCAAGATGTCATGAGCTTCTACTGCATTGAGAGGGCACGAGGCAAATCGGTCACTAGGTCTTCAAGTTTCTGCCTGGGAGTGACACACATCACCTCTGCTCACATTTCATGGCAACAGTTAACCTCAAAGCACATGTGAAAGAGAAACGGGTTACGCAATAAACCTGAGGAGCTCAGTGACCCTAAGTAACCACCTAGGATGGGTTGGTCACAGATTCCTACCTGGGCAGGTCATGGCGGGTGGTCATGTCGCAGGCCTGGCGTTTCCTTAGCAAAGGTCAGTCTTTGCCTTAAGTGAGCCTGTCCACTGTTCTTATGCAGCTAGGATAACACGCCGTTGGAAGGTCAGAGTAATCTCGTTTTCCAGACCCCTCAGGGTACAACCCACAGCACCAGAGCACAAGACGACACAGCCCCTCATGGCTATCTTGTTCACCGAATACCATTTCTATGTGCTGTAAATGCACATTGTTAACTATCCTGCACCTGCCAATGTAAAAGAACTATGTGTTTCTACGTTTTACTTTTTATCCAGAGATTTCCCCGCTTTGCTTGCTCCCACCCCCTTAATCTGCCACCGACGGATTCCATGTAACCCTCCACACGTCTCCTCCTTTGATTCTAATGTATACAATAAGCTGCAAAACTGCCGTTCTCCAGAGCATTTTCTCAATCCGTTGAGATCTTGCTTCCCGGCACGTCCTCAAACATTTGTCTCAAACCAACTCTATGAAACTTTCCTATAGGTTTGCACGTTCTTTCATGGACACAAGCAGGAAATGCAAGCCTACCACACACTAAAGGAGGCGATCCAGACACGGGTGTTGAACTACACGAATGCACATCATTGGTGAAATCCTTCCCACAGGTGGGGCTGGAGACCGTTCTATTTAGCGTAGAAGAGACCAAGACTCCAGTGAGTTGGTGATTCTTCCGTAAAATCCAGCGAGTTACTGGAGAGAAGAAGCAAAAGCCTTGTTTTCTTTCATCTCAGTTTAATGTCACCATCGCAGCCTGTTCTCAACCCTTGGCTGAGTTAGCTAGACATTTTCTTTATTTGACCCACCAATTTATTTATTTAGGCCCTCCTGATTTCAAAGGCTATTTGAGTCACATTCTGTGATAGTTGTGTCACGACCTTATTTAATTACATACACACAGAGCTTCTGGCAGAAAACACAGCTTCTATAACCATCTGAATTTTTTTCATTTATTTCAATGACCTATTAAAATAATAATATGGTTCATTCAGTCAACCCAACCGTTCGAGATTGTTGAAAATAATGATTCCCTTGAACGAAAACAAGGTCGACGCAGGGGTCACCTGTGGGTGTGAAGGCAGAAGCCTTCAAGTACAAGGCACTAAACTGTCCCCTATGCAAAGAGTGACCGGGACAGCGTCGCCCAGAAAGCCCCTGTGCCTTTGAGAATCGGGGCAATGACCTTCCAAATCTCCGTCACCCCTGGGTCATTACAACATGAAAAAGGCCCTTTGGCCAGTAAAATGAGGTGAGTCACCTAACACTTTCTGGGGCAAATGAGTTTTTCCCCTTGGACGAAAACTAAATACACATCAGATAATAAGGAAAGATCTGTAACCCCAGACGGGTGGTAGCTTGAATAATTTTATAAGTTTAGGCAATGTTTTCTGTCATTCTCGTGATGTATTTTTTTCCAAGCTCATAATTAATGAATTCCTTAGATGACTGGCATCCTGGTGTTTAGTTAACAGGCACATTTGCATAACAATGATAAGCCGTGTGTGTGTGTGTGTGTGTGTGTGTGTGTGTGTGTGTGTGTGTGTGAGACTGCACAACGTGTCCACGAGATGTGGTGTGTTAGCGAGTGGGATGCCTGTGTCTGCGTTTCTAGGGCCCAGGGGATGGAATTACGGTGAGAAATTTAGAGGCCGTCTATTTTTCTCAACTTCCCGAAACTGGTTTCATGCTTCTTCATTTTAATAGCAATCAAATGAAGGATGCTGACTCATTAAGAGGCCCAATTGCGAGGTGTGAATTCATCGCTGAGGGCTGAGCATAGCGGTGGGCGAGTATTTCAAAAAGGTGAGAAAATGATTTTGCCTAATGTTTAAGGAATTCCATGTTAAGGGTAGACCTGGCAGATCTGTTTATAAGGGCTTTCAAAATTGAGGGATATTTCAAGTGGGCAAAATTGAGGGCTATGCCAAGAGTACACTGTACTCAAAAGTAGCAGAGGATGCAAAAAGCACAGATGTATTTTTCATTCATCATCCTCATCATTACAATAACACACTAATGGTTTTCAGATGTGTGGGGTTTTTTTAATTTTTAACCATAAAATTCATTTATTCAAATATTATCTTAAATGGAAGCCCTGTGTGCAAAGTGTGTATGTAAAACAAAATTGCTTTGGTTGGAGGGAGAGTAAAGGTCATGGGCTCCCCCAGTTCCAACCCCTCCTCCTCTCAGGGCTCCACAGAACATACACAGAAAATCATGCTTTATACAGGTTTCCCCCACAACCCAAAACTACAACATTCCTTTGGGAGCCCAAATGGTGTAAAGTGAAGAAGCAATTACAGTTCATTTCTACGGAAAAATTCTGAGCGTTCCCAGGCCCAAAAAACAACCAATCAAATCAGATGAAATAACACAAACAACCTAAAGCAGCACTGATGTACAGAAGCAGGAGTGATGGGTAATCGCGTGGCCCACAGAAAGTGGAAGTAACATATGTACCGTGTAGCTTCACTCACCAGCATGCTGCCTCTATAATCGTCCCCTGCACAACCAATGCTCAAAGCTGTTTGCTTTTCACCTTTGTCCATAAAAGCAAATATCCTCTTGGGACTTTTTTCAGTTAGAGAAAACATGTAGGTCTTTCGTAAAAGCGAAGTGACGTAAAGCAGGGGAGACCTGTAGTACCTTGCATTTGTGTCTGAATTTTCACCTACACAACTCCCCTACACACACACACACATACACACACACACACGCACACACTTGCTCGCTCACTCAGAACAGGTTTTTGGCAAATACACTAAGTGTAGGTCATTTCTAACAACAATAAAGAACAACTCTCTTGTACTGAATGCATGCCACTTGCTCACAGCTTCATACATTTTCCCTCTAAGTCTCATTTCAACTCTGTGTGATTGGTATCATTACCCTTATTTTATAAATGGGGTAAGAGACACAGAGAGGTCACCCTACTATTAAGTGGAAAAGCTCGGATTTGACCCTGACTTTGTCTTTCTTCAAAGCTTAAGCCCTTTCCACGTTACCACATTTTTTGTTCAAACTGGCTATCCTGAAAACTCTACGGGATTTCTGCAACAAGTTCTAAAATTCCGTTTTCATTTTTATAATAATCCAAAAACTTTCATGTCCGGGTATTCTGGATCACCTCAAAAACCACCTTAAAACGGAGCTCTTTTTGCAGTTACCTGTCGCCAACTGCCACTCCTGGAATGGGTCCCACTAATGAGAAAAGAACAGAGGCAAGCTGAATAGTCAGTGATGCATCGGGGCCGAAGCATATCGTATCAGGCCTCACACAATCATCCAGTGGCGCAAAGTGATGGGAAGAGCCAGCACACAAGGTCAAGGTCATGACGTGGGCACGCAAGGTCAGGACGTGGGTACGCCAAAGTCAAAGCTTGGGCTGAGCGGCCAGTATTACAGTCGTGTTGCAAACTGTGGTTTATTCCAGACAAACATGACTCATCCCAGACGTGAATGTGGTTCATTTGATTTTGATTATGTTTGTACTTGAGTTTGCGTTTAGTTGGGTAGGTTATTCTAGGTGTATTAGAGATCGTACATGAGCAGTGTATATCGAGTCTTATGTGAACATAAACATAATTTAACCTAGGGATCTTTGAGCATCTTTTTCCCTTTAATAGGGGTCTATGTACCTTGCTCAAGTTTGAGAAACACTCTACGGAATGAATGGGCCCTCCGTCTACGAGGTTTGGTCTCAAGAAACTTTTGGGGTAAGAATCTGAAGACTGGTCAATTCAAGCAAAAGCCTCCTCAATTTCATCAAACAATCAGTTGACTAATCCTTTTTTCAAGTTGACTAAAACCTCATCAAGAATCCTGAATATTAAATCTGCTAAGGGTAAGGAGTGTGTGAGTGAGTGTGTGTGTATCCTTCAGAGTGTCAGAAAATTCCAATCAGATATCTTCTTTGGTCGTGGTAATTAATACTCACTTTATGAAAGTGACTAATTCAAAAACTATCTTTCCTTAAGCTTATTAGTTCAATTTGCAAATCTTATTGTTTCATCTTTAAATCTAGCAAATCTTAACAGTCATATTTGGGGGGATGGAGATATTATTAATGTTTAATCCCATTTACAAACTTGGTTAAGCTCCTGTACAAATTTTAAACTACATTTATAAACTTAATATATTCAATTTTCTCTTTAAACACTTCAATTATCTGGCTGAAAAACTTTCCCCATACTTAAGTAATTCTTATAAATCTAATAAATTAGACTTAAATACAGTGAACCGTAAGTTCTCTTAAATATTTTAACACTATATAAAATTAGTAAGATTTCAACCTATATTTATAAGACTAAATCAATTACTCAATTCTATATTTTAAATCAAAGTTACGAAGCTCAACTGTTATTCTCATGGGTCATTATAAGTATCTAAACATCAGGTTAACTAAAATTCCAAATTTTTCTGGATTCCTGAGAAAACGACATTAATACGATGGTTCTGGTTCTGTTAAACATTTCTATGCTTAATTCTAAATCTTCTGAGTTTTGAAAGATGCTTACACAGTAAAGAAACAATTGTGTTACCCACACAATTTGGGGGCTAAGATCTGAGCCAGCTGAGGTTACATGACGTCGGGGTTTTCAGCAGGGATGGTGATTGGATGTTTGCAGTAATACTGATGGCCGACCTCGGTCCATTCACCATGGCGCTACCAAAACCCTCCAGCAGGTGGCCTCACAGCCTGTGTGGTCCACATGGAACATCGCTCAGTTATATGAGCAATGCCATCCCCCCCACACCCCACCCCGGAAAACTACGTTCCCAACTCTGGCTTGCTTGGTCGGATTTTGCTTTTCTTTGTTTTTTAAAACACATAAATACGTTTTCCACTTACCTCTAAATTAAACTACTGGACCTGTCAGAATCTTACATTCTTTCCTGGATGTCCTATCTCTTAAAATTGAATTCTGGATATGTCTCATGACTGGCTGACGTTCAAGCATGACTTTTAAGGTCATTCCTCTGACACAACCTATTTCTAAGGCTCATGGAGATTGGTTTGGAAATCTAGCCCAGTGAGTTTCAATTTTTGTTTGTTCGTTTACAACTGTTTGTTCAGTCACAGTGTTATACAGAACTACGGGCAAATAAAGCAGACAAAAGCATCCTATTCTATCATTTTCCAACAAAGTGGAACTCCAGACATGAGATCATGGGAGAAGCTTCTCCTACCCTTATTTTTATGGTCTTGGCCATCCACCGTGAGCTGCCACGTCACCCTGGCTCGCAGCAGTAATGATAGAGCAGGAGGCCACGTGGCTTGCAGGCACTGTGACAGTAAACCACGGTCCTGATATCCAGGGTGATTGTTGGGCCATGAACAAAGTCCAGGTAAGGCCTAATGGTAAATGGTGGAAGGGGTAGGGATGACGGAAGACTGCCAGCTGGTGTTCATGGTATTTATGTTTTCCTCCCCTTTGGGGGCACATAGCTAGCCTACATTTCCCAGACTCCCTTGCATTTAGATGTGGCCTTGTGACCAGCCAATGAAAATGTGAATAGATAGGATATGCTCCACTTCCAGACCTGGACCTGCCCTTTACATTCTTTTCCCCTATGACCGGCCGGAACGGAGACAACCCCTGGGGTCACCTTGGCAGCCACAATTTGAAGATGGCACATCCTCCATCAGCCTGGGTCCCTGAATAATTGCATGTTTGAGGGCCACTCCATCAGCTTGCTCTCCTGCTCAGCACTGTAACACATCAAAAAACAAGCCAGTGCTGTGTTGGAGCCATTATATATTTGGAGAGCTATTTGTTATGGCAGACTAATTAATTCACCTTAATTAATAGTGTAATCAATAGGGTCACCCTCTCCAAATGGCCCTTCACTCTAAACCCCACAAGAAGAGTCTCCTTCATTATTCATTTATCCAGCAGAACGTGCCCACTGGCCAGATCCACTGAGTGACGTGCGCTTGGGGCCAGTGGACAGTGGGACCGGCATGTCGACACATGACAGACTCAAGCTGGTAACACTCTGAGTATATTCGCATGCTCGTGGGTCCACCATCACCAGTGTGGGCGAGCAGGTCTGCTGCCTTAACTCTGAGTCAGACTGGACGAAGGTGGGGGAGGGGTGCAGCCTCTGTGTTACTTGTGTGTTGAGGTTTTCCCTGATGGTCACAGGTGATTCTGGAGGTTTCGGGATGGGATGAGTATGTGCAGAGTGGCCACCTCCCTCACAACACACATGGGGTTACAGCAAAGGGCATTTCCACCATGGGACGGGTCACGACGGAGTGGCCCAGGTTGGAGAATAGGTTTGACTAACTAGGATTTAGAGCCAAGTGGCCTTTGGGCCTCACAGAGCAGGGTCACCAGCCTGGGCTGGCCTTCACCACAGGAGCCATCCCACCGTGGAAAGGCCCGTCAAAGTCCCCCTGGGACTGTGCCCACACAGGCAGCTGTTCTCCATGAACAGGGCATCTGTGTATGTTATTTCTTCCCGCTGGAGTGACTCATCTCTGCTCTGCAGCCAACTAGCTTCTCGACCCTTTAACATTCAATCCAGTTTATCTGCCCTGAGCAGCCTGAGGTCCCTCAGAATGGTTCTCCCTTCTCTGTTTTTCCGTAGCGCCCTGAGCACATGTCTATGTGTTAGCCCGTTCTGCACTTATTTACTGTTCTCTCGCGCGCACCAGACTGTGACTTGAGGACAGTGGCTGTGTCTGTCCTCTTAACCACCCTGCCTTCATCTTCAAGTACGTGTCATTCAAGAAATCTCTGCTCATGAATTAATGAGTGTGTATCTGGCATCATACAGACTGACCAACAGACTAAGTAGCTGGAATTTCAGTCTCCAACTATTTTGTCACACGTCGCCAGAACCTCTATTTTACCAGTCACAACTTCCCTGGATATCTGATCTCTCCCTCTTAGCAACCCGGTGATAGTTCTTTAACTTCTGCTTTAGTTCCCAGGATAACGACAGACTATAAAAGGCATCAAAGGGTTAACCGTGTCGCAATCTGTTTGACATGAAAAGAAAAACATAAATTTTAATAAAAATACAACCCTACCAGGATTTGGGCTCATTACCTCTGCGGTGTAAGGAAGACACAGGCAGTGTGAATTTCCAGGTGTTAATTAGCCAACAGAGAGCCCCAGATTGTTCCCAGAATACCATCCGAACACAGAGAAACAGAAAAATTCAATCAAAGACCATCCCCAGCTCCCAGGAAGCACTGCATGCAAGCACGATGTCATGCAAATCAGGTTTAATTTACTACATGTTTTTCTGCTTCCACCAAATTTGTGGAAGGAAGTGGATTTTTCTCTGCTTATGGCTGTAAATTCCTGCAGCCTCAGAGCACTCTCAGATCAAGATGGTGTGTTCCAGCTGATGCTCGAATCCTAAGAGAAGAAACCCTCTATGTGAAAGTATTAAAGAGCTAGTCCCAAGGGGGGCGTTGCTTTGGAGGTGCCCCCATTGCTCTGTGGAGTTTATCCAGGTCATGAAAGCATGAGTAGGACCTTATTTTGAACCCCAGCAGACACTGTAACAGGCTTCCTGTTCCCTGCCAGAGAATTGAGAATTAGCTATTATAATGGTTTGCACGAGGGTGATTTTAAAATAAACCCCTGCAGCCACAATTAATTAAGTCGTAGTCACAATTAAACAGAAGTGACACTTTGGGGGACATATCTACACAGCACCAAACAGAGATCTAATGTTTCCCTCACTTCATCAATCCATTCTCACGGTGCCCTGTGGGCACAGGTGCAGGTGAGTTCAGCCTGTAGGTGCCGAGAGAGACGGAAGGAAACGGGTATTCCCAGGCCAGGGTCTGGAAAGATGATGGCAGCTCCTCAACCATCGTATACACACAGACCAGTGGTTGTCAAGCTTTATGACCATGACCACAGTATGAAATACCTTTTATATCGCAGCCAGTCCACCGATACGTACAGTCAAGTAAAAGCCCCATAAAATAACCCTGACTTGGACCCAGTGCAGACCCCTGGCATCAATATCTAGTGTCCTGGACTTTACATTTTATGACTTTGCACTTGGAGAAACGTCTGGCTGCCAGGGAGGCTGTGAGGCCAGAGCGGCCCCTGATGACTAGTCTTGACTGTTGAGTTTATTTCATCAACATAAATGCTGCTCTTCTCACCTGATTCATCTGCCACGTATGAAAATTGCAGCATGAGAGGGAGGGGACCCTTGAAGGAGCAGAGAAAAACTCCCTCGTAGGTTCCCTGTCACTCCCGTACGTCTGGTGGGTGAGGAAGGGACTCTCTGGTCCCTTACGAGCTTCTCTCTACCCAGAGCCTTACACAGTCCATCATTGGACACATGTCGGTCTGTTAAGTGCTTGCGTTTGCTGGATTCAATTTGTTGGATATTTATATTGATAACATATTGAAATGAAAATAATGGAGATGCAAACGGTTAAGTAAAATATATTGTTAACATTAGATTCTCCAGTTTCTTTTCACTTTTGTAATGTAGCTACTGCATTGCGTTACGTAGGTGGCTTGCACAATATTTCTACAGGACAGTGTGGGTCTGAGAGGTGAGCACAGAGTACACCCTTCCAGCATGTTCCAGAGTCCCGCCCCTTAAACAGCCACCGTGCCCCATGCCCTTCCATACAGTTCTCCTCCCACACATCCAACGCCATCCCCTTCTGTACGCGTGAGTCTACAGGTCTTTGAGCTGCAAGGGTCACCCCCTTTTTCATGCAAGTAGTAGGCTTTACACTCACTATTGATCTCCCACATCAGGTTGCAACTGTTTATTGGCTGTTCATCTTACTAGAGTATGAGTAATTCTGTGTTTCCCCCAAAATAAGGCTGGGTCTTCTATTAATTTTTGCTCCATTAGGGCGTATTTTCAGGGGATGTCTTATTTTTTTGTATACAACAATCTACATTTATTCAAATACAGTCATGTCATCTTCTTCTGGGACATCATCATAATACATCGTCATAAAGTACTAAATGCGTCCATCTGGCTGAGATCTTAACTGGGGCTTATTTTCAGGGTAAGTCTTATTTTCGGGGAAACACAGTTTCAGGGCCAAATGTATGTCCGGAGAAGTTGGATGTTGAGTTTCTACTTAAAGACCAAACCCCAGCGGTCCCACGCCCTTCCATCTTCCATTCCCCACTGACCATCCAGAGGAAGAAGGCACGTGACCTCATAATTACTATTTGGAGGGGGGTCCGCGATAGGAAGAGGAGTAACTCACGTGACAGTGTTTTAATGGTCAGGCCAGACTCCTTGCCAGGACAGCTCTGGTTTGGAGGGATGGTTGGGGACACATCACACGCACGGTCACTGTGTAGTGCAACTTCCTGGTCTGAACATTTTGGGGAGCTAGCAAGTTTGGGCGCTGCCTACCTACAGCGGCAAAAGGCCCCCGTGGGGTTGGAACAAACTGCTCAAGAAATGTTAGAAGGCGTCTGAGATTCACTTCCATGAACTTCAAGAGTTGCACCAAGCGGAGGAGCGGTCCAGCCGGATCCCTGTTCAGACAACCGAGGCAGACACAGCATAGCTGTTCTGGCAGCCACGTCTGTGAACGCCGATGTCCAGTGGCTGCTACACCATGGGAGCTGGACACACATGCGGAACAAGTGCATGGCTACCTCTGGAGAAGATCAGGACAGAGTTTGATCACACCTGCTGCGGCAGTAGCATCAAATGACTGCTCTCTAAGTGTGTTTGCTGGGAGAGCCGCTGGAAGGGCAGGGGAGGGAAGAAACCATAGGAATTCCCTCCTCAGAGACCCAAACAACGTCAAACGGAGGCTTGATGCTCTGTGAGCTGTACAAACAGCTCTTCTTGGTGCTTAAGTAGGGAGATCAATGAAGACAGTCTCGATCCCTTACTTTCATTCTTTTAAGCTCTCGCCCTCCATTAATTAGCTGATAGAACCCTCACGGTGGGATATGTGTTTAAGACCATCGTAGAATGCGTATCGTCATGGAAATCTGTTTTGTGGGACTTGTTAGCACAGATATTATTTAGCTAAACAGCTCTTAAGGGTTCCTTCACAGCCTGCTGCATCTGTTGGATAATTTATTTTATCGTTGGCGACTTTAAACATTCTATTTTTTAATTGACTCAACCCTAGTCACCTGTCTCTAGACCAGGGAGGTGAATGGAGAAGCCTTGTGTTCAGAAAAGATTGAAAATACTTCATTTATCTTGGAACAAGGAAAAGCCCCAGAACACGGTATTACTGTATTCCATTTTGAAGAGTCATTAAAAAATATATTATTTTTTCCAACAAATTGTTTCAAGGGAAAAGAACTTTGAATTACAGCAAATACTGGGCTCTTCTGAAAATAACCTGTTGAATTCAAAGACCTGAGAGTTGATGTGGCTTTGTTTTCACAAACCAGCTCGTGCATCTGGGGACAAGTGAACGTGGTTCTGAAAGGGCCACCCAGTGACTTCCGTGGCGATCCATAGGCATGATGAACAGATCAAGGGTTTCAACTTGCTGCAGGCCAAGCCGTGATGCGTCCTTGCAAAGCTCCCCAGCAGCTCAGGGCCAGGGCAGCCTGGCAGGCACTCGGTGATATCAACAGCAACATTCTGATCAGAGATTCCCATTGCTTATGAAATGCAAATATTCAAATGATGAGGCCGGAAAGGAGTACGTCTTTAAGAATTCTGTGATGCCGTCAGATGTTCCGGTCTTCAAGGAGAGCTTTGAATATGGCAGACATTGGAACCCACGGTGGTCAAGAGACGTTTCTGTTTGGCCGTCTTTACCTTCCATGCTTCAAGGTGACCTAAATCTCTCAGAAACACACCCCAGGAAGTGTGTCTGGTGACCCCCCATCAATGGTTCCTGATAGATCTCAGAGCACCCATTCCAAGCACAGATTCGACTTGGTTCTCTCGAAGGAGAATAAGTCTGAATGCTCGAGGGACTTTGTCCTGAGAGCTGACAACCTCAGACTCTTTACAACAGCGAGATTCTACTTTTGGACCCAACAGTGATATTCCTTTGCGTTGGTTCCAACAGAAAGTAGGCAGGGAGTTTGCCGCAATAGGGTGGTTAGTAGACCAGGAAAGAGAAACTGAATCACATTCTCATTCCTGCCACTCACAAATGCTACGAATGTGGAACATTATTCTGCAGTCTGTCTAAATGTACCATTTGCAAAAGGCGGCTAACGCTCAGAACTTCACAGGACTGCAGTGAGAATCCCGTGAGTGGACGTGTGGAAAATGCTTAGAGACGTGTCACCTACGTTGTAAGTGCTAACAACCAGATCAGTGCTTCACAGGATCTTACTCGACGGTGGGGAAATGCGAGTCTTTTAGGGTGGCCACCAACAGGCAAAAGGTATGTGTTCCCACTAAACTTTCTTACATAAGAGGAACATAGAAATAGCATCACCTACTTTCTAGAACACGAGTCGGCAAACCTTTGCTACAAAGGGCCAGAAAGTAAAGATTCCAGCTTTGCAGCCATACGGTCTCTGTGGAAACGGTTCAACTTGGTCATAGTTACATGGAAGCAATCAGACGATACGTAAACACGACTGCGTCCAGCCGTGGTCCCATACAGACCAGGCGGCCAGACGTATGTGGTAGTTTGACAAGCCCTGCTATAGAATCAAAATACTTGTTTCTCAAAGAACAACGGCCAATGAGTCAAAGGAACATGAACCAAAATCCCATCCTATCATGGACTCCAGGCTTTCCCCCACCCATAACCCATACAATTGGGTTGATTTGAGTCCCACAGAGGTTTTATAGATAAAGTTTCCAAAGGTACGACTAACAAATCATGAACAGGTTATTGGACAGTGATAAAATGTAAGAGGCCAGGTTTGATCAGCTATGCACATGAGTCAAAAAGGAAATAAAAGCTTGGTTAAAAATCACATTTTGCACAGGAAAACTAGATGGTCTACGCCAAAGAGAGTTTGCACAATAAGCTATTGATTCCACTGACTCTCTGGTGAGTCTATTTTAAACGTCCTAGAAAACTTAGAAGGCACAGTGAGAACTGGGAATTTTCACAACATCAAAACACGCACACACACATAAATATTCAACTAATCTTCAAAAGAAATATGACCTTAGAAATCACTGCAGGATAAACTCCAGCTGCATCCACACACACATAAATGTATTTTGTAAAAAGGAAAATGAGTGTATTTGAATTCACTCCCTTCACTGACTATGTTGGAAACAACAAAAAAAGCCACAATGGTTTAATTAGATTTTTTCAAGTTAATCAATCAGCTAGTTGTTTTGAAAATAACTGGGTTTTCAAATGAATTCAACTTTTTTTTTTTCAATTTTAGAGTCTGACAATTTATGACTTTGAAATGCAAATCTGAGCAAGTCTGCCTCCCACGGCCTCCGGTACTTCTTTTCACTCTCGGGGGTCTTGGGATAAAGACGAAACACATAACCCGGTCCCTATTCGGGGTTTGCTTGGTCCCCACAGACTTCCCACTCCAGGTCATCAGTCCTTTGAGCCTCAGCCCCCGGCCCCGTGTTCCCATCTCCCTCTCACCATGGCTAATTCACCACCACCACCCTCCGCCCACCCGGATCACCACACACACACCATCTAGGTCTAGTTCACGTGTGCTCTGAGCCACTTACTTCCTCACGGAGCCTCTCCTGAGCCCCAGTCAGCTGTCACAGAACCCTCCTGGAGCATTCAAGCTCTCACTGCAGTTTGTTGTTCCTCATTCCTTAGGGTGACGGCTGAATGTCTCTCTCGCCCACTGGGCCAGGAGCCCTAAAGAGTAGGCAGTGTGCAGAGGGCTAAGCTCAGGGCCTGGTGTGTAAGGAGGGCCATGGCAGACAGAGAACGAGGGGTGGTCATCAGGAGGACACAGAATAAGGTCTATTTTCTTTAAAAATAGCCATAGGAGGTCAAAACAAAGAACATTTCTAAGGGACACTGCACATATTACAGACAAAACATTGCCATTTTAAAAACACAGGTTTTCAGGTTTGCTCATTGTTCTAACTGACGATCTAGAATCGGATTGACAAGCTTTGTGGAAAGGGGCAGGCAGTAAGCATTTTAGGCTTGGGGGCCTATGATTTCTGTCTCAACAACTCAGCTCTGCTGTGGGAGAGCCAGAGAGAGAGCACAGAGACCATGGACGTGGTCAGAGTCCTGTAAAACCAGGGGTTCTCGTCTCCCGTACCCCTGACATTGTGGCGGGGTAATTAATTCTGTCATGCACACTGCAGCATTTAGTGGCATGTCTGAATGCGCCTCACTAAATGCCAGTAGCGCCCCCACGCCCACTTGTGACAACCAAGAATGTCTCTAGACATTGCCAAATGTTCCTGGGAGAGTCAGGTCATCCCAGTGGATGCCACTGCCATAAAACTTTATTTACAAAACCAGCGGCAAACCACATTTGGCCCCTGGACTACAGTTGGCTTAATCCTGACCGAGAAGAAAGAAAACAAGGAAAGTCCCCAATGGTGCTCCAGCCTGGAGGGCTGTTAATTTGCTCTCTCCATCCTGGATCCTCTCCGGTAGAGAGAGGGTCCTGAATAGTTGCTTTCTCAGAGGTGGACTCAGCCTTGCAGTGAGTGAGCATGCTCAGGAGAGGCGGGTGGACAGTGTGAAATGTACCAGCTCATCTAAAGGACGCTGTCTGGAGCTCCACGTCACTTCCTGTCCACAGATGGACTCCACCATCCCTTCAGTTATTTTTATTTAGTTTTTAACTAGCTTTCAGCGGAGTGTGCGTTGCAAAGCAACTCAAGAGCTGAAGGTACAGAGAAGGCCAGCAGAGTTGACTTAGGTTTAGAGCTGAAGGCCAAGACTGAGCCTCAGGTTGGCCTCCTCGGACCCTTGGTTCATTCCTGCCCACTGCCCCTCCCCTCTTTTGGACCATAAGTGCACAGATGTGGATGTATTGTGATGTTTGGTTCATGATTCCCTCTGGTCACTAGCCTGGCCTGGGCCTGCTTTGGGCTTTGTTTTGTTTGTTTATGTAATAAACACCTGCCCCCAACACAACAGGTAGCACGTGGTCTATCTAACACGGCCCTCAATGCTTCTGTCACTCCCTGTCACCTGAGGGGACCACGTCCTGAAAATTGTCGTCATCCTACATTCATTCCCAGGATGGGGGTGTCTCTTCTTGCGCGGGGTGGGGTCGGGGGGGGGGGGATGTCTAGGAAAGGGCTAATGATCTGACCTCTCCTCTTTTCAAGCTCTGACACCATGGTCCCGACACAGCCTTCACGCTCTGTGACAATCCTCTGACACGCGTGTGTTTGACATCTCTAAGTGAGCGCAGAGACCCAGGCAAACCGGACTTGTGAGACACGAAGAAAATAGAAAGATACCGAGTCATAGATACCACACACCCGTGACCGAGCCTTCACCACACGCTAAGGACGCGACCATGGCTTGGGTCGAAAAACGTTTTTCCTCCAGCAGCCGAACAGACTCTTAAAACACGTTGAGGCTTCCCCGTCCTTGGCTAGGACTCCATTTCGACGTGAAAAGACGCGTATCATGTACACAGCGCCTTTGGAGAAGCTCGGTCCACCTGCCCTTGGGGCTGCGTGGGGTAAACGTCCACGCAGCGCCTCGCTTTGAATTCTGCAAAGTGCCAACGTGTCTGCTTTTCAGCAGAGCGGGGGATAAGGCAGCCCAAGCCCAGGGGCGCTGGAGGTCGCTGCGCCCTTGAAACTGACCCTCGGGGGAGAGGCCCGCACACGGTGTGCCTAAGGAAGCAGCCGCTGGCACCCACGTGAAAGAGAAGATACAGGACCGGGGACACGGGGGGAACAAGCCCCGCGTGTGGAGCGGGACGGGGAACGAGTCACGCGAATACGTAGCAATTTGCATCGCTATTGATTTAATGGGGGAGAAACGGAATTCTCCCCCTTTGGGTGGGGTTCCGGCGCCCTCCAGTGGACAACTTGTAGAATTGCTCCTGGGGCCTCCCTTTCCATAATTAATGTTTTGCGCGCTCTCTACTGTTTGAATCGAACATCGTTTACGCATGCGTATGATTTCAAAATAGTCCATAAAAATCCTGATTGTAAGGTAAACATCCATCATTTTTAAAATAAAGTTAAAATAAATACAGGTATAAATGTGTATAAAGCAATCGTCCGCCTGTAAATGTAGAAATGCCCAGCTCCACGTGTTCTAGAAGACATAATTATTGGAAACTTACACCAAGTTAGAATCACCAGACTGAATCACAAATAGTGGAAATGTGTTATATTGGGATGACACGTGCCACCAGCAGCATAGCTGGAAGTTATGTAATTTTTAAATTTTATTTATTTATTTATTGCAGTAAATTAAAAAAAAAAAAAAATCTGGTAACATTCTGTCCAAAACAAAGAACATGTTTCCTGGGATTAGCACAGCAACTTTACGTCCAGGAAACTTAAGGTAGGTTAAATTTTGCCAAAAACCCTTAATGTTTTTATGTGAAATGGAGCTAGATTCTCAGCTCCTCAGGCAACTACGCAGAAATGGCCTTTTCCACCTGCTCTGGCAGAACTTTCCAAGGCTGTCGGGACGCTGTGACAATTCTTTGTCAGGCTGAGCTGCCCATGGCTTTTCAGAATGTTTGGGAACGCTAGTCCCTACCCACAAGTGCCGATAGGATTCCTCAGTCAGTGTGATGGTGAAAAACGCCCCCACCATGTACTCGGTGGGGCTTTGGGCAAGAACCAGGCCTGCCAGGAACCACTGTGTGCACTCAGCCTGTCCCAGCGGCCCTGCTCGTCCCGCTCGCTGGTGGCTGCATGTGCCCAGGAAGGAAGAGAGGCTGTTGTCACCTGTCCTGCCAGCACCTGCCACCTCAGAGAGGGAGGGGGAGAACGGAGCCGCGCGGCCACGGCCCCTACGTGCAGGGCCCACTTGTATCACCAGGCACATCTGTCACAGCCATAACACATCCTGGCTTGTGGTTCCGTTTACACGACCCCAAACAACCAGTGCAACTAAGATCTTCACAAAAAGACTGATGGGGTAGGGCAGCCAGGGGACAGACAAAGCTGACATCGTGTAAATAGACAATCGGATGCAGCCTTAAACAGGTAACTGCAGACATCTGATTGCCTGAGCCACACTGTTAGTTTATCTCTAACACTTCCAGAGCCTTCCTAGTATGTTGAGCGACAGTAAAAAGCAGGCAAGGCGTGAGCAGACCCCATTCTCAAACCCGGTAGCTCTGCATGGAGGCCGAAGGTACACAGAATGAACCGTAACCATGGAAAGCTGCAAACACCGATGTTCCACACCCCGGCACAAAGAAACCCTGCCCCTCCGTAACCAACATGGGCTTCCACCGGCACCATGATAACTTTTCAGGGGCGCTTATCAGTACTGTCATAGTTACATCACTGTTATTTTGCAGTGGTCCTCAACCCTGGCCGTCTATAATAACCACGGAAGAGCTTTAACAACAAACAGAATGATTCCAGGCCCTCCCCCCACCCCATAACTGAATTAAAATCTCAGAGACCAGAGCTCAGGAATTTGAAAATTATGAAACTGCCCCCAGAGATGCTAATACGCCACCTAGGTTGAGAACCACTGTTCTAGCTGTTCATGTGAACATTCTAAGATGACAGCATCTTAGCAACTACGTCACCAAGGAGAAGAAAAAGAAACGTTGCTTCCTTCCTTCCTCGGTGTCCTGGCCTCGCACACGGTGCTTCTCAGAGCTGCCCGCTCATTAGAACCACCTGGGGAGCTTTAAAACCAATCGCTGCCCGCCCCACCCCAACCCAATTAAGCCAGAATCTCGGGAGGGTGGGAGTGGCATCAGCATTTTTTTAAAGCCCCCTGGATGGTGCTACTGCGTGGCCAGGGTTTCAGACTGCCGCTCTCATTGCAGGCTTTTCAACCCTGGCTGCACAGCAGAATCTCTGGGGAGATGCTTTTAAAATGCTGAGACCTGGGTCCCATCTACAGAGACCCTAATTTAATTGGTCTGCTGGGAGATGGAGGCATCAGGAATTGTTAAAGCTCCACAGGTGATAGCAGCAGGCAGTCAAGGCCGAGACCACTGGGTCTTCAGGACGCTATGATGAGAAACGGCAGAGAAAGAGCCGCACGGTTTTTAAACTGAAGCCTGTCCTTCTTCCTGACCTAACAGGTAGGATTGGCTCCATCGCACTGGGGAACAAGAAATGTGATGTTGCTGCATTTCGTCTGGCTCAAGCCTGGGTTGGTGACAAGTTTAATGTCTGTCTGTCCAGGCTTCTTCCCACTGTCCCAGTCCCCTGAGGGGCGCCAGAGACACGCCCCTTTCGGCAGGTTGGTTGGAGCATCTTCCCAGACAGCGTTTCTGCTGTCGTAAACCATTCCTTCTCTTACTCACAGGTTCCCTGCCCTCCTGGGGGTGGCGACGTGCCCCCCAACCCTGTTTCCCAGCCTCCCCCGAGGTGGCCACACCACAGCTCTGACCAGTAAGGCATTTGTGAACGTTGGTGGGAAACTCGTTTTCTGATTAGGAGTCCTCACCCTCTGTCCCATCCTCCTTCATGCCTCCTAGGCTGCTGACATGAGGCGGGAGGGGAAGTGGGCTTGAAGCAAAACAGAGAGACCGGAGGACCTTCACCGCCCCCCAGCACCAGCCGGCTGCTCACCTCATGACTTCACGTTGAAGTCAAACCTAAGCCCAAATTGGCTAAGCTGCTGTAATCAAATTTCCCTTCATGCAGCTGAACGGCGTTCCCAAATAGAAAGCTCCTGGAACACAGTCTGTCCCTAACTGTCATTGTTTTGCGCTATGACCTGAAGCCACCGGTGAGCGCTGGGCATCCACTCTCTGTCTAGTTCTATTCTCTAAAGGCTTCAGGCTCTTTCCATCATCCTAGCCCCCCACATCCTGTGTGCCAGGGGTACAACCCCTCATGACACAAGATGGCTGCAGAAGCTCTGTACAACACACATCCTCAAATGATAATGTTTCAGTTTGGAAAAGGAAAGGCAACTCCCACTCTTTATCAGGGTGAAAATATTTTCCAGAAGTCTCCAGTAGACTTTCTCTTCGGTCCTGTCAGCTATGTGAGGTTGCCTGCACAGCCCCAAATCAATTGTTGCCGGAGGAGCACGGGAATACCGTGATAGCTCTGACCCACCACAGACGCCCCGCTGGAGCTGCGGGAAGAGCCTGCCATCACTGAGCACATCGCCGCTCCAAACCTGAACCACGTGGGGGCTCTTGCAGCAGGAAGGAGGAGGAAGGCTGTTTGCACACAAGTCACGGGGTCTGCCAAAAGGGGCCGAGCTGTGGCAGGGGGAGGAACGGTGTTAGAGGCAGAGGGAAAGGCACGCACCATGGGAAGGACACGTGAAAAAACACATTGTGTGCAGGGAGTGTTGAGCTAGTCACTATCACCTTGACATGAAGGCATCCAAAAAGAAAAAAAAAATCCCCAAAGAAGGCAATTGTAGCAGTTTAGTCAGAGACACAGCAGAGAACTTCTTAACTGGACGTGGCAGAAATCTAGCTCCTTACTGATTATCATGCAGCCCCGTGTTTTGTCCCTGTGTGGTAAGGATCTGGATTCCATGGCACTCTGTGCTCAGGACAGCACAGAGGTGGAGCGTCTGGGTGACGAGCAACACTCACCAAAATGTACGGCTTCAGCTCGCAGGTCCTGCTGGGCCTACAACTTGCAGATGAGGGGCCCCCGCCCCCGATAATGATGTTGATTAGCCCCAGTTGCATTTAAATTACTTCAACTAAACACTCAAAAGCATGTCTTAGCTCAAAGGTGTTGTTTGTTGTCATGTTTTTATGACAGTGAAAAATTATATTATGTCGGTACAGAAAATGGTGAGCTGAATTATGTGCGACTATGGAATGACAAGACAGCGTAGTCATTACTAGAAGTATTTAACTGTTAGATTTTAACTATTTAGAAGCATGGAAAGGTGTCTGTGGTGTAAGGTGAATTAAATAAAACATGATCATGAGAAAAAGTAAGATGCCGGGCCTTCTCCATTTCCTGCCACACAAGAAGAGAGGAGGGATAGGAGGGCAGTCACGCCCCAGCTCTTATGCGGGGCTGTTGTAACAAACAGCCCCGGGCTGGGTGGCCGATAAACAGCAGGAAGTTATTCTCACGGTTCTGGAGACTGAAGTCCAAGATGAGAAGGCCTCTGTGGTCGGGCTGTGGTCAGAGCCCTCGTCTGGGTTGTAGATGACCAACTTTTTGCTGTGTCCTCATGCAGCAGAGGAGGCCCAGGAGCGCCCTGGGGACCCTTTTATAAGGGCACTAATCCCCTTCATGAGGGCTCCCCCCTCGTGATCTAATCACCCCCCAAAACCCCACCTTTTAGTACCACCACCTTGGGGGTTAGGTGTCAACATTTCTGGGAGACACAAACATTCAGTCCATAAATGCTCTGTTCAAATTCCAGAATGGGATTCACAAGATGAACTCCTTACAGTGGGAGAAGAAGAAAAGAAAGGGAAGGGATCTGAGAGAAGAACCCGCCGTGACCTGCGACAGGGAGGTAAGTCACTTCTTCAACTCCTATTGTGTCTTAAATATCTAATAACATGTCATAATATTAAAACCCCCAAACTACTTTTGAGAATTCACCTTTGCTGCTCTATAAACAAGATGGAGAATCCATACCCAGAATCCTATGAAGCTGGACAATTCTAGGGCCAACACAAAATACGCAGAGTATGCTCACTGCAGAAAGCACATTGAAAGACTGTTTGAGTCTCTATTGCAACGTCTTTGACTTAGGCTCCATGCACTTGACCAAGAGAAAGCCATCTCTATGGCCATCGTATGTCATTGAACCTAGAATACCTTAGACTCGAAGACGTTTGCATGTGAAAAGCCGTGCATCTTACCGTCGATGAAATGTGGGACTACAGACATCAGTTTTCACTGAGTCCATTCTGTTTCGGGCACTTTATAGACATTCTTTCTAACACCACATTTCTATGTG
The DNA here is from genome assembly GCF_036562045.2 of Rhinolophus sinicus. Classification (NCBI taxonomy): domain Eukaryota; kingdom Metazoa; phylum Chordata; class Mammalia; order Chiroptera; family Rhinolophidae; genus Rhinolophus; species Rhinolophus sinicus. Next base: position 1,820,043 of record NC_133766.1, read on the forward strand.
GTGTCTTCTGTGACGTTCATTTTCCTCACTAGGAAATTAAAGCCCAGAGAAGTGAAGGAATGTTCGTGCCAAGTCATATAGTGAGGGAGTGCTGGGGCTAGGATTCCAACTGGTGTCAATGTGACATTGTTTCGTGATGCCACACTGCTTTCAACAACTTCGCAAATACCTTTCCTCAGGAGGAGAAGCAAACTCAGGGGTTGTGTGCAGAGGGCAAGCTGCCCTGACCGCTACCCAGCTGTACAGCCTGGGCCGCTAGATGGCGCAGGGTCTTGTCTCACAGCCCCTCAGACGTCGGGCATCTAGGGAATCAGAATCAACAGGACGCACAGCCAGACCTGATGACCCTCCCACGGAAATACACAGCCCCGCTTCTGAAGTAGTCTTAACAACAAAAGCACATCCGAATTTGATCAGCCTTATAGATATCAGCACGAATCTTAGGAAACAGAGGAGACGGAGTAACCCATGAACCACCACCACAGGAATGAGCACAGAAAAACCCAGACCACAGGAAAATCCTTAGGGACAAACAAACTGGCTTTTTCACAAATTGCAAGGAGAGAATAAAAAAGTAGAGAACTAAGAGACACGTCAATCAATCACAACACACGGACTCTGTAGCTCTGTTCAAAACAAACTGTAAAAAAAAAATGTTATAACAACTGGGAGCAATGAGAACACTAATGGAATACTTGATAATATTAAAGAATTACTGTTAATTTTTTTAGGTACTATAATGATATTACAGTTCTATTTTTTTAAAGAGTATATATTTAGAGGTATTTTGTAAAGTATTTATATAAAAATGATATAATTTGTCTCAAAATAGTCTCAGTCGTAGGGGTGAGGCAGGAAGTAGATGCGATACAACATGGAAAGACGGGCTATGAATTGATGGCCACATGAGGCTATTACACTATTCCCTTTACTTTTGCATACTGTGATTTCAAACCGTTTTTTCATTCAAGTGGCCTATTTAAAATCAGTCACGTGGATTGCTCTAGCAACTACTGTACTTTCAATATCCACACTCTCTTCCCTACTTACTAGGGACCCCTGACTTCTGTTCCCCGTCCAGTGTCTGTCCCCTTAGAGCTCCTCCGGCTGTCTGGTCACCACCAGCACGAAAAAGCTGCAGCCTTTGAAGGGAGGCGTTCCGGGGGGGGGGGGGGGGGAGGAAAAGCCCCTCCCGAGTCTCCCCTCTGCTCTCACACTCCCAGGACAGGGAAAGGCAGGGGCTGCAGGCAGGGGAGGCCTCGTGGGGCGACAACCTGTCCAGCCGCACAGGTTTCCTGCGCGTCCGGCCCGGGCCCTTAGCCCGTTAGCAGGTGTGTTTTGGAATTGCCGCGGAGGCGCTGCAGTTCTGCGTTCGACCACGAGATGGAGCCTGCGCCCTTCAGACTGGAAATCCTGGAGCAGAACGGAGGCGGGTCCTGGCGCCCTGCGCTGTCCTTGCGGGTCCTGGGCAGAGCCTGGCTGACGCTGCCCTCTCCAAGCGGCTCACGTTGGTCATTTTTGCTCAGTTTAAGTCTCACCCACAAGGTTCAGCCTGTCAGCTCTGTCTGATTTCTGCTGGTTTCCATTTTCTGGGATATTTTCCCATTCTTTTTCAGACCAATTCCCCTTTGGTTTTTTTTTTAATCTTATTTACTTTGATTTCGTATTTAAAGGCATATTTGGTAGGAAACGGTCTGTCCACAAAAAAGCCATTTGGAGATGAACTGAGTCTGACCTCCTGTCTGTCCTCTGCTCTGGTGAGCAGACGCCTGGTTTTCAGACTGTACAGTGAGACATCACGGAGCCTTCACGGACACACACACCGACACGCAGAGTCACACATGCACACGGCCACTCAAACGTGTGCACACATACATATGTGTGCACACGGACGCATATTCATACCCTCGTCACACATGCATATACAATGCTGCATACACTCTCACAAACATGCATGCACACATGTGTCCTGACACGGGCACACACTCACCTACACACATGCTCACGCTTACACATGTGCAGTCACACGCACACATGCATACGCACCGTTACAGTACGTCCTTCCATCCATAGCCAGGTCAGACGGAGGAGGTGTCCGACGTTTCTCTGCACCTCACACAGCGCCAGGCGTCAAGTACAAGGAAAGGCAAAAACAAAGAAACAAACTATACCCGTGAAACAGGAAGAAGAACATTTTAACTGATCAACTCTTTCTCTCCGGGTAATTTTTGAAACAACAAACACTGGTCCATATGTCGCTCGCCCAAACTTTGTTAGAAATGTCAAAAACTGGAATCTGTGGCACAACATACATCCAACAACAAGTATCAAAAGTCACAATGAAAGGCACGCAAGATTGGTCGTTGCTGCCAATGAGCTGTCCCGACAAGGGATGGCATGATTTTGAGATTAGCATCATCATGCCCATTTGCCAAAGGCCACCAAGACCAGCGTTGGCCTGGGGAAAGTAAATGGCACTTGTCACTGAAGGGAAGTTGTGTGGCAGGAGCATGTCTGGAACACGCCAGTGTGTGTCCCCCATGCTAGCAGCGTGCCTGGGGATGTAAATGTAAGAACATGGTGTGCGTGTGTGCATGTGTGTGTATGTGTGTGTGTACACGTGTGCGTGCGTGTGTTCGATAAGTATTAACTGAATAGAAGAAGGTGGCTCAAAGTGACATAATATAGACAGCACTTGAAACTGACTCTGCCATGTCTTTAAATTGCATACGCTTTTCAGTGCGACGATTGCCATGTGAGGCAGAGAAGCCTCACAGCACGATCCAGAGGTTCAAGGTAAGCGGGCCTGGAATATGGTCCAGGGCTATTCTCTAACGTGTGCCCAGGTGTGATGAACTCTGGGTCTTGGGCACACCTGGTGCACGCAACTGACAGAGGGCAGCAGCTAGTCCGTGTGTGTGATTCTGTTTACTTCGTTTAGATACATTTTTCCCCACATATTTTAAGCTACAAATTCCAGGTTTTGACTTTTTAAAGAATCACTCATTAAACGTTTCAAGCATTTATTTTTTTAAACTGTTTTTGTCTATTTTTCTTAGGTTTTTCCCTAGACACACAGAGGTACTTTGAGGTTTCCAAGATGTAAACATTTGGTTAGAGATTTCTGGTAAAACTGGTATTGTCTCTTCTAAATATGTTTAATTCTTTCAGAGGCACAGATAATTCAGTGTCTTTATCAGACAACAAACGACGGAATAGAATCGGCTGTTATTTCAATGACTGTTGAGAGAGGTTGAAAGACCCCTCACTTGTTTATAGATCCTTTCATCCACTCAACCATTTGAAAAATTGAGAAGAATTTTGTCGGAACCTCCAACCTTGCTCTTGGCTGCCCCTGCCAGCTCTTCTCCTGTAACAGAAGGAACCTGGCCCTCTGGACAATATCTGTGACTGACCTTCAAGTTCCTTGTCTTAGGCTCTCTTCTAAAAAGGAAGTCTGCAGACAGAGGTTTCAGAGGAGTCTTGAAGCGGAGCCGACACTCACCGCATGGGCCAAGGGCACAGAGCTTCCGGGCAGCGGACCCACCTGCAAAGCTGCGGGGCTGTGTGTCTGGGACACAGTCAGTCACTGAGGCCCGATACCAGGCGGTCTCCTTGCCAGACACACTAAGGAATACAGAGTTTGGGCTTTATTCGCTAGGCATAAACGGCCCATCAGTCTTAAAACAAAAACAAGTGAATCCTTCATGATTTATAACCAAATGGATGCCCGTAACATGTTCCCAGGCTGTGTTTCATGTCACCTGAAACACCCTGCCTGGTATAAGTTTATCATATGAGTGACTACCACAAGCTTTATCTCAAAGATGGGGGAGGGGGACTGCCCAAGAGTAAGTGACAGGGTCATCAAGCTGGCTGCTCTGGCTGTTATTTTAGGCTATAGTAGGAAGGGAGCAAACTTGACCCAAAATTGCCACAAAAGCAACTATAGACCACACAGGATCCCTTATGTGCTTGGTGGCTGGAACTACAGTGGCGTCCCTCTCATCTTCCCTCACCCTCCGCCCTGCCCTGCTGTGTGGCACCACAGGCTCTGCCAGGACGCAGTGCAGTTGCCTGGCATGTGTCCAGCCCCCCAGCAGACCTGGTCTCCTTGAAGCCAGGCTGGTGCCTTTTTCAGGAATCATTCCGCAAACATTTGTAAGTGCACCAGACCCTGTGCTGCGAGGAGGAGTAGCCCTGCCAGGTCCTGTGCTGAGGGCAGAGACAGTCACCGCTCAGCGTCTTGAGTGCGGTGACTGGAAAACACGGGGTGCAGGGGGCTCACCCGAAGGCCACCCGCAGTGGACGAGAGGGATCAGGGCGTTTCCTGGAGGCAGAGAAGTCTAAGGCTGTGTGGGGTTGTGTCCTTGGCGTTCCGGCCACTCCCCAAATGTTGGGCAAAGGAAGGGCAGGATGAGGGGCGCGCCGGCAAGCTGGTGAGGGGCAGGGCAAAGGCAGATCGCAGACGGAGGGTCCCCAGGTCGCATGCGAATTCCTGCGCTTCCGGGACTCCGCCCATCGCCGCCCTGGGGAGGAGGCGGCCCTCTGGTTGGCTCCCGTCCAGCCCCGTCTCCCACCCGCGCTCAGTGTAATTACTTAAGGCTTTTAAAGTTTCCTCCTCTCTTCCACCCTTCCTTTTAACCCCAACAGCTTCGGTGACAACTTGCCAGAAGCAGGCCTGCCAGGCCAGCTGAGAGAGGGGGCGGCTGGTGGCCGAGCTCCCCCCGCCGCTGTCCCCGCAGGTGCCGGCCCTGCCTCCACGTGCGCCCGCGCGCAAAGCGCTGTCACGACGCCTCGGCGGCCGAGGTGATTAATTAGCGGTGTGTCCGTGCAGGGGACGCGTGCTGGCTTCCGCATCTGCCCTGTGACAGCGGGGGTCAGTCTGCGGTGTCACTCCTCTTCCTCTCACTCCCCCCGAAGCCTAATTGGCTGTGACACGCGGGCCAGCTGTTCCGAGAGGTGGCGCGCGGCGGGCGCTTCAGGCGGGGGCTGCGCGCAGGTGGGCGCAGCGGAGAAGGTGCACAGCAGTCCCGCCGACGCTCTTTGTTCCAAGTCCCGGCTGCAGCTTTCGCCTTCTTTCCTCGTGGCACAGCCAGGAGGCGGGGGACAGAGAAGGGAGGAGGTTTCCGGGTTCCATGTGGGTCATCAGGAAGCACACTTGTCCCCCAAACCTGGAATTCCCCCCTCTAGGGAAATCACAGTGCCCTCTTACTACTCTTATTGCGAGGTAAATGCCATCAGACGTATTCCTGCTAAGGAAGAGAGAGAATTGGAGCTGGAGTGGGAGGAGGGGACAGAGGAAGAGCAGGAGGTTTTCGGGGCTCCCAGCATTGGGAGGGGAGCTGCCAGGGTTGGGGAAGGGTGTCTGTACCTCCAGGAATTGGCACAGGAGGGAGAAGGCGAGGCTAGGAGAAGGGGACAGGCCTGGTATTGAGGAAAGTGCAAAGGGCGAGCCCCAGTTAGTGCGACCAATACATTCCAGAAGGAACACACTTTTTGAAAAGCCTCACAGGTGGCTCTAGAATGAATACCTTTGTTCCCCGCAGTAGACAAGTCCTGGAAAGCATTCTGATAGTCACCCTCTAATGAAATGACCCACCGGGGTTGAGGGTCACAGGGGAAGAGCCCTAATGTTTGTGGGGCCCTCACGGGGTGCCAGGAAAGGTGCTGCGTACTTCTAAAGCCCTCAGGGTGGGATGGGGGTACTTCTTGGCCTCTCCAGGTCCCACCACTTACTCAGAGTTGAGCTAAGCGGGGACTTTGAGTGACGGGGTCATTCGTGTCATTCACTCCACAGCCTGTAGGGAACCCAACCTTGTGCCAGGCACTGTGCTGGGCACCAAGATACAGAAGAACAGGGGGCGCCCACTGCCAAGCCGGGAGGTAAACAGGGGCTCACGGGACAAGCCAGTGGGGAGGCAGTGCGAGAGGGCTGGAGCCAGAGGCAGGGTCAGGGCCAGAGCCGAGGGGGCCTCCTGCAGAAGGGCCCCTGAGCCGAGTGTGGGGGAGTGGCACTGGTCAGGACCACGGGCGGGGGGCCAGCAAGGGGAGACCTCTGCTCCACTCTCTGTGTCTGGAGACGCCCCAGGAGGATGGGCCACGTCCCCCTCTAAGCCCGTGGGCCCAAGCGGTCCCATTAGGGAGTGGAAGACAGCTGGGCTCACCAGTGGGCACACACAGGGGTGGATGGGCCTGGAGGAGGGAGGAGGGGCTGTGGCACAGAGAGCAGCAGGCACACAGGTGCCCCCCTGCTGTCAGCAACTGCCCCTGCCTTTGCTTCTCATTAGCACCCCCCCTCCCCTCCCCCCCAGGGCCGCCCCCCAGGCAGTGAGGGGGGCTCCTGCAGATCACCCTGCTTGTTTCCTGTCCCCTCTTTCTAGGTCCTCCAGCCCTTGAAGCAGGGACATCCAAGCCAGGCTGGGGAGAGTGGAATCAGCTCCGTTCTTGGCTCCCTGTGCCCAAATGTCCCGCTGTCCCCAGGCCCTCGGGAGCCTCAGCAGTGCCTGCCCGTCTCCTTGCTGGGCTAATGCTCACATCCGCCTGTTTGGCCCGCACAGGACGGCAACACACCTTGACAGAGAACAAGGGTGATTCTTCAGCATCTAACAGAGGGGCAAACTCACAGTGAGACGAGGACGGCAGCCCTGCAAAGGTGCAAGAGACAGCCTGACACCAGGTGAGGACGGCGAGTGACACACGGCATGAATGCAAAGAAATGCAGGAGCCAGGGCTTGGCAGGCACGCGTGGAGCCTACTGTGTGCTGTGACTAGGGCTACAAAGACCAACCCAGAAGGTGTCCCCTGCCTTAGAGGTCACGGCCAGCAGGGAGGAGCAGATGGAGGCCTGGGACATCCCAGGCGGAGCACACAGTGAGAGCAGAGGCAGCAGGTAACAGACAGACGGTCAGGACAGAGACGAACAGCAGTAGAGCAGGACGGGATGGGGCCATGACTGGGAGGGCCTCGTAGATTTCGGGGCCGAAGGAGCGGGACAGCCTGGGCACGGTGCCCGGGCCGGGGGTTGTCATTCTCTGCAGCCTCTCCTCTTGCTTCGCCCTTCCTTGCCTCCGTAATGAGGCAGCACACTGCAACCTGGGGCTTCTAGAGCTGGAACGGGCGTCACTGCTACTGTCCGTCCCCTTTCCGCCTCCATCTCTGTCACGGTGCCTTTCCTTCCATTCCTCCACCGCAGCCCACAGAGTCCTCGAACAGGCTTTCATTTCTCTGCACACGGGCGCTCTTTCTTTTAAAGTGTGTGGTCAACCCGTTTGTCTCAGGGATTTTGCATGCGGACAGAGCCAGGAAGCTTTTGAAAAGTCGGCTGGGGGTGGGGAATAGTCACTGTCTGTTTTTAACTCTGTATTATCAAGGAATGGACTTGACTGATTTCCAGCCACCCCTGCTATTCTTGACACCGCCTCCTCGAGCTGACTAAATTTTGGATTTAATGAGCAAGGCAGTAGTTTAGGCATCTGATGGGCATAGCTTTCTCCAGTCCTGGGGCAGGTCCCCACATCTCCTTCCTCTGTCTGCCACATGCAGAGCCCACACTCAGGAAGTGTGCTGGTGAAATAGCCCAGCTCTGTCTGAACCCTCAAGGTCACCCGTGGCAGTGTGGGGACAGCCAGTCAAAGCTGAATCAGGTGCATGTCGGTGGAAGAAAAGGTGATACCTGAGGCTCGGGCCGAGTTGGCATGTTCCACCACCTGTCTGCTGCCCCACCTGGCACGCAGGTGGCTCAGCCGCTGGAGGCAACAGCTTGTCTTGGACGCACTTTTTGTTCACGTCAGCCCTGCTCGTCTCTCTGAATTTGGCATCTGCTTAGCTCTCCCGGCCTCTCCGGCAGCTTGTGCCAGAATCTGTTCAATTGAAAATCTAGACTCTTGGGACACCTAATTTTAGATATAAATAATAAAATAAATGGCTGGGAGGGTTTTGGTCTTGTAGTCATATACGTTTGGGAGATGTGACTTCTGCATCCCCCTCGTGGATTTCATTATGCACAGTAGCCCATTCAAGGCTCTGAGAAGTCCTGCAGCTCAGAAAAGTCGGCCCAGATTTATTTCACCCAGAAGCCCCCTTTTCATGTAACTAACACCTGTTAGCATTTCATGGCACTTGGGTAAGTGTTGCCCGCCTCCTGGACCATCCGTGATAGAGGTACATACACCCTTTTGCCAGACTGCTCTTGAAGATGCCAGGCCTTCTTGAGCCAAAGTCCTAATTCTTTCATGGCAACCCATGGGTAGGTAGCTGCCTGTGGAACCACATTTCATGTGTGGTCCACTCTACAGCCAACCAGCAGAGAGCTCAGTAATTGTGGCTTCTATGGAGGCACTGGGCAGCCTTTCAAAGACCAAAAGCTTGTCTCTTTCGTGACAGAGAGCGAGAGGTTGAAGCATACCTCCTCAAATAAATTAAGCCTTTGCTCACACTGTTTAGGAAAACACCAAACCATCCGCACACAGAAAAAAGGCAAATAGAGAAGGATGGGACAGCCGCCTTCCTTTTAATGGAAAGATCTCCAGTGCGTAACTTTTTAATGAAGGAGAGGCCGTAGGAAATCGTTCTTCAGTAAGCAGTGTGCATCGGCTCTTTTCTACAGCACCTCTGGAAACAAGGTAAGAGGCAAGATCCACCTGAACCAAGAGACGTCTTTAATGTATTCTTGCACGGAATAAGGGCTTATTGGGTATGTGCCGTGTGCAAGAGTCTCTGGCACCAAGAAGAAAAAGAGAGGTTAGGTGACTCAGCCAGTCTGGCCCTGAGGGAATGAGCAGCTTTGTAGGAGATGCACCAGCTACTCTGAATTCATAACCATGGAGTCCCTGGGCCGTAGAGGCGTACAATCCATACCTGTCATGTTGACACTCAAGGAAACTGAGGCTCAAGGAGATTGAGAGACTCGGTTAAAGCCACACAGCTTTTTGTAAGCAAGCCAAAGCTCAGGCGTTGTCCTCCCGACCCCATCAGGGTTCCTCCTGTAAGTCCACCAAGAGTGTGACCGAGCCCCAAAGAGTTGCTACGAACGTGCTCTGGGGCTTAGAGGGCAGGCCCTTGAGAAAGGAACTATGCAGACTGGATCTTTAAAAGTGTGTAGGTTGTTGATTTGTTGGGGTGGCATTGAGGATAGAAGGGCATTCCAGGAGGACACCACGGCAAACAAAGCTTTAGGAATGAAAAAGTACAGCGCGGGTTTGGATAACAGGCAAACAGTCCAATTCTTGGTCTGATTTTTGGTGGAGGGAGAGAACTTGATAATGGAATTGTCCCTGAAGAGTCAAGATCAGCGTGGTGTGGTCTGGCCTGGAGGCTAGTCCGTCATCCAGTCCTGAGCAAGGCACGCTCAGAAGGGTGAGGGCAGGGCGCAGGGCACAGAGATGCTGGCGGTTTAGGAAATACCAGAGAGAAGACACTGCTGGAGTCACCGAAGGAGGCAGGTCCAGACAGTAAAGGATATTTATTAGGGAGCAGGGTCATAATGTTTCTTTTCCATCACAACTTTTAGTAGCAAGTCAAGTGTCATCAGTTCATTTCTCCAAGTGGTTGTAGTCTTGTGCTCGGTGAGAACTGAACTTGAGGGAGAATCGCTATGAACCCGAAAAGTCCTTCTAACCCTTGGGGTGATGTGAACTTTGGGGAGAGAATGACCACCCACCGGCCTGGATTTGCCGGGTGTGCCCGGGACCACTGAGTGACGACCTCACTGTGCCAAGGGGGCAACATCGTGGTGATTTCAGACTCTGTCTCTTTAAATCAAACAGGTGTCCATAGAGATACATTTTTTTTTTTACCTGCTGGGAAGTGCTTCATTGTGGAATACCTTGGTGCTCTCACCATGCCGAGCGGTGTCTCCATTTTCTGAATCTTTTCTTGGCACCTTTTACATAACTCTGCCTGGAGGCAGGGAGATTTACAAATGGATGTTTCCACTATTTTGCCCAGCTAATCATGTGAATCATCTCATATTTGAATATAAACAAACGCCCCACGTGGGATGTCTGCTATTTTCAAATACTCAGACACTCGTCACTGTAGAGTCAAGATGTTTATGGATTTTTACATGGCAAAGGATGCAGGTATTGGTGTCATGGCGACACAGGCTCAGAACTGGGTCACAGTTTAATTCTTGATCTGAAAGTCTGACCTGGGTGATCCCCCAAGTGCATTCTGTGGCTCCTGCCTTTCCTGCACAGTCCTCTTCCACACACGCTCCCCCAAACAGGTCTTCATGCGAGTACCAGTGAGGCTGCAAACACGCCCCCGTTCCCGTGACCTCGGGGTTCACTGCCAAACCTGAGAGGGAAGGAGAGCTCAAGGGCCAGCCTTGGGTCCAGGACAGGAAATCAATAAGCTCATCCTCACAAAGGAAGAATACATGAAAGGATGGAGAAAACAAAGCGGGAGGAAAAGTGAAACCAGAGACGAGGGGAAAAGGAGAATGGTTCCCAATCAACCCACGCTGCCAAAGAACAGAGAGACGTGGAGACGCCCCGGCTGTTGGCGTGAATAAAGAAATCACGTGTGTGTATCACAGTAGTAATTAAAACCTCTCAGTCAGATGCTATAGAGAGATTAGTTGTCACATTGTGTTAAAGGAATCCTTGCCTTATTCCCTAGAAGGGGACAGACTGCCTGCCGGCCTGTCATCTGTTCGGTGCTAGCAGAACCCTCAGCCAGAATGCCTCACTGGCAGATTCTGCGCACTGAGGCCCTTTGCTCCGGGGAGCGTTCTGTCTGTGAAACAAGAGAGGAAACAGACCACACCTACCTGCCCAGCTACTCCAACCCCGGGCCCCAACAGCCACCAGTTCACTGCTGCGAAGACCCTAAGCCTTGCTTAGACTCCAGGCTTGTTTCTCAGGAAGGTGAGGCAGAAATGTGGAGAGTCCACGGGGAGGGTCGGCAGTGTGGCTGTGATGACAGAGTGACGTAGGCAGAGACAGCCCCTGGGCCTTTGCTCTACCAGTTCCCTGGGCCCTGGGAAGAGTCCTTCACTCCCTCTCCTGGAGGCCTGGTCCCACCCCAGCCAGCTCGAATTCTACTCTTCCAACCAAATAGAATGGACCAAGGGGTCCACAGGTGCAATGAAAAGCAGTGAGGTCCGTGGACGGTTTTCTCATTAACAAATTATTAGTTGGTTCAGTCAATCCTCTGTCAGCCCAGTAAAAAAGAAAACCCAGCCACACCAGCTTTTTGAACAGACTGCCGTTTGGACTGAATTTATGGGGCAAATAGTTGGTCACCGAAGGATTCCCACAGACCACCTGTGAAGTCCCTGGACACCCATCCTTCCACGTGGCCCACAGCCCCACCTGGGAGCACATCTTCCTGTGTTGTATTCGTGTCATGCCCTCTCCTGAGAGCTAATTGGAGGGAAGAAACTTGTCTTCAACACCTTCCAGAAAGTGAAAAGATAACTCAGAATGGGGTTGGGGAATGGGGCGGGGAATACTTGCAAATCACAATTCTGATAGGGGACTTGTGTGTGGAAAACACAAAGAACGCTTACAACTCAATAATAAAAAGACACGTGACCTCATTTTTAAAATGGGCCAAGGATCTCAATGAAGATTTCTCCAAAGACATACAAATGGCGCCAAAGCTCCCGAGGAGGTGCTCGAATATCACCAGCCGTTAGGGAAATGCACATCAAAGCCACAAGGATTATCCACTTCATACCCACTAGGATGGGCCTCATGGAAAAGACAGGCAAAACCAAGGGGAGCTGAGGACACAGAGAAAGTGGGACCCTCACACACTGCTGGTGGGAACGTGAAATGGCACGGCTGCTTTGGGAAAGAGACTGGCAGCACCTCAAAAGCTTAGACAGAGATTGACCAAAGGACCCAGCCATTCTGCTCCGAGGTATCGATCCTGAGGAAGGAGAACACGTGTCCACACACAGGCACGTACAGGAATGTGCGTAGCACCGGTCATAACATCAGAAAAGTGGATGTTACGAATAATGACTAATGGATCGACGACGGGGTACATCCATACAACAGGCTATTTTCGGTAACAAAAAGGAACAAAGCACCAACACTCGCTACAACATGGATGGACCTTGAAAACATGATGCTGAGTGGAAGACACCAGTCACACAAGGTTACACGTTGTATGATGCCATTTATATGACATGTCCAGGAGACAGAGAGACAGAGAGTAGATTCGTGGCTGCCTGTGGCTGGGGTGGAGGGGGAAATGTGGGAGGCATGGGCAGTGACTGCTCAGAGGCACAGGTCTTCGGTGATATCTGGTTCATGAAAAGCTACACCGGCAGGCTAGATGTGACGGGCACACAGAAGCAGAAGCAACGGAGGCCCAGCCAGGAATGTGGCGGGGGTTGGGCCCTCAGCATGCAGTCACGACCTCTGGTGCCCAATTCTCTATGGAATTTCCGACATGCTTCATCCCACCCAGATTCACAAACGAGAAGATGGGAATCGCACATCCAGGGACCTGAAAAGGAAATTCACAAAACAGCACGCACTGTGGCTGCGTGCAATGCTCTCAAATATTGGTGTTCTGTTTCTGTTTATAAAACGCTGAGTGGGAGCTCATAAACTGTTTCCACAACCCATGAGGGGACTAGAACTCTCAGTTTGAAAACCTCCCCATCTCAGTTTACCTTTGCCTCCCAACGCCCTTCCCTGTGTGCTCACGCCTTAAATAAAGCCTGTACTTAAGAAAGCCTCGTTCCTTTCCATCCCCCTGGGACCGGAGTCCAATTTTTACCTTCACAGCAAATACTTGAATTTTTAGCCTTAAAGCTGAAAGAAATCTCTGATCTCTTTTTCTTTTAATTGACGAGCTGACAGATGAGCTCAGAAAGGTCAAGTTCTTAGCATAGCTGGCTGTAGATTGGGGATCAGAACCCAGGTCTCATGATATGGGGTCCTTTCCAAATACTACTCTAACACGTCTCTAAGTGAGTGACGGTGCCCTCTCATAATCAATTTCAAGATTAAGGAGATGTGAAGAAAGAGTTTTGTGGAGACCGGGCGTTGGGAACCTGCAAGGTCCTCAAATTGGATGCATGCACGTGTGTATTTTTGATGATCAAAGAAGATATTTCATGTCAAAAAAAATCTATTCTTTCATACAGTTCCACAGATTTTTTTTATTGTGGTAAATGACACATAATGTACTTTCCCATCGTCACCATTTTTAAGTGTACAGTTCAGTGGTATTAAGTACAGTCACAGGGTTGTACCACCATCACCACCGTCCATCCTTAGAGCTCTCCATCTTGCAAAACTGAAACACTGTCCCCACGAAACACTGACTGCCCGCTCCCCGCCCCCCTCAGTCCCTCGCAGCCACCATCCTACTTTCTGTCTCTACCTTAAATTGCATTTTCAGGGCGGTTTTTTCCATCTAGGCCACCCAGCCACAGATGTGGAGTAACCGGGCAGGGTGTGGGCCAGCGCCATGTCGAGGCACACAGCATTCTAATTTTAAATGCCACTCCTGAGCTCGGCAGATGGCACAGTGGGGCATCACTTGCCTCTGAAGCAGCTTATGGAGTTAAGGGAACGGTTAACCCACGTCGGCCGAAGCTGGTGTGGAAGGTAGGAGAGGGCAGCGAGAAGGCAGACACCATCGGCGACCCACGCTCTGACCACAGAAGCCGTGTCTCTGCAGACAGGCAGAGGCAGACACCGTGACTGACAGCAATAAAGCAGGAGCAGCTGCTGTGCCGTTAATAATCTCCGGCTCCCGGGAATTCATACCCCCCCCGCAGATGAGGACAAACAGTGCAGGCTGTGGTCGGATTGTGCTGGGAACCCTGTTCAGTCACCCCAGAGGGCACAGCTCCATCTATGCCTCACCTTCTCCACTTGCTTTTCTAGGTGCCTGTGACATTTATTTCCTGACCTCAAGGTGACATCTCATAAAGGCAAAATTATCCCAACCCATCAGACTTAATTCATGTAAATCATCCCTGAAAGTGACAACATCACGGTGGACAGAGCCGCAGGGGGTCCTAGTGTCCTCCCCTTCCTCCTCCCCTCCGTTTCTTTCCTATCACAAGCCCAGTCCCTGCTGTGGACGGTACACTCATTTTATACAGACAACGCGAGCAACTTACAAAGTCCTCCTATGAGCCAGAGTCTAGAGCCCTTGCCAACCGTGGGCGCTAAGTGAGAAAAGACCACGGGCCGTCAGCATTACCAGTGGACCTCGTAACACGTGCCGTGTTCAGGCACTAAAGAAAGGCCAGCCCTCCCAAAGTCTCCACCCAGAGAACCAACATGAAACATTCCTGGAAGAAATAACGGGACACCCTCTTCAGCTTGGACACCCAGAAGAAACTCTGAAAGTGGCCTGTTCATAGAAGCAGCACCCCCTGCCTTAGGAGCGCTAAATTCTAAGGGGTAAATTCCCAGAGAATGCCCTGAGGCTCCTGGGTGGTGTGCACGAGAAAGCCTGGGGTCGAGAGCCAGGTACTGGGCACAGACTCAGGCTTCTGCTCTCAGGAGCTGTGAGCTTTGACTCAAACATAAACTGTCTGAGCCTCTCTTTAAAAATCGGGCAAAATGGGTGTAATAGCACAGGCCCCGACTTCTTCACAGGGCCGTGTGGACAGAAGCAATGCATTACAGTGATGGCTTGAACAATTTCTTTTCGGGATGCCCTTAAAAATACAGGCGATCTCTCCAACGGTGTGGGTACCAGCTTGTGAAAAGCACGGTCCAAATCCATGGGCCACCGGTGTCAGCATCAATGAAGAGACTTTAGCAAATGCAGATTTCTGAGCCCAAGATCTGAGGTTGATGACTCAGTAGATTTGGGGTGTGGCCCCGGCAGCTATAGTTTAAAAAATTCCCATTGGTGATTTTAATGCATCTCCAGGTTTAGGAATAACGACACCGGGGCGGGCCTTAGTCAACTTCAGGCTGAGTTCAGGCTGGGTCTGACTTGACAATAAATCCTTCTCTGCCTAGAGTCACGTCAGAAAAGCCTGCCTAGTTAGAGCTCAGCAACTGATACTGAGCAACTGGCTGGTTCTTCTGGATTTAAATACTTGCGTTTATAAAGCGGGTTTAAGCCTCGGAAGGGAGCCTGAGCTCAGACTTTCTCGGAGGCTCTTAGATGAAAAAGCCCAGAGCAGGTGCTGGGATTGGAGAAAAGAGGACAGGAGTAGAATTTGAGGTACAAATAATACTAAAAGAGAAACAAACGGCATAGAGAAATTTCAGGAAGGTAAGGAGCAGGATTGTTTTGCGGTCATTTGCAGGGAACGAGTGAGGACTTTACCTGTCACTTAAATGGTTCTGCAGCCTAAGGTTTTCCATGGCACTCATTTAGGGAACAGGGTGATTCAATAGGTCACAGGGAAGAAACTCAGGGATGCTGAGGAGACAGACTCTCCATCATATGATAACTAGACAATATGTGCTTTTCCGTTGCCATTAAGTGATGGCTGGCAGAACAGAAGTCACCTAGACCAAGTTTTTGGCACATCAGCCCTGTATTTATGCGACAAACTCGCCAAATTCAGTAAAATGTGAGGAAACAACTATTCAGTCAACATTTATTGGGCACTAAACTTTGTGCAGCTTTCTGCTCGGTGGTCTGGAGACTCAGATACAAATTTCACACATTTCCCCAGCTCCCATAACTTACACGCCACAAAATCAGTAACTTTAAATGTTATACGTCTTTAGCTGCTACCGAGTGATTTCTCATCGATTGAACCCCAGACTTCCATCTCTAACTGCCCATCCTACATCAATATTTAGATAAATACTGGGCATCGCTCTTGTAACATCCAGAACTAAACTCCTGATGTTGCCCCCAAAATGGGCTGCACCGCCAGTCTCCCCCACCGTAGTTAGTGGCAATTTTGCCCGTCTAGTTGCTCAGGTCCAAAACCCTGGAGTCCTTCTCGACTCCTTTCTTACTCTGAACAGTAGCAAACCCTCTGGGACTCCCTCGATATGTACCCAGAGTCTGTCCCTGGCTATGACTCTGCCGTGGGCCAGACCCCAGCGTGTCTCACCTGGGTGACCGCGGCCACCTTCGTGCTTTCCTCTGGAGCCCGTGTGACCTACTCTCAATGGCAGGAGTGCTTCCTCTAAACGTAAGTCGGTCATATCCCCTCCGGTGGCTTCCATTCTGCTCAGAGTCCAAGCCAAATGCGTAGAGTGTCCTCTTTCCCTGTTCTACAGCTTCACTTCCACCTCCCTCCTTTACCTCAGCTCTGTTCCAGCTGCACCGATCTCACTATTCTTCCAACATACCAGCAATATTTCTGCCTCAGGGCCCTTGCACTTGCTGTTTTCTGTGCCTGCTCTTCTGCACGTCTGCGTGACCCCCTGCTCCTTTGCGTCAGGTGTTTGCTCAGATCTCACTTTCACAGTGAGACCGCGCTGCGTGTTCTATTTAAAATGTCAACCTCAACTCCCCACCCGTACTCGTGAGGCCCCTTACTGTATGTGGGTTTTCTTCCATAGCTCTTATCATTTTCCAGCAATTAGGTAATTACACATTGATTAAGTGTGCTGTTCATTATTTTCTGCCCCCTGGTATAATGACAGTGCCACCAGGCCCGGGAGTTCTTGTCCGTTTCTGCACTGAGCAATTCCAGTGCCTGCACAGGGGCCAGGCTCCACAAATGATCAGAGAATAGACTTTCTAGGAGTGAGTGATTCACCGAGAGCTTCCTGTAACCCGAATGTCTTATGTAATCCTCACCACAGCCCTAGACGGAAGGTCATGTTATCAGCCCTGATTTACACTTAAGAGATGCAACATTATTGGCTGTGTAGATGGAGGAAGGACCCACAGGCCCAGACATGTGGGTGCCTGTGGAGGCTGGAAACACAAGGCAATGGATTTCCTCAGAACCATAGAAGGAGCACCTCGATTTTAGTTCAGGGGGACCCGTGTTGGACGTGCGACCCACTGAACTGTAAGATAACGCATCTGTATTGTTTAAGCCACTGAGTGGGGAGGAATTTGTTGCAGCAGCTGTGGGAAGCATAGCAGTGGAAAGCGACCTGCCTGTCACGCTCTCCATGACTCCACCTCCACCCTGCAGTGACCAAAGCACCTCTGCTTCGTTCTTCCCTAGAGCAGAGTTTCAACTTTCAGAAGACACATTTCAAGTCCCCCGTACATCTTTATATTGTCAGTGCTTCCTCGTGTGACAGTTTGTGGACCCCTCATCATTGTAACAACATTATAGTTTTATCCTCACCTTCACCCCAAAAAGAAAGGCGGTGCCTAGAACAGCACACTGCCCTCCAGAGCGGAAACCGACAGGGGAGTCAGCCTCTAACACGCTCCAGAACACGAAGGCGCCCCCCTGGAGCCCAGCGCTCCAGGCACCGGACCCCCCCACACCCCCCGTGTGCAGGGAGCCCCACCTGCTCTGTAGAAGCCCCGTGTGGGAGGTGGAAAGAGCAGAGCTTTGCAGTCAAACCGACCTGAGTTTCAACTCTGACACTTCCACTTTCTGGCTCCACAATCTCGAAAAAATTAATTAGCCTCTCTGTGTCTTGATTTCATAACTTATGTATGAAGAATGAGGTTCGCAGCTTGTGAAAAAATAAAGTGAGATAATATATGTGAAAATAGCAGAAGGAAGGCATTCAAGTTCTGTTCTCTCTGGGAACTGTGACCATTTCGGTATTGATATCCTTTTGTTGCTGGTGTTTCTTGGTCAAAATGCAACTTTAAAAACAACCTTTTGTCATCTGGTGCCCTTTGGTTTACTCACCAATGGCCCCAGAAGTCACTGACGTGGCGTTCTGTCCAGCACCATTTACAGGCGCTCAGCTCCACGCCATTTATGTCTGAACTCGCAGACACACCCCTGAGGACCATCAGCTGCCCTCAACATCCTTTCCCTCTTTTCTTCTATGTTGAAAATTCTTTGAAAACTTCTGTGTAAATAAGTCCTCTACCTCGGTCTCTGTCTATGGAATTTTCCCTATCTTTTCTCTGAACTTGTTGAAATCAGATTCTCAAAGTGTAAGGTGCATATCTAACTCTGTCCTACCCTCTCGAGTGCTGTGAGCAGTTAAGTGCCCCAAATCGGGAGCTCGTGCAGTCAAGTTTGGTCCTAGCTCTTCAGACATGCCCTTGGCCTAACATGTCCCCAGTCTCCATCACCTAGAAGAGCAAAGGACCCACAGGGAACGTCCCCACAGGGAAGACAGACCTTGAATGCTGAAAGCGACAAAGTGAAGGCTCCCCTCATCCCCTGTTCTTACAGAGTTTTCTCTGTAAGAAACTCAGAAAAACAACTTCCCCTGGTCAGAAACCACAATCCCCGTCCTTCTCTCTTCTCAGTACTTCTCTTGACTTAGTGGCCACCTGCCCCTGCAGCAGGATACTGAGGAACCCAGAACACTGGCTAAGAGCCTTTCTCTGGAAGCAGACACGCACATGAGTTTAAATCCCAGCCTCTATGAGTCTTAATTTCCTCCCCTATAAAGTGTGGTTGATAACAGAATCTGCCACAGACGGGTATTAGGAGAATGAAATGCGATAATGTCTGCAAACCGCTTAGCTCAGTGTCTAGAAATAACCTACGCCAATTAACGTTTGCCATTATTATTCCCTGAGACTATATTCGTCCCATGTGAAGACTCAAGCTTGGGCTGGTCCGGCCACAGTGTGGTCCAGGTCACCACAATGGGGCATTCAGCCAACAATGTGACAACGGAAGAAAACCAAGAATGGAACAGACCACGGAATGGTGGGTTCTATGGTCCGTTTATAGATGTGGGTTCAAACAAAAGCCAAGTCTATAAAACATGAGGGCTAGACCTCAACTTGGCTTTCTCCGTGGAGCTAGTAGTCAATCCACCAGAAACACTCAGTCAGTCCGCTATTTGACTTAACTGCCCTGTTAGTTATTCCTGGATAGTATATTGCAGACCCTCGTGGAAAATACCCCGGTTGGACGAGTTTGCACAGAGAAGAGCGAATGGCAAGAGTGCTTCTTGTTTTTTTCAGTCTCAGCACATGGCCGGGTTTGAGAGAAGATCCCAGTTGTGGAGAGGACAGCAAACACAGCTTCCCTTTGTCCGTCTGTCACAGCTGGCACCGAGTTCTTGGCAACCTTTTGGGAACCTCTGTGCCTGGGCTGGGCTAACTTGGCCCCGTCCGTTTAAGAATGTTTGATTTGATTGCACAGCAAAATGCTTTTGAAAAGCTGGGCTATTATCCCTGAAATAGAAAAATTAAAAAAATTTGAAAAGCACCTTTGAAGTCAGCTACCCAAACGAAACCTGTGACATCAGAGCGATGGCAGATAAGTGGGGGGCAGAACAAGGCAGCCATTGACCGCCGGGCAGGCCAGGCCAATGCCACACTTTCCACCCCACCAATATAAGTCAAAGATGAAAGATGCTCCGGGCAGCTCGCCTGACCCCTGGGCCTGTTATCTCCACTTGATTGCACAGCGTTTCGCTCTGAACAATCCCTCACTGTCTACCTGGTGCAGGTGAATGTCAGCGGAATGGGGGCTCAGGCGGCTTGGCCAGGTTGCGGGAATGCCATGCATAGCACAGGGGGCCAGCGGAGGGCTTGCTCGAATCAAGCACCGTCTTTATTACTCCTCTTCTCCTTTAGATGCTGGGGACGGGGCAGCTAAGTGCAAACTGAGGGCAACAAAGAAAGTCCAGGGCGTGTGTGGTGACAGACAGGCGGCTCGCTCTGCAACTGATAGAACCTCAGACTGAAAACCAGCTCCAGCTGCCACGCTGCCCGTGCATATCTCAGGCCACAGTGTGATCCGTGGGCATAGCTGGGTTACGTTCTTGCCTTCCCTTAATATGGAGCAACTAGTTACTGGAAAAGTGCAACTGCTGAGATCAGTCTGTCGCTGGTTCTCACGCTTGAGCATGTATGAGAGTCAGCTGCAGGGCTTGTTGAAGCTCAGCGTGCGGGGCCCACCCCCAGGCTGTCTGCTTCCATGAATTTGCTTCTGGTGAATTCCCAGGTGGTGCTGATGCTGCTGGTCCAGGCCCACTCTGAGGACCACTGGTCTGTGGGGTACATGGCAGGCTCTGCTCAACACACCATTATAACTGGGGTTCACGTGAGTTCAGTGCAATTCAATAGGAGTCAGGTGGCGTAGAAAGTGCTGAGGGTCCGAAGATGGGTGACACACTGCAGGGGGACAGCTGGGCAGAGTCCAAGCTCGAGAACCAAATGGGGCCAAACAACGCCCTACACTCGGTCTCCTGCCCAACAGAGCATTTGGGGAGTAAGCAGGGTGGGTTGCAACTTTAAGAAAAAAGTAAAGATACTCTGTATATATCAAGAACTGGGGGATTGGGGCCGGCCCAGTGGCTCAGGCGGTTGGAGCTCTGTGCTCCTAACTCCGAAGGCTGCTGGTTCGATTCCCACATGGGCCAGTGGGCTCTCAACCACAAGGTTGCCAGTTCAACTCCTCAACTCTCGCAAGGGATGGTGGGCTCTGCCCCCTGCAACTAAGATTGAACACGGCACCTTGAGCTGAGCTGCCGCTGAGCTCCCGGATGGCTCAGTTGGTTGGAGCCCGTCCTTTCAACCACAAGGTTGCCGGTTCGACTCCCACAAGGGATGGTGGGCTGTGCCCCCTGCAACTAGAAAAAACGGCAACTGGACCTGGAGCTGACTGAACTGCACCCTCCACAACTAAGACTGAAAGGACAACAACTTGAAGCTGAACAGCACCCTCCACAACTAAGATTGAAAGGATAACAACTTGGAAAAAAGGCCTGGAAGTACACACTGTTCCCCAATAAAGTCCTGTTCCCCTTCCCCAATAAAATCTTTAAAAAAAAAACAAAAAAACAAAAAAACAAGAACTGGTGGACTATGCAGTTTAGGAAGGAAATTTGGCAGATAAAAAAAGTTTTACTCTGTTAAAAAAAAAAAAAAAAAAAAAACCCAGCATTTTGGGGACAGAGGCAGAATGGCCCTGCAAGTGTGGAAGACGTACTGCGAAACAGAAATGCATGAAACTGAGGGCAAGAAAGTGTGGTGGAGATGAAAGGACAGAGGGAAAGAGGCAGGGTCATCATCAACTGTGCAGTCAGGTGGACAAAACAACCCTGATTCCATCTTCCTTGGGAGCCTGACTTGGGCAGCCATGGAAGAGAGGGCTATTTCAAGCCTCCCTCTGTGGCACCGTTGAGGCAGAAGAGGAAACTCCACTCTCCTCCAAGCCAATGACTTGGTTGCTCACAGTCTTCTTTTTCTGAGCTGGCATTCAATCATTCATCATTCATTCATTCTTTCTTTCATTCAGGTAACAGCCTTGAGCAGCTCCTGTGTTCCCAGTAATGTGCTGAGCTCAGAGGGAGCGAGCTCTACACTCAAAAGTATACGACACCATCTCTGTCTTCAGAAGCATATACAGAAGACACGAGACGGCACCGTGAATAAGTTACTCATCATTGAGTAGCAACTCCAAAGCCACTGTTAGAGACACACAAGGCACAAGTGATTAATTGTCCTGTGAGCAATTCAGAGCAGGACAGTTGGGCTGCAGAAAACAGATCAGTCTTCACAGAGCAGCAAGAGGAAACTCAGTGAAGAATGGCTAGATAGTACACAGATGGAAAAGACATGATACAGATGGGCCAATGCTGGAAGGAAGGAAGGAAGGAAGGAAGGAAGGAAGGAAGGAAGGAAGGAAGGAAGGAAGGAGCGTGGTAGTGGGTTTGCACAAGACAAAGTGGAAGGCCCTTCAGAAGGGGAGCCCTGGAAGGACACGTGTCCTGCTGTGAAAGCTACCCTGGGACCACCCAGCTCGTGACAATGGGAAGACTCCTTTTTTTCAGAGCAACTCATGTCTCAGTGCCCAGCAAACAATCTATGTGAATGGATCACGTCTGTGCAAAGAAAACTTTCAACAGCTAGAAGATCAAAAGAGTGATCCCAGTTCAGCAGGAGATTTCAACTTTCTTTTGTCATCAGCATATTCCATTCAGCATCCTTCTTCAGTCTCTTACCACCCGCGCCCCCCTCCCCCAAGTATAATTCTACCTAAGAGGGGAGCTGCGCTGGCCTGAGACTCTGAATTCAAGTGACCTGGAGGTTATGTGGCCACACACAAGTTTCCCCATCAGACGAGTTCTTCCTATCAGCAAGAAGGACCCCGTACGGCGGCTGCCGTGGTTGGATTCCAGGTCACCGCCGTGCCCTGGGTAATTTACGAGCCTCTTTGATTATGCAGGTGAATAGCTCCACTTGTTCCCTAGCAGATGTGTGGTTGAAGTCCCTTCCCCGTGATTACAATTTTCTTTGGTCCAAAGGAGAGTAACTTGAGAAAGCTGGTCCAGTAATGAAGAACGGGGAGGCAGCCACAAGATGGATTTTTGAACTCTCCAGATTGCACTTTTGACCATACAATCCGTGAACCAACCTTGTTATTAAGTGTAATTACCAGCCCCAGGCACCAGCTACGGGGCCCCACAGAAGACCTGAGCTTGCCATTGTAGGTACCACCAAGCTATGCTACACTTTTTCATGTGCCATCATCTTACCGATTGAGGGGTTATGAACCCCGGGGTGACCTTTGGGTCAAGGTGGCTGCAAAGGCCACAAGACCTTGATGGGATTTTAAAGAATGTGTAACATCCATCATTAGAACCTTAAAAGCAAAGTGTGCCCAGGCCCCACTTAAACACACAAAAGATGTATTTAACGCAACATATTTTTTCCAATATCATCATTGGAAAATAAGTAGTTTCCCAACCCCCCAGGAAAGACCTGCATCAGCCCCACCTCTCAGAAGGGGGAGTGGGTGTTGGTTTCAGGATCACTACTTCCCACTTCACGTGAGCCTTGCTAACCAGGTACGTGGTTGGCACCTGACCGCTCTTTTTCACAATGTGGTTGTGAAAAGTATACACATCTCTACAGCAGCACATTGTCTCAATATTGCCCCTCAGGTTGTTCCATTGAGGTGTGCAGAGCAGGGAGAGGGTGGGAACTTGTACGATGGCGCGTGAGGAGAGAGTGTGGAGCCCGGGGATGTAGACGGAGCCCGCCCTCTACAAGCAAGGCATTTCCTTGAAGATTAACATCTTATCCTAAATACTTATGAGGGTATCACACTCTACTTCACAATATAGTCACCCCCCACTGCGAGCAATGGCTTACATTCCATATCCCCCTAAAAGTGGTGCCCTGGAAGGCTTGCTATGTCCGTTCTGGCGGTAACCTTGTGTACCCCAGAAGACCTGCACTCCAGCTGGAGAAACAAGACTACAAAGGACATGGTGTCTTGGCGAGGAGACAGGCCACCAGCCCCATTCTTTCCCAGTGAGAGAGACCAGCCCAGGAAACTTTGACCTACAGAAACCACAGCCCCTCGTGGGTATCTTAGCCAGTCTGGTGTATTTTGGGCCCAGTGAGAATCTATTGGGGAAACATCATTCTAACTGAACATTCATTCTAGCCCCGTTCTGTCTGGAGAGCCAGCTGTCAGAAAGTGATGCTATCCTGTTAGCTCATTAGCTAAGCCAGAGAGTCCATGGGTCTAAAGGGTGCTGAGAAGTTGAGGGGTGTGTGTGTGTGTGTGTGTGTGTGTGTGTGTGTGTGTGCGTGCATCCTGGGTGTGGAATCAGTTACAGCAATGCTCTGATGTACCAAGTGCTAAGGAATCAGGGGACAACCTGGAGGAACTATGAACCCCATCAGAGCAGGTAAGGAAGGAGACACCGGAAGGAGGAGCTGAGACGCCACCTAGAGGCAGAAAATGGCTCTGGGCAGGTCCCACTGGGTAGGAATGAAGTGGAAGGAATGAGGGTCCACGATGCATTTTCCAGCTGTTGCCAAAATTACACACAGAGTCCAGGTAATGAGGGCACAACCCCCAGAGGAAGGGTTACAACAAGACATCGTATTTACTGAGCACTTACCACATGCCCAATACTGGACCAAGCACACGAGAGCCGTTTCAAGACCCAACAACCCCATGAGATAAACATGATTCTTAATCCCATTTTTTAGAAGACACAACCTTGGCTTAAGAGAGATTAGCTAACTTGCCAAGGTCATCATCGTTCCTTTCTTCCCCTTCCCTCCTTCCTCCTTTTCTTTACACTCTGTGTCAGTCATTGTCACAGGCACAGCGGGGGACCAAAGAGACAGTCTGGCCCTGTAGAGCTCACACTCTGGTTGGGGGTGAACTGATTTCATACGGAATATGGACTATATTCTGCATAGCAGAGTGGCAGAGAAGAGAGTCGTGGAGAGGCATACGCCAGGGTCAGGGGTAGAGAGAGGCCGTGGTGAAGGGTTCCTATTTAATGCTGATACTCAAGGAAGTTTCTCTGATAAGGTGCCGTGTGAGCAGAGACCTGAAGGAAGGGCGGGAGGGAACCACTCAGGTATCTTTGAAAGCTTATCCTAGACAGAGAGAACAGCAAAGTGTGCTTGGGAGTTACGGGGAGACCAAGGAGACGGCTGCCCCTGGAGCAGAGAGCAAGGGAAGGGTCTCATATGTCCCTTATCAGAGAGTAAGGAGGGGACAACGAGGGATGAGGTTGGAGAGCGACCTGAGCACATACGTACAGGGTCTCACCCGGCATGGTAAGGACCTGGGGATGCAAATGCGATGAGAACATACCAGGTCGTGGAGGCACAGGAGACTGAATGGACAATGGTGCAAGGGCTGTGGTGTGGGTGGTGTGAGTGGAAAGCTGTGCCGCAGTCTCGGCGTGGGCCAGGGTGGTAATGCCAGAGGCAGTGAGAACTGGCTGGATTCAGGGGGCATCTGACGGTAGGACCAACAGGAAGTGACGAAGTCTAAATCCAAGCCTAGGCAGGTTGGCAGCCCCACGCCCACCCTCTGGCCCACACACAGACAGCAGGCCTCGTGTCACCCCACTGGCCCCCCAGTCCTGCTTCCCCGTGCTCTCGGCTGCCCCCAGGCTCACGCACTGCCCCGACTCTTCCCAGCCCTTGCCTGAGTGCCGCGCCCAACAAATGCTTATGAAGAAATTTCACCTCTGTGGGCCTAAGGTCCTTCATCTATCAAATGTCAGGGCTGGGGTAACGGTCCTCTAAGGCCACGTTCAATTCTTATTTTCTATGACCCATGATCTATTTCCTTATAACGGAGGAGCAGGGGGGTGGGAGGGTGCGGGATCCAAGGCTAGATTATGGACGTCTGTAGATGTTTTGTTTCTGTACGAGTACATTTTTAAACGTTGCCTAGACAGAGCCTAAGCACGCTGCCCTATTGCTCAGAAAGGGTCAAAGTGCTACAGAATCATTAGGTCTTCTGGAAAGTTGAGATCAAAATTATTTAATGATTATTTACATTCATGATGAATTAAAATTTTATAACATTTAAAATTCAGCTCCGCGGAAAACAGTGTGGTGGATTCTCAAAGAGTTCAATACAGAATCACCATGTGACCCAGCACCCCTCTCCTAAGTAGACACCCCAAGAGAACTGAAAACAGGCCCTGGAACACGTCCTTCCACATGAATATTCACAGAAGCATTGCTCTCAGCCGCTAAAAGCTGGAGCAAGCCCAATGTCCGCCAACAGATGAACGGGGGAGTGACATCTGGTCCCTGCAGCCAATGGAATATTACTCGGCCATGGAAAGGCCTGAACACTGACCCAGGCTGCACTGTGGGCGGGCCTGGCAAACATGACGCTGAGTGAAAGAAGCCAGACACACAAAGTCACAGAGTGTGAGTCCACGCAAACAGAATACCCAGAACAGAGAAACCAGAGTCCACGCAAACAGAATATCCAAAATAAATCAGAGTCCACGCACACAGAACACCCAGAATAGACAACCCACAGAAACAGCAAGCTGACGGGTGGTTGCCAGGACCAAGGGGAGGGTGCTTAATGGGTACGGGATTTTCTTTGGGGGTGCTCAACATAGTTTAGAACTGGACACAGGTGGTGGTGGTCCAGCAACATAAATGCTGCTGAAGTGTACAATTTAAAGTCATTAACTTTATGTTACGTGAATTTCACCTTCATGAAAAACAAATTGGGTCCTGGGTCTCCCTCGCCACGCTCAGTGCATGATAGCTGGTGATGCCATATTGGGCAGCGCATGTAAAGAACGTCTCCATCACTGACAGCGCCGAGGTAGACAGCGCATGTTTCTGACACTATGGTGGGAGGGGCGGGGGCAGGAGGACTGGGGAGAGCTGGGTCCCCACGCCCTGTGGTCTCCGCTCTTCTCAGAAGCCACACACACCATTGGAAGTCTGTCCTTCATCACAGAGCAGCCTCAGATCAGCATTTCCAGCCCAGTGCCCACCAGAGGGCACTCGCACACCCCGGAAAGCAAGCATGGAGATGACAGCACCAGCATCGGAATATATTGTCAGCATCCAGAGCTGACCTACTGGCAACAGACATGCGGGGAAATCAAACTCAGACATGACAGTTCTGTGTGAACTGTCCCACCCTCACCTGGGAAGCTGTTCATAAGTGGGGGAAACTTTCCTCTTTGGCCCCATTGGATCTCAGCCCAACGTCAGTGTGGTGAGTACGTAGGAAGTATGTTTTGTGTCCCGGAGAGAAAGTAGGTGCACACAAGTGCACGCAGATACACACGCAAGGCAGAGTGATGTACACGCATCCAGATACACCAGTTACATGCTGAATCCTCCCTGCCCTCCAGTAAACTCTTGCAAACACGGTGCACACATGCTGCAGCGAGGTAACCCTCTAATTAAGTCTCAGGCCGTTAGCGAGCAGATTGTCCATTTCTGGGCTAGGAACTATACCAAAACTACAATGAAAACATTTTAAAGTCATCACGCCTTCTGGCTCATTCGCCAGTGTGAGCATTTCTGTGTCACCGTTCGCGTCTTCACATGACTCATCTCAGGAGCTGCTGTAATCAGAAAGGTGACCGCGGTCACAGTAGGGCTCCGGCATTGCTGTCATTCTGGAAATCTCCATGTGAAGAACCAGACTGTGAATTTCACAGGGACATCGTACAGGAGTCTGTGGCCTCTACCACTGAGCAGTTGGTGGGGACGAGGACATTTTCCCTCCTCTCATGAATTTGGAAATGTTTGAAGTGAGAGGTATAAACTGACAGGCCTCTAGATCTGGCAGATCTGTTCCTGTAGGTCCTCAGGACGGGCGTGTGAGTGCCACCTGCCCCTGCAACGCTTGGCTGCCTCGTCCCATGGAGAGAAATGTGGGCTTTCCTGCCTCCCTCGTCCTGGTCCTTCTTCCCGTCCCACTCGAGAGCGATGGATTTCCCCAAAAGGGGACAGCCTCTCCTAATTCCCAGCTCTGCAGACTTCAGCCTTGGGTTAAGGGCTGCCGGAGGTATTATTATTACAAAGAAGAAAAATGGCGAGACCTTATCAGCTGAATATTTAGAAATGAGCTACTGAATTGAAGATGCTGAATCTGTCCCAAGCTGCTGGTCTTTTATTTACTAAACACAGCCAAAAGCTGTGGGCATGTGTGAGGGGAAAGAGACCTACATCTGTGCATATAATAAGGTCTGGCTATGACACGGGAATGACCACCTACCACAAGGCAATTGTCAAATGGCACAAGGCATATGACACTTTGCTAGAAGACACACCTGGTGGTAGGGCCTGATCCAAGGGAGGCAGAGATGCAACCTGTGACAGACTATGCAAACATCACCACGGTCTAATCCATGGCCCCCACGCCTGCGGGGGAGGGCGCACTCTCTCCGTGACCCTAGTGCAATGGCGGAAGCCGGGGCCAAATCCACACCTTTGCACTTTTTCGTTCTATGACACTGAGAAACGCACATTAGGTGTCTAACCTGGGATTTCCTGTAAAATCGGGGCAATAAAATGCCTCCCTTGCTTAC
Organism: Rhinolophus sinicus; assembly: GCF_036562045.2. NCBI lineage: Eukaryota > Metazoa > Chordata > Mammalia > Chiroptera > Rhinolophidae > Rhinolophus > Rhinolophus sinicus. Next base: position 1,847,852 of record NC_133766.1, read on the forward strand.
TTCATAAGCTATTGTGAGAATCACATGAGATGACAAATGAGAAAGCATGGTGCCTGCTCTAAACTAGTTCTTTTAATATAATTGACGTTTAATTCTCCCCAGAACAATGCGAGATGGGGCTAAACCATCATCATCGTACCAGTCCAATTTTTTCTCTTTTCTCTTATAACTATTTATTTGGTCTGGTTTCAAACCACAGAAATAAGAAAGTACAAAGAAAGTCTGAATGACCTTTACCCAGATGTATCCCTCCCTCTCCCTCCCGCCCCTTCTCCCTCCCCTTGCAGACCCATGTCCTTAGATCCCTAAATACCTTAGTATTTATGTCCCCAGAACAAAAATCTCTCCGTATCATCCCAGTACAATTGCCCAAACCAGCAGAGGGAACATTGCCGCAACGCTCTAATTTAGTCCCTATTCAAGTTGTGTCGATTGTCAATACCGTCCCTGCTGGGTATTTGTCCTCCTTCCAGATTGGAGCCAGGATGAGTTTGCACCGCATTCCTTGTCATGATGTTTTCGTCTCCCTTAACCTGAAACAGCTCTTCAGCTCTCCTTCTCCCTCAAGATTCTGAGATGTCTGAGGCGTACAGGTCAAGTGCCTGGTGAACTGTTCCTCATTTGGGTTCGTCTGAGGTGTCCTTGGCATTAGGTTTCAGTGATGCGATGTTGATAGAAATACCACAGACGCAATCTCGTCCTCGGTGCATCTCACCACATCGGCTTGGCTCGATCTTGGCACAGTTGACGGGTCACTGGGGTAAGGTGGCTTTCTGCTCTTTGAAGCCACTATTTTTCCCTGTGTAATCACTACAATATTAATGGGAAGATACTGTAAGGTCATGTCAACGTTGTTTCTCCTAAAACTAACGCCCACGAGTTTAAGCACCCATTGATCCTGGGCGGAATGAATTATTACTCTGATGGTTGGGAAATGTAATTTCACTCCATTTTTTCTTCTAATTTTTTTTGGTCGGAATCCTATTCTAAGATTGAACTGTTCCTTCGCCCCCATTTATTTATCTGTTCATTTGCTTCGTTAGATCAGCGTAGACTCATGCATTCTTATTTTATTTGACAGGTTTTAATTCATTATATTATTATTAACTTTGATGCTTAATGGCTCACACTTGGCCCTTTCAAACTACAATCTGGTGACTTTGACGTATTTCCACCACTTATTTTCGAGCACTTCCTTACCTTCTGGTATAACGAGCCGGGCCAGGTACATCTTGTACCTTCCATGTCCTTAATGCTCCATTTCTCTAAGCGGCTCTGGTCCTCTAGCTGTGCTTACTGCTCCTGGGGCATCATTGCTGCCACACCCTCTCAGGAAGTAGATATTTTAAAAGGTTTTCCAATAATGACGGATGACATATAGATAAGCTCACTGTCCTAAGACAGCTCATATATAGTTAAACATATTACATACATATTATGTGATATACACATGTTACACAATGTATACACATGTTAAGAAAGGAAAAAACTGTATTAAAATTATAATACTCAATATACACCAATAACAAATGATGAATACAAGTCATGTGTACATACTTTTGGCATCCCGATATATACACAAATAAAGAAAATATGAATTCATACTGGTACTTCCATTTAAACTGGTATCACCAGTTCCTTCCAGCCTTTCCCTTCTCATGTTTCTAACTCTCCTCTCTGATAACAAGGAGCGTGGCTCCTGGCCCCAAATACTAACTTGTCCAATCCTAGGACACCCACCCCACTGGGAAACACAAACCCACTACGTAGAGTTCAGTATTTGTTTAGAGTTCTTTCCGACTTCACATTGAGGGTCTATAGCGACAATACAATGATCAAAAGTTATGTGGATGCATTTTATTTCCTCCTTCAGCAGGACTGGTTTTCTATGACATGTAAGTAGATCCATTTTTTTCTGTTTGTTTTCCATTTTAGGTTTCCCCCCTACCCTTAGTGATTTGACTTTTTTTTTTTTTTTTGAGGAGTAAAAACATTAACATGATTCCAAAACTTGTAGAAAAAGGATTTTTAAAGAAGTGTCACTCTCCCAATTCCTTTCACTCCCTCCCTACCACCCCCTATAAATAACCAGTCCCCTTAGTTTGGGGTTTATCCTGCCTGTATCCTTTGGGCATAAATAAGCTGATGCATGTGTAATTCCTATAATAGTTAATAGTGGGATTCTTCCTGACTTCCAGAAAGGCCACCCCCTGCAGCCGCGATGCAGTCCCATCAGGCAGCATTTCCTGCTGCCTCCAGGAGCCTGCAGGGGTCAGCAGGGGACAAAGCCAGCCTTTGGGTGCTGAGTGGATGTTACAAGTTCACTGCAGTCTGAACCCACATCCATCAACTGGCTGCTAATCCTTCTTGACAGACATCCCAGAAGAAACTTGAAGTGTTAACTAGTTCCAGAGTTTAACGAGTGTGAAAGCCAAGGTTTGTGTTTTGGAGGCTGGAAGTAACGTGATTTATTCCTGCATTTAACTGACAGTGAGAATTCACCAAGAAAGTGGCCGGACGCCGTTGCCTGAATGCTCTTCCCCCACCCCAAGCCCCGAAGAAACGCCCCCATTTCTAAGGTTTCTTCCTTTCCTCCCCATAAGCCTGTACCTTGGACACCCAAGAGCCTCAAGCCTCAAGCCCTTCTTAAGATGCATTTGATACACCACCCTGTGCAGGCGACAATAGCAGGTCTGTCTGCTCACCTGTCATAGGGGCCTCTCAGCCCCGCAGGTGAGGAAAAAGGACGGTGGCTCCACCTGGGTGCACCTGTGCTCACCTGAGCAGAGTCAAGAATGTGAATAATTCAAGTATTCTCCAGCTGAGAAACTCAGCCGCGAGAACTGGGAGAAGCTGGGTGCACTTTTTTCCTTTGTTTCCATTGCTTTTCTTGGCAGAAGGGCACGGCCCGTGCTGGATGGCAGGTGGAGAGCCTCAGGTGGCTGCCTGGCTCAGGTAAGCAGGGCCACAGCAAAGGAGGTGGCTTCGGCGGGTCTGCCTGTCCGGGAGCAGTATGAGCCCACCTGCGCATAAGGGAACCCCCACCTCTGCTCGGTGTGCAGGGGAACAAAGCTTTCCTGTCCATCCCTAACTCCATGTGCCCCCCAGCCCATCTTTGCTTCTCCTTTCAGTACACTCAGCTGAGAAGTGTAAAGAGATACGTGCCCTTGGGGCAAAGGAAAGATAACTCGTCCCCCTTCCTGATCCCGGTGACACCCTCTTCAGCTTGACAGCAGCTCCCCTCGAGCCCTTAGCATGAGGCTAAGAACTGGGAACAATGTGTTGATAGATGGTAACATATATGCCAGCCCAATAACGTCCCACGACTGTGGCTCTTTTATAGAATCTTGGGTTTGGAAGGGCCTTAGGGGTCACCCAGGCCAATCTCCCCCCGCCCCAGCTTTCCCTGTGCAGCAGGCCATTCAGTCTCTGTCTGACGCTCCCAGTGACAAGGAGCTCCATGCCGCTGGGGCACAGACTCCTACTCATCCTTCAAGACCCTGATCAAATGTCACTGCCGGGTGAAGCTCCCCAACGTCCCCAGCGGGACAGTTTCTCCATGACTCAGGGTCTCTCTGCACTTCCCCTCACTCTGCCAGAGCGGACTGCATGGGACTTTATCTGTCTTACATCCAGGTCTGTCTTTCCTGTTGCTCTTTGAGCTTCTCAAGGGAGTTTAATGCTACGTGCCATTCATCTTTGTCTCCTCAATGCTCGATATTAGGCTGGTGCAAAAGTAATGGCGGTTTTTGCAATTAGTTTTAAACTTTTAAACCGCCATTACTTTTGCAACGAACTATACGACCCCTGCCACTTAGACGCTCTTCCAATAATGGTCGTTGGATGTGCAGACAAGTGTGTCCCCCTGAGACAGCTCATGCCATCGTCACACAGCGCTGACTATCAGACACTCGTGCTCACCCTGAGTCCACATCTGCTGCCCCGCATTTTCCACACCGCGGTCCCCATCCTGCCCCTGGGAACTGGTGTATTACTTTTGTAGTCACAAAAAGAAATGCCTTCGTATTTCCTTTGATGGAAAAATATATATAAAGGAGCCTACAGAGATTAAAAAAGACCTCGCGTGTGTGTTTGTGACAAATTCCTAACGGAGGTTAGTGGGGCTGCTGTGGCATCACAGTTATGAATCTGGGGTTTGGGTCCCAACAGACAGAGGTCTCCCTTCCGGTTCTGTCATTCTTCCTTACGTGGTTCCCTCATTCATCAAATGTGTAACGCTGCAGAAGAGGAGGGCACCATTATTCCCAGTGCCCAGACGTGGAGGCAAGTCTGAGAGGCGCGAGCTCCTTGCTCCCAGCAAACCCAAGGTTTCCACCGAGTTTCCTAACAGGAGAGCCAAGCTCAGTCTCCACACCTCAACTTAAATCGGCACAAACACCGCATATGTTACTATTTGTTGATTGGGCACAGAAAAATCAACAACAATCAGAGCATTTCTTCCTTGCTTCGACTTTTAAAAGCCGTCAAGGGGGTGTCTAGACTCACAGAGAGACAGAGCTGCACATGTGGTTAGTGACTTTGAAAAGAAGGAAATGAACATCCAGGGAGGTCGGTGGATATTGTTGATGTTTGGGGGCGGGAACGAGACCTGACAGCCCGTCCAGCACCGTTTCCACCCCACCCACCTAGGTCAAGACCTCATCACACCCTTCTTCGTAGGACATGTGCCTGCTCCCACCCTGTAGGATCACCTCCCCTCGGCGTCCCTTCCCCAGAAAAACGTCATCGGTCCCCTTAGTTCTCTTCTGGGGCGTGTGGCCAAGCCTTTCATCATTTCCACGGGCCTCTCTTGATTTTTTTTCTTTTTATCTTTAGTCTCTGAAGCCCAACTAAGGGTCAGCTTCATATAAAGAGTGATTCTTGAATTAGGAAAGAAATCACAACGCATCTGCTCGTGGGCAGCTGTGGTGAGGTAGAGGGGAGAGCGTCCCCGGTCATCTCTTGTGGTCAGGGTCATCGGGCACGGCGGCCGGCCAGCCAGGGGGAGTGGGAGGAGAAATGAGATCTTAATTTCCAAAGGGCCTGGGGAATAGAGCTGCTTGGGAAAAATGTGATCCTTGCAAAGATAAGACGGACAGAGGAGAGTCAATAAAAGGCTAGCTTACTATGAAAACACTTGACTACTCTGTTTTCTATGCAGCCTCCTCCCGATACACATTCACGGCCCCCCCACCCCACTCACACACACTCAGCTGATATTATTATCACAACAATACCTGACATTATTATCACAACAATACCTTCCGACTCAAAGTATTTGGGAATTGCCCTCAGTGCCCGAGTTTAGCTGGTCACCTGTTCTCGACTGAAGGACACCTCTCTACACACACCTTCCCCCCCCCCCAGTCTTCCTTACCTCACCCCCAGTGCGAGGCCACATGAGAACGAAAATGGAGACGGAGGGTGGACAAAACAGAAGAGACACGGACGTGATCATTCAGTGGGTTAGTAGAAAATCCCCTGAACTGCAGATCCCAAGAGTCGAGCTTTATTTCCTCATCTCCCAAAACTCTGTGAACGTCAGTAGCTCCTGCAGCTTTCCAGGTCCCACCTGCCCCTGACAAAATAAGGACGACGTTGAAACTCTGCCCACCTGCAGGCAGGCGGCTTCGTCAAATAGATTGTTCCGTGAGTCCCTGCCAGCGCCACAGCTCATTTTTATATCTATTTTTATTCTTTTTACACAGCTTTCGTGAGATATGATTGGCATACAAGAAACGATACATAAAGAAAACAATTTGATGAGTGTCAACACACGCGGACACCCATGAAATCAACACCACCATGAGATAAGGACCGTATCCGACACCCTAGAGTCTCCTCCTGACACTGTGCAACCTCTCCCACCTGTCACTGCACATTATTTTGTACAGCGGCCTAACACTTTTCGGTGGAATCACACAGTATGTACTTGTTATTGTCTGCACATAGCGCATTTATGTAGTCAAACATGTTTCCCAAACTCCATTGGCTCCAGACAAAATCTGTCCTTGAGACAAAACGAAATGAGGAAAGGAAAGGAGGCAGGGGGGCAAGAGTGCTATTCTTGGTAAGGTAGTCACTCTTGAGCCACGTGGCTACTGGAGGAAAAGCTTCCAGAAGGAGGAAGAAGGGTGTCCTCTGAGCATATGAATTCCACTCTGCGTGCATTCCCCAAGGTCAAGCGGTCTCCCAAATTCGGCTTTCTTTAGATGCCTTGCCATGGACATGCCAGGTGTTGAGATCAGGGGAACTGACCACTGCTTTTTGTTCCCGCTTCTTCTAGGACCAGCTGGAATGTGCCCACCTGTCTGTAGGAGGGATTTTCCAAGAGCCCAGCTTCAAACACAGCAAATCATCTCTCATGCAGAGAGCCCTGGGGCAGGGCCACCACCCCTCCCAGCTCCTGGGAGGAGGATGACACTTCTTCCAAAGCAACTCAGAAGAGAAAACTTCGCCCGCTGACCGCCCCACCTCCGCCTTGGTTCAGGGGCCACGTTCTCTCTCACTCCCAGGCAACCCTGCAGCACGTCTCCCGGAGCCAACATATAAGGCAGACAGATGTGTTACTGGAAGGAAATAAACAAACAAGCAATAAAACTTGCTCCAAAATGCTGCACCGGCTGTGAACGAGGAGGCCCCAAATTTCCACTGTGTCATTTTTTTAAATTAAAACAGTGAAGTCGCATTTTAAAAAATGCAAATACGACACAGTGTTGATAACACATCAGAGTGTTATCTGCTTTTAACACCTGTAGTGGGTTGCATCATAGCCCTCCAAAATATATGTCTGTGTGCTAAACCCAGAACCGTGACTGGGACATTTGCCCCTACAATTGGGAGAAGAGGAGAAACACACACAGAGGTGCCCCTGTGACCACGGCGGCAGAGATGGAGTGATGCAGCCACAAACCAAGGAAGGCTTGGTGCCACCAGAAGCTGGAAGAGGCGAGGACCCTCCCCTAGAGCCTTCAGCATGCCAACCCTGCCATGACCTTGATTTTGGACTTCTGCCCTTCAGATTGTGAGGGAATAAATTTTTGTTGTAAGCCACCCAGTTTGTGGTCATTGGTTTCTACAGACTCAGGAAATGAATTTAACCCCTTAGAATTAGTGTATTATATTAGCGTCTGTTGCTTTCCTGGACCTCAGAGCTCTGGGCCTTGGGACACTGACGGGTTTCACAGGGAAGGGAGGAGAAGTAGGCCATGCTGCTGACAGAGCATGTGACAAGCAGGCCCAGTGGGGCACATAAGGTGGCAGAGGGGTCACACCAGAACACCATCGGACAGGACGATGTGAGCACCGGGCTGAGTGGTGCAGAGGGAGGTGGGGGCTGGCACTGGAGGGGTCTGACAATCACCTCAAAGCCTACACTTGCTGTCCCCACAGTGTTATGTCACTGCGGCTTCCAGCCCCAGCTCAGAGACCCGGGCTCATTCCCAGGGAGGACTCCACCCCCGACAAGAGCTGCCCATCCAGCTCAGTGTCCTTGGAGGAGGCCCTGGGCTGAGCGCGGACAGATTTGTTTCTGAGGAACCGTCTGACTCGTGCTCAAAGGCACACACCCAGATGTTGGCTTCAGAGGAAGAAGTCGCAGGCAACACTACCCTGGTTTGGAAGACAGCTGGCCTGTGATGTGTCACACGGAGAGGGCCCCAGGGACAAGGAGAAGTGCCTGAGCGAGCAGGCTGGCCCGCGTCCAGCTGGGAGTAGAAACACACACAAACCCAGGGTGGCTGGCGGTTGAACCTTCTCGCCCGAAGCCCTTCTCTTCGCTGGGTTTGACGGCAGTGATCAAACGGCCTCCTTGGGAAGCACCTTGAGGATACAGGGGGAAGACGGCTTCCTTTGGGGTTTCCCAAACACTCCCTACTCACGCTTGCTTTTACTGAGTCACTGCCTCCCTGCCGGCCGGTCGGAGCCCGCCTCCTGCCTGCCCCAGGTAACTGGAGCCTGCAGGTGCACAAAGCCCCACTGTGCCCGTGATGTTATCAGGAGCGGGCCTGCTCCGCGCGGTAAGACAGCGGCCGAGCCAGGGTGGCCGGCCCGGGGCTGAAACAGGACTCCCATGCCGCCGGCAGAGGACAGAGTGGCCTTTGTGAGGACAAATCACATTTAGGCTCAGGCCTCATTAACACTGCACTCATCGGACCATTTTCCTTCCCGACCTCCAGCGCCAAACCCTGTATAGGCTCCCGTAGGATTGGATCGACCCTGGAGGTGACACTGGGTGGAAGGATGACGTGGCTCTACCTGCTGCAGTCTTGGGGCCATCGGAACACTGAGCGCGTGATGACCCATCATGCAAAGCAAACCCTACGGCCAAACCTTGAGACTTGATGGAAAGCTTGACCAGGCAGGTTGGAACAGAAAAGGTTTGGTCATCAGAGAGGACAATGGTGTCTTCTGTAGGACAGACTACAGACTTGGACCCATACAACCTTGGACGTCTGTTTGCACCCTGACCCAAACCAGTGCTGTGGCTTTGGACCGGTCTCTCGACCTCTCTGAGCCTCAGTTTCCCCATCGGTCAAATGGAGACACTGGTGCCTACTTGGTAGGGTCACCGTGATGATGACAGACAGCCAATGCAGACACTGGCACGTGGCAGATGCCCAGAAAACAGTGGCTTCAGTATTTGAAAGATTGTTATCCCCACAACTTGGAATGATTAGAGCAGAATTATGATTCTCTATAGCCCTACCACACGCACGGATACGCGGCTTTGTACAGTGTAGATATTGGCACAAATCGGAAGAAAATCAGCAACTAAACCAACAGGGGTGTTAAAAGCCAGCAGTTTGAACGCTGTAACTCCTTTAATTACAAAAGCCACCCACGTCTACGAGCAGGGCCAGGCCTGGGGAGGATGCCATCACGCAGAAACAAGAGAACTCGGTCCTTGGAATTCTAGTCTCCCCCCCTCCAACTCCTACCACGAGGCTTGGTGGGGAGGACAGGAAGATGCATGTGTCACCGTCCAGCCACCGCAGAGCCCAGTGAGCCCTGTGGTGAGGAGCCCGGCTGGGAAACCGCCATTTCCATCCTGGCTCTGCCACTCCCACTAGCTGTGCGTCTGGGTGTGAGAATGCAAAGGGCTGGTGCATAGAGCTCAATAAAGATTTGCTCAGTAGATGACTTTCGTGGTGGGGGTTATTCTAGGAAGAAGACAGAGGCCGACGCAGGACATGATTGGGGGTGAGACCTGTTTTGTAGGACCCTCTGACCCTGCTGGGCTGGCAGGAGGCAGAGCACTCCCCTAACCAACGCTCTGCACATTTCGGAGAGAAAAGGGAGGCCAACCACAAGCTTGAATAAGTAGTGAAAGCCTCGTTACAATGGAAAGGGGGGAACGCTTAATTACTGTCTGCTGTGTGCAGGCAAGTGTGAGGGGCTTCCCCTCAGCTCTAGTGGTGAATTCGCACAGCGACCCTACTATATCCATTTAAAAGATGGCAAAAGGGCGTCGCACAGATGTTAAGTCATAACAGCAAACAATGATGGGGCATATGCTGTGAGCCAAGCAGGCACAGCTTCCCAAAACAGGGCTTTTGAGCAGGTCCTAGGAGAACCTGTGGGCCGGGTTTGGATTTCCTTTCGGATAAGCCTTCGGGGCACCTTTCCCCTTTAAGTCAGAACTGCTGCTCCTACAGGCAAAGATGGTGAGCAGCCAGTTTCAATCCTGTGAGTGAGAAAAGCTTCCACCCTCAACCCCACGTGATAAAGCCCCCGGCCTTTATCATCCCTATGGCCCTCAGGGATCCCCTTACTGCTGTAGGACCCGCTTATGATTCTGCAAACTGTTCTCACGGCTAAAACTCACAGGTGCACAACTGTGTCGGACACGTGGAAAATGCATCCTTCACCAAAGCCCAGCTCAAACAACAACGCCCTGGCCAAACGTCTTTAACTGGCCCAGGCTGCAGCAGCCCAGGGTGCAGATACCCAGGCAGCCAGAGCAGAGGAGGCAGTCTGAGAGTGAAGACACTAGGCGTGCACTGAGCAGTTGTCCGTGCATACAGGTGAGAGCAGGAAGAACCTGCACCGCCAGCCCCGCAGCAGCAGCCGGAAGACGCAGTGCAGGGAAGGGGTTGATCTTTGGGTAAGTGGCCAGCCCAAGAGCAAAGCAAGCTTTCTCCTAGCGGATGGCAGAGGGCAAAAGGCTCTCTCCTACGGGACCCTCTCAGGCAGCCTGGACACGCTTTGCTGGAGTCGCTGACCCCAGACCTCACGCGTTTGCAGACGTTGTTGGCCGAAACGAAGAACGCTTGTACAGGTCAGGGACAGCTGCCCTGGTAACACAGGCCTCCCTGATTTTCAGGTGGCCAGCCATGTAAAGGAGGTGCAGGTGGCTCTCAGAGGTGTGGTGCTCACTCAATGGCCAGCCCTGGGGCTACTCTGAGCAAGAAGAAAGACTGTGCCTGCTGGGGGCCGGGGGTGGGGTTGCAGGTACGGCCAGGAATGGAAGTGGAGGAAAGAAATGGGTCATTAGTCAGAAGACAATGCCTGCGGTCAGCCTGCTTTCAACCTCAATATACGTCTCTAAGGCATAGGACGGAGCCCACAGATCAGCTTTTCTTCTGGAAAGTGTCTACCATGTGCTGGAATAATACCCCACTCTCCTCTGCAGCAGGCAGAAGCCGAGCCTCTCATAGCATAGGATTTTTCCTTTCGGTGCAGTGGGGAGGCCACTTTACTCACTCCTAATTGTCCATTATGGTCTGGAATTCCACAATTAGACATGCATTCCTTTGGCTTAGTATTTCCTTCCCCGTTGAAATACAAACGTCCCTGGCAGCCTGTGCTTTGAACCCATCAGTCACATACACTTTATATTGGTTGATATAATCCACTCCTAACCTCAGGATTTGCTACCTGAGTCGGGGGAGTACTCTAAAGAGGGTTTCAAGTCCCAAAGTCACTGTCACCTCCTTCTCAATTTTCCCAAGTGATTTGTCCCTGTCCCATGTGGTCCCCATGTTAAGTATTAATAATCCTGTGATACTCTTCACCATGGCCACTTCCTTATTTATTTTTTTCTTTCTCTGCATTTTCTACCTCCCTCCCTCTCTCCATTATTTCTCTTCTCTCATTCAATTTCTTCTGTTTTGCTCGCTGCTCTATTTACCCCACACCTGCAGGAACGTCCATCTTATGGTCATGGCTTGTTTCTCACTGGCGCAGAAGCTTGTGTGGCTCAGTACCTGTGTGACTTTGGACAAGTCACTAGTCTTATGTTCCTCCTTTGGAGAATGGGGTAGTAAGTTATAGCAACCCAGCAGGGAGCTGGGAAGAGGCAATGCAGTCTCCCCAATATGGTTGGGTTGCGGCAAAGCCTTTCTCCTCTCCCGTTGATCTCCATCTGGGCCGGACAGGCACACCCGGCAGCCCCTGGGCATCACTGAGCTCTGTGGATGGGATAGCATTAAGTCCCTCATGACCCATCTTACTCTGTCTCACTTTCCCTGGCTTTAATCTTCCTCCTATTGTGACGTTCTCAGTTAAGTTGCAATAAGTCTGCAGTGTGGCAGCCTTACCCTGAAAATACAGAAGCTTTTTGTGATCAATTCAAAGGGCATCCCCGCAATCTTAGAACAGTGCTCCTCACAGCAAGGTGTGCAGTGTAGCTACATCAGAATCTCTAGGAGCGTAGGAGAAACCTGCAGACTCTCGGGCGTGTCCCAGGCTTCTGGGACTGTGGCCTGGAACCCAATGTCTGCCAAGCAAGTGATTCTCGTGTGCTCCAGAGTCTGTGAGCTGCCGTCCTCCAGGAGAAGCTAATACCCACACTGACTGTTGCAATAAGGATAGGAAAGCAGTCATCAGCCCTTACTGGCTACTCATGGCAGTAAGACAACCTTCGCCACTGGCCACTGAGACCCAAGGAAATGACTTGCCTGGATGCTCACAGCTGGTTAGTGATAGATAGAAGGAAACCCACATTTGATGACCCCAGAGTCAGCTTTCTCTCCAAAGCACCAGGCTGCCTGACTCTCCAACCATCCCCAGGTCTTCTGCAGACTTCTCGCCACCTAACAAAGGACCCATAAGAGTCTCAGAATCCGCAGGCAAAAAGAGAAAGTAATTGGTGTGTGTGTGTGTGTGTGTGTGTGTGTGTGTGTGTGTGTGTGTGTGTCAGAGAGACACAGAGAGACACAGGGGGCAGAGAGGAAGACAGAGAGATCTCCCTCTTTTCCTTCCTGCGTTCATCACATTTTCTCTTATTTTCAAATTCATCATAGAGGTTAGATGCCTGATATGTTCTTTTCATATTCCTGAAAATATAAGTTCAGTTGAGTATAATCATAATTAAATTCCATTATGGGGAAGGAATTTAGATGACTAATGACATGGCTTTTTTAAATACTGAGATTTGATCTATTTGTCCATTTAAGTATCTTATGTACTTCCTTATAGTTGGGGACTGTTCTATCAAGTTTCATGCTTCCACCTGATAAAAGATGTTTGGACCCAGGTAATCATTTAAAACATCAGCTATTACCTGGCAGAGGAATTAATTTACTGGTGCCGCAGGAAGAGTGAAGTTGAAAGAGTGGTGGTCTGAATGTCAGCAGATTTGAGGTTCTAGCCCCAAGAATGAGCTGTGGGCCCTTGGCTAAGTCGCTCATCCTCCTGGGCCCCAGATTCCTCAGTGGTAAAATCAGACAGAAAGTGGGTACTTTGTGAACAGTGCCCTGCCAAATCACATCCCCTGACAGGTTGGTGGTGACTCATGGGAAATGCTGCAGTCCACCACCTCTCATCCGGGAGGGTCGACACGTATTCTTATAAGAAAGGCTGTGGAGGTTCTGAAGGCAAGAATCTAGTTTTCCCCAAGCCCATTTCATTCTCCATTCAAGAAGAATTTGTTGAGCACCTCCTCTGAACCAGCCACTCCCCGAACTGTGGATTCTGCAGGGGACAAAGCACACAGAAATGTTGTCCCATGAGCTTACAGCTTAACAGGGGAGACACCGCAAAAAATAAAAATTAAAATACATAGCATATTAGATTATGAAAAGGGTGCTGGACTATATTAAACCAGGGAAAAGAGTTGAACGACTGATGTTCTTTATGAATAATTCTTATTCTCTGTACTACTTAGTAAAGCCGCCTATTTCCCTGGGAATGAGCACCCTGGGCATGTGTGGTAAGCAGGTGGGGGTAGAGGGTGCCTTTGGCACCATAACTGGGGGTGGGGTTAGATTTCTCCCATGACGTCACACAGAGTGGAATTTCGTCCACCTGCCCTTTGCTGGCCTAGCGCTGTGCCCTGTGCCATCAGGAGACACTAAGTTAGAGAACGTCGCCCTCGCCTGAGGCCTCTGAGAGTCTCAATCGATGAACGTGAGGACGACCAGTGCAGGTCAAGCCCTGCAGCGAGCAGAATGCAGTGAAAGCCATTAGACAGAATCGTGAGCTGGTGATCTAGCGTCCTGTCCCTCGTCAGTGACTTGGGCCTCTATTTTGTTACACTTAAAATGCAGGTGTTGGACTAGATGGCCACTGAAATTGCTTAGAGGGGTGAAATATTATTTTGTGTATTTGTATGGGATAGATTTATTCATTCCCTTTCGCTAGTTGGTGGCTAAACTGTTGATGGTTTGAAATAGGCCAGGGCAGGAGCAGACATCGTGCAAAATGGCTAACACCACACATCAGGTTTTTGGGTTTTTTTCCATGGGGTAGCAGAGTCACCAGCACCCCGGGGACTGGACTGATGATTCCTCAGATACAGTACAAATGGAGACTTCGCAGATATCCAGTGTTGCCAGAATTTGGAGAAAAGAAGAATCGTTGCAGCGTCGGACAGTGTCATGAAAAGCGCCGCGAAATACAGCAGAGTGTGGAAGAGCCTTTCAAATGGCAAAGCAGCACAGAGGTGGCCGGGGGTGTCGTCTGTGTGCACCTGGAGCAGAGGGCCACGCTGGGCACATCACTCCCCATCATGAGACGCTGGCACGGCGCAGTGTCCTGAGAGCAGGAAAACACTCTGCATGGGAGGGGTCTGGATGGAGCCCAGCCACCTACCAGATGGGGCGGGGGCTGGGGCGCTCACAACTGTCCATCAAGCACGACCCAGAGGCCCAGGGCACAGGGCACTGCAATGGGAAGGTGGGGATCAGAGCCTCTCAGAAAGGAAGGACGCTAATATGAACCCAGCTTGACACAAGCTCACGGCAGCGGGTACAGAGCGGAGTGACTGCTGAAGGTGGCAGACACATAACCGGACAATGGAAGCAGTGGCTTCAGGAGCTCGGTTCCATTTCGGCAATAACTCCACTAGCAGGAAAAATGCAAATTTGTCAGCATTGGGCTGCACACCTTTTCTCAGAGCCCTGCCGTGCAGTGTCAGAGTAACCGGTCGACGAGGAACTGTTCCAGCCTTTGTGTCCACGTGTGTTGTGTTGTGAGCAGCGCACATCAAAAACGCTCGCCGCTGTGTGTCTAACGCCCTGTTGGCGCCCCTTCTGCACCTCTTCAGACCCACTCAGCCTAGTGGCTGCCGTCAGCTTCATGCAGGAACGGCTGGACGGTCCCTCGTCTCAGACCCTCAGCATGTGTCTCCACCTCTGGCCTGCTCTGTGGACACTGTGCCTGGGGATCCCCTCAGGACCCCCCTGAAGCTCTAACCTGCACAGCTCAGAAGTGCAAGGGCATTGACACCCCACTGGCTATCTCTGAGCAGGGCAGACGGGAGCCAAGCGCAGCTCCCCACGTGCGGTCTCCAGGCCCCCTTCCGCGGCCTCTGCACACGGCCCCGAGGGGTCAAACAGCCGCCAGCTGTCCTGGTGCCCAGCTCGCTCCTGCCTGCTTTGCCCTGCGTGTGCCTCAGTCCTGCTCCCTGCGACCCCCTCCTCTGTTAAGTCTTTAACTCAGCTCCGCTTCCCGGGGGACCCAAGGTGAGACGGGTACAGCCTGGATGTGTCATTATCTTGTGGACATGAACAACAGCTGAGATCCTAATGACCAACCTACCTGTTGGGAATAGACTGATGAGATGCAAGAATCAGAGAAACTTCCTACTGAAAAGCTAAAAGGAGCAGGTTTTTCCCCGTTCCTCAGAATTCCCAATTCCATGAACCCAGACCTCGGTGATAAGTTTGGACAAAGTGCAGTGTTCTCATCATAGTTTGAAACAAATAAAATTTCAGCGTGTTGCTTACATCATCCTGGATTTACTGTTGTTTTCGTGGGTGTAAGAACTACCTTGTTTGGGGTGTTTCAATGAGCAAACATATGCTGAGAGCTGTGGCCCCAGTACCACTGGAAAGAGGAAAGTAGATAACGTCACCAACCAATGGCTGAAAATATCTGTCATCACAAGTCTAAGCAAGTCTAAGACTCACCTATTTCTTTTGTATTGAATTTCATGGGTAACTCATTTTCCTCGCTGCTGCAGAAGCATACACACTTAAAATTTCATTGCTTTTTCGTGTGCCCTGCACGATTTAAAGTGCCTCCTGTGGAATGTGCATTAACAACTTTGAGGTAACACTGCTATTATTATTACCCATTTTACAGATTAGAAAGCTGAGACCCAGAGACATCAAATAACGTTCCACTGTGGAATGGAGGCAGAATTTGGATCCAGCAGCGGCTGACTCCAAAGCTTGTCCCCTTAACCCAGCTGACACGCGGTCCCACATGCTGACACCCTGTCGTGTTCAGGTAGGAAAGTGCAGATGCCTGGGGAACTGGGAAAGTGGTAAAGCGCCAAAGAACAGCTCAGAGACTAACTACAGCTGGACCAACGTGACACCTAATTATTTGGGTGAAAGTGAGAAATACAGTAAAAGCAGTCACTGTTGGGAACCCAGAAGCCTAATGGACATCCCGTTGAGTTCATGTGCATCCAGTTGACTGTTTTCTCTCTTATCGATTGAAACAATCAGTCTCAAAAAATTGGCTGAACCCATGCCAATCAATTCATTTCAAAAATGCACTAACTGATACGATAAGTCCATTTATGAACGTTTCAAACCAACCTCTGGGCATTTTTACTGACTACTTGGCTGGAGTAGGATGCAGGTATAGACCAATCACTACTGTACCTATAATTCATCTCAGCTTCTTGCCTAAACTGCTCTAAAATGATCAGGTGATGGCAGGAGCTGCACAGAACTGAGAAAAGGGTCCATCGTCTCATGCCAAAATCGCATTAATCTAAGCAGGCTTACTTTTGGAAATTTTTTTTTTTCTGTTTTGAAAAACAACCGCCTTTAGAAAATAGATTTCCTGAGCAGGTTGTATTCTGCTTCTGCAACGAAACTGCCTCTTCCTGAGACCACGTACCTGTGGGGTGGCCAAAGACCACATCCTGACAATGCGGGGACACCCGTCTCTCTCCTATTTGTAAGAGGAGAGAACGAATTACCAAAACACAAAAGATACGTGTTGGCGAAGTTATGGAGAAATTGGAACGTTTGTGCGCTGCTGGTGGGAATGTAGGATGGGGCAGCCACGAGGGAAGACGTTAGGGAGCTTCCTTAAGAAATTGAAGCCAGACTCCACTGCGACCCAGCAATCCCACTTCCTGGTGTGAAAACAATTGAGCTCAGCATCTCTAAGCGAAAGCCGCACGCCACTCCCGTTATTCACAAGAGCCAAGACATGGAAACAACCCACATGTCCATCAGCGGGTGAGTGGACACAGAAAATGGGCTATCAACGTAAAATGGAATGTTATTCAGTCATACCGACACGGATGAACCCGGAAGGCGTTACACGAAGTGAAATAAGCCAGTCACAGAAGGACAAATCCCACATGATTCTTCCTCCAGGAGGGATCTAAAGTAGTCAAACGCGTGGAAGCAGAAAGTAGGAGGGTACAGACCAGGGGTGGGGGCGGGGACATGGGGAGCTGTCGCTGGATGGGAGTGAGGCTGCAGTTACAGCAGGTAAGTGAGTTCTCGGGATCTGCCACACAGAGCCACCTCTGTGGTTAGCCACAGCTCGGCGTGCACCCAACACTTTGTTCAGAGGGTGGGTCTCGTGTTAAGCGTCCTTCACACACACAGACACAGGAAGCTTTTGGAGGTGACAGAGGTGTTTACTACTTTGATCGTGGTACTAGCCAACTGTACACAGTAAATGCCTGCAGTTTTTGTATGCTAATTATACCTCGTTAAAGCTGTAAAAAAGTTAAGATTTTCTGTTCATCGATGGAAGTAAGAAAGTGAAAAGAAAACTGAAAACTAAGAACCGAGAGAAGATATCTAAAACATATGTGTGCAGACACAAGGATTTTGTCCAGAGTAGTAAAAGTACTCTACGAATCCATACAAAACAATTTTAAAAAATGGATGAAAAAGTTGCCCGGGCATCTCACAGAAGGAACAGAAGTGGCTGACACACACATGACAATTCCGTTTAAGCACATTAGTAATCAGAGAAACGCAAATTAACATCCCAAGAAACCTTTTCACTATTAGCCAACAGTTGAAAAGAAAAATCAGCACTCGGAGTAAGATAAATGTACGTTATAAAATGTAAACGTGTGTATAACCGCGCTGGAAAATAATTTCACTGGAGTAAAGTGGAAGACACATCTTCCTTATGACCTCAAGGTATTTGAGATCTTTGAGCTTCCATCGTGGTAGTAAAATACATTGTACACTGGAGCCCTGCACGCATGCACACTCACACTCACACACACACACACACACACACACACACACACACACACACTCCTCTGAGGTCCTGCCATGCCACCTAGAAAGAGCTATAGATAAACTCAAACAAATGTTTCAGAAAACAATTCTTATCCTTCCTCTGGGGTGTGTTCTGACACATTCAACTGTATTTTCTTCCATTATTTTAAATGCCCATCAGGAAGCAAGCCAGCATCCATCTACAGTTTGCAAAACACTCTTGTACATGTTTACCAAGAAATGGGCAAAAATGCTTCACGGGGCTGCTGCTTTCGAACAGCCCCCACGCAGAAAGAAAGCCACCAATAGAATGGATAAGCATACGGGGGTCTGTTTTTGTAGGGAGACTCTCAGCAGCAGCGGAAACGAATAAGCTACAGGCACGTGAGATTCCAGGGCTGACACTCAGGAGGACAAGTGTTGAGGGGAAAGTCTTAGAAGAAATACACACAGACGTACAGCATCAGTGTCTGTGCAGAATTATTCCCAGGTGAGTCGGAAAATCATCCTCAGGCTTGTGTTGAACTCAAAGCCGATTGGCCCCGACTAACGTAGGTCACGAGGATGTGGCTGCATGGAGACAGGTCTACGTACAAAGTCGCAGGTGAGGAGGCATGGAGTGCCCAGAGGGAGGCCCCCGGGGATCCCCTGCCCACACGCAGCTCTTCAGCAGGCCAATCCCTCAACAGGGAGGGTCTTTTTCCCCCATACTATCCTAAGCACCCACCATGCCAGGCTCTGAGCTCATCAAATATTTAAGGGAAGGGAAAAGGAAAGAAGGCAGGGAGGACAGGGAGAGCACAGTGTCCCAGGCGTTGGAGTACGTAGGGCTTAAACCCCGACCGTGTCGTCTGTGGCGACGCACATCCGGGGACCGGCCCAGGCTCCAAGCGTCATGACTTCAGGTGAGTCACCTGAGCACTGGGAATTTGTCTCCTCCCGTTTAGGGAGAAGGGCCCGATCACAGCTAGGGGTCAAGTGCAGCAGTGCTTAGAAAGTGGCTGGTCACCTACAGAGCTTTATGCAAATGCTAGCTGGTTCTCAGTGCTTTGGCTCCCAGGTCTTAGCCTTCCCTGCAAACCGTTTCTGGATCATTTGCTTCCAGAGGCCTCTAGGGCTGCAAGCCCCTCCCCTCCTGCTGGCTGCTATCTGAACCCCTTGAATGGCAGACAGTCTTTCTGCTGCAATCAAAGGAGACAGAAAGGGTGTTGACAATGAGCGTCACCGAGCGGCCTCCCGGGAGCAGGCAGGTCCTGTTGCTGAATGAGTGTGAATGGAGACCCTGATGAGGTGAAGACACCTGCTTACCTGGGGGCAGAGCCAGGTCACCAGTGGGCCCAGGTCAAGAAATGGAGAGGGCCCTGGGGGCAGAGGTGGGCGGGACCCACACCCCTTCTGCACATTAGGAGCAAGGCCTTCACCTGTGCCACTCGCTGAGTCTTCCCTCCCCATCCACGCCCCCAGTCTAGAAGCCTGGAGGTTGAGGAATGCCATCCAACCTCAGCCTAGCGGCAGTCAGCACGAAGGTGGGCCACTGGGTACACAGGGCCAGGAAGAGTCATCCGTGGGGCTCTAGTCTTTCCATCCACAGAGCAGAACCCCAGTCACGAGAACTGGGGCAGCCCTCCCCATGCCACACCTGCAGGAGCCCACCTGGCCCCAGGCAGCTCCTGGGCAGAGACACTGCTGGGACATCAGCTCCCCCACACCTCCCTGCCACCAGCCAGCGCCTGGCCCAGGTCCGCATGTGTGCTTCAGACCCAAAGGGCCAGGAGTTGGGGCACAGCTGACAGGCTTCTAGGATCAGGGGGACCTAGGCTACGGGGGGGATGGCAGCAGCAGTGACAGCTGCAGTCACAAGTCCCAGAAGGGTGGGGTGCGGTCAGCACTGACCACAGAGAAGGGCCAGAGACAGCGGTGAGGGATACTCGCAGCCAGAATAAGCGAATGGTGAGAGCCATGTTTCCTTGGGTGACCTTTAAGTGCCACGGTCCCGCTGATGCTTCAGGCCCCAAAACCTTCCCTTCCTGTCTGCAGGCCGACTCCCTCTCACCCTGCAAGAGGCTCAGACGGCTTCTGCCAGCGTTCCCAGACTCCCCGAGCTGATTCAAGCTTGCCCTCCCCTTTCTTCCCAGACCACTTTGTACCAACTTCTGTTGTGATATGTGTCATGTGCTGGTTGTAATTGTCCGTATCTGCTTCTCTCCTGAACAGGGCAGTGGCCTCTCTGATTCATCACCGCCCTGGAGCAGAGTATAACACATATTTGGTGCTCGGGGTATGTGTGTTAAAGGAATAAATGAACAGCTGACCCAGTGACACCCATCTCTTCCGCCACCCTGCTCGCTTTATGCCTGAATGAAATATGTTTCTCCATCATTACAGGGGCAAAGACCAGGTGTTTACCTCTTGGACATTTCGTTTAATTCAGCAAATGTTTTTTCTAATGTCTGTTTTATGCCAGAACTGTACTAGGAACTGGTGCACGTGTCCAGGTTCTCTCCCGGGGGAAGTAACTAGTCACTTCTCAGTGTGTCCTTATCTGCCTCCCCCAGCGACAGACCGTCAGAGCCAGACCATTTCACTCAGTCAGCTGTGTTGCCCGAAATCTGGACCAGCAACAGGCCAAGGAACAGGCCATTACCCAGTGAATTCAAAAGCTGTAGACAGTCCCCCTAGGAAATGAAGCATAGAAAAGGTTTTGTGAAGGCGGGTCATCAGATTTACCCCAATTGCACGACTACTGGCCACGAGGCCCCTTCAATCGCGATGCACACACTTGACCAAGCCCTTGCTTTCTCATCTGTCAGTATTTTCTCTGCGGCACATAGAGGCAGGAAAAAGGAAAGAGAGCGATGATGCAAGGAAGTTAGAGAATGCAAAGACGGCGCCCTTGGCCAGTGAAACGCAGGCAGACACGCATGAACTTCAGCTGCCATGGGGCCACTGGTTCTGATACTTCAGCCAGAAGTAACTTCTTTCCTCATTCAGTGCTGGACATTTGTTTCGAGCCTGAGTTGTCTAGACGTGAGCTGACTGGCAGCAGACCCGACCCACATGCAGCTGCTGAGCACTTGAGAGGTGGCTGGTGGGACAGATTGGGTTTAATAAACTGTATTATGAACGTTAATGTCACCATTGCTTCGTACTCCTCTAGCACGGCTACTGGAAAATTTTAAATGGCTCAGGTGCCGCCCATTGTCCCGTTGGACAGCCTCAGTTCACCTTCTGAGTTCTGGTCAGTCAGCAGGGGGCTGGTTCCAGGAGCCTCTCTGCCCCACGTGACCGTTCCCTTGGCCAGAAACCCTGCCTGGAACTCCAAGCCACAGGCCTCTGCCCACCTTTGCAACGCGAGCTCATTAGCATAAGATCACTCAGAGCCAGCCCTCGCCCTCTCTTGATAACATCACAGGGCACTCCCCACCTGAAAGCTGATCTCCCAGCAAATCTGAGGACAAAGAGGGGTTGTTGATGGAATGTCCCCGTCCCTACAGGAAGGTCAATCCCGAATGCATCCTTTCTCCTCTCCTCACCCTCCTGTACCTGAGGAGACCTTCCTTTTCCCTGTGAAGTTCCCAAAGGAGACCCCCTCATCTCTGAGCTCCCCGCCCCCGCTTCCTGCTGAGTGGCCCTGTAACAAGGGCACACCCACAGCCCACAGCACGGAGCAGCCTCTCAGGACAACTCCCTGAGGTGCTTGCCTGGCCGGGCTGCCGCCCAGACACAGGCCTGACATCCCAATGGGCTGCTTCCAACGCACTTCCATGTTCTGTGTTCATACGTGTCAGAGCCGACCTCCCAGGACCAAGGAGGACTGGACATGGCAGGGTTTCCTCTGTGCTCCCTGCTTTTAAAGGCTTCACGTGTCCCCGGTGACTGGAGCTCATCAGGTCTTCCCTCCCCTGTCTCTTCTTCCCTTGTCTGACCGGTGACCAAGTCCTGCGTCATTTGCCATGAAATGAGCCCCAGATTAGTCTGCTTTCCTCCCTGTTCCGATCCCCCGACACCAGGCCACCCCGCTGCATGCAGAGTGACGACAAGAATTGCCACCAGATTCCTTACAGCTACTGAGCTGGACGGCTACTGTTCATGCCAATGTGGCAAGCAGGCATCTTGTCCCCAATTACGGAGAAGGGAATAGAGACTCGAGGAGGGAAACAGGCGGCCGGAAGTGGCACAATGATGACAGGATGTGTCCCAGTCCACACTGGATTCCCCATCTCGGTGTCATGAGAAAAGACGGGACTGAAGTCACTCCTGTCTAAGCTTTGTCCGTTTCTCCACTGGTCAATGTCTGAATGCAAAGTGAAAAGCTTAATGCATAAGCCCAGGTGTTTCAGCCTCTGGCGCCTGGGGCTGGGGGACCCGTTGGCTGACACCTCAGAGCTCACTTGTTGGGGTCTGTATTTCGATATGCGTGTGTGTGTGTGTGTGTGTGTGTGTGTGTGTGTGTGTGTGTAATACTGCATTTTGTGTATCTATTTGTTTTATGTAATTGTTAAATTGTCATACATTTTGTTCAATAAATGCACTATTTACCAATATGCTTTATCTCCTCACTAACCTTTAAGCTTTGTAAGGATGGAAGCTGTGTCTTTATCTTTATTGCATCCATAGTAATGCCTCTTTCTAGGGGATGCTCAGGAAAGGTGTGTCAAACTAAATAATTCCTGCCCCCAGTGGATAAAGTGCAGTCTGTTAAGGAGACGCGTGAGGTCCGCCCCAGTCCACGCGGCCCAGTTGAATTTCACAGCCTGCCCCAGCGCCCCCACCCGCCACCTTCAGACGCCAGCCTCAATGGCCCTCTTCCCCCAACAGTGTGTTCTGTTCTTACGCCAACTACTTCCTCTTTCTGTCCTTCCCCACCCTGTTTCCTGGCATTATCCTCATCTCTCAAGGCCCAGATCAAATATCACCTCCACCTTGGTGCCACCTCCTCTCAACTTGGCCTCTAGGGATTCTGCATACACCTTTCTTAAAAGCCCAATGACATCCTAACCATCTATTTACAAACCCTTTCTCACCAGCCATGGGGAAAGGTGGATTATTTCCAAAGTACAGTACGGCAGGAAAACATCCGTCACTAAAATATTATTTCATTTCGTCAGAGGAGAAGTAAAGTCAGAAGAGTAAGGATTCGGGATATGGGCAACCTGTCTTGATCAGAAACAACAGGAAGAAAAGCTTTGCCCAGATTAAAAAGGGACTCCCAGCTTAATGAGGGAAGAGGGAGGAAGGGTGGAGACTGCACAGGCTTCTTAGTCATGCTGTCAGAAGACTCGAGAGAAGTCACTGCAAGGTGTCTGGGCCACGACGGCTATGAACAAAGAGGTAGATGGTGGTGCTGGTGGTGACGGGCCCCTCAGGTGACGGCAGAGGGCCAACGCCAGATGGCCCCCTTCCTCTAGCTCCTCTGTCACTTTGTCCCTTTCTAAGACTCAAGATTATCTCATTGCCGTGGGGCTGCAGAGGGAAACCCAGCTGGGTGGGACAGGGTCTGAAACGAGACGTCAAGTCGCCATTAAGAAAGTAAAGATACATTTCTTACAAAGCTGAGTTGTCAATCGGAAATTTGTACTCACTTCTCTGGGACAGAGAGTTTTGAAAAAGTTTGTCTTATATAAACTTAGTGGATGGATGAACAAACCATTTACGCAGACTTGTCACACAATTGCTGAACATTTCAGGGTATGCCTATGGGGACCTAATTGTTGGAGTCTTAAGGGAACAATAAACATCACTGTCTTTGCTCCCCAAGTTTGCGACTCACTGGCAAACAGTACAAAGATATCGGCCAAAATGGAGATTTTTGAAAAGTCAGCTTTACTCATCAATCTAATGAGAGGAAGAAGCTTAGGTCTGTGGCCCGTTTCCCTAACACAATCCCCTTGGAGGGAACTGTCCCCCAGATGCACCTCTGTCCCAGCAACCTTCCCCATGGATGAACCCACAACACCTAATGCTGAGGCCAGGCCACAGAGAGACGCCAAGACCCCCAGACACAGTGGGGCTCAGCAACTGTCCCCAAACTGTCAATCAGACAGGTCTCCCGCCCCCTGGGGGAGGAGTTAGGGGTGAGGAGAAAGGCCGGGTGTTTCTCTAGCGTCATTCTCCTCACAGAAACTTGGGACCAGGGGAAGGACGACCGCTCTCTAAACTCCCAAGTGCCTCGCTGTTGGCCTGATGATTCGCAATGAATGACCACCACTTGGCCTCCCAAGCACCCTAATCCACTCCTAACTCAATTACATCGGGCCTCCACTCAGGCCTGTCTGTTCGAGGTAGGATGGGGCAGGCGCCTGATGCTTCTGGTACCTTTACACCCTTTTCCCTACTCAGGACAGGAGCAAACTTCCCAGGAGGAACATTTCAGCCTCCTGCTTCCTGGTTTCTCCCCCAGAGAGCAGCAGATGGTTGGAAGAAGCGTTCTTCAGAGCACAGGAAATGAAAAGAACATTTGATTCTCTTTGGCTCCCATCTCTCCTGGATCCCCAACACACACATAGCACCATTCGCAGACTTGGACTTCGAATTAAGAGAAAATACCTGGCCATGCCTCCTCCTGGCACGTGTATGTGTCTGTGTGTGTGTGCGCATATGTGTGTACATGTGAACAATTTGATTTTTAAAGTCCACTGGTGTCTAAAATTGAGGCACGTAAGAAACGGTGTATAGAATTGCTCTGTTCCTTCTCCTTCAGGAGGCTGAGTGACCTGATCAAACTCCACATTGGTTGTGGATGCCCGAATATTAGTATATCTGGTGATGTTTAGAGAAGTTTGTTGGGAGGAGGTGGATCAATTAAAAAGCCACCTTGAGCTCCTTTCTTTAAGGGCTAAAATCTGTGGTCTCAGGTCGTCTATACATTCTCAAGTCACAAGACAGTGACCCCACCCTCTGTCTTGCAGCCATTGACCCCCAGTACGTAGAAATGTGTTGTCAGGAGCTTTCACTCTTTGTCACATGAGGGGAACAAAATGGGCTTAGATTTGTTCCTAACTGGGTCTGGCTTTATATATTACTTAGGATGAAATCTGACTGTGAGTCAAAGGAACACAAAACAACAGTAATTTAGAAAAAGAACTTTATTTCTCCCTCATATATATAAGTTAGGGGACAGATAGTTCAACGTTAGGATGACAGCTTGGCTCCCAGAAATCCTCAGGAAGCCAGGCTCCTGCTCCTTCGTCGTTTCCCCCTGTGTGGTCTCCATTCACAAGCTCATCTCATGGGCTAAGATCGCTGCTCCAGCTCCAGCCATCACATCACATCTACATTCCAGCCGGGAAGAAGAAAGTGACACAGAGACGAGGAAGAGGGCACATGCCAGTTGCCTTTTAAGGAAGGTGCCGCAAAGATGCCCGATAACACTTCTGCTTATCTCACTGGTCAGGACTTGTCAAATGAGCACACTTTGCACTGGAGTTTGAGAAATGTAAGCCTTATTCCAAGAAACCCTGGACCAGCTAAAAATGGAGGCTATTATTTTAGGAGACAATAAAGAGCCTCAGCCACACCTTGAAATAGGGAGCCTTGGATGTGCATTAGCAAGTCACTGGTGACACACACCTGTCACCCCCCAGCTGGACCAATGCCTCCAACTCTCCCATTAGTCCACCCTCCGCTCTGAGAAGGGCTTCTGTGCACGTGCGGTGCCTGGCACTCTCCCCACACTTGCACCCACGCTGGGCCTTCCGTTTACAATCCCCCCTCCTCCTTTGCACCTGGCTACATCCTGCCCCTCTCTGAAGGCTCAGCTCAAGCCCCCCTCTCTTGGTGACGCGTCTTATTCCCTTTTCCCAACAGCCCGTGTCATTTCCAAACGACCTACGCCAGCAATCTGACACGTGGCACACATGCTGAGGCCGTGCCTTTTCCTTTCAGCTAAACCATAAGGTCCGTGTGGCAGGAAAGGCAGCGTGAGTTCCCTGCCCCCGTCACAGAAGCTCCTGGGCACGCATGTGCTCCTAGGACACCTCCAGACTTGCCACTAGAAGTCAGGGTGGGGGACATGGGGACAGGCAGAGACTGAGCACCCGGACAGCTACCGGTTTCTGATCTACACATGAAGGAAGATAACACCTGCCCATTCGAATCCAGAGGGTTGTCGTGAGGAACACAAAGACAGCAAACTGCCGCAGAAACCGTAAGTGTGCAGCTTCTGTCAGGGTGCCTGACTGCAAACAACTGAGACCAGCTCAGGCTAACGGGCAGGAAAGGGCTTTTATTGTAACCACAGGGTGTCTGGAGCGCCATCTTGGCAACACATGGGGACCAGGGCAGCCCCAGGGCCCAGGCGGTGGGAGCTGTGTGGCCGTCTCAGCAGCTGCACTTCCAGAAAGGAACTGGCTGCACACAAGTTGCAAGGTTGTGCGACTCCCCAGACTCAAGTGCTGGGAGAGGGTTTGGTGACGTGTCCCTGCTCTGAGCTCAGAGCAGCCCAGTCACATGGATTTACAAAGTCTACACACGCTGGAAGCAGGTCACGTCTGCAAAGGAAACCAGGGTGATGGTACCAGAAGCAGGTGAATGGAGGCCGAGGGGCCAGGAAATAGCGGGGTCCACCAAAGGTAATAAACATGTGTGGCTGAGTGACAGTGGCCCCTTCCTTCGATTCTGGACATTTTGCCCCGTAAGATACTACCAGCAGCCTCTTTAGACCTTGTCAGCAAACACCTCGGAGGGCATTAGTTTACCAGATTCTTTCCACTCCTGGCAGTTAGAACAAGTTGGCAGAAAGGAAACAGAATTTCTACTTGATGAGGGGAAGGCACCAGGAGAGATGGACATCTCAGCTCCACTGTCACGTGGTGAAGCGAGGGCGTGGGGAGAGATGGATACAGTCTCAGCTCCACTGTCACTTGCTCAGAGAAACCTTCTCTGACTCTCCTGACTAGGCCACCCATCTATATATTGCACTTAAACTGTTGAGGACTTTGGGGGGTGTACCAGGGAGCCCCTGTCTGTGGCCCGCCTCCCCCACCCCTGCCCCAGCTAGACACCCACCCTCAGTCTTTCTCCAGTCGCATGGTTTTCCAGGCCAATGTCCCCATGATGCACACGGCAAGCCCCTGTGCCTGCGTGAGCGTGACAGTGATGCTGGAGTGTCCCCGGCCTCCTACCGCGGCGTCTCCGCGTCCATCTCGGCAGGATGGCAACAGCCCTCCCTCCTTGTCCTGTGGAAGTCACTCTTCCCATCAGTAAAGCTTTACCTAGGCTCAGCCCCGTGTCCCTGTTGACAAAACACCCATGTCCCCTGGTTCCCTGCCCACCGTCCGTGCCCCTGAATCAACAACAGCTCGTTTGTAAGAGGTTTTTAATTTCATCTTAGTTTGCCAAGGTTGAGGAGTGGAATAAAGATCTCTACGCGTTCACCCACATGGCATCTGCTACATTCTTCAGCGGACGTTT
The DNA here is from genome assembly GCF_036562045.2 of Rhinolophus sinicus. Classification (NCBI taxonomy): domain Eukaryota; kingdom Metazoa; phylum Chordata; class Mammalia; order Chiroptera; family Rhinolophidae; genus Rhinolophus; species Rhinolophus sinicus. The sequence goes on from NC_133766.1 coordinate 1,874,920, forward strand.
TCCATAGAGGTCTGCAGGGCCCCACAGCGTCTGCCCGATTCCCACTTGCCAGACTAGTTGGGGTTTCTGGGGGGCTTGCATAAATTATAAACAAGGGCACAAAAATCACACAACACAGACGCTACTGTAAGGGGATGTGTCCCTCTGGCCTGGCAGAGACTGATGGGCACGAGCCGCTGGTCCAAGGCTCCGACGTCCCAGGAGTGAGGCCAGGCTGTCCCGGCCCCGCCCCCAGACGAGGCCCGGCTGGCCCCGCCCCCAGATGAGGCCCGGCTGGCCCCGCCCCCAGATGAGGCCCGGTGGCCCCGCCCCCACACGAGGCCCCGCTGGCCCCGCCCCCAGACGAGGACGGGCTGGCCCCGCCTTCCCCAACCCTGGCTCCGGCTCCTCAGGCCTCGTTGCACAGAAGCAGCCCACCCTAGCACCACAACGGGGAACGGGATTTGGTGCCGTCCCCGTGTACAATGGCAGCTGGGCCCTCTGTGCTCAGGTCAGAAAAGCGAGGCTGAAGGAGGGGCCGCGGGTGGCCCTGCACCCATGCACCTCTGGGAGCGCCGAGAGGCTGCTCGGAAACAGACCCCTAGACCAGGGCTCAGCGCCCTTTCGATGAAAAGAGCCAGACAGCACAAATAGCATTTCAGGCTTTCGGGGCCACACACACTCTGTTGCATATTCTCCTTCGCTTTTCCTTTCTTTTAAAACTGTAAAAACCATCCGTAGCTGGCCGGCCATAAACATAGCCATGCAGGCCGCAGCTTTCCACCCCTGGTCTGGAAACCACGGCGCCCTGCACTGAACCCTCAGCCACAGCCTCCTCCTGCCTGAAGGACCCTGGCATCCCCCTGGCTGCCCTGCACTGGTGTCTGCAGCCCAGGCTTTGCACAAGGGACCTTGGCAGGCAGAGTTGTCCCTGGGCCCCAGAAGCCCTCCTGCTCTGCACCCCCAGAGGTCCTCCTTCGCTTTGTGACCGGTCTGGTTGTATTTTCAGCAGATCTCAGAGGCTCGTCCCAGCCCTGCTCGCACGTCCCACAGTGAGGGCGTCCACACTGCCAGCCTCACCCCACACTTAAGATAATGACGCTCGAGAGCAGAACTGACTTTCCCAGCACCACCAACAACCACATGTCAGAATTTAAAAGAGCCGAAGAGTCTGGGCTTTAGACTTTCTAAGTATGTGATCAGGGATTGTTTTGTCCTCCAAGCCCAGTGACTCCACCCCAATGAGAGCAAAAACTCACGAGAGACACTGCCAGCCACACAGCGTGGCTGCCCAGACCTCCGCGACACTCCCTGACCGCAGACCCTCGGAGCTGTGGACCTGGGTCGAGCAGCCCCTCCACCCTGCCAACAAGTCCCTTCGAACTAAAAATAAAGTTTATAAAAGTAAATTATCTCATTTTATAACTTAAGTGCATCAAGCATTTCCTTAAATATAGCTCACACTGAAAATAAAGTCACTTTTGCTGTACAGTTGGTGTCTGCCATAGGTAGGAATAAACTTTGATGATAAAGGATGGAAGGCTACACACTCACGCACACGTCTGTCTGTCTGCTCGCCTGTCTATGGGTGTACGGAGGGATAGACCTCACCTCTTGACGAGAGCTTCCCCAGAACAGTGGGAAGTTGTTAGGAGTCTCTAGGTACCTAGTCTGCACGAGAATGTCTACAGTAAAAGTCCCTGTCCTCGGTGATAAACACGTCTTCAGACCTAACGCTAAGACTCTTATTAGAAACATTAAACTATGCAATCGTTATGTATTCGGTCTTTGGAAATGCCCAGAGCATCATACAACAGCATCCCCGACAAAAGCCCCTCCCCAGCCCACCTCTTCCCGGCCTCCCCATCCTCAAGCCAGCGACCCCTCACAGATATGGGTGTCCCATACGGGAGCCTAGCCACCAGCTCAAAGGGAGGACTCAAGAGGTGAAGTAAGAATTCTGCATGGAGTACAGGTGGTCAATGGGGTTCCCCACCCTGGGCTGCAGGGGCCCGGCTTCTGAGGTTGCTAGGAAACAGTCACCCAGGTTACTGAGGGAGGTGTCATCACTATCCAGGTCGTGGAAAAGAGGCTCAGCACCTGAAATGGAGATGAAACAGTGGCATGAGGGACGGGAGCAGGGACGCAGCTCAGCGCTGGGAAACTCGTCTGCACCCAGCGAGTGTGGCCTGAGCATGTCCCCAGGAGAAGAGGGCGATGGGGTGCCTGGGGCGGGATAGAGGTGATCTGCACGGAACAGGAGGAGGGAGCACAGGCCCTGTCCACACCACGAATCTAGTGACTGAAGCGCAACAGCTGGAAACAGTGTAAACCAGGAGACGACAGCGCTAAACTGAGGTCAGCGGAAGTAAATGCAGAACCATCTAGGGCTCCTGTAGGGCTCGACTGCAGACGGGGTTCTTAGGGGGGAGGGGGAGAAAACAGCAGGGCTCTGAACGAGGCTGGGGAACCCTCGTCATCGGGCTTGTCCTGCAGCTTCAATTACTCGTTTTACTACAGGACGCATCACGGGGACCTTTATGTAACAAGACCCCTGGGACTCGGAAGATGTAAGAATCTGCCAGGAAGTCATTTGCCGTTTTCCCACAGCTGTGGACAGGTACAGATGTCACACGCGACCTCTAAGGAGGCAAAGACGGTGGCCGGCAAGGGAGCAGGCATGACCACGTCCACGCACACGTGAGGGAGTGCGGTGAGTGTGCGGTCCTGGGAGGCTGGGGCTCCGCCAGCGTTTGGGGACACATGACATGGGGAAATGAGCAGAATTATTTTAAATGAAGGCAAAGAAGAGGTTGTTTGACAAAATCTGTGAGCTGAGCCATCTGTCTCTGATCCTGTTTTGAAGGGTTGCTGAATAAAATTTCATTTTTAGCTACCAGGTTTATTTATTGCAGATGTCCTGGTCCAGATGAATGCATCGCATAGGCCACTGACCGTCTCTGGATAAAACTCTGGTGCCTGCATTTGGGGTGAACTTCAGCCCTCACTCCAGAGCTCACCCACCCCATCAGCAAGCCGGGCAGGTGAGTGTGGGGGGTCCCTCAGGTCTCCACACACCAGCATTTAAAGCACCCCCACTTTGGATCGGGTGGGCTGGGCTGGGGGGTGTACTTTTCACTTCACGAGTCAGATTTGGCTTCCGGAATTACATTAGGGCAGCTAACTTCTGTCCGCAACACACAGTCCAATTAGAACATTTGTTTTTGGGGCTTTTAGAGCGTTGCTTCACGTGACTGTTTGCTGAATCAGGGCCTCTGCTTGTGTCACGCTGCTACTGCTCACAAACACCTAAGTGTGGCATCTGGCACGGAAGGAACGACCTGGGAAAGTCCATCGCCACACGCAGGCTGGCATTCAAAGCACCACCTCCTAGTAAAACCAGCAAAGAGGCAGCTTTGAAGAGGACGGTAAATGGAAGCACCGCAAAAGAACAGGTGTGCGGGTCTTCCTTCTGTGACCCCAGGATAGTTTGGGGGGAGCTGGGGGTGCTCTGCAGCTCCCGGGAGCATCTGAGAACCATGCTGACGTGTTTGGGAGGGAATGAGGAAGCAAGCTGTGGAAGGGCCCTGTGGGGTGCCGGGCCTGTGGGCCATGGGGGGCCACCTTGAGGACAGCAATGGGGCAGCTGACCTTGGAGAGCTTCCTTGAAATGTGTCATTAAAACAAAGGTGAACGTCACAGAGGTTCCTTCTTGGGCAGTGGTGACCACCGCTGGGCGGACACAGCTGGAGCATTTTTCTTCCTGGGTCTTGGTTTCCTCATTTATAGCATGGAGGGGACATCAGGGTTCCCAGCCTGTGCCCTACTAAGGGGGACCCCCTTACCATAGGGATGCATGTGGTCTCCAGGCATCTGCGGTGGGGTAAGGCCCTGTCGGAAGGGGTCCGAGCTGTAGACACTCTGCTCGATGGCCAGGAGCTGCTGTGGGGTGGGCAGAGCCGTGTAGGGGTTCATGATCCCTTCCATGCCAGCACTGCCACCACCATTCGTCTGAGCTGTGGGACAAAGAAGACGGCTGATGATTGCGTGCAGCACAGCGTGCGCTGCTGGGAGAGAGGGAGGGTCTTCTGACATCACAGCCCCCACTGCAGGGCTCCCTGCTGAGCACCGGCCTTCGCTTTGGCTCCTTAGAGAAGAGGGTGAGGCCAGGTGAGGGCCACGCAGGGAGCCCTGGACTTCCTGTGGCGTGTGCTAGGTCCCAGAGCCTGTCGCTGCCCGGCCACGTGGGCTTCCCAGGGCTGCTTCAGTGTCCTCACAACATGGCAGCTGCTTGCCCAGAGTGTGCGAGCCAACAGAGCAGGAAGCAGAAGCCGCCATGTCTTTCATGACCCAGCCTCAGGAGTCACACCCCAGGTCAGCCCTACTCAGTGTCTGTGGGGACCACACAGGGTGTGACCACCAGGTGACAGGCATCACAGGGGGCTACCATGGAGGGTGGTGACCACTCAGCTGTGCAGCCAATGTAAATCACTTTATTTTGCTTCCTGAGTCCTGGTTTCCTCGTTGATATAATGGATGGGAATGAGGTAACATCCCTGGGTCCCAGCCTGTGCCCATAAGGGCCTTTAGGGACCGTGTTGGAGGACCCTGGAGCACTTCCTTGAAATGTATCATCAGAACAAAGGCATCTGATGTTATACACAGGTTTGCAGACACTGGAGTGGACGAATCTAAAGACCCTTCTAGCATCACCCCACTGAGAGTCTGTCAGTCAGTGGGGGACAGTGACACTGGCTGGGCCGACCTTGGGGACCTGCCATCCAGATTCCAGGAGCACTTTGGAACCATAACTGGCTACCGGGCGCACAGTTTTACGAGAAAAGGGGGACTCAGTTCCCCCTGGCCCACAATGCGCGGTTCTCTGAACAAGGTCCTATCAGCTCCCAGACACTGCTTCCCGTCTTTTGCTTAGAATTCCTCAAGGTCCCACGCACTGCGAGTTTGTGTTCTAATGACGTCTTGAGGCGTCCCTCTCCCTTTGGGCCTGATGGCCTACAGGGAGTCAGCTCGTGGCATCTGGGACCCTCTTTGACCATCTCGGGGTTCTGTGCAAGAGCTGTTCTTAGCACAGCCTAGAGCAAGGGGTGGAGATGGGCGGGGCTCAGGTCTCCACCTTCCCCAGACCCAGCCTGTCTCCCTGCCCTTCCTGAGCAGCTGTCTTGTCCTGTTTTAAGACACTGTTTGCCTCGAGGGAAGAAGCTAAGGGAACTCCTTGCTTCAAGAGTCAAGTCCTCGATGGAGCCTAGCCCCCGTATCAAGCACGAGGCCATGCAGGAATGAGGGGCTCTGCTTAGGGGCCTGACAACCACGGCCCCCAGGCGTGGCCCACAGACCAGCAGCAGTGGAGTTTGTTAAAGATGCAGCATCTCAGGGCCCACCTGGGCCTTGGGAATCGGAGCCTGTGCTTCACTGAATGCCAGGCGGTGCGCAGGCATGCTGAGGGGTGAGCCTCCCCGCTGTCGGGGCACATGGACCGCTCAGGACTAGCCCTTTAAGGATGATATAGTTTTCCTTGATTTTTTTCTTTACGTTCCTTGAAGGCTCACACATCTGACCTTCACTCCCTCCCCACTGAAAGCATGAGGGTACGTGCAGGCAGGGGTGCAGGTAGAGTGCGAGGCCCAGTGGCACGCAGAATCAGGGAGGGCTTCCGGCCCAGCTGCATCCCTCACTCGGCTAGGACCCACGCAGTCTCGCAGAGCCTGTATGCTCGTCCTTCCGTGACATGGGGACAACGGGAAGGTCTGCTCACCTCAGGGTGTCGGCAGGTGTGAGAGCACTCTGGGAACTACCAACGTGCTCGATCCACCAAGCCGGGGTCTGTCAGCTGACTGCCGCTATTTCTACCATGTTACATGAGTTTGGAAAGCGGGAAGTCACTGTGCTGTCTTCTGTTGAGTTGAGTTGCTTGGAAGGAGGGGACTGGGCAGGATGACAGTCTGAGGCGACACTGACACGGCCCCGACTCTCCTAGGGGCGCGGACCAGCAGGCCTCTCTCAGGGTGAGTGCCACCTCCCGTCGGCAACTCTGGGCCTGCAGCCCAGCCATTGAGCAGCTGGCACAGCTCAGGCTCGGTTCTCAGCGGGAGGTCCCAGCTCCCATGCGGTTGTGTACTGGGCCTCCCAGAGCCCATGAAGGTCATTCACAGGCCTGGGCAGTGGGGGCCGCGGGGGTAGAGGCCCGCCCCCCACTTACCGGAGCTCAGCCTCTGGCTGTTCTGCTGGTCTTGCTGCTGCTGCTGCTGCCGCCGGGCCAGCTTCTTCATCTGACGAGGAGAGGACCACACGGTCAGAGGTCAGGAGGCTGCAGCAGGCCCCGGTGTGGGGAGGGCCCGTGTGTAAGGCAGAGGGACAGGCTCCCTGGCTGTGACTCATCAAGGAGCCATGCCTGAGAAACAGTGCCCAAGCTCCCCGGGTCCCAGCACAGGGCTCTTTGCTTCACCGACGTGGAAGGGCAGCTGGCTTGGTAGCAATACTGTGGCAGCCGCAACGGGGGCTCCCCAGCAAACAGGACATGCTGTGTGTGTGCTATGACAGTTGCACGTGAGGCACGAGTGTGGGGGCTGGGCCTGCCTTCCAGGTTAGACGTGCAGCCAGAGGCCGCAGACCCCATGCGACTTGGGATGTGCCAAGAGACTGTCCCGCACACACTGCCCGACCTGCTCGTCCTCGTGTTTGACGTGCCCACCAGGAGGGTCAGGCCTCCAGGTAAGGACCTCACCTCCCTAAGTGCCCAGTTAGCAACCAGACTTCCTGGAAGGAACATTTTAACCCAATGTTTCTCAAACTGTGTTCCATGGAAGGATAGGGTTCCAGGAAATGTTAATATACTGTGTGTGTGTGTGTGTGTGTGTGTGTGAAACGTTAGGTTAAAAGAAATTCTTTACTGCAAGATTTCTGAGCTCCAAACGTTCTCTGCGCTTTATGAACCCACAGGCTCCAGGTCCTCTCAAACCTAATAAACCATGAAAGCCTTTCGTGGAAAGGGCCACAGAAGACACACCAAGACCCTGTCCTGAGGAATTCAGCGGGGGACATGACACCTTAACCAGTCAGAATCAGACACTGAGAGATTAACTTATCACCCAGTAAAGATCAGGGCTTTAAGGGCCACAGGATGAATGATTAGCATAGAAACATAAATGAGTAAAAGGTCTAAAACAAACCAAAGATCTCGGCCAGGGGTACAGCCCCTGGGGGTCCAGAGGACAATAGGAAGGTTTGGTCCTACGTAGGGGGTGGGGTGCACTGGAGAGACGGTGAGGCATCACTGTGTCCCAGGCCAGTCACACGTGGACCACGTAGGTTTCTCTTTGAAATTCTAAAAGGACTTTGGTATCTGGGTTAAATGAACGTGTTCTTATCAGAAGACCCAGAAAGACATTTATTCATGCCGACGGCTGGCCAGATTCACAGTCACGGACACTAGGAGAATAAAAGACATTTCACTAAAACTAACGCCCCATCTCTGCCCCACTGCACGGCTGCTGTGGCTGAAATGATTGTTGGCCACAGGATGTTTGAATCAAGAGCAGGCCTTGAGCCAGTGAGTTCTGGTTAGAACCCCCGTCAGCAAGCACGACACCCTACAGGTTCATTTCAGGAAACCAGCCACACAGAGACAGACAGAAGTGAGGAGACGGCTACCTTAGCTCGCTGGTTCTGGAACCACACCTGGACCACACGGACGCTCAGCCCTGTCTCTGCAGCCAGAGTCTCCCTCACCTTGAAAAAACGGAGCATTAGAAACACACAAACATTGGCAAGTCACAGCAGGAGGCAGATGGTTCCAACGCAGGCAGCACGGGGAGGCCTGCAGGCCACGGCTCACAGAGGAGCTAGGTCGTGGCTCACGTCCAGCAACGTCCCAAACACAGAACATCGCTTCCGGCAGGGGAACAGACGGCACTTCACCAGGGAAAGAGGAAGGGGAATCCTCGTTGTGTAGAGGTGCACTCCCAGAGGTGTGTCTGGGTTTCTCTCACCCTGGGCATCAGGCCTTCACATGGTTCCCAGACATCACTGACAAGACCTGTCGTGCTCTAGCTGCACGCGCATGTGCGTTAGCCCATTTACAGAGAACTGGGGGTGCAAGGCATGTGGAAAAACAAGTGGCTCTCTCTTGCTCTCTTCTCCTGCCCAAATTCAGTCACCTAAATCTTTGGCTCTGTCCCTCACAGCTCTAGGTGACTGCGTATTTCATGAGTATTTTTTTTTACGGTTACTCTGCGTGAGCCCTGCCCAAAAAGCGTAAGACAGGAGTCGTCGGGAATGTGGGAGAGCAAGGCAGAGAGCTCTCGGGCAGGCACAGACGCTCTGGCCACGCACACGCGGCCACTGGGAGCCCCGTCACCAAGAGATGTGTTTACACATCCGCCCTCCATGCAGGGACACGGTGAGGGGCTGGTTAGATTCCGGGAAGCAGATCGGATGGAAGGAACTCCATGCATATACACACCAGTACGTGAACTGGAGGCCTTGGGGAGTCGTTGCCTCCTTCAGCCACTTGGGCTGAGGCTCAGGAGAAGTGGGGTGATTAGACCAGATTTTTAAAGCACATCCTTCTGCTAAGTAAATTAAACAGCAGTGTGCCCAGGGGCCCACCTCCATCCACCTGCTGAAACCCTATCCGTCCTCCAGGGGCCCAGCTCAGCAGCCACCTGTTCCACAAAGCCCTGCTGATTCCCCGGACTGCGGTGACCTTGCCGTTCCCTCGGCTCCCGTGGCCCCTGGCTGCCCGTCTGTTCTGGTCCTCAGAGCGCTCTGCCCAGGGTGCAGTTGTGTGTGCACAGGGTCCTCCTCGCCGGTAGCCTGGAGGCCAGGGCAAGCACTGGGCACAGGCCACAGAGGCTGGGAGTTTGGTGCACATATGAAAGTAAGTAAATACACCACAAGTGGCCATTTGTCCCCATGCAAGCCAACTCCAGGGTTATTTCACTTTCTACCAGCACCTCCCCTGGAGCAAGGAAAGAGAAAGGAGGTGTGGTGACGTTCCCATGTCAGAAGTGGCAGTGGACTATTTTATTGTCCAGCCAATGTCCCCCCTTTCCTGCCCCACTGCCCCCATGGGCACACACCTCACACCGGGCTCAGCCACACGACTTGTCTGGTCATGGAATGTGAGTGGATGTCACGTGCGTGATGCCCAGGAGAGGCTCCCGTGGGTTTGCCCGGTGTGACATGTCCTCTTGTCTCTGCCATCCTCAGAACAGCCCGCCCAAGTGGCCACTGTTCCGCCATCTGAAGGACGGACAGGTGAACCACGCCTGAACCTCAGCCCCTCTGGGCCACAGCCGACGCACCCTGGGAGCAGGCACTCAGCTTGCTGGGAGCCACCAAGATTTTGTTTGTTATTGCAGCCAAAGCTGACTGATACAGAGAGGGATGCACGAAAAAGAATGCTCATAATTTTTAAATGCATTTCCTCCATGAATTTCAATTAAAAGGCTTTTGTATCTTTGTTGCATAAATGACAGTAAATGGGGTACTTAATAAACGGACACAGCTATTTGTGGCACAGACGGCTAATTGTCCCCAATACCGATTCTCTCCTTCCTCCAATTAACAATCAAATCCCCATGTTTTAGCGGAGCACATGGCCACCCAGACAGGCTCATTTCCCAGCCCCCTGGGTGGAGGTACAGCCACAGGCTTACATTTCGGCCAACGCACATGAACGGAAGTGGTGTAAGAGCCGCTGGGTGTGCCCTTAACAAGGCAGCAGCTTGCCTTCCACTCCCTCTTTCTCCACCAGGGTGGCTGGGAAAAACGGTGACAGAAGCAGCTCTTGGGCCACGTGATGTACAACAGAGTACCCTCCAGCCCCAGCTTTGGACTGCTCCCCTGCGGACGGTGACGTAAGAGAGAAATAAGCTCCCATCTCATTAAACCACTTAAGTTTTTCTTTGTTTGTTTCATGAAACTTCACAGCAGCCTGACCTGTAACAGCCCCCACCCCCAAATGGGAAACCCAAACACCCATCAACAGGTGACTGGACAAACAACCTGTGGGTCAACCAGATGGCAGAGACTGTTTAACACAGGAATGAAGGAACTACCCCAAGGGCAAACCCCCAAATCACCACCCCGAGAGGAACAAACGACACCAAACAAGACTGCACATTCCAGACACTGCAGTGTTACTCTTTGTCAGACCCCTCGTGGCACTGTCATCCCACTGCTCTCCACGAAATTAAAGGTGGGAGCAAGTGGCCCGCTGGAGTGGGCGTGTGTGCACAAAAGCACGGGAAGCTGCTGCTATGGCTTCAGTGACCCCCGGAGTGTCCGGCCGGGCAGAGGCCACCGCACAGACTGACCGGCCCCCTAGCGCCCTTACCGCAGGGGCCCTTCGACACCCCCACGGCAAGTGGGCACACAGAGAAGCGGGCCCAGCCCCCCTCCTCCTGCTCCGCTCCCGTACCTTTCTGCATGGCTTGGACGACACTTCGAACGACGCCTTGAACGCTCTCCTCTGCTGGGTTGTCAGGATGGTTCTGGGACGTTTGGGGCGCTTATGGTCCTTGCCGTCCTCAGCGGCTCCTTTCCCTGTCCCGTGGGCAGACTTGCAAAGGCTTTCTTCATCATCACTTTTGCCTAGAAGAAGCAGGAGACAAGGTGTTGAGCCCCTCAAAGCCACTCCCGGGAGCTGTGCTAGTCTACAAAAAGGCCCTTGGGTCCCCGTTCCCAGCACGGCCTTATATCAAGTGCAGCGACCCCTGTGGCACTGGCCTGACAGTCTCCAGGAAGGGCTAAGGAAGATTCTTCCAAAAGCCAAGACGGGAACCAGACAGCCCGCCAATGCAGCCCAGCCCTGTCTCCCAGCTGTGACCTCAGGCAAGCGACTTCATGACTCAGTTTCCTGACCTGCAAAACCAGGATATAAGAAAACCTACTTCACTGGAGTTAATGGGGGGATCAAATGAGTTGACCAATAAGGCACTCAGAAAGCTGCTTGGCATAAAATAAATGCCCCCAAAGTGTTGATTTTAGTGCTGTCTTAGATGTCATTTTTCACATCTAGACCCGGAAAACTTACAAACATGACTGGTTCAGAGGCCACAGGGGCCCACCCTAGCTTACCTGTGGGTACAGATAACTGAGAATGGACAGATTACACAGGTGGTTAGTCTACAAAATACATCTCTATTACAGTAACTGTATCTATTTATATTTCTGTAAATTCCTTCAACTTTCTAAGCGGTAAGCAACGCAAGGGGGAACTTTAGAAGGAAATATAGCTCCCAGTCTGTGTCACATTCTTTCCCAGGCCGCCTCTTGCATCCCACAGACTTTACACTCCTGAGAAGGTGCTTCCAGGCCCTGGGAAATGCCCGTGAGGGAGACACGTCCACACTCAGCACTAAAAGCCGTGGCGGTTGTGTGCCCCCCACAAAGCACTCTCACAGGGACCTCACTTCTGCCCAGGTCCTCCCAGAGCTCAGCCGTCCTTACTCCTCCAGCAGAAACCTTTGTCCCAAGGGCCCCCAGCTCCATTCTCCCAATCGGGTCTCCTTCCAACCACTTCTGTAAATCCAGGATGAAAGACCTACTGTGTGTGCGCTGCCCCGCTTTGTTCCTCGCCAGCCCTGCCCTGTGACGGATGCTCATTTGCATACGCGTTTTAGCTGAGACTGCAGTGGAGTTCTGCGGCTCTGCTGGACCCAAAACACTTATTTTATCTGCAAGGACAGTGGCTGCTTCTCTCCGTGAACATTTAGACGTACAGTTAGAACAGGAAGGGACAGCAACCTGTGAGCTTCCTGAGGGCATGACCCTTTCAGTGTAACTGAACAGGGTGTCCAGCCAGCTCTGCCCTCCGTAGGAAGACGGCCCCCTACACAGGTCACCGCCTGCGCTGAGGCTTGGTTTCCTCATCTGCACTCCAGTGACAACTGTCACCCAGAGGGAGGCACAGGGGTTGAGCTGCCACATGCAAAGCGAGTACCGTGGCCCCTGCACACAGGAGGCTCTGGATGGATGGTGTTGGGTGGACATCTTTCACTCTGCCTTGCACCCCTTCATGGTACAAATGAAAACCCCAAAAGATTACAGAAGACTCATGACGAGAAGGGGCTGCTCTCCCAGGGACCACTCAGCAAGCTGATCACAGACATACACGGACCTTGGTCTGAAGGTGGTTTGAGGGTCTTTCTGGAAGGATGTTTTCAGAATGGCAAGGGGGGCGGGAAACAAGCACATAAGCACTAAAAGCCACAGGGAAATATGAGGCCCCCATAGGAGGATCAACAGTAGAAAAACTACCGCTCAGACACCCCACAGCCCGGGCCTCAGTGAGGACAGTTCTCTCTGCTGGAGGGGTCCTCGGGGGCAAAGGGACGCTCCTCTGGTACAGATGACCCCTTTGGTCACCTTTCCGACAGCCCACCCCAAGGACCACGTAGAGCTGCAAGGCAGGTGACTCAAAGGGCTGAGTCTGGAACAAACGAGTGTGATGTCCAAAGTACAGAAGATGTTTTAAAATGCGCCTGTGGGAATTCGGAAGCCTCATGTCTTCTGCCCCTAACATGGGGTTTCATACATGCCCCATGGAGTCAGCCCGACCCCCACAGTGTGATGCAAACGCATACTGATAACTAGGATGGCATGACTCATGGAAACGCTCAAGTCTAACATCGCGCTGGATTCCATGGTAATGGCTCATCCATCCGCACGGGCACCTTTCCGGAGGGCAACATGATGGGGCATCGCTAAGCACTGGCTTTGGCGCCACCCAGGCTCAGCTGGGCATCTTCCCTCTAGCAGCTATTCGTGTGATTTGGCACAAATTCTCAGGACTCAACGTTTCTCATCGGGGAGAGAAACAGAACTAAACGAGATGACGTGTCTAGAATGGGACGGGCGCTTAGTAAACCATCATCGTCGTCATCATTTCAACATCAAAGACGTACTCTTGAGCTGAGACACATGTTTTTTGTTAGTAAGAGTTGCATATAGATGGGAGTCTGGGTTAAGGCTTTACACGCAAGTGTTTGTTCCTCCCTCGTTGCAGACATGACCCCAGCCAACACTGGGAGTTGCTTTTGCAGAATGTGAGCGTCAGAGAGCCTCTGAAAAGGAAGAGAGAGAGAGGGAAAGGGGTCGGGGCTGGTTCTGGAAGGAAGATGGAATTGCTGTAGTTGGTTCAGAGCCCAGAGGCAGGACGGCGGAAGCCCTGGTGTCTTCGATGGTTGTCACAGCCCTCAGCCTTGCCTGGCACATATGCACCCTTACCAAGAACCACTATTCCATCAATGGACGCAGGGTGGCAGACCATGACCCAAGCTCGCCCTCGGTGGGCATTTTTGGAGGAAGTAGAAAGACCACAGGTGGCTGCTCATATATTCTCTCCACCTCCCGATAGGAAGAGATGAAAACATTTGTTTCCAGAAAAGAAGGGGGCAGGAGAGGGAAGGGCGGGGGGGAGTCGAGGACCAGATTAAGGCTTATGTCTGGATGTTTCTCTTGTCTTTGGGGTGCAGCTTCTCCTCTCTGCTGCTCGGTATCGTACTCTCTTCTGTCTCCTCAAATCCATCCCTTTTTGCCCTCCAAGAAGCAGGTCATGCTCCAGAGTAGGGCGTCTGCAAACATTTACCAAAAAAAGCCAGAGAGGAAATGTTTTACTCTTTGCAGACCTCACGGTCTCCATCGCAGCCGCCCGACTCTGCCATCAGAGCGCGCGAAGGCAGCTGCAGACGGTATGAACCGGCATGGCTGTGCGTGAACCAACGAAATTATTTCCCTGAACAGCCTGAATTCAGCCTGAGCCCGACTCTAGGCCCCTCCTGCCCCCTGGTCCCATTGCTCCAGGCTCTGACTCGGGGGGCAGGAAGCCCTGCTAATTGACACCGAGGAGGAAATGATTATCATAGTTTGCTGTGTTCCTTCCCACAGTCAATAACACACTTAACAGAAAATGCCTCCAACTAAACAATCACCCGTGTGGACTTTGAGGTATCCTGGCAGATCTGAGCCAGAGAGATTCTGAAGGTGAAGGGACGGAGAGGCCCCTGACACCTCTAAAGTGAATACAGGTGCCACGACCCAGCTGTCAGGGGGAAGGCAGGCCATCAGAAACCACCGCCCGGCTCTGTCCTCTGTGCCGTAAATATTATGGGCTCAGCGGAGCTGCTGACTCCCCTGGGAGAATTTCCAGCCTGCCTGGGATGTCACCGAGACTCCCTCCTTCTCTCTCAGGGGGTGCAGGCCAGCCTGGCTCTGATGCCCGCTTCTTCCCGCAAATATGCACTGCCTGAAATATACACTTAGTGATTTGCCCATGAGCAAGTTCTAAGAAAGCCAGGAGATTTCCCTTGGAACCCTGGAACAGGAACACTGGGGAGCAGAAGATGAAGAAACGCCTTCAAACGGCAGGGAGGCAGGAATGGAGGGAGGGGAAGCCCCTCGGGGTGCCAGAAGCGCCCACACCCAGATGCAGACCCAGCGGTCCCTCATAATTTAAGCTGACACCCCTCAGCGGAGATGAAAGCAGCACCACTCGCCATCTCTGACTGCAAATGTCAGCATCCCTGGGGGCCGTGCGGACCTAGCACAGCAGCCCTCTGACTCCTCGTGGGGAAGTCCAGAGATGACGTCTCCAGCACAGCCCACAGGACTGAAATGAATTTGCTTGGCCCACAGTTTGAATGCGTATCTCAGAACCTTTCCTGCCCCTTTCTTGTACAAAAATCTGGAATGGCTCAGGGTTGTTACTCCCCTGGCCGGTCCTCCCGCTCGTTTATGACATAAACAATCCCAGATGAAAGCCCCAGCCGCGGTTTACAGCCCTGCCGTGGGCTGCACCACCTGTGGGGTCTCCAAGATTCATTTCAGGTTGTTGGAAAAAATCCCAGCAGCCCATAAATAGGCCAGAGATCTGAGCTTGGCCGGGAGGCGAGAGCGAAGGAGGGAAGAGGCAGGAACAGGCCTCAGATGGGTCCGAGTGATGAGCCCCATAAATGTCCTGCAGGCAGGGGTGGGGGGGCATGGTTAGAGGAAGGGTCTGGGGCTTGTTGTGGGGAGACGGGAGGGAAAGAAGCCAGGGAGGGGCTTGTGAAGACAGGGTAGACAGGAAGCTATCTCTGTCACTGCCCTGCGTCACAGGACTGGACATTCGCCTCCCAACCCAGCACAGCAGTGCTTAGCTCCGACGCAATTAAAACCCAACGGCAAGAAGTGAATTCTCTAGAATAGCCAAGTCCCAGCAGCTACTGTTTTGAAACTGCTTATGCATCTTTCTTTAGACCCAAACCGGGTGCCTGTAGAAGATGTGACTGGAACTTGTACAGTGGGTGTTTCACTCACTCAGCATGTCCTGTGGGCTCATGTGTCAGGCACTGCACGAGGACAGTCTGGGGTACAGAGAGGGTGCCAGCCCGCCTCCCCCGCTCTCACAGAGACCCCAGTTACTGGGGGAGAAAGATCAGCACCAAAATAATAACCCTGCTCAGAGGACCTGGGAGAGGGGGCTGGGGAAAGTGAGAGTGCAGGTGTCACTCGGATAGAAAATGAATGACACAGAGACTGAACAGAAGTTACAGGTAGAGAAAGAGAGGGGGCGTTTTACATCAAGAAAGCAGAACTTTTAGTGGCAGGGAAGCAAGTTCTTCATCTACAAGGTGATCTAAAACTTCCTACCCTTCCCTCAGACCTGACATGGCATCGTTTTACAATTGCATTGCTTCCCTATAACACCATGAGGCAGAAAATGGGTTATTAGCCTTTTTTTACAGATGAGTAAACTGAGTCCCCGAGCGGGCCACTCTGTCTTCCGTCCCTCTCCCTCTGCCCACTGGCCTGCCCGGTGGGGTTGTCGTGAAGACCCAAGGACACTTGCAGAATATCAGGAGCTGCCCAACCGCGGGTGGCGTCACTGTTATTAAAAGGTGAGGACAGAAAAGCTCACGAGAAAGGCTTTCGGTGGGGTGAGGGGGGAAGGATCGTCCACCCTGAGCTCCTGCTGCAAACCCACGTCTCAGTCCAAAAGTGACAGAGCCTATTTGAAACCCGGGTTCCCCCTGCTCCCCCCCTCACGCATGTCCCATCACTGCCATCCCCTCTCAGGGACGGTCTCCAATCCCAATGCACGAAGCATGTGCAGAGCAGAGCAGACAGAGGCCAAGCTGCACTCCTGAGTCAGGCTGTCAGTAGTGTCCCAAGAAAGACACCTTTGTTCGGCCATGTCCACTACAGTTGCTGTGCCAGGCGGGGGGAGGGGTGGCACGTCAGAGCCAGGGCATGCCAGCTCAGGCGTCCAGCAGGCCCCCGGGGGTGCTGGGCTCCCCTAAGGGAGGTCAGGCCACCCGCCACAGCCCGGTCCACCTCTCCTCTCTCCTCAGCTGGCTGGTGCTCAGGAAGGGGAAGCTTTATGCTCTGGAGGTTGGCGGGAAACGCGACAGTATTGGTCTTGATGGTGGAATTGCTGTGGATTTGCATCAAATTCAGGCCTTTGCACATTCGAACAGGACTTATGCTAACACAGAGGCACACAGGCACACACGTGTACACATGCGTGTACACGCACACATGCACTCTGCCTCTTTTCCTCTTTTTCCATTGCTTTCTCCTCCCCCTTTTAGTGAAAATACGGCCACATGCAACTCAAGCTTATAAGCACAGTGTAAATGTTGAATGTGTCTGTGCATAAATTTGTCATAAATTCAAAATACTGATACTCAGATGTCAGAAGATCCCTCCACACCAACATGCAACATTGATTCGAATCGAGTGTGGATACACGAACTAAATAAACACCATAACGTGCACAGCTTTGATTCAGCCAGCCCGAATCAGATGTCTGGGATGGGCGTCCATCTCGGTAGGAGCCCTTCGCTCAGCAGCCCAAGGTTCCCCAGGGTGGGGTGATATACACACGACGCTGTGTCCGGTTCCTACTAATCGGGTGTGAGTGTGTTTGCTCCCACTTAGGGAATGCCGTAAGTGGATCGGACACCGTATCTCTTTGGAGTACTCCAATTTTGCTGCATTAATTACTAGCCTTCGGGAGGATAAAGGTATCTGAGAAAATAAAATCGTTTCTAGGCAAGGTTGGAAGCCACAGGGTTACTTACCTCTCCAAACTGAAAAAGGCCCAGATGACACTCTTTGGGGGGCTGGGGGTTGGGGTGAGTTGGATAACACTCTCAATGTTCTCAACGTTCTCACAGAAGGGACCCCTCCCTGGACAAACTCACTGTGGACAAACTCGACGACCAAGGCTGATCAGATGGCCTGGGCCCTCCTTCGATGGAGACACCCTGCACTGACAGCTCTCTGCTGGTGTGGACACACAAGCCGAGGCCAACAGCCAGGCAGGTCTATGCCTCCAGGCAGGTCCATTCCACAAACCACTGATAGGCTCAGAAGAGCAGGGAAAGGTGAGAGCAGACACTTAGCCTCTGCACCTACCTCCATGCTCACCAGCTGTGTGACCTAAGGCAAATGACCTAACCTCTCTGAGCCATACCTCCCTTATTTGTAAAATCAGGGCAATCAAGACCTGCCAAGCTACCCTGAGAGGATTGCTAGAACTTAACAGTAGGGGTAGGTAAAAGAATTGGGGGGGGGGGGAAGTAGAGTACTATAAAAATGTAAGCTATTTTAAATAGTTTTGTTTTTACTATGCCTCTCGACTGCTCATGAACTTACTATAGACCCCCAGTGGCTGTGAAACATACGAGATAAGGAGGAGTGAACAAGGTCAACAAAGTCTCTGCCTTCCCACCTCTAGCAGCAGAGACAGGCGATGAATAAAACAAAGAAAAACTTAATTTAGTCATTGACGATGTGAAATGCTAAGAACAAAAGAAAAATAAAACCATGAGCCAAAGAACGGCTTGGGGGGCAGAGAGAACAGCTTCTTTTGGTCCCATAATTCTGCACCACCCACCACAAAGGTCCAAATCGATCTTCCTTGCAACCTCCCTCCCCTCCTTTTCATGTCAATCCCTCCCTTTTCCAATACTCAGAGCACACGTGTGTCTACCACAAACATTTCAGTTACTCAGGTATATGCAAATTAGAAGACAGTGCTTTAGGTTGTCTTGTTCTCCAACCATTTTAGCTGAAAACAGGATTTTAAGCTCTAAGTGTGCATTTAAAAAACACTGCCCTGGACCGATATAAGAATCATCCTTCTGGAGGCAGCAAAGCAGAGCACCTCACAGCAGTGCTTCAGGCTCAAATCAGTTCCTCCATTACTAGCTAGGGGTCTTGGCCACGGGGCGTCTACATGAAGCATTGGTTTTCCCATCTGTCAAATGGGGTTTAAAAGCACCTGCCTAAAAGGATAATTACAACAGTCAAATGAGACCATTTTGTTTAGGTACAGTGTTTACGGCACTAAGCTCGTGGCTCGAACACAATGAATGCTGGCTAATTATCATTATAATTCTGTGTGTCTTCGGTAGCCCTGGAAGAAGCCGCAAGAAAGCAGAGACCGAATCTAAATCATCTTTGTGTGGTTCACCACACCACAGCATGCTGACGGCCGGGAGATCAATAATTAGTTGTTACGTAGTCTGTGTCCAGTTAACACAGAACGGAGAGAATGAAGCCAACAGCACACTGGGGGTGACGGCGCCGACGCGCTCAGCACAGAGCCCCATCTTTCCGGTGTTCACCGATGTATTCACCAGCGCCAACCACCTTGCACCAGCTGCAGAAATTCCTGAGGAATTATTAGCTACCTCCATACTTGGGGCCCAGCTGGGATGACATTAACTTCCCTTGAAGTATGGTCTGAATTTCCCCTTCTTCCCGTTGCTATTGGCCTCAGGGATGGGCCACTGTCCGACAGGACCCATCCAGTTACATCAGTAAGAAGGGTTAGGAGAGCAGGGTTTGAAAAAGAGAAAAGCCCGAATTAGGATAACTGGGGATAGAGGCAGGAAGGAGGGTGGCCGCAGAGAAAATGGAAACAGGGACGGAGAGAGAGGACGACGTTGGGAGAAGGTCCCACCAGGAAGCTCCTGCCAGGCGTCAGGTGACTGGGACGCACAGTCTCCAACGGCAGCAGCAGGAAAAAGGGGACCCGGGACGGGCGGCCTTCGAACGGACTCGTCTTCCACCGACATTCTTAGAACCACAGCTCTTTGCAGTGAGAATGCAAGGAAAACCGGTGTTTCACAGGGAGCCGTGCCCTACGTTTACTGGGTGTGACCGTGTGCCATGAACTCCGTGACAGCCGTTTAGAGAGTTCTGGTGGCCACTGACCGTAAGGGACACGGGTCCAAGATGATGTCGATGGGATGGGGTCACTGCTCGTGGCACCGTCACAAACACGGCGCTTGTCTTGAGATTCTCACACTAAAGACTCTTCTTCCCAATGTCATGACTCGTGAAGTAGAGTTTACCATTGAATTGGGGTTAGAGGAAAAACACGAGTCCTCTGAACCTACGGCCTCTGTAATTATTACAGTCGAGACGCTGGAGCCAGCGGGTTGCTCTGAGTCCCCTGGAGGGCTGGGAGACAGATGGCTGGCCCGTCTCCAGAGCTTCTGACGCAGCAGATCGGGGACGGGGTGTGTGACTTCCCTCTAACCACTGCCCAGGTAATACTGATGCTGCTGGCTCAGGAGCCGCATGTCCAGAACCCCTCTCCCCTCCCCCACCCCCACATATACACGCAGGGAGGTCCGGCCATCATAACACAGGCTTACTGTCAGTCAACAGAAGTCTCAGACCTAATGAACTACTCCAAGTCCTCAGAGTTCCAATAATTGGGAGAGAATAAAATTATGTGTTTTTTTAAAAAAAAACAAACAAACATGTTTCCCCTTTAAAACTAACAGCATGACGGAGAAAGACGAGGATGGTACAGGTGACCCACGGGTGACGTGAATGGGGCCGGCCCTTGTGTCCCTGGGGTTGAAGTTCAGCACGAAGCAGGGGCCCCTGCTCCCTCCTCTTTGTCAAGTGTGCTGGCTGCTGAAGTCCAAAGCCACGGACACCCACGTGGTGAGAGAGCAGCGAGCTGCTGAAAGCCTGCGGCCTGACTCCCCTCCTTCCCCGCAGGCAGGTTGCTCTCCTCCACCTCTGCTCATTAGCACCTCTTCCACCACCTCTTCCTCCAGTGAGGGAAGCGCTGAGCTGCCGCTCTGCTTATGAGACCCAGGTGGTTCCAAGAGGCGCCTCTCCCACAAAACACAATGTCACCACATGTGCCGCGTCACCTAATGTCCTAGCCCAAGTCTTTCAGGAGTCCTCCCTGCAGCGGAAGTCTCATCTCCACCGATGCCAGTGAGAGTGGGAACAAGAGCTCCTGGGGAGCTTGACCATGGGGACACTGTGCCCTCCCAGGGGCCGCTGAGCTTGGCGACCATGTGGGCGGCTGACGGGCTGTGACAGCAGCTACGGTGTAACCTTGCTGTCACGTTCTAAATTAACATAGTTTCTCTTCAGCTCACAGGTCTGGTTCTACGAAATGGACGTGCACCTGAGAAGTTGTGCGTGGATCAAACTTCCATAAAACTGACTTTCATTCTCCTAATAAAGGACTTCGTTTTAAGAGGCTTTATCTTCAGGGATACAGAAATATTCTTCCACATCCAGAGGCCCTGGGTCCTTAGACTCCCCTCATTCATGTCTTCATCTAAACTCTTGTTGTCAATTTTTAGAAAACTTTACTGGAATATAATTGACATGCAGCATTGAAGCAGGAGGACATGTGTTGTATCAAGTACAGGACACTTGGGGGGGGGGTCAATAGAGGGGCATCAGTGTGGTCATGGGGAACCAAGCCAGGAATCCTCAAGGAAACCTGTGCGGAGAAGAGGATGGATTTGCCAAAAATAATGTAAAATAAAGGAAGAGGAGGCAAGAATATTCTAGACGGGAGAGAGAGAGTGGGAGCACAAACCTAAAGGGTGTTTCAGCTTCTAAAACACAGAAGCATCAGCGTGAAATGATTAACAGGAGGGGCTTTGGAATCAGAGAGACCTGGGTTCTATGCTGGCTCTTTTGGCAGCAAACTAGTTAATTTCTCCAGGTCTCAGTTTCCTGTACGGGGCACAGAATAAGCATTTAAGAAACTTAAAATGTTAATATTCTTAGTTTCAACTGCAGAATCATAAAGTAATATGATTTAAAAAAATAAAGTAATAAGACCCTACCCAAGAGGGTCTTATTAACAGGAGAAATGGCAGGAGAGAAAAAAAGAAGGGAGGGAAGAAAATGAAGGAAGGGGGAAGATTTTTAGTCTCCAACTAGGGAAACAGGCATCCAGATAATGACAATGCCACTTAAAGGGGTTCAGCCTTCAGCCAACATTTACTGACCCTACACAATGTTTCATCCACTACTGTTCTAGGTGCTGGGAATACAGTGGTGAGTAAAACAGACCAGGCACCTTATTAATCTTGTAGCACTTAACCTTTCTTTGGGGAAAATATATCAAGTAAGAACCAACGAGATCGTTTTAGAATTTAAATAGTGGAAAATGATAAGCAGCGATCAACACAGGGGGCCTGCCATGCAGAAATCTGTGGTTCAGAACACTATTTTAGATAGAGTGGTCAGGGCAGACCCTGCTGAGAAGGTGACATGGGGAGGTGACAAGAGGGACCGAGCCAAGTGAAGAGCTCAGGGCAGGGGGACCCCGGCAGAGCAGCAGGAACAAGCTGGGTGGGCCCAGCTGTTAGAGCAGGTCATAGTCTGTGAGGAGGAGACAGGTAGAAGATGGGGTGAGGCCGCAGGTGACAGACCACACAGGGCGCACAGGTCAGGCCAGGGACTCTGGCTCTGCTCCCAGAACGACAGAAACCCACAGCTGGTCAGTGGCAGAGATGGCAGTAGAATCCTGTCCCTGCCTCTTCCTTCCCGAGTTCAGGGCTTTGTTCTACACTTTGCTCCCTGTCTCATCCACTCTAGGAGGTCACAACACCTGCTCTCGCCCCAGTGCAAAGGAAGGCCCCCACTTTTCTGAACCATTTCCATCCACCATTTCCGATGCCTCGGATTTTCTTCCTCATCTGTGTTCTGGGTTGCATAGGTCACATGCCGTTCCTTGGCACTCAGATTCCTTCCTTGCCTTCCCGTCGTGTCCTCCGTGTCACCTGGGGGCTGACGCTTGCAGTCTGCTGCATCTGCCTGGGTCCAGCCAGGCATTTACAAGGAAGTCAGAAGAAAGAGAGAAACCAAGGTACTTCCAAGGTACTTCTCTCTGCCCTGGGTGGTGCCTCTGGAAGCTGTTGCTTGTCTTCTGTGGCTCCAATTCACACCTTAAAAGCCCACTGAAGTTTCAACTTCCCCAGGTGTCCCCAGAGGTTTCATCATCTGTCACTCTGCAGCTTCCTCTCTGTTGCAAATCTGTAATAGGTCTCACCGTCCTGATCTGGGTGCATCTCAACAGTCAGCCATGTAACCAACTCTCGGTCTTAAACTCTCTGCTTTAAATGCTGACAGTTGTTCCTGCCTTTCTGGTTGGCCCCTCGCTGATGCAGTTGTCAAGACTGACAAGGGCCTTCACAGGTTTGGCAACTGTGCCATTTACCAGAGAGCAGCTCCAGACAGTATGCTTCACTAGCCATTCTGAACCCTAATTTAGCTCCAATCACCTTCTCACTTCCTTTCTTATTTTCCGTGGACCTGCCTTTGTAAGGCTTCTACCAGAGCAGCAGTTAGGTAATGAGACACGGCGGTTATTTACCCCGGGTTTAGACGTCAGGTACAGAATCCACTGGAAATGAGCCCTAAGAGTCTGAATAGTCAGCACCATGGCCAGATCCCAAAGGCCTCAGAAAAAAACCTGGAGGCCAGAAAGGACGGTAAAGGAAATTTATGCCAGGGGCTAGAGAGAGAATTTGGACAGCTGATTGTGTTTGCTTGTAGAGCCTGTCTTCAATTTGTCTCCAGTCGCTGTACTGCTTTGTCATACACAGACCAAACAATTAAAACGAGAGGTCCTGCCACATGCTGCAACACCTCAAGGAATAGTTAAAATTGAAATGATCTCTACAATCTGTCCAGGAAATTAGCTACCATATTTCATCAAATATAAGCTGCCTTTCATTGTAAAACATGTGATTATTTAATGGACCCAAAGAAAGGAAGAAAAAAAAAACGTGCCTAATCAAACTTTAATGCAGTGCTTTCTCATCGCATCTGCTGTGAGTCACATCCCCCGTTTGGATGCGTTAAATGCAACCAATAAAAGTGCCCTAGAAAATGAAAAACAGCACTGGTTCTGGTGGAGGCACTGAAGTCCTCTCGACCCAGATAAACTGGTTGAGATACTGGTCGTTCTAGAAAACCCCAAGGCTTAGGACCTTGGGGACGGCAGCCATTAATGGAACTTAGGCATAGCCTTCTGGTCATTTCCATCATTAGTCACGACCCCTCTCCACGTCCCCAGACCATGTTGACATGGCACCAAGGGGGTTAGCACAGGTGCCGGCAGTGGGTGGGAGGGGCTGATACTGAACAGGCCTCCACCTGTCACCACTGACGTGACCTTGGATGAGGCACGTAACCTCCATCCCCTCAACAACGAAGTGAGGGAGACTGTGACAGATGATGGCTTCGATTCCTTTCAACTCCATCTTCTGTATTTTTTAATGAAAAGGGGAAATACTAACAAATCTGCTGTCTGGTTATGACCACTAAATTGACCAATGGTTCCCACTCAGGAATGTTCGGTCCCCCATGCCCAGGGATGTCTGTAAACGCACGAGCGTTGTTACAATGACTGCTCGCCTTACCGGCATTTAGTGGGTGGAGGCCACAGATGCAAAATATAATAGTAGATTGTCTCACCCATGAAGCTTACCGCGCTCATGCTGAAAAATGAGCACTGAAACCTTCTGAGAAGGTCTTTTTGGCCGTGAACAGAAATCTCTGAGCTTATGCTCCATTTCCATAATGTTTTTTTTTCTAATTTTATTATAATGGTGTAATGTGAGTAGCCACAGAAGGGAGATGGCAAGACTGTCACTTGGGCAGTGTCTAAGGAAACCCCCTCCGCTCGCTGTCTAGTTGGCGACCTGAGTCTTCGTATCCTGCCACGGACTTCTCAAGCTTCGCTTTTCCTGGTGATGGGTCCAGCCCTCCATGCAAAACAATCACTCCCTCATGAGCTGCGATCAGTGGACCCAACAGGATTCCCACTGATGTCACATTGTTCACAAATCGTCCCACGAACGGGGTTATTTTCTTCCCAGCTGCCCCATGGTGGAGCATGCTGGGACACGGAATGACGTCAGAGAAGAAAGCCAACTGGAGAACGTGTAGATCCATGACGTCACACCACAAGTGGGGAGTCTGAGACCCAGACAGGTGATGGAGCTTGTCCAAGGTCACGAAGCTTGTCCAAGGTCACGCATCTCCTAGCTGCAACTCCCAACCCAGGCTCCTAGCCTCCTGGCTCAGAGTCCAGGGCTTTGTCCCCACAGCGAGTGTCTGTCACAGGTGGTAAGAGAAGACCGTCCTCGGCCGTCCTGACTCAGGCTCCTTCCAAACAGACTGCTGAACCCCTCAGTGTAAAACATTACTGACTCCCCGGAAGTGGGTTAACTTTTCCCCTCTAACTATGTCAGTATTTCCTAAGAACAACATCCTTGCATAACCATAATACAACTGTCAAAATGAAAAAGTGGCACGGATGCAACACACATTTGAATCTTCATTCAAATGTTGCTAATGGTCCCTCTGACCTCTTCCTTCTCGCCCAGGATCTAACCCAGGAGCCTCCTGAATATTCTCCAATCAGCCTCCTACTTTCACGAGCCTTTACTTTTGAAAAATGTAGGTCGCTGATCTTGTGACATTTCTACCAATTTGCATTTGTCAGATGTTTCCTCATCACTCATTTTAAGCTATGCGTTTGGGGCAGGAGTCCCAGAGTGGTGTTCGAGGAAAAGGCTATGCTTGTGAATTCTGAAGGGCTGAGCACAAACACTCTCGCCAGCTGTCGACAAAAAGTTTCTAAAATAAACGATTCCATCTTGCTGGTTCACCAGTTCGAGTTTGTTCACACAATCCATCTTTTCTTTTTCTATGGGTCTTGTTTTCTTAGGAAGCCCTCGGGGGCACTGTTTTAAACATAAGCAATTGCTTTACAGACCTGCACAGGTAGGAAGGATGGGAGATTGGGTGAGTGGGGACCAAGCCTGGAAAACACTTTCTCAAGGTGGCTCCTTGAAAGAAACATTCAATACCAGCGTATTTTCTGATTAAGTCCTTCTTTATACTAAAAGGCAAATCCTGTTTAACAGAGAGCTCTAGCTGGTTGGGTTCCATGAACCCATGTTTGATAACAATTATAGGAGTTGTGATTATATCTGGATAAAATTATTTCCATCTGAAACTAATGTAATAGGCATTGTTACCTGTTCTGAAAATTCTCAATTCTAAAGCTTGTCACTTGAAAAAACAATTAAGCTTATAACTTGAGAATGCTACCCCTCAAGACACTCTGGTACAACTTTCTGGAACCTTAATGTTTATAAGCCTGCTATTACAGGGAATGTGCCTACCCAGACGAGCCTAATGCATCCAACAGAGTGTGTCACACACACCTGACAAAGCCCTCTCAAGGGGGTCCCTCGACAAGAAGGAGCAGCCTCCCCCTGCTGTCCCGTGGACCCCTGAACACATTCATGGTAGAAGCGAACAAACGGGTGGGCAGGGCTCTGCTGGGCCTGCCCCCACGGTCCGTGGTGTAGGACAGCCCGGGATGTGTCCGTGCTGGAGCAGACAGGGGCCTCCCATGAGGGTGCAGACAGACCCACGGGAGCCGTGACCTTTGGGGCAGATGTACAACTCTGACCTGAGTACCTCCCATTGGGAGTTCTGGCTCAGGGACCCCGGGTTCATCAAAGAGGAAGCGGCATTTCCATTCCTTTCCACAAACCTCGGAAAAGGACCAGGAAACGCCAGTCTACCAGCCTGTTGCAGGGGAAGCCAGGTCTCCCCGGGGCTCCCTTACACACAGTATGGAGTGGGCTTCAGAATGGCGCTCTCTGACAGAGAGCCCCTCACAAGGAAGGCGAGGCAGGGGGTGAACAGTTCTTGGTGCTTTTGTCAGGGGAGGGGGCTTCTGGTGTCTCTGCCTCGGCTGCTTTGGGGGAGGGGCCGACAACCGCACAGATGAGGCACTTCGCAAGTTCGTGGTTTATGAAGACAATAAACACAATTCAAAACAAACAGACGGCCCCAGGTCCCTCAACCTGAACGAATTCTTGGGGAAAGTGCTCGAGCCAATGTCACATTCCCTTTGGCACGTTCTGCTTCGCAGACGTTGTGTCTGGTGTCCTCTGCCCCTCCTCCAAGAACCCCAATTCCCCCTCGTCACACCCCAGCTGTGCTTCCTCGCATGGCTGTCAGGCAACCGAACGCACAGCTGCCCAGCCACAGGGAAGGGCACTGTGGAAGCGAGAGGACGTCCTTCAGGGCTGCCACCTCTCGCATTCCTGGCTCTCCTCGCAGTGCAGGACGAGGAGGATGTCGAAAGGACCAGCGACGCGTCCGGAGAGTAACAAACTTTCTTTCCTGAGCACCTCCTTTGGGCCGGGCCCCATGGGCAGCACTTTACATACATTACACTAGACAAGCGAGGAAAGGGGAGCTCAAAGCTCACCCCAGGTCACCCACCAGCTATCAGGTGGGAAGAACCAGAGCATGAATCCAACTACCCAAAGCCTCACAGCCTTTCTTTTAAGGAAACGTATCAACTGAATCCCTGATGACCCCTGTCCTCAATTCCGCTCTTCTGTAACATCATTTAAACATTTGCACGTACATCAAACCATTGTCAATTCATCCCTAGACCACAGCATATTATTCACAGGTAGATTCCAGTGTGTCGACGTCCTCCTGGCTGCCAGACTCGTGTCTGTTTCTTTTCTGCTTCCGGGGTGAGCAGTCTGAGGCTGGTCACAGAGGACGGCTCAAGTGTTGTCTGTGTGAATGCCAATGGTGGTGACAGTGACGAAGGGGGTCTTGTAGGATGGGTGCGCGTGCACGTGTATGTGTGTGTGTGTGTGTGTGATTTATACCACCGAGTCAGAGTTAAAAGGGATTTCAGAGGCTATTTTGCCCAAGCCTTACCCGACACCTAAGTCCCCCCATGTCCATTCATTCGTAGTGTGGTTGGGGATATAACAAAAATATGTGCAGGCAGAAGACTGCATTCTCAGGACCTGAGGTAGGTGGGACAGGGCAGAAGCCCCACAACGGCATAGGATCATTCTAGAATGAAGAAAAATAGTTGGGAATCACTGCCTAACACTTCAGAGCTCAGTTACTGTCTGGGTCCCACGTTCCCTGGTGGAATCAGGTCGACCCACGTCTGTCCTGGGATCCGATTCAGACAGATCAGCTTCCGGAGACAGTGGTCACAAGCAGTTGCGGTACCCACTATTCACGTGTGGGCTCCAGTCATTATGCCTTGTATCTGATGGGCTCTATGGTCTGCTCCCATTCACTGGTTCTCAAACTTCGTAGACTCCTGCCAGCACCCCCCCGCCCCCGCCCCCAAACACACACACACACACAGTGTCTGATTCAGCAGGTCTGAGGAGAGTCTGAGAACTCAGGTTTCTAACAAGTTCCCAGGGGGCGCTGCTGGTCCTGGGACTGGCTTTGAGAACCAGGGCTCTACTTGGAGTTTGGGGCTGGTACTGTGCTGTTCGTATGCTTCTTTTCCCATAGTCAGGCACAAAATCCCATGCACGGAGACACTGGTGAGAAATGGCCTCGTTCTAAACCCTCAGCTTTTCTGTGAGTCGCAAATCCACACCTGACCTCCCTCTTGAACCCCAGACCGATGTGTCCACCTGCCCACGAGACGGCCACAACCACAGGGTCCACAAAAACCTTCAAAGTTATCGTGGCCCACCCGAAGTCATGATCGAGATCCCTTTTCTCTTCTGAACTTTCCATCTCTGCTTGTGACATCACCGCTCACACCATTTAGAGACGTCAGAATCATCGTCAACCTTAGCTTTTCCCGTCTTATTTAACGTCACTTGATTCTAGAATGTGCACTCCCAATGGCAGGTGCCTGGCCTGTTGTGTTCACCTTGTATCCTCGGCACTTAGAACGGTGCCTGGCACGTAGTAGGGCTTCATGAAGGACTATCTGAAGGAATGAGTTCTCTGAAGCCTCTCTCTAGGCTCAAGCCTTCACCTGTCACCTGGAACACACAGCCTCCTGTCTGGCTTCCCTGCCTGCAGTGTCCCCCCAGCTCTTCTCACCCTCTACTTCTCTGTTGAAAACACAAACTCAATGACATCAGAGCTGTGCGTCCAAACTCTGATCAGACTTCCCATCACCATCAGAATATTTCCTACTAAGACAACGCGAAACCCTTCACATTCGGGCATCAGTCTTGCCACTCACTCCCAACACCAGGCTCTCAGTGCCCCAGAGGAACCCCACATCTCAGCCCCTCCTCCCACGCTGATACAACCCAACTTCTGCAACTCTGAACAGCAGAAGCTGCTCCCTTCCTTTTAACAACACACTCCTGTACCTTCCACCCTCTGAAAACGACCTATCTCCATGACCTATGTCCAGTCTCAGTGACAATGTCCCATCCATTATGAAGCATTTTCCAAAGAACCCCCGACCCCTCTGCCCCGATGCACACTGCACACCCGAGTAGGGGGAACTACTGGTGTGACCTTCATGAGTGCAGCACTCTGTATCTCTAATACGCATGCATCTTGTATTTCACTGTAATTACTTCATGGCAGGAGTTGCGTATCCACAAAGGACCCTGAGTGCTTGTAACACAACGGTGGTCTGCCTCCCTTTCACTCGTGTCTAACCCTGCATCTGACAGAAAGATAGGCCCTCAAAATGTTTGCTGAACTGGCCTCAATTTAATTTGGTTAGCATCAATCAGAGTAAGGAATGAACACAGTCCTGGACGCAGCAAGGCTGCACCTCTAAAGTCTCCACCGCCAAGGGCAAGCTGAAAACTACAGCAGTCACTGGAGTAGAGACTTGTGACAGAAGGAGACCATTTGCATTTGAATGATCTTGGGAGGATTTTCTGCTTGTTGATGTTTCTGGAATTTTTCAGATAATGGCTTCAATTCTTTGATTCTTTCATAGTGTCCAGAGTGTCAGCCAGAAAGTTAATCTATCAATCACTCTCCTATCTGAAACCAGGCAACTTCCAACCAGTTCTGCTGAAGAGCAGATTCCATAGAAACGGAGTATTCAGAATGCCCTGGGGGTTGGAGGGCCAGCAGATTCAGCCTCTAATGAGCCCCAAAGAATGTGGGGAGGTGTGAAGTTGCCTTCCTGCCATTTAAATAACCTCTCCTCTGGCTACCATTTATTTACGTCCTTAGGCTGCTCATGGTGGGGGGCAAAGGAGAGACGGTGGGGGTGGGGTGGGGGAGAGACCATGCGTTTCTATCTGGACACGGTGTGCAGGAGTCCACGGGGAAACCCACACCAGGACTCAGGGGCCCTGGCAACCAAATGGAGAACCGGCTCAGGTGGCATGTCTGTGCGTCTGTCTGTCTCTTCTGAGTGTGTGCGCAGAGGTGGAGGCGAGGAGGAAGGTACTCTCAGCACACACACACACACACACACACACACACACCCAGCACCTGCTTCAGAAAGGTCCCTCTCCAAGCCTGGCCCCAAGGCGCAGCTCCCGCAGAAGCGAGCAGGCGGATTTGCTTGGCATTACTTTAATTAACTTCTCGGTGGCTCTGGGGGCACAGGGTGGGCCCTAATCCCGCTGCCTGACGTCACTTGGGTACAGGGACCGGCGGGGACAAGACGACCCCGCCGCGACCCCGGGCCCTCCGCCCGTGCAGGCTCCGCTCCATCCTCGGGTATTAAGGAAAGGAGAAATGTTAGTACACTTTTAATTGGAAACCGAGTTGTTCTTTCAGAGCGGCTTGTTTATTCAAGACAGGGCATTAGAACTCAGGGGAAGCTCTAATTGAAGGGCCGGCTTTGGAGATTACGGGAACATATGGCCCCACTGCCGAGCTCTTTATCTGAATTTTCTCATAAAAACTGCAGTCCGTGTGTGTCTCTGCCCGCTTCCATTTCTAAAGGCCTTTGAAGAGCAAGCAGAATGCGCGCGGGTAAGGCGCGCTCGGCTCGGGCGCCCACCGCCGTGCGCGCGTGCCCGACACCCACCACCGTGCGTGCGCGCGCCCTTGGCACCCACCGCCTCGCACGCCCTTGGCACCCACTACCAGGCGTGCGCACGCGCCTTTGGCACCCACCATCATGCGCGCGCACGCGCCTTTGGCACCCACCACCGTGTGCACGCGCGCGCCCTTGGCACCCACCACCGTGTGCGCGCGCGCGCCCTTGGCACCCACAGCACCCAGTGCTTCGCCCGCCCTTGGCACCTACTGCCTTGCGCGTGCGCGCTTGGCCCGCCAGGAGGCTCTACCCGGACTCGATGGCACAGTGTGGCCCCCTGGCTGGGCCTTGAGAGGGAAAATGAACATGAGAAAGAAAAGAAATGGGACTGGAGATTGCTTAGCTTGGATGAGCCAAAGCCCAGAGGAAGTTGCCAAGAAAAGAGCAGATTCCCCCTTCCGGAGAGAGAGGCCCCCATGTGCTTGGCTGGGGCCAAGGTCCCTACTTAAGGGAAGTAGGAACTCAGGTGTCTTGGGACAAAATTACATTTTCCCTATCATCAATCAATCAATCTTCCGTCTATACATTCTGGCAGACTCCAGGACCAATTACCACCCTGGTGTTCCCTGCCACCCCCTACCAGATTCTCACCATATCTAGAGCTGCCAGATAAAATACAAAACACATAGTTAAATTTGAATTTCCAATTAACATTTATATAATATTTATACTGCATGAGACATATGCAAAAATTGTTAGTCATTATTTATTAGAAATTCAAATGTAACCGAATTTTTGTTTGCTCAACCTTACCACTCTGCTCACTCTAAGAAAAAAGCGGCCTCCGTTTTAATTATAGATTCTCCCTGGTTCAGCACCAAAGCTCTGCAATTGGGAAAAACAGCTGATGAGGGGCCCCAACTCTATCCCCTGAGCGTCAGCTGCTGCTGGAGCAGTGGTTGTCAACCCAGGCTGCACGTCAGACTCACCTCCAGACCCATCAAATCCTCAAGGCCTACTCCCCAGGAGTCCCAAGTATTTTTTTTTTAATATATAAGTAAAGTAAGTTTATAGGGTGACTACTTTGAAGAGTAACCTTCATTCGCGCATATCATCTTGTTTATCTATTTATTTGGTTATTGACCGCCTCCCTCCAGTCGAATATAAACTTCATGAGAGCAGAGGTCTCACCCCAGCACCTATAACAGGCCTGCTACATAGTCAGTGCTCAAAAATATTTGCTCATGAGTCAAACGTCATACATTTCTGTGTGCCCCGCCCCCCCATTCCCAAACCCCATCCTTGGGGGATGCAGCAATTCCTATGGCCAGAACGGATGCTGAGTTGGTTCCCACTGCTGTCCCTCCCTTACGAATTCTAAGAAGGCATACACTTACTTTGAACGCTAGCGTGGTCCCCGGACCCACCGAGTACACATGTGCACATGCCACTCCAATCCTACTCAGAATCGCCAAGAAAAGACAAGCATGCCTCTGGCTCCCCACATGCAAATGGGGATCTGGACCTCTAAGAATCTGATGGTTCTTAAATTACCCAGTTTTCCATACACTTCACAGCACCAAATATCAAAGTACTCAGAGAAAGCCGTAAGCTGGTTTGCCACCAAATCCTCAGTAAACGGGACTTTGGGGTTTCCTAGGTCACTTCTACCAGGGCACAGGGCAATATGGCAGGTAATTCTTTCTTTTGCTCAGAGCACTATCGAAAGCACCTTCAGATCCATTGTGAAACCTTTTGGTCGGAAATCTAGACGTTGATGGGCTAGAGTGTCAGTGTAAGAAAAACAGCATCTTCCCTGTACCTCCTCCCCCACCTTTCAAACTCGATAGTAGAAGAAAGTGAGTCTCTGGTCACTGAGCTCAGGGAAAAAAGGTCGAAGTCATGGGTTGGCTCTGCATAGCCAGAGACTTCACTCCTGACCTTCACCTGTCATACTGCAAAGTCCTGTCACTGTACCCCAAGAGGACACAATATAAAGAGGGATAGACCGAGGCACAAATGTCGTCACTGCCCCTGGAAACACAAATCAGAGTGCATTTCTTCTGAGAGTAGGGTTCTGACAGATGGTAGGACATTACAGGTCAGCCTGTTAGAGGACATTTGGATATGTATGGATTTACTCCACTGTTATACTTTTATTCATTTAATTAATGAGAGCTGTGGTCTGTATGGCTGGTACCTCTCATCTGGACAAAAAGGTCAACGGGTTTTTCCCAGTACCATCCAATAAGCCACAGGAGTAGAACAGAAGTTTGTGGAGTAATTGTAAAAACAAAACAAAACAAAAAACCAATAATAGTACCTTATGTGTGAAGCACTCCCACACATGCTGTCCTTGGATCTTTCAAATCTTCCTACTTCCTTACAGGAGGCACCCAAGAGAAGTATAGTGATTAATTATTAAGGAGGACCAGGGTGTTAGAGCAGAAGGTGAACTTGTGAGTGATGTGAAAGGGAGAGCAAACTCAATTCAAATCACCTTGCTTCCATTGCTTTAATTATCTGTGAAAAGATTCTTTGTTTGGGGTCTCTGAGGTATTACGTCCTACTGAATGCCTGGAGCACTGCCATGACCAGCAAGGAGGACTGTTAGTGAAACACAGGAACAAAATGTGAGGTCTATTTTAACATACATGGACATTTCTATCCACACTGCATAGGGCTTCATAAATTAGGCTCTGTAGTGGGACTGCCTGAGTTTGGATTCTGGTTCTTTGAATGACTAGCTGTAGGACCCTAAGCAAATGGCTAATTTGTCCGTGCTCATCTTCCTAATCTGTGGACTGGAAGTAATCCTAACATTGCCTTCCCCATCCGCTTGACGTGGAGGTTAAGTTAGTGGATTCATGTCACGTACTCAAGGCCATGTTTTGTGCAGAGTCAGGGTTCAATAACCAACAACATCATCATCGTGCAAAAATCCCAATGGCCATCGTCCATTGGACCAATTTTCTTTCTTACAGGGATCGTGCAAGCGAAATGAATGCACACAGCACAGACATCGATTAAATGACCTCTTATGCAATTGCACTCATTTTAAAGAATGGGTTTTAACAAAATTATTAAGTGTGAACACGTATCAACATTAAATTACAGTTCATGGAAAAGAGAACATGCTCTGTGCCAATTGGTACATGGCCTGTAACTGCTCAAGCACCAAAGACAAACTCTACCCAACTGACACTTACAACAAAAGCTTGAGTATCAAGTGTCCGGACTCTGTAATTGGTAGAATTAAGTTCTTATTCTGGCTTATCCCTGACTCAAGTGTCCTGTGTCCTTACTTCTCCAGCTACGATAGGAAGACAAAACAGATACATGAGAAGACAAAGGTTAAGAACAGAAGAGAAGATTCAGCCTCAGGCTCAGGGCAACAAACAATTCTGATCATCAGTTTCATGGCTGTGATCCTAACAAGAGACAAAAGTTGATTTTGAAAACAACCTGAAAGGCTCAGGCAATTATATGTGCCTCTTGCCTACTATCCAGAGACGGCAGGTTCATAAATCAGAAACTGTCACAAAGACCTCTGTGCTAGCCACGATATAACTATGCATGCCCTTGGTGTCTCCTTGATAATACCAACAACAATGAAACAGACAGCAGTCATTACGTGTTTACACTGCAGGGTACCTACCACACCACGGCTTTGGGGCCAAATGATATTTTCTGTGTCTTTCGGTCTTATTCTCAGCAGTGAACACAGTATGGATATATGTAGAAGACTGAAATATATTTCTCGGCTTGAAATTTGAGGAATTTATACCAATTCCAGAATCTGGGGAGAGATTTGTAAGTAACTGCCCTTTGAAGCAGTAGTTTGCAAACTTCAGACCCTGAGCCATCAGTGGGTTATGAAATTAATAGAGCTGGCTAAGACTAGAATTAAAAAATAAATAGGATAGATGGAAAATATCAGCACGTAGGAAAAGCACTGACTCAATATAAGTGTTGAAACTTTTATTTCACACACACACATATATATGATGGTATATACTGGGTTGTGATAAAAAATGTATTTGTTATGGAGCTGCCGTTACAATTTTCTAGAAAATGCTGTTGTAGAGGAGGGTCCTTTGAAAAATACTGCTTTAAAGGGAACTATATAATTCGAACATATTTCTTAACAATGATGTTATTTATCAGAGTCTTTTAATACCTATTCGAGGGGGTTGGTTTTTTTAGTGGCGCACACCTTTGTTTCTTAAAAGAAAGAATAACAAGACGGGTCAGTGGGCTGTGTCCCCTTTCCCAGCTCTCAGCCTCTTCGTATCACTGTTCCCCTGGCATTAGGAGGTTGGCTTTGCGGTGCTTTACTCAACTGTGTTGCCCAGTGCTCACCAACTCCTTTGCCTTTCTTTTTCTGCAACAAAACCCAGCATTGAGCACAGGGCCTGACCCCACAGAAGCGTCTGTAAGGAGTATCTGTTGAATTAAAGGTTGGTAAGTGGCCGTCTGGAAGGACATAAACAGATTACGTCCTGTGCCAGCCACGTTAACATACCTATTCGGGAACACAATGCACTCACTAATGGGTAACCGGTAACCATCAGGTTCAATGTCTTTCCTGCACTCAGGGACTAGTACTGGATACAGGAGTATAATCCATTCCAAAAGCAACTCACTCAAAGATGGGAGACACGCCACCACCCCCAGACCGAGAGGCACAGGGAGACTCACCCCTGGGACGACTGTGTTCCAGAAAATGGTATATTCAGGAATATGAACACAAATAACAGCATTCAAAAGAGCTCAAACTGAAACCACGGTAAGTGAACCTCCGTTTCCTAGTCTGTAAGAGAATGGTGGACAAGGTCAACCCCTCCTTCCCATTCCTGCTTGCAATTCCTATCGAGTCCAGAAGTGTCTGCAGGACCACTTCCCTCTGGTCTTCTGCACTGACTTCCCAGGATGCAACGCTAGCTGTGTCTGGAGACTGGAGACCACCTCTGAGACGCACCGGCGTGAGTCGGCCGATCTCCAGCCCGTGTGCCGTAGCCCCCCAAAACGACAGACCCGCTCCATGTACTACCCTGAGGCGCCCTCAAGTCAGCATTCCAGAGGCATATAAAACAGGGGAGCAAAACCTGAAGATGAGACATTTTTGAAATGATGGATCTTTGGTGAAATAAGCTCACAAGCCACGAGCTACTCAGAAGTATAGCAGCCCCCACGCCAGGAAATAATGATGATACCTGCCGTTTACTGGGCATCCGCAAGCTCCAGGCCTTTGATGCAGTGTGTCCCTGCATTCTTACAGCAACCCACAAAGGAAGTGTTTCACCCACTTTTGACTGATGAGGAAACATGGTCCTGGAGACAGGAAGGAACTGCCCCAGGTCGCACTGCTTGTGAGTGCAGGGACTGAAAGTCAGACCTGTCTAACTGTAGACCCAAACCCTTTGCACTATAGCACGAGAGTGAGACCCCCATTCCTCCTGCCGGTTTTCCCTTTTATGTCTTGCATTTTAAAATTCATGACTCTGAACTGACAAGATAATCCCATAGGACAGCGAGGCATTTTCCAGAATTCGTGAGGGTAGCACTGCCTCTCTGTTCTAATTTATTGAAGAGCAAGAAGAATTCCAAGATAGGCTGGAAGAAATACTTCTGTAATGAATTTTTTAAAAAAAATCAGTTCCAAGATTGTGGAAGGAAATGAAAACCAGGGTCTAAACACCAGCAGTATGAACCCAACTCAGAGCAGAAGGAGGGAGACACGTACTTCACAATGAAAGCGACAAGAGAGCCGTCTGGCTCTTCCAAAGCAGCAGTGTCGCGTATCCTACAGAAAATTAAGAAGGCAGAGGGATTCACAAACTCCAGTGTGTGTGAGGGGACTTCAGTCCAGCAACAGTAAGAAGAACGTCACACTGGAGGTAGGTGGTTCTCTGCTAAGGACCTCAGAGGCTAATGTGAATGGCACCAAGTTAATGCATTCAGTAGCAAGCATTTACTGAGCACCTACTGCACGCCAGGCTCTCTGCTGGGCCAGGTGGGCACAGACGATGAGGACAGAAGCACCTGCCAGGGCATCCTGACTACCTACCCGATAAACAGACGCCCTGGAATTGCTGTCGTCATCCAAACAGAAACCGTCGTTGGCAGAAAGGGGTCCTCATGATGAAGACTTCATGACACAGGCTTGCTCTAGGAAGTTCCCTCCACAAAAGGAGAGTGCCAGAAAGCGCCCTGCCTCCATGTGCTGACAGTTTAATGCTCAGAAGATAGGGGAAGGGATGCAAGGCCAGCTACCCTGGGACTTGGCCTGACCAGGGAGGGGCACTAAGCCAAGAGGACGCAACGATCTGCGCCTTCGGGAAAATGACAGCCAAGGAACATTCTGGGCAAAACCTAAGATGCACACTCTTCCTCAGGTCAGAAAATGGCAAACTAACCAACAAGCCCAAAACTGTGGTCCCACGGTGGGAAAGGCTAAAAGGAAACAAAGCATGAAAGCTACTGCTGGAGGGAGGCACAAAGAGGGAAATTCTGACTAGACACTCCTAGTGACTTCAAAAATGGGGGGGGGGGGAAGCAATGTAACATAAGTATAACATAAACTGAAATGCAACGTGGTATCCTAGATTGGATTCTGGAGTGCATAAGGACATTAGCGGGAAATCTCTTGGAATGGAGTAAAGTCTATCGTTTAGTTAACAGTGCTGCAGTAATATCAGTTCCGTTGTTTACATGGCCCATTTATCAAAATGTATATTTAAATACAAGATGTTAACCTTAGGAGGAGCCGGCTGGCGGGCAGGTGGGAACGTCTATCCTACTTTGCAATTGTTCTGTCAATCGAAAATTTCATTTTGAAATTAAAAAAAAGTTTTTAAAAATCACTGCGCAAGACATTCTCAGATGACCTCCGATATTAAAAGAAAATGTGGAGATAAGAGGGATGGGTAATTAAGAAACGCAACATGGACCAGCCAGGAGCCATGGTGGCTCCAAGTTCCCACCTCACCCGTGGGTCCAAAAAAGCTACTGAAATCCTGAACCCCATCAATCAGATACAACGCCGATGAACGCCGATGACAAATTGTTAAACAACAGTGTGCTAGTTCAGACCATAGAAGACTGTATCCCCTTCTGGGTGGTACATTCTCAAGAGACTGCAGTATTTTTACTGACAGAGCAAACCGTTTCTTCTAAGGGATCGTTGGAAGGAGGAAGAGGAGCTAGAAGGAAAAGAGAAGACTTAGGGGCTACGAGGGTCTGTCTCAACTCCAAGGGCTGGCACACGTCGGGGAGACGGACTGAATTTGTGAGTTCCCAAAAGCAGAACCAAGGCCGAGGCTGAGGTTACACATGGAGGCAGACACACAATTGAGACAATCTACACTCAGCACGTGAGGTCAGGAGCTCCCGTGGTTGGAGACACCCAAACAGAGGCTGGGGAGCCGTGGTGGCAGTGTCGACTGGAAAACCTCTCACGTGCCTACAACTGAAGAACGTGTGTCTCTGTGACCAAGGAGAGGAGCTCAGGCTGCGTGTCACTAGGTCTCTCCTGTAGGCCCTGGGTTCCCAGGGGCCCAATGAACGCCAAGAAAGTGGTCTGGCTGGTGACAGAGTCCGGTCCTGTGCTGAGCAGCTGCTTCACAGCCGCAGGCACTGGGGTGACCAGGACAAAAGAGGCCTCTGGCCACAGCAGAAAGGAGACCCAACAGGGGGACACCTCCTGGGTTTGCTGTCCCCCAGAGCTGTGAAAGTGTCGCGTGCTTTCACGTGAGTCGGAACAGTTGGCATCACAGAACCACAGACTCCAGGACCCTGGCAGCCTGGAGACCAGTGAGCTGGTCTCCAACAACCGTGCTTAACATATCAATGACAAGTAGGTCCACGTCCCATAAAGGCACCTAGTCTGCACTCTCGAAGCACACAGGTCTGCTCCACATGGAACCGAAGTCTGTCACTTCACCCTGTGCGTGTGTGTGACTGCACCCTTGGGTGGGGCTGTCATAGCTCCCTTACTTAACCTCGTTTGTACAAAGCTAAATACGCCGAGTGTCTTTAGCAATTTATCATTGAACAAGTTAATCACTCTTCTCAAGACTCTCTCTAGTCGGCCGGTGACTCCCCTAAAACACATCATTCACAATTAAGCCAAATATCCCAAATTCCCAAATGTGCTCTGACCAGTGCAAAATAATAATAATAATAATGGAACTACAATTACATGTTAGTGACAATATGTTTGAGTATCGCAGCATTTGTTTGGCTCCTCTTGGCTTTATGGTCAACTAAAACCCCACGTGAAATTCCATCAAAACAGGCCCCATTCCAGGTAATTACTACTGAATTTTGGAGCCCAATGGTAAGATTTCGTCTTGCTGACGTTGCCCTGTTCTGCCAGCTTGTCACACTCTTTTTGAACATTGAGCTGCCACCCCAGCGTTCCCTGCCAGGTTTGTGTCATCTGCACATTGAATAAACCTGCCTTCTGTGTCTTCATCCAAGTCATTGAGAAAAGCGTGAAAGATGACAGGCCATTCAATCAGTCACTCAACAAATATTTATCAAGCACCTACCACATGTGAAACACTCAGGGCACAAACCAGAAGGGGTGGGGTGGGGGCTGTGTTTGTATGAGAGCCCCGAAAACTGTTTGTTTCCTGTAAACCCCCCACGTATCAGGGGGACGGCTTTCCTGGGAGATTTAATTCAACTCGTTAGGTGCTTGTGGCTCCCTCCCCCTTCTCCCGCCACCAGGCTAAGCTTTGTTAAGGAAACAAAGGGATGGACAGCCACAGCACGCTGTTCACTAGAAGCTTGTCCTCTCATGAGTGAGGCGGGCTTCGGTGCACAGAGCATTTGGTGATGCAGAAAAGGGAACATGTACACAATTGACAAAATGAATCGTCCAAATAATGTATTTTATTTGGTTCTGCTTGCGATCTTAATGTCATTTCATAGAAAGCTGCAAAAACAATGATAGGTTTTGAGAACTGAAAGGGACATGGGAAATCTTCTCCCCCCATCCTCCCCGCCCCCACCTCACCAATAGTAGTTTCAACAGGTGGGGTCTGTCTCTTGAGGTTTGCCCTGTGGTAGCTCCGACATTTAGAATGACATTCGGACATTTCCTACGTCAGGTCGAATTGCTCCCCGTTACCTCTCATGTATACTGTAAGTACGCAATGATTTTATTAAATAATTCTATTTATGACTGGATTCTAATTCTGCTTCTGAAGTTAGAAAACAAATAGGTCTGACCCAACCATGGGAAGGCAACAATTACGTCCTTGGTTAGCCTTTACATTTGTAGCCTAAATATCTATAATTCCTTCACTTGACATGCTTGTGAGGTCTCCCCACCCCCACACCATTCTTGTCACTCATATCATGACTCCATCCCTGGCATAAAGCAAGCCCTCAAGATACACCCACCGAATAAATGCATGAATGAACGAACCAGAAAGCTCTAGCTTGTCCAAAAGAAACGCCCAGAACTGAACGTCCAGCTGAAATGTGGTCATAAAAGGGCCCTGCTGCAGCGACCTTGCTCCGAACATTCTATGTCTATTAACGCTGCTTAGATCCAGCCTTTTCTTCTTGTCTTTGCACGTGGGAGGTGAGGGGGCAATACTCTAATGCCTCGGACTGAGTTTGGAGCCAATTAAACTCTGCAGCTGGAGAGCTCAGTGAGCAAGCCCCACGCAGCGGGCCAAGGCAGGCCAGACACAGCGCTTGTTTCCACGTGAGAGAGGATGGTCCATCTGCTGGGTGTGCCCACCTCTCTAAGGTCACACTAGCATTCTCATCACCATCACACCTAAGCCCTTGGGCAATTCAAAGGTTCTGCAATATTCTGGGGAGGAGGCCCAAGTGGGGGAGCCCACAAGATGCCTATAGGGACCGACGGGGGAGCTGACCTTCTTACATCAGGCTGAGGCCACGGAGCTCGGGTAAGATGAGGCAGCGAGGCTGAGGCAGTGAGCGACGGGGCACACTGCACTACACGTCCTCCCTCTGACAGCATCATGTACCTGTTCCCTGGCAGGGCCTGCGGTGCCCCCAGGGTGCTTCCCTCCCCTGGACTTTGCCTTTGAGCTCTGCTGTTGCTTGAGCAGACATGAGAAGGGCAGAGGCTTGCCATGTGCTTGTAGGGTTGAGCGTGCCTTCTGGTGCTCTTGCCACACGCAGGGGAAGGTGCTGCCCCTGAAGCCTGGACCCCAGAGCGACTCCCACGGAGCAGAGGTGAACTGGGGCCGCTGCCCAGAGCTGACCTCAGCTGCGCTCAGCAGAGTCCAGGGGCCCTGAAGAACTTCAGCCTGAAGCAGGGTCACTCCCATTAACCCAGAGACTCGTGAGCGTGTAAGTGTTTCTTGTCGTCTGCCTTGGAATTTGGGGGTGATTTGTTACGCGGCACGTCATGGCCGTACCTGACTGATAAGAAATTACTCCCAGCTGACAAGGAAACTTCCTTGGACGCATGGAGCTGCCATCCAGGGAGCTCGGCTGCCCTGGTGGCTGACCCTCCAGGGGGAGAGCCCTGAGACCGTCACCCCACCCCCCGGTCCCACCGCGCAGCACTCACCGGAGTCGGACGCCGCCGGGCTCACCAGGCTGAGCAGCTCCCGCTCCCTCTCGTAGTCGCCTTTGCACAGCAGCTGCCCCTCCTTCAGCACAAACTCGTCGCCCTTCTGGAGCTGCCGCTCACAGACGCAGCAGCAGAAGCAGCTCAGGTGGTACACACTCTTCTGCGCCCGCATGACAAACTCGCTGGGGGCGATGGCCTCGAAGCAGCCCCCACATTTGACAGCAAACAGCCTGGCAGCAGAGAACAAAGGGAAGGAGGGTCCGTGAGAAAGGTCTGGCTGGGGCCCCGGTCGCCCCTCAAGTCAACAGCAGAAGGAACATCAAGAACTGGGACAAGAAGGCTTGGAACGGGGGACTCGG
Source organism: Rhinolophus sinicus (assembly GCF_036562045.2). NCBI lineage: Eukaryota > Metazoa > Chordata > Mammalia > Chiroptera > Rhinolophidae > Rhinolophus > Rhinolophus sinicus. The sequence goes on from NC_133766.1 coordinate 1,915,901, forward strand.
TGACGCCGGGGGACTTCCTCCCTGAGGAGATTGGAACAACATGTATAAAGAGCCCAGTGGACGAGCTGACACACGGTAGGTTCCCAAGAAAGGTAACTGTTTCCCTGTCACCCCAGATCTATGAAGGACTGACTTTTATAGCGGATCTGTCTATTTCTTTTTTCTCTTCCAGTTGCCGCATGAAAACATAATTGCCTTCATCAAAGCCTGGGGCATAATAAGCACAGAGCTAATGTACCCTCAAAATATGTCTCAATTCACTCACTACAGCATTCATGTCCCCATTTCCAAAACTGAGTTGTTGTGTTGTTTTTTCAAAGTAGCACAATAGGGGGAAAGAAAATCTCTGTGTTTGTCCCCGCATCCCAGAGGGGTCAACGGACATGGAAAGGTCAGACGGCATAAGGGAGGGGACAGTACTCGCCGGAGCGAGTACATAAAACTCCACACACCCTCGCTGCCCAGAGACAGACGCTAGCAGACCCCACGGCACACAGGTCGCTGATGCCACCTTGCTCTAACGGCCCCACCTTGGCAGGAACCGTGAATGGATGAGAGTCTTTCCCTGCAGACAGGCAGCCACCACGATGGCCGAGTGTGGGCGGCCCCATCCCAAAAGCTCGTCCACTCATTTGTGTGCTCGTTTCTCCTTCTTTTCATTCATTCCCAGAGTTCATTCACTCATCCACTCATTGGTTCTCCATCTCACTCCTTCCTTCATTTATGCAGAAGCACGCCACCCACACTGTGTGTGTTAACAGGAGTAGAAGGCGCTGCCACCCGGCAGCATCGTGTCCACACACGAGTTCTGAGTGTCTGTTACGTGTCAGGCACGGGAGTGGGCACAAAATTCTACAAAGCAAAGTCCCCAACCCGTGGAGCTCACACACTAGTGAGAGAGACAGCCAACAAACAAACAGTGTGCACCCATGGAGACGCACCTGTGCGACACGGAAGAGAACGATACAGGGCAGTATCCAGGGAGCACAAACCAGGACGGCCGAATTCTCACCACAGCCTGTGGCAGCGAACGCTGCACAGTTTCCAACTCTGAGAGCACACGTGTGCAGTCTGAATATCTGGAAGCTTCCGGGAGCACGGAAGAGCTTCTCATGAGGATGGAGCAGAGAGGGAGCTAAGGAGGGGCCCCAAGGTGGCATGACACACAGGTTGGCACAAGAAGAAGAGAGGCCGCCCCAGGTCTCCGAGTGAAGGAAGCCAGGGCCTGGGGAACACAATGAACTCCCCCCACCCTCCCAGGAACCCCTGGGGTTGACCTCCCAGGACAGAGGGCAGCCTGCAGGGTCAGCGGTGCAGGTGTGTCCAACTATCAACCCAGGCCTGGGGTCACCACAGTAACCCTCCCTGCCCTTGGCCACCGGGAAACACCCGTCCTGACGTGCCTTCCCTCTACCTCCCCACTTCAGGCAGAGTCCAAGGGGCTGGTGTGACTCTTTCATCACTCACGAGGGATACGACAGCCCCAAACCCAGAATTCCAGGTACCAGCAGCCCTTCCCCTGGCCTCTCCCTTTCTCTGGCTGCCCGGCGTGGCTTTGTGGTCCAGTTCTGCACCTCAGGGCACACCAGCCCCTTGACCAGTTAGTTTTTTTACTCTCTCCCTCCCTGCTGGACGCACGCATCGGGCAGCAAAGCCAGCCAGTTCAGCCCTGGCCCCAGGCCCGAGTCACTGTTTGCCAACCTGAGCAAACTAATCAATGCTTTTCCAGGAGCCGGTCAAAGGCCCTTTGTCCCAAGCCCTCTCCCTCCTCCCTTTCCGTCCCTGGGAATGGCCTGTCAAACAGACGAGGCAAACGCTCCCAGGACCTCAGCAAGCTCTCAGAGGTGTGGCATCTGTGCTGGGCTAACTTCTACCCTGTTAATCACCTCCTCCTCTTTCTCATCCCTTCTGAATGTCGCCCCCCACTCCAAAACCGTCCCCCAAGTCGGACAAGGGAGGGTCAGGGTGGTCAGTGGGGATTGCGACGGGGAGAGGGCCGGGCCCGTCACTCTCCACTCTCTCCATCAGAAAGACCAGGTCACCCTCACCGTGCTGCCTTGGCTCTTGTTAGCCTCACTGACCCCAGAGTAATTCAAGGAGAAAAGGTGCATGCAGCCCGCCACCTGTGTGCCAGATGTGTACACAGCTGGAAGGGCACCACTGTGGACCCAGCTGCCGACTACACACCTCCCACAAGTTGTTTTCTCTAAGGCTCAGACAAGCAGAGGAAAGGATTTGTTCCAAAGTCCAGGTCGTAATTAAAACACAGCCTGTCTTTCGCGACGCCCACTTGACGATGACAGCCCCCAGGCTCCTTCCCCCTCTGAATGCTAATGAAGCCTCGCTCGGGGTCTGGAGCCTGGAGCCTGGCAGACTGGCAGTGCCCTGGAAAGCCCGGCGAGCGCCGCCAGGCTTATGTAACGACGCTCCGCGCTCCCTGCCATGCACGTTCTCCTGCCCCCGAAAGCTGTGCAGACGAATCCTTGACTCTTCCTTGCACTTACTTCCCTCACCTGCACAAGGTGTGATCAAAACATACGGTGAATGTTTAAATTTAAAAAAAAAAATTATTACAGTAAAAGACACATGGCCATTAACCCCCTCAAAATACTCCCCCTCGCTTCAAACACATTTACCCCATGGTTCTTGCCACTTTCTGAAGCAGTTCTGGAGTCCTCTTTCGTGAGTGTCTTTAGTTGCACTGTCATGGCTGCCTCGATGTCCTGAATCAGTTTGACTTTGGGGAAGAGCCAGAAGTCACACGGTGCCAGATCCGGTGAATAAGGTGGATGAGGACACACCGGCATGTTGCTATTTGACAGAAATGGCTGTACCAGAAGCGACGTGTGACACAGAGACTTTCTCATATATTTTTATATATAGCTAATGCCAAAGAGATTATGTATGAACACACACACACACACACACACACACACACACACACACACCAAATACACACAACACATACCAGCTAAAACCATCCCTCTCTCTCTTTTTCTCTCTCTCCCTCCCTCCCTCCCCCCCATATATAGATATCTCCTTTTTCAGAAATATATATATGTATTTCCAAAAAGGATTGACTGCTTCATTGATTGATTTGTAGAAAAGATTTCATTTGAAGAAAGCATTTTGCTCCTAAGGCATGTTTGAAACTCACTAGGCTGGATAATTCCTTAATTCGCTCCCATTTTTATGATCCATGCTTTTCTTGCAGGGTTGGGAATCCTACTCTGTAGCTATGGAGGCAAGAAGGCTGACCCCTGAGGGTCTCCAGAGAAGGAGTCCCAGACGACAGAGGGGGAGGCACAGAGCCTCGCGGAGCCGCGGCACACCCCGTACTGCAGGAACGCCAGCAGGAAGACGGCCGCGTGCTGAAGCACCACGGGACACCTGGATTTTGGTGCTGATTATACAGTCTTAGGAAAACCACATCTCTGTCCTGAATACTGGGGTCCTCATCATGAACATGCTTTGGCCCCCACGTTATTTTTACTTCAAAGGAACAGAAGATGGTGGAAGATAGGAAAACAAGGGAATTCATCTTTATTGAACACCCACTCTGTGCCAGCAACTGTGGTATTTCCACATCCATTACTTCACTGCATGTGTGGAGTAAGAGTAAATGGAGCTATGTCCTGACTTCAGAGGGACTGTCATCCCGTGAGCTCAGCTTGGTCCACGTGGCCTCCCTCCCACAGGACACAGAGACTCAGGGGTGCGGGATCACAGCCTCTTCTCTGTCTTCCTGTCACACTCTCTGGCCCTATTTTCTCAGGAGAAGGAGGAGGAAGATCGAACATCTGCGATGGTCCTGCCTCTGCCATGAGAGGGTGTCTGGACTGGCCCCTGGCTGTGTGGGAGGTCCTGAGACCCTGCTGCTACATGGAGGTGACAGGCAGGATTTGGGAACCAAGTTGCTCCCTTCAGGCTCCTCAGCTTCTGGGCCCCAAAGTGCCTGAAGCAACCCCTAGAAGACGTCTGTCCTCTGTGGACTTAGGTTAAGGACAAAGAACGTCTGGAGTCACTCTTTGACCCAACACTACCAGGCAGGAGTCTGCTGTGACTCCAGAAAGATTGGGAAACAAGACAGTTCTTGCTGGAACCTCCTCTGCTGGGGAACCTGGGGGTCACTGCTTTCAAGGTTTAGGCAGAAGTGAGAAAATAGCAAAAAACAAACAAAAAAAGGATGATGAATTATAATGCCCGAGGATGAAAGAATCAGGATTACATAAAGGAGCATGGAGAGAGAAGGGTTGGGGCAAGTAGTTTGGGACCAAGGTCATGAACAATGTAAGAGAGTTAGAGGTCAGCTTTCGGTCATCCTGGTTGTGGACCTGGGGACCAGCCCTGACAACAGGAAGGAGGAAGCAGGCTCCACCTGCTGCAATGGTCTCTGTCTAGGGTTTGCATGCAGCCCATCCACACAGGACTTGTCTGGATTTACCCCACTAACAGTTCTGGCATGGCTGCATGAGATGCCTTCCTGCTCTGTGTATCAGAGTAAAAACCAAGAGGGTAACTGAGGCTTCATTTTCTTCTCAATGTCAGTACATATGACTTCATCACCCATGAATTCCCATGACCTCCTCCAGTCTCTCCCACCCCGATTCGTCATCCTCTAGACCCCAGACACTAGATGCCGTGTCATCCCCACATCTGCCCTGCAGGCTGATGACACAGCTTCCGGGATGATACAGGAATATGGCGGCCTCCGGCAAACCCAGCTGTATCCCAGCCAAGGGCTTTGAGACCCATGAAGATGGAGCAGGAAGATAAGGGAAGACCTCATCACGACACTCCAGAAGATTCCTGAGCAAGGGCGTGTTTGCAAAGACTGAGATCTTCATTAACGCTGACCCAGAGTCCTGAGAGCTCAAAGGGGGTTCCTCAAAGCCTCTGCACCATAGACAATTAAGTGAAAGGAAGGAAGACAAAATAAATGTATGAAAACCCTAATTCCAACTGGAGGCCAACCAGTTGTGCACTGTTTTTGCCCCCACCAAAATATGAAATCAGAGCCACGCTTAGCCTTGGACAGCAGGCACCTACAGATCACAGCACCTTTCCACTGGCACTGCCCAAATGAGCTTCCTTCCGTCAGGTGCATGAACCCTTGGTGTAGAAAGTGGGAGAGGGTCTTTGGGCAGCTCTTTAACAAGGCTTGTCTGTGTAGCGCTCGGTTTCCACCCTCTCCACCAGGGAGCAGCACAGCAGCATTCATTAGTGCCGTGTTGACTTGGTAACAGAGGTCATCCAGGCACGGAGACAGCGATTGGCTGTCAGCCAAGACTGTCTGTCGGGAAATCTGCTGCTGGGAGTCTGGGAGACCATGCGGCTAAACTGAAGGAGAGTATTCAAAAGTATTGGGAACCAAAAGCATGGCTTGTGGCCTTAGAAGTAGTGACACAAGCAGCCTTGTCAGCTGGCTCAAGGTCTCTGTCCTTGAGGCTGAGCCAACAGCACCACAATAAGCAACTGAGGCCGTGGTCCTGGGGCGGTGGGAAAGTCTACAGGGACAATAGAAGTGGCAGGATCTTCTAGAGGAGACCGTCGCAAGACTGCAGTGGGGAGAAAATGGAAAACAATAAGCAGCTGGCAGAGCCAATCGGAGTCTCTGTGTCCCCCGGGCTCCTGGGGAGCAGGGAGGAGGACCATACAATGGGATGAGAATGGCGAATGTGATGTCTGCTCATCCCAGAGGCGCCTCGCGAGAGCAGGGTAACACCCTTGGCTCACCATCTATCGCTGGCCGTGGGCGGGTTTACTCCCAAAGGGTCGATTAAGCCCCCTTCTTCTTCTCACACAGTGTCTGTTTCAGAGTCAGCAAAGGAGAGGAGGAAGAGCATGATTTTCAAGTCTGATCGAACCTGGATTCAAGTCTTGCTTCTACCTTTGAGAACTTGAGCAAGTTCCTGACTCTCTCGAAGCCTCTGTTTCTATGCGATCGTAACCATCTTACAAGATGTTGTGGAGATTAAACAAGATGACGTAGTTGAAGCATCTGACACAGACTCACTGCTCTCAGTAACTAGCAGCTCCTCACCCCTATATGGAAATCAATTTAACATATCTGCCCATGGAAATATCTGTATAAGATCATTTATTTCGAGACAGCCAACTGAGCCAAAAATGGAACTTCATGTGAACCTTGAGGCCATGTCCCTCATGATTATAACAAATTAAATCAAACTTCAACAAGCCTTTCATAGGTTATTGGAGAAGAGACCTACAGATAAATATGAAAGGACACACTTGAGAGGAAGCCAAAGGTGCATTTCATTCAGGCAATGATGGCCATGGTCTACCCCAACCCAAGTTCAATGTTGACATTAGCCAACGAGTGTTGACCAACACCCACTTTCACTGCCTAATACCAGCATATGTGCAGGAAGTCAGCAGCTCTGTGTAATTTAACCAACCAGAACCAACAGTTGCTATTTGGTCGATGCTGACACTATCTGGCAAATATTGGGAACAGACTCTTTCCCATATCATTTCAGTTCTCCGATGACTGCTTCTTACTGAGTTCAACGACCTCCGTGCACTGAGTTTTCCATATTCTTGTCTTGATTCCCTAACTGTCAGACTCCCCCAGTAAGAGATCAGTTAGCCTTTCCCCTCACTTTATAACTGGAAAGAAACCAGGGCCTGAAAAGGAACAGTGACTGACAGACACCACGGAGAAAGTTGAAATTACTGAAAGGGCCAGACAGAGCTTGGTGAGGAAATAAAAGAGGTTAAATATGGCCGAATGAGGGATGGAAACGTGTGCCCTGGGCTCCCACACAGTGCCCTGCCCCACTGAATGGGAGAACCGTGTGTGACACAGTGAGTCTCCCTGCTCTCTCCTTTCCCTCCCCACTTCTTTGCTCAAACCTGGAAAGCTGCCCATAAGTCATGCCGCAGAGCAGAAGGCTGTGGTGAAAGCATGGTCTCCAACAACCCAAGACAAGGTGGCACATGTATATTATAGACTTTCCACATTGTCACTCAGACATGCAAGCATGGCAAGAAACATAACACAGGCATACAGAAAATATGTGTTTCCTTTTCAGGGAGGTAAAAGTTTGGTTTCCTTTGAAAATGTCAGCTTTCCTTTCCTTTCATCCTCATTAGCCTCCTGGGACACTCTTAAACATACCCAGCAAACAACAGAGCAGGGGGGTGAGATATTTTTAGCTGATATTCTGGGCACAGATTCCTATTGTTCCACAATTTTTGGCTTGGCTGGATGGCATATGGCCAATACAATGTATACTCTTACAAAGAATGTACGCTTCCTGGACTCTGTGTGTGTGTGTGTGTGTGTGTGTGTGTGTGTGTGTGTGTGTGTGAATGGTGGGAAGAATGGGAGCATTATTGATGATATTTTGATGGGAAAGATTCTGAGAGCCCAGGAGGGGGCAACACCGAGCTCTCCATGAGCCCCGTTTGCTTTTGTTGCCATCACTTTGTTGTTACACATTCAAAAATAAAAAAGAACCCAAGAGTTCCTCACAGAACCAGCCAATACCAACAGCACAGTGTTAGGAACTCAATGTATTTGAAGACCAGTGATTTTGTTCCTGAGTCTGCTGGTGCCCCAAGAGCCAGCACATGATGACATGCAAAACATTGCAAGTTGCTATCATTCTCCTCCTCACAGATGATGCCTGTTCCCAAGGATTATCCTGTCTTCCAAGGGAGACAAGAAAAGACAAACATTGACTGACCATCTGAGTAAAGATCTCCCACCGTGGGTAGCATAAAAGCCACAGGGAGCTGCCATGCGGGACTTTCCCTTTGCATGTAAGGGGTAGAAAATCTCTCCAGATGATCTGAATTTCCAGAACACCTTTAGTTCAAAGATCTCAACGCCTGTGTGACATTGTATAACATCTCAGCTCTGAAGTGAGGGGGCAGTGGTCAAATTCTGTTATCTGATTCTGTTAGCCTCATCGCACAAGGCAAAATCGGTGTTGCAGCAGGGTGGCACCCCGCACACTCCCGAAATCCAGCAAAAAAAAAAAAAAAGCCAGCCAGGTGTTCAAACCACTGATGCAGCTTCTTTCCCATGAGATTGTGTTGCCCTCCTTTCAACGTAGGCTCTAAGTGTCTTGAGAGCTCCAGAAAGGTTTCAATGAAGTCTGATTTCGATGGACGTGAGACAGTTCTTAGCTCTTGTTTTTATTTTTACCTTCACTTTTTTACCCTTTTTATCCTTCAGTTCTCTCCCCACCCATTTCAACTCTCTACTTACCCTTTAAAAACTGGAAAACACCATACCCATTAGGACGGCGGCTATTAAAAAAAAAGAAAAAAAAAGAAAAAAGAAAAACCTGGCAAGGATGTAGAGAAATTGACAGACTTGTGCACTGTTGGTTACAAAATGGTGCAGTGCTATAGAAAACAGTACGGGAGTTCCTTAAAAAAAGTAAAAACAGAATTACCCACATGGTCCAGCAGTTCTATTTCTAGGTATAAACCCAATAATTTCAAGCAGGAACTCGAAGAGATGTTTGTAAGCTCATGTTTACAGCAGCATTATTTACAACAACCAAAACTGAAAACAACACAAGTGTCCATCGACAGGTAAATAGATAAACAAAATGTGGTATATACATTGGAATGTATTGGAATGGAACATTATTCAGCCTTAAAAAGGAAGGAAATTCTGACACAGCTACAGCATAATCAGGATAGAACGCTAAATGAAGTAAGCCAGTCACGAAAGGACAAATATTGTTGTGATTCCACTTGTAGGAAATAACTTGAGTAGTCAAATTCATAGAAAGTATAATGGTGGGTGCCATGAGCTGGAGGGAAGAGGGAACGGAGTTATTGTTTAATAGATGTAGAGTTTCAGTTTTGCAAGATGAAGAGTTCTGTGGATGGATGATGGTAATTGTAGCAACAAGGTGAATGTACATAATGTCACTGAACTATACACTTAAAAATGGTTGCGATGATAAATTTTAGGCCACGTGCATTTTACCACAGTTTTTAAAAATTACAAAACAATAAACTTTTTAATAACTGGAAGACACAATGATCTTTTATACTCTACCTCTTATAACCAAAATTTTGGTGACTATGTTCCCAGTTGAAAAATCTCATCTGCCCAGACTCCCTTGCAGCTAGAAATGGCCACAAGAGGCAGTACACAGAATCCTATAGGGACTGGAGGTGGGAGCAGGAAATTTTCAAAAAGCTATTGGTGTTTTTATAAAATAAGACAGACTCAGCTGGTGCATACATTTTGCTCTTCACCTTTTCCCTTATTTCTGTGTCTAGAATTAAAACATAACACCTGAAGATGAATCAGCCATTTTGATACTAAGAGAATAAAAGCCACGTGTTAAGGAGGCAGAACAAGGCTAGATCCTTGAAAACTTTCTTAAGCAGTTGCACCATCTTTGGACTTCCTACTTCTTGATTCCCTTTCAGTGAAAAGAAGAAAAGCTCTTTTTAATTAACCCACTGTCATCAGGATACAGCTATATGAAGCCAAATGTTATAGGAAGGACTTCTCCTTTCTGTTCAAGGTCTAGTGTGTCCCAAACTCCTCTCTAGGGCAATTCTTCCACGTAGGAACTAGACTTCATCACTTCATGCTTCACTTCACTCAAAAGCTACAGCAGATATTTTTGTAGATATTTTTACATACGTATTTTTCTTATTTCTCCCCTATTAAGACAAAATATCCTTTTCTTGATCCCACTTCCTCATTTATTTGGTAGCCTTGGTAGAAAAATTCAAAAAGAAATTAGTTCTGTTTTCTATCTCCAGCTTCTATCCCCGTCTACTCTCTTTTAAGACCAACCCAATCAGGTATCAGTCCCACTCTTTCTAATAAATCTTTCTGTGATGGTCACTAATGGCGTCCGTATTGCTTGGCCTTCAGTATATTGAGCCCATCAGCAGCATCTGACTCTGTGGTCACTTGCCTTCCAGGACCCCTCACTCTCCTGGTTTTCTCTCTATCTCACTAGTCACTCTTTCTTGGCCTCATTGCTAGTTCCCCCCTCATCTCTCTAAACTTGAAATGTTTCATCCTCTTCTCTGTCTCTACTCATTGCCCGTGGTGATCTTATCCAGTCTCATTACTTTAAATACCATGTCTATGCTCAATGACTTTGAAATTTCTGTCTCCACCCCAGATCTCTCTCCTAAATCTAACTTGTATATCCACCCACCTACTCCATAGCTTCAGTTGAATTTCTAATCAAAATCTCAAACTTAACAAAACCAAAACAGAATTCTGGATCTTTTCCCATCCACCTACCCTGACTCAAATCTGCTCCAACCAACCAGTCTCCACTTCTCTGTTGACCAATGGCACCTACAACGTTCCTATCCCTCAAGACAAACATTTCAGAATCATTCTTGACTCCTCCCTCCCACACATCTCATAAGCAAACTGCCAACAAGACATTTCTGCTCCACCTTCAAAGGATGACCAGAGCCAGATCACTTACCAGCTCCCCTGCTCCCACTGTAGGCCGTGTTCCCACCATATCTTGCCTGGATTACTTCAACAGCTTTCTAAGTGTTAATTTTCAACACAGAAGCCAGGGTGACCCCACTAAGAACTAAACTAAATCATGTCACTTGTCTGTCACCCATTTCACAGATGAGAAAAATAGAGATGTATGAAGGTTTAAGTAATTTGCTCAATTTTACACAGCTAGTAATTGGGGTCACCAGGATTCAAATCAAGTCTGTTAATGTGAAAACCTACCAAAGCGCCATTGTATCACTGTCTGACTTAGCCTGGAGGGTCATCCTGATCAGATGGTCAGCGGCAACTTTGCAAATTAAAGGGTTTATGTGACTACAAAGCACTGCTATCCCCATTATGAGCCCATGATACGGTAGAGCTGGCTGAATGAGGTTGTCACCTGTACGGAAATATTTTACGTAAAAAGGGAGAGGCCAGAGGCTACCCTCTACTTCTTGAATGAGAGCCAGACTCTGAGGTCCACAACCCAGGCTGGCTCCAGCCCAGGAGAGCACCGGCCTTGGAACTGGCACAGGAACAAGCAAGTGGGGACTGGGCAGAAATGGGAAAACCAGCAGGAATGGTGACAAGTGAGCAGCGCCAGCCAGCAGAAGCCCCGCCTCCAGCACACAACATTCATGCACACGTGTGGGGTATGGTTTTCATCTTGGACGCCTTTTGTACAGCTCTGCTGCCCACATCCAGCTCCATTCAGGGGATCAGAGAACAGGGACAGACACGAGGAGCTAAAGAACCAGAAAAATCTCTCCGGAACAGGATTCCTGGCTCGGACTCACAGTGACAAGTTATATGTACAAATCAGTGTGTGTGCACCAAAGCACATCAGGATTTCGGCACCACTGGACACCTCCCAGTGACCTCTGGGTCAGTCCTGTCCAACAGAACTTTCTGTGATGACACAAGTGTCCTATGTCCACGCTGTCCAACATGGCACCCATGAGCCAACTCTATATGCTCCTGGAGAGACAGTAGTTAGACGCTTGAAGGTGAGGCAGAAGCAGGAGAAGGTAGACTCTGGTAGGTTCTCTGAGACATTCTCATCCCACCTCCCGGTACCTGGCATGGCGCCTGTCCTGTCCACCCCCCAAATCTTCCCCAGCTTGCAAGGGTCAGTTCGAGTTTCGTACCATCCAGCTCTCTCTGTGGCTCATGTGGGCTCACTGATAACAAGGTCTACAGAAATTTCTCGCTGGGGCAATCCAGGCGGTATTCTCTCCAGGAAATGAGGACTGAAACAAGAACCTTACATAGTAAGTCGAATCTGAACAGGCTGGGTGTTGGGGTCAGACATGCCCAATGGAGATGCGAGAGTGAGAAGGGCGTACAGACAAAAATCCCCAGGTGAGAGCTGCAGGTGGGAAGCTGCCAGCTTGGGTGCTACCTGCTCTGCACCGAGGAGTGTCAGGAGACAAAGCAGGAAATGTGTGTTTCCTGCAAGCTGTGAGCATGTTCGGAGTGGGACGGAGGGGGCCGTGAATGCTAAGCTGGGCCTGACCTCTGTCTCATAGGACATGAGGCATCTTGACACATGTCTGAGGTGAGGCAGAATTTGAGGGAGCAGCAGTGTTGTTAGGGCCAGCATGCAGGGTCGATGCAGAAGGAGCCTGGAGAGGCCGGGCCACCATGGGCCACCATGGGCCATGTCCCTCCCCTCAGCTTCCAGCAGACGCCAGCATCCCAATGACCGCTGCCTTTCTCACACTGCAGGGTTACCACAGCCGACACCGTTGCCGCCTTCCCAATCAGCACCTGTACTTGCTAAGAGAACCCTGATTTGGTTGGGCAGCAGTGTGCCCCATCCCGGGACACGTCGTGTTTTATCTAAGCCAGTCAGACCCACTCTTTCCCCTTCGCCCGTGACTATCCTGGGCTGCGTATGTGGTCCAGGTACAGCCAAAGAGATACGAGGACAGGTGTGCGGGGGACTTTTGAGAAAGACTTTGCTCTATGAGTAGGAAGCAAACATGGAAGAAAGCCCTCGTCCCAGCCCTTTGCTTCTCGCTTTGGACGCTGTCACAGACGGTGGGAAGCACCGCGCAGACACTGGGTGATTCAACAGGACACTTCACCTCCACACGGAAGGTGGAGGGGAGGAATCAGACAAGCTGGATGCCTGAGGATGCTGCTGAGCTGCCAAACCAACGCAGTGATGCATTCCTCCCGATCCTGGCCAAGCAAACCCCGCTCTCCTACTGGTGTACACCCTGTGCACTCAGTTCTGTTACTTGCCACCCAGTATCTACGGACTGACCCACATGTCCCACTGCTATGCCGATCACAGCACGTGGACCCTATAGGACAGTCCACCAACAGCACAGAAATTGCACAGTGGCCAAAACTGAGAAGCAAGGTCACTAAGGCCTCACAGGCTGCTCAGCCCCATCCTAAAAGGAAGAGCCACACGTCACCCTGCTGCTGGGCAGGTAGAAGCACCTGGGAGGGAGAGGATGGGCCAAGCCAGAGGGAGGGCTCAGGCCCCCAGTGACCTAGTGACGGCCACTTAGTTCCCTGTGCCAGGGTTCCACACTGAGTACAAACATTCCGCCCACCAGCAAGGCCCAGGGCGTGACAGGCCGGGGCTTCCCCTGCCAGCTCCTCACTGCCTATCACACTTTACGGACACAAAAACAAATTCCACCATATGTTAAAGTTAATTGCAAACATTTGCTGCTGAACAGAACTCCATTTTTCAAGAGCCCACAGAGATCTGGTTACACCGGTGGCGGAGCACCCACCAGCCTCGTTCGCTCACGGAAAAGCAGCAGGAACAGGAGGGTGGCAACAAACTGTGCAAGGGGCCTTTGCTCATTCCTCTGTCTGTCATCCTGTCTGTCCCCACCTCCACTGGGCTCAAACCAGGGCACAGCCCAGGCCCAAGGGTATGCACCCACTCCATCAACACGTCCCGAAACCACCGCGGGAGTGGGGAGGACCGAGCTGTGGGGGCGGGGAGAAATGATGGCAGGAGGGGCGGGAGGATGAGGATGGGCTGGGATGGCCGTCAGCTGGCCGTGTTCCACTGTCCGGTGCAGGAAGAGGCACAGAGAAACAGAAAGGCCCCAGGAGGCCCCGAGCAGTCAGGCTGGTTCGCTGGGGTCTGCATGGGGTCTGCGAGCGATCGTTATTGATGGTGTGGTTTAGGAAGAGGCCAGGGAGGGTAGCCCTGCGGCTGACAAGGCCCTGGGCTTACAGCACAGGCTGGGGAACTCCCCCAACAGCGCAGGGCTGGAAGGAGGCGGGACTCAGATCTCCCGCACGCATTCTCCTGTGGGCCACAGAGACGCATCTGTGAGCGCCCCCCCACCCCCACCCCCACCCCCCAACCCCCACCCTCACCCCCAGCAGCTAGAGAAGGAAGCAGCGCTTTCTGCGGCTCAGCCCTGGCTGCGCCCACACTCCCATCGGTCCCCGAGAAGCATTCAGCTGCGGCCCGAGCTGTGCAGAGACACAGCACTAAGGTCTGGCTCAGGTAAGAGCACCACGGGGGGACGGGGGGTGCACGAGGGGCAGTTCCTGCACTGGCCACTTGGGCAGGTCCAATTGGCTGTGTCTGCTGCCCGAGCACCAGCCTGACCAGCTCGAGGAGGAGGGGCTGTGGGAAGCCATCGCGATCCCTGAGGGACCTGCATGTCTAGGGACTTATTCCCAGGCCTTTCCAAGGAGGGAGCAGTGTGTGTGGTCTACAGAGGGGAGCCCGGCTTCACCGGGAACCCAGCACCACCCAGAGGGCAGCTCCTCACAGCAAGTCCCGAGACACTCCTTCTGCGTCCCCATGAAGCCCATTCATCCAGTAGATGCAAACGTACCATCAACTTGAAGTGGGGAGGTCCGTCAAGAAAGTGAGGACCAGGCCGGCCCGCTGGCTCAGGTGGTTGGAGCTCCGTGCTCCTAATGCCGATGTTGCCAGTTCAATTCCACATGGGCCAGCGAGCTGCGCCGTCTATAGCTAAGACTGTGAACAATGGCTCTCCCTGGAGCTGGGCTGCTGTGGGCTACCTTGTGCTGCCAGGAGTGGCTGGTGGCCAGCGTGAGTGGCCGGCAGCCAGTGTGAGCAGCCAGCAGCTGGCGAGAGCTGCTGTGAGCGGCCGACCAGTGACTGGTGACCGACTGCCTCAGCCGGGGGGAGCGCAAGGCTCATAATACCACATGGGCCAGGGAGCTGTGTCCTACACAACTAGGCTGAGAAACTACGGCTTGAACTGGAGTGGGGGTGGGGGCCAGGAGGCAGAAGAAAGAGGGGAAAAGAAAGAAAAAAAGAAGTGAGGCCCTATGGCGGTGGGTCAGGGGTCCCGGGGAGCCCCGCCCCTGAGGCTGACCCCACTTTGCTGTCTGGGCTCTTGAACACTGAACACTTGCCTGCCTAACTCTCGTTCTGTCCCTTTGGATAGGAATGTGGCCCCCACCACACATTGCAACAATACTTCGTTACATAACGTCTTGTTTATAATAAACAGGTATGTGAAACCCTCACCAACTGAGTCTCTCCGCTGTGAAGACCACAAAACCTTAATGTTCCTGACCAGGGTAGTCCAATATCCAGGCAGAGGTTGAGGGCAAGCACATGAGAAAAGCTCGGTGACAATGACAGTTTCTGATGTGGTGCAAGGGGACATTCAACAGCATGCTGATGGCACTTCTGGCACCACAGCGACAGCACACGGGGCCACAGAGAGACACTGCAGGGTGGCACCAAATGAAGACAACACACAAGCACTGGCACCGTCACGCTCACTGACGCCTTACGTGCCCAAGACGCTCCTCCAGGGACTAGATGAAGCCATTGGTTCCCCATTAGCACCCGAGTCAGACACAATGAGCATCCCCTCTTTACAGATTAGGACACTGGAGACGTCACATGACCGTGGAACCTCACCCCCGTTTGACTGACGTGTTGGTCTTGGGTCCCAGAATGACTCTTTTTTTCTCTATCTCTCAGGCCCAGCTCTGGGCTCCTTGATCACCCTCCATCTCACCCTCAGCACCTTCACACACATACACATTTGCACTTTCACTTTTGTGTTCTAAGAGCAGTGACACATCCACTTTGGTATATGTCACTGAGTATATAAATACTGGCCTGGGTTTGTCCCTCTCACTACATTGTGTCGCCCGAGGAACAAGACTCCTTTTTTTGTACCCTGGCACACAGCACAGCGCCCAGCACACACTAGGTACTTAACAACGGTTGAGCAGATTGAATGCAATTGAGTTGAGCTGAGCTCATCTGAGGTTTAGGTTTGGGGGCACAGATGTCAGGGCTGATGGCTGAGGACTGAGGAATGACCCAACTGCCCTCAGCAATCTACCTTCCCAGCGCTGGGCGCCAGGGGTGAGGATGGGCTGTGGAAATCAGCAGTGGCAGCAGGGCTGATGGATGGCCGCCATCCCCGTGAAGACCTGGGGGACGCGGTCTCCAGCCACAGCCTCAGGGCTGCAAAGTCCCTGGAAACCTGACAGCACTGTTGCCATGACGGTCACGGATATAACGCGCCATGACGGCAAAACATGGACTTGCCCAGAGGGGAGACACTGGTGGGAACCCACTCCACAGTGAGCTACTCAACCTCTCCATGCCTCAGTTTCCCCATGCGTAACACACAGGTAATAACGCTTCTCTCATAAGGTCGTTAGGAGGATTACACGCAGTGACAGAGGGACAGAGCAGTGGCGGCCGTGTCGGAGCCCCTCACAGGTGACAGCAACCCATTTCCTTCCCTGTGTTTAGACATGTGAGTTCTAGTCTTACTTCATCTTGCCAGAGTTAGGTTTTCTTGGTCTCGTTTCGAGGTTTAATTTAAATACACTAGACCAGAATTGGTAGGAAGTCTGGGGTTAATGGTGGAAGGAACCCCGTGGTTTCCAATAAGTGAGACTTCTTGTTGATCAAACACGGCCAGACTGACATCTGAAATTGCCACTGAAAAGCTAGAGGTTGGCTCCCCCAACCTCACAGCGCCCGCAGCCCCGGGCATCAGGTTGGGCCTCCACACGGCACGCAACTGCTTCTGGTTCCCTGCCTTCACCTGTCTGACTTTGGTGGCGAACACACCAATGGTGGCAGTTACTCACCAGCGAGGAGGAACCACACTTACCAACAAGCAGAACTTGGGGCTCAGCTAGAAAGCCCAGTGGCGTCACTGAGGAGCAGCTGGGAGAAACACCCCAACGAAAATGCCAAAGGACGTCACCCTCAGCCTGCCTGGGGTGACAGAGGTCTGTCACCTCCAGGTGACCTCCCTTCATCTGTGCCCTGCTGGCACGCTCCCCCCACTCCGTGTCCTCCCTGCCCCACGCCCAGCTCCTCAGCAAACCCCTCCTTCCCGTTACATAAAAAATCCACATCAGACACCAAATCATCCTTCTCCAGGGAAAGGAGAGGGGCTGTGCAGGCAGCTAAGTCCAGTGGTCTTGGGTTGGGGGCTGGGGAGGGGGGAAGGGACGGAGAGGTGGGGCTTGCAAAGTGCAGCATCCAGGAAAGAACCGTGTTCCTGCACCTCTGGTTTCTAGAGCATTCCTGGTGCCAAGGAGTGTGTGTGTGTTTTGGGTATATGTATGTGTGTGTTTTGGGTGTGTATGTGTGTGTGCTTTGGTGTGTGTGTGTGTGTTTTGGGGTGTGTGTGTGTGTGTGTGTTTTTTTGGGGGGTGTCTTCCTCCCATGAGTCTGAACACCAGCCAACTCGCAGAACGAGAGCAGACTGGGCTAGAGGCAAGGAGATAACCACAACTGTGTTGGGAACGACGCTGAGGTTTCACAAAGGCAGCGAGTGAGTGATGGGACGTTCACCAGAGAGCCTGGCGGACAGAGGCGGGGGCGGGGCGTGAGAGAAGTCACCCAGGAGCGGGAGCCCCAGAGGGGCACTCCTGAGGACGCACATTCCGATTCCTTTTGCCAAACTTCGGCTCCCGGGTCATAACACAGTGTGGAAAACCCTCTGCCTTTTCCTGCTCATCAAGAGGCCCTGAATGCTGAGACGCCCCCTCCCTCCTTTTCTGATGACAAGAGCCTGCTGGGACTTGAAAATCAGACCCTTGCCAATGAAGCGCTCTCTGAGCATGAAAAGATTCCAGCCAGACAGCCCTGCCCCCGAGAGCAGCCCCTCCACCCTCGCCCTGCAGCCTTGGGCAAAGTCCAGCCCCACGTGTGCAGCCGTGGGTCCCGGGAGGACTCAGCACGTGTGAGCTGCAGGACGACTTGGGAGCCTGCACAGCCAGCGGCCCTGCCACCTTGTGCTCTAACCCTGGGTGAACTCGGGACTCAGAACTGCAGGCGACAACCACCCTGTCCTGGCCGGGCCACCAAAATTACTTCAGACCCCGTTATTCTACATCACGCCGTATTGGTAAAGAAAAGTTAAAAAAATATATATGTTTATGACTGATGGCAACCTTCCTTGGTTGGAATGGATTCCTCAGCCCTTAAGAGAGTAGCTGGACAAAAGAGTATTGTCACGAAGTTAGGAGAGGGGATGCCGTGAGCACGCCACCGTCCGAGGGTGTACGTTACACAGCGCACAGGACCTCCATCCGTGGACGTGCACGTCTTGACACTCCTGTTGACACCTGCAGCCTCCAGGAGGAAAATCGGGGCGCTGCACAGTACAGAGACTGGGCAGGCAGAGGTAAAGGGCGCAGTGAGTGCAGGATTGGGGCTCGAAGATCTGTCACCAGCCAGATTCAAGGCAGGTCACACCTGTGCTCGTGACTGTCAGCCATCAGCAGAGAGGGCGTGAGAAGTTCTGGGGCCTTGGACTGACTGTGGGGCAGGAAGCGGGTGGCCCAGGGAAGGCATCTAGGGACTCGCTGGTGAAAACTGCAGGTGGAGAGGTGGGCGCGTGCGCTGGGGCTGGCCAACGCAGGGCAGGGCAGAGTGGGAAGAGCTGGGACAGCAGGGGCCGGGGGCCACAGCGGCTCTGAGGGTGGCACAGCCACTCGATGAAGTTGTCTTGGCATCTGCCCACCTCTCCACTCTCCGCCAGGGCCCACGACCAGCAGCGCCAGCCTCGAGAAGGCATCTCTGCCAAGTCCTCCACTCAGAAGGGGCATTCCAGGGCCGTGCCAGCATGTGGCACACTGTTCAGGCCACAGACGTGTTGTCAGCCCCAGGGTGATGCCACTCACGGCACCGTCCTTCACCTCACGCTGCCTGTCACACGTTTCTATCAGAGGTGGGTTTGCCCTGGGTGTCCCTGCTCCACGTAGATCCCGTAATGACCTGGCTGCCAGGAAAACCCCAGTCCCCCTGGGCCCCCCACCCTCTCTGGGCCTCGGCTTCCTGGAACCCCCAAGCCCCCCACTCCATCCACTGTGGTCACCAGCAAGCCTGATCCGTCTGTTGGGCGAGCCCACCCCACCCCCACGGCACCTGGTAGCACCTAAAATGTGTCCTGCTAGCATGACAGAGAAAGTGGGGTCTGGGGCAAGAACCCAGCTTCTTCTGATTAGCTGGGCGACATAAATGAAGAAATAAAAAGGGATTTTTACCCCGGGGTCTGTGAACCCCAGAAGTGTGCAGCTTTGTCAGTGCTTGCGTGGATTTCTGGGAATACCTGTGACAACTAACGATGTCAGTTACTATGTGCTCGTGTCTTCTATGGACTCAAGGCATCCCGGTAACCAATGCTTACGCAGCCGGTATACGCTGTGCTCACCCTCCACTTACAGATGGCAAAACGGAGGTACAAGAGGCTGACACCTGCCAAGGTCGCAGAGCTAAGCAGTGGTGCCGCCGGCATTCAAACCCATTCAAGTCCCAGGCCATCGGACTCAGAGCCCCACTCGTGCCACGGCCCTGAGGCCCTGTCCCAGCTCACTTCAGTTCTCCCAGGGTCCACGACCTCACCAGGCTTCACGGCCTTGGTGGCATCTCGCTACCAACATGTGACACACGGCTGTGACGTGCCCCGAGGACCTGGAACGGTACCAGGCACCCGGAGACCCTGGGCAGGTCCTCTGAGGAAGCACGAATGGTGACTGTCACTCTCTTGAGCAGTTTCCTCTTCCCTCCAGCGAACCCTGGTTCTCACACTCTCTCATGTCCTCCTGGTCCCTCCAGAACATCAAGCCCTTCATCAAACACTGGGTTTCCACTGCCACCAGCATTTTTCACCCTGCTGGACTCACTCTGTGCCCTCTGACCCCTCGTCCTTCCTCCTCTCCTGCCGTGTCTCCAACCTCACTGGCTCTGTGAACCCAGGGCGTCCACACCAGCTGCTTTAGGACCACCTCCCGGCCTGACTGGCAGGGGACGGCAGGTGATGGGACTGGATAAAAGAAACTCAGCACCCCAGCCCACGTAACCAAAGTCTGGTTCCCGCAGAGCAGAGGCCAGAGAGGTGGCATCAGAGTATCACCCATGCCCCTAGGAGCCCGCAGGGACCCTCGGCCCCTGAGGAACCAGCGACAGGCCACCAGCATCAAAGGAGGCAGGCCCCTGTGTTTGCGGGGGCCTTTCTGGAGTTGTGGTTGGCGGAGATCAGAAGTCTCACTTCTACCAGCAGTTGGATATCCTGGGGCAGAACCAGGAGCCTTTCCCTGTGGGTGCTAAGTCCCCAAATGCCTCCTGTTGAGGTGGCACGTGCTCTTCCCTGACAGGGACCCTCTGCTCTGTCAGAAACAGCGGCGGGGCCTCCTCGTTAGGGAGAGGCCGTCCCTGACCAGCGACCATCACTGCGGTCAGCCAGGGCAAGCACGCATCCGGTCCCAGCCGGCCCGCAGGAAGCGCCAGCGTGCCCAGCTCGCGCCCTCCTAATGATGGTGACACTGAGGATTCCCAGAACCTGTTCTCCCTGCAGGGAACATGGGGACAGATCAAAGAGAGAAGGGGCACGAACTCCGTCTGCCCTGCTGCCCTCCCCGGACAGGGAATGGGTGCTGAGGCCCAGCTCACGGGTTCTTTAGGTGCCAGAAGCACACTGCTTCCTGCCTCAGTTTCTGTTCAGTGAACCGGGGTCAATGCCACCTGTCCAGAACCGCATTAGTCAAACGAGTACATCTAACACCCTCCAGAAGTGACACAGGGAAAACTTATCCTACTATTAGCCTCTCTGTAATAATGAAAATAAAAATAAAAATAATTGGTGCTATTGGTTCTGACACAGGACCACAGTTTGGGCCTATGCAACAGCGTCCCTCCACATCCATAAACATATCAACGGCCCCAAAGACACTCACGTGGAGATTTGGGGGGAGGGCCTGGGTGAGCCGTTTACATGACCCCTTTCCATCTCGCAGTCCCCTCTCCCCGGGGCAGGCAAGTGCTCGTTTTACTGCCTGGCAACCAGACTGGGACTAAGCTTGCTAAAATATGAGTGTTTTTTTGGCTGGAGTACCAGGAGGCTGCAGCCCTATGGAGAGAGAAAAATTGAACACACCAGGCCGTGGCTCCAGAAAGGGGGAGAATTAGGCTTCACACCGAGCAGGCTGAACCATGGCATTCTTCAGATAATGCTTAACAAACCCCCAAACAAAGGCGGCCAACTTAGCTGCATGTTCGGAAAGTGTGTTCTCAGCAGATTCGGGCTTACTGAAGCACCGAGTGGCTCAGCGGCCAGGGTCCCACCCTAAGCTTCCCGTTTTTCCGTGCTGTTCTCCTTGTCTGAATTCCTGCAGATCGTGCCAATCAGAATTCCTCAACCTCGGGCTCAGGGGGACTTGGCAACCAAGGCAAATGGTGGTGCTTTTAAATTTGACCCTAAGAAACAACTGCCCCCCACACCCCACCAGCGTCATCTGAGGCCAGTCCTCGGGGGTTTGCGGGCTGACTTGTGAAGATGAAAACTGTGGAGCTCTGGATTCACCCCAAACCCCACCAGTGCACCTCAAGTCACGCCTCGCGTGTTTACCGAATGTTGTTATGCTTGAGTCTTTGTTGCCACGACCCTGAAAGTTCGGACCTGAGGTTCTTTCATTCTTGGCTGTGCCACTGTCACCGTTACACCTTGGTTATCGTTACCATTGTTATGATTGGGCATCTACTAGAAAGCCAGCTTGAGGAACTGACAGATGTGCCTGTGGGGTCCGGTCTGTTTTCCTATCGCAGAATTTATAGAGTTGGGTAGAAATGGCAAAGGTCTGGAAGCCACTCATAGGTCCGAGCTCAAACACGAACCTCACGGAGCTTCGTCCCTGCTCAATGCAGCTGTCAGCCCTCGCTACCCCTGTGGTGTCACGTTGATCCCTCACCTGAATTCCCGTGGTCTGCGTATGGGACTGGCCCTCTTCACACTCAGTGGAGAATGGGAACTGAAGGCCTGGAGATTAGCTTGGGGTCCGATGTGTACCATCTGCAAATTTAACGAGATCAATGCTTCTCCCGTAGAAGAAGGCACCTCTCCACTTCAGGATACGAAACTGGCCCCAGTGGCCTGAGCCCCCCAACACCGGCTGCTAATTCTGTGACCTCAGGGAAGAGGGTCTGGTAGGGACCTTCTCCACAAAACAAGAACAATTCCCACCCCTCATGGAATTCCCAGGGGCCCTCTCTGGGTTGAGTGAGACAAAGAGCAGCAAACAGTATGGGTGAGTCTTCTGAAAAATAAAATTCAGAAATGCAAGCTATTCAGCTTCCTAAAAAAAATATCCAAGATTCTCACATGTGGCTGCCCAGAACCCTCGTCTCCCCTGAAAAGCTACAGCTGAGAAGATCTACCCAACCCCAAACCACAAGCTGGGGGTTGGAGTTATAAGCGAACTGTTCACAGATGGAGGTCTGACAGACTGACGTGGTGGCCTCCGCAAGCACAGGGGCCAGGTATGTGCAGCACAGAGCTCGACAACACAGTCCAGTCCACGCCCAGGGGACAGAGGGGTCCCCAGGGTTGCTGGAGGTGAGGACGAGGGCACCCTCAGGCTGGCCGCAGACTGAGTGGGAAGCCGGCTTTATACACGATGGTTACACTGCATTGGACACAGACTAAGCACTGTCACTCAGCCACACGTACCCACAGGTGATGCTGTCCCCTCACATATGTGCATGCGCATGGGTGACGCCACAATGCACTGTCCTCTGAAAATGAAGCCCCGGTGTCTAGAATATTGCCTGACCAATTGTAAATGTTCAGTAAGTTACCTGTTGACTGATGAACAATTCTACTGACTCAGATTTGCCACGTAATGGAAGGGTTTCCCCCCAGAGATGGCAATGGGTTTTCACTGATAAATCAAGCACTCACTCAGCCCCCTTGAGATCAGTGGCCCAGAGCTGTGAAATGGCTCCCTGGGGTCAGAAGCACAGAACGCCTCAGGCCATGGACAGAAGGAAGCACATGGCAGGTTCCAGCCCCCAGCCCCCAGCCTGGACCCGTCTGCTGCCTGCTGGAAACTGAACCCTGGTTCCTGGGCTTCTGCTACTTCCCTCTCCACATACTCTGCCCAAGTACCCATCCATCCCATGGTTCTCCATACTACCGACAGGCTGATGGGTCCCAAATCGCTACCGTCAGCCACGCCTCCAGATTCCCAATTCCCTTCCAGTTGCCTATCTCCACTTAGACATATAACACACATCTTAAACACAACATGGCCAAACAGAACCTTTGCCATATACTCACCAACTCATCCACGTGGCAGCCAGTGGGGTCTCCATCGACCTGGAAGCCATCTGTGCTTCCTGTCTGTCCCTCACCCCCCACAACCCGAGTCAAGCAACCCTGTGAGGCCTCGAGCCTTCCCCAGAGTTCTCCCACTCCCCACTATCCTCCAGCTCTTGCCCTCCTACTCCACCCACAGGAGCCAGAGTGATCTTCTGAAAATGCCAATCAGACCTCATCATCCTGTTAAGCCCTCCAGTGTTTTCCCAATAGACTCAGAACAAAATCCAGAACCCTGCCTTGATTTACCGAAATGTCCACTATCTCTAACCCCAAGTCACACCCCTGCAGCCACAATGACTTCTTTCTGTGCCTCTAATAGGTCAAGCTTGTTCCCAACATAGGGCCTTAGCCACGGCCGTGGTTTCTGCCTGAACATCTGCCTCCTCCCCGCTCCTTTACATAACAGCTCCTGGCACTCAATCTCAGCTCAAATAGGCCCCCGGACCCCCCACCCTAAAGTACCCATCTGGTCACTTTACACGTCACCCTAAGTAGCACTGGTTCTCTCAGTTGTGTCTTTATTCCTGGTTTGTCTCCTCCAGCTCTAATCTAACTCCACAAGCTGGGGAATGATGCTGGGTGGCGAGAACAGAGCCCAGCATACAGCAGGCTCACATATATGGCTGTTACCAACACACACACATACACGCACACTCACACACACACATGCACACTCACACACACGCACACTCACACATACACGCACACTCACACACACACACTCACACACACGCACACTCACACACACACGCACACATACACGCACACACACACTCACACACACGCACACTCACACGTACACTCACACACACATTTTCACATGTACTCTCAAAGCCACGAACGTTTAAGTGGGATTTTCCTCATCATTCTCACTGTCCACAATACGTCTTGGTCCACAAGCTTTTGCTTATTGCATATCTCATATCCTTTGGTTGCCAGGAGGCAGAAGAAAGAAATTGCTGAATAATCATCACCTCGATTGACAGGAAATAAAGAAAAGATCCAAATGTGCTCCCTTTCACCCCAGCCTCCACCTTTACAAACTATCTCTGTGTCCTTTTGACCACTGGTGTTTAAGAAGCAGGGCCGAGGTCAAATCCTGGGCCCAGCCACTTGCAGACAAGCCGCCCTGCTCTCAGCTTCCTTTTTTCTCATCTGGTAGGTGGGTGGGTGTACTTACTATCCGCCCTGGCACCTGTCAGCGTTGTAGTCGGGACAAATAAGTACAGGAAAGCGCTCTGTACATTGTCAAGTATGAGCTGTAAAAATAGGAACTATTAGCCTTACTGAGATAAATGGCCGTGTCAATACCTGCAGAAACCTACCTGGTGACTGATTTCATCTGACACCATCTGATCAGCTTGGCTCAGTGTGTGTGTGTTGTAGGTTGGAACAGCAGCTGAAGAGGGACTACTAAAGAGGAATTTTAAAGAACGAATCCCCACCGCAGACACGGAACTCAGAGCTAACACTGGGCGCAAGGGAGCAGGCAGGCACAGAGGTCAGAGTTAATTACAGCCGGCGGCATCTTACACGGTGCCCACCCAGGCCTTCCCCGGGGACAGACGCCACACTGCCTCAGAGCTGGCTTGTATTAGTGAGCAGTGATTAGAATATGCCCACAGGGCCTCTTAAACCTTCCTCCTTTGGTGAGAGCATTTGTTTTCAGCAAGATTTACGGGCACGTCTGCTGAGTGCAAGCAGCTTTGCCAACACAGAAGTCCTTCCGTTCAAAGCCCTGCACCGGCCAGAGCACCCCGGTGGGAAAGAGGGCGGCCTCCCCCTGGGTGTTCCCCCTTTCCCACAGGGAAGAGATGGCAGGAAGCCTTCAGGCTTCTGACCAGCCTGCGTGGCCACGGGAGCCAGGGGCCACCGACGTGGGGGGGTGGGGGGGGGAGACACCCATGGCTGTCACCTTTAGGACAGTGGAGTGCCCTGGTCTCTCCATCTGTGAAATGGGTGACAAGAGCAATGGAAGATGAGCTTGCCAAGCTCTGGCACAGAGGAAGTGCTTGGTGTTTCAAAGGCTGTCATTTATGCCTTAGCCACACATCCACAGAGCTAGTCTTAGAAAGAACAAACGCAGTTCCCCGACTTAACTGTGAATGTGGATTGGGCAGCAAGCCTTCCAGCCCGGATGCAGGGATCCAGTGAGGAAAATAAAAGAATCCTGGCCCCCACTCCACAGGGACGGCCCAGCACGCACCCAGAAGGAAATTCCCAGGTGGATAAAGTTCTGCAGACGCCTGGACCCTACTAACCCCCCCACGCAGGGGGCATGTGGACCCGGGGCTGAGCCTCATCTATAAAGTGAGATGGTTGACGAGACCATGCT
The DNA here is from genome assembly GCF_036562045.2 of Rhinolophus sinicus. NCBI lineage: Eukaryota > Metazoa > Chordata > Mammalia > Chiroptera > Rhinolophidae > Rhinolophus > Rhinolophus sinicus. Next base: position 1,941,327 of record NC_133766.1, read on the forward strand.
TCACACTCCTGCCAGACCTAAACACTATGGCCCTGCAGTTCTTCTTGTCCCTTCCCGTGACGCCCACAAAAAGCAGGGACCATTATGAAAAGCAATCAGGGACAGCTCGGGGATGTCTGAGCGCGGCTCTGCATCTCGGGGCTGCCGGGGAGTACTGTCCTCTTAGAACCCAGAAGACGAGAGAAGGCTTACATCTCCACGGTGAAGCCACACATATGGGCTTCCTCACAGAGGATTAGTGCAGAGCCCGTGAGGACCAGCTGTTCGCATCTCCACTAAGGACCAAACAGAGAGGATGGGGCTCACGCTAGAAGCAGGAAAACGCCCCTAGCCGGGACGGATTGTTAAACACAGCAACGGGTTACCAGGAGAAGCAACGTAAGCTGCTTTTCCAAATGCCTTCTTTGGCCGGATGGTGTCTCTCTGAGGTGGCTCCATTGTCTGGGATGGACAGGAAGGGCAGGGGCTCCACGACGTGCCACCTTTGCCAGCCCTGTGACCCTGCTCCCTGGACTTGGTCAGAGGATAGATTAGCTAATTCAAAAAGTGATAGCCCCTCTCCTTGGCCAGTAAAGAAAACACAGGGCTTAAGCAGAATTAAAGGCTGAAATCCAAGGGGCGACTGGACCCCCGAGCAGTTGCTATTTGGGGGGGCGGGGGGGCTGGCAGGAGGGCCAGTGTGTCAGGCCAGGGACTGGGTTGGCTGTGCCTTCCCCACGTTCACTCTGTGATTATGGACAAACTATTTGAAACCCCTAAACCTGGATTCCCTCATCTGTAAAATCAGGTTCAATAATTCTAACCTTGGAGGGTTCTTGGACCATTGAGTTACCTTATGGAAAAGCACCTGTCACGCAGACACTCAGTGAAGGTAAGTGTCCTTCTTTTCCTCCTGGCAGGCCCTGGATCTGTGCCGGAAGTGCTGTGATGGACCTCGGAAGTCCCACCTGAATACGGAGCCAGGAAGAAGGGGCCAGGGTCGGTCTGATGAGAGAGTTCCTTTGACTCACTTCACGAGGAACCCTCAACCAATCTAAATTACCCCAACTCTACACCTGGACAACGAAGGCACACAGCTTCCAAAACCAGAATCTGGGGGTTCCATCCTTGGCTTTGCCCGGATCAAGGTACTCTGCCCTCTCTGTACCTGTTTCCCCCCATTCAGGAAGCTGGAACAAGGTTGTCTGGGGTGGAGGCGGAAGGGCCTACTATGCCCCAAGCACTGAAATGAGCTCTTCCCACACTTTCTCCCCTTTAACCATCGCAAGATTCCTGCAGGGTTATTAACATTGAGTCATTTTACAAAGGAGGAGACTGAGGTCTAGGAAAGCACATCGCCTGAGACGGCCCAGATCGTGGGAAGCTCCAGGGTTCAAGCTCAGCGCACTCAGCTCTGAAGACAAGCCCTTTTCCACCTGTTCAATACCTCTAAGTCACGGTGTTCCGGGCATTTTCAAGATTGTGTCTAGAAATCATTTGAGAAAAGTAAATGATAATGTCACACCATGAAGAATGTGCTAGAAGGGAACCGACAATTCTTAGGTCCTGCAGATTCCAAGGGGCGCCTACCTCAAGCCCTCCAGCATTCTGCCCCCCTGTCACCCTACTAGGTTAAAACCCTGGAGACAGACACAATGGGAATTAACCTTAGGACTCACTTAATAGGAAAAATAAATCAAGACTGCCCTACTGCATTTGTCTTGATAACAGGAAGCACAGAAGCTTTAAAATGCAAACTACAAGTGCTCTGGATGACCCCCTCGTCCCTGCCCAGCCAGCTGCCTCCGGTGGCATGCAGTGGGCTTCCTTCCACAAAACCCATCTGATTCGACCCAATTCATCAGGCCCTAAAGATGGTTCTGGGGGGCAGAATACAATCAGTGGCTAGAAATCTCCTTCGCACGTGAGAGTCCATTTCTCTAAGGGGCTCAAAGCACTGAGCTCTTTCCCACTCCACACCTACTAGGAAACGGGGGCCTGGACATGTGACACCCTTCCTGAAAGCGGACCAAACTCAGACAGCAATTTGCCAAAACAGAGGTGGTGACAAGACGTGGGTGGAATTGGGCTCCGCGTGGGCTACACCTGTGAACGCTTCTGCTCCAGCTGGTCCAGCTATGCGTCTGGGAAGGGGGAAGGGGGGTCCCTCACCCAGGTCTCCCAGCTGCTTTGCTTCACCAACTCCCAGGCAGCACCTCCGACAAGGGCCACACCTTCCCCCTGAGCCATCATCTCCAGGCTTAAAACCGAGCCTTGTAGAGAAATACACTGTTTCCGACAAATGTATGAAAAGTCAATCAGGGGGACATTATCCACGTTCCAAAATGACTTTGCTAAAAATAATAGTAATAATAATAATAATAATAGTAATAATAATAATAATTACAGCACACCGACTAACCGCTATATTCCTCTAAAACTCTTCCATTATCAGAAACCTGCGTGCAGACCGTGGCCCAGAACAGCCACTCCTTGTAAACTGAGGTGAGCCTGTCCCGAGCGTGAACTCCCGCCCAGGGTCCTTGCTGGGTGTAGAGCCGGACTGAGTTATCCATTAACTTCCTGAAGGAAAGCCGAATCATAAAACTGCAGTGTGTTAAACAGATCCAGACGAGGGGGTTTAAATCACCTCCAAGTCACTAGGCTTTAAACCGCTGCCATTTCTCCTGGAACAAATACGCCCTACCTTGCTGTAGCAGCACGTTATTAAATGGAGATAACAGAATTTATGGCCATCCAGGGGGTGACTGGATGGGCATTCTCCCAGGCCAGGCTGGGCCAGCACAGAGGAAGAACTGACAGGCAGCGGGGGACAGGTAGGTGGCCCCCCGAGTCCCCTGCCGGCCCTGTGATTCTGGAACATGTGCCGAGATTAGGGGCAGAAAGGTGTCTCGGGATGACAAGTGTTGTGTGGAAGCGCCCGAGCCGTCTCAGTGACCAGCCCTGGGAGTCAAGTCTGCGCCCCTGTGTAACAGCCGCTTAGCTCTGATTTCTCCCCAGGGGCTGACGTGTGAGGAACAGCAGGCAGCTGTCTCATCCGCCACCAGTGAGCTGCCCCCGGGAACTGCAGGGCACTGTGAGCCTGCAGCAGGACAGGCCCTCGCAGGCTGGGCCTGCAGGCAGCCGAGACGTGGATACAGAGCCCCGTTCTGCTGGGACCCTGTGTCTCCTAGGTTACAGCTGCAAACGGTGTTTTCTTTATTACAACAGAAAATGTGTGTCCTCCAGGGACTGGTCAAACATCTGTAGGAGGCACACCATGTGTGCATGTGTGTGTGTGTGTGTGTGTGTGTGTGTGTGTACATACGCGCTCACACACGCTCAGGAAGCAGCGGCAGTCATGACCCAGCTCTCCAGACACTTAAACCTCACAGCATCTTCGTGTGGTCCCAGCAGCCGGGCTGCTACAGGCGCTCCGTGGTGCAATCACACTGGGGGCAAACAGTCTGGGGATCTAATTAAAATAGAGGAAGTGATCGCCTCCTCAAATTTCCTTTAGCTGTAGCTCCATAAACATCGCTAGGTAACATGTGATTGGCAGGGCAGGTCTCAGGAGCGAGCAGCTGGGCCAAGTGGACAGAGCAAACAGATGACTGGGCCCCACGGGGCGCCAGACACTCGGCCCCTTGCCTGTGCCCTTACCTAGTCTTTTGTGGCCACGTTAGGAAGTTATGGTCATGGGTCCATCTGGAAGGGATGGGGCCTTGTTCACACACCCTGAAAACCACCCACTCTAAGTCATCAGAATGTGTCCTCAACTCCTTTCTTCTGACTGTTGATGACCCGGGAGAGCCAGGGGCACAAACACAAGGGGACCTTGGCTCCACATGTCGCCCAGGGGGCGCCTGTGTGCTCGGCAGCGTCTAACAACAGAAACGTATTATCTCACAGTTCTGGAGGTCCCAAGTCCAAAGCTGGTTTCACTAGGCGAAAATGAAGGTGCCGGCAGGCCATACTCCCTCCAGAGGCTCTGGGGGAAAATCTGTTCCTTCTCCAGCTTCTGCTGGCTGCCGACACTCCTTAGCTTGTGGCCACATCACTCCAATGTCTGCCTGTTTTCACTTCGTGTGTGTGTGTGTGTGTGTGTGTGTGTGTGTGTAATCTCCCCCTGCCTGTCTTACAAGGACACTGGTGACACCATTTAGGGCCCACCCAGCTAATCTAGGACAATCTCCTCATTTCAGCCCTTAACGTAATCACATCTACAAAGACCCCTTTGTCCAAAGAAGGCCACATTTACAGGTGGCAGGGATTAGGACCCAATATCTTAGGGGGACGTTTTCAGCCCAGTACACCTACTATCGGTCAGAGTCTGTATTGAGAACACAGCAGACTGGACCCTACTGCATCCTCAAGGAGTGTGAAGAGTTACAGAGTCTCGGACTTGGGAGCACTACTAGAGCAGTGGTTCCCAAAGCGTGGCCCCTGGGCCAGCAGCCACCCCCCAGGACTGGAGAAGAAGCTAACTTCTTGCCCCTCCCCCCTTCTGAATCACCAACTCAGGGGTGCAGCCCAGTCGTGTACGGCTTACCACCCCTGTTTTAACAAGGTGATTCTGATACACGCTAATGTGTGAGAACCACGGGGCCAGAGGTTATGGAAGTCCCTCATTCCAGCCCACTTTCCCCAGTCTCTCTGCTAAATTTATATCCAGCTCCTGCTTAAACACCATACTCTGTACACCTGCCCTTCCACTGCTCATCCCAGTCAGGACAGTTAGAAATGGCTTGAAGTAATTAATATGAGATCTAAGTAAATCTACATACTTGTTTGCAAAAGTGGAGACACTTTTCCCCTCTAGAGGGAGGGTGACAGAGTGGGTGTCAAACCCATAACCGGACAGGTACGGGGACACTGCTCTGTAAGGAGAGGGCCCTCCACGTCAGTGACAGTTCTCGGCCACCTGCCCAGGAGAAGACCATCTCCACGAGGCAGATGGGACTACAGCTGATGCACACACGCTCATGTCGCCGGAAGGAGCAAATGGGACACACGGGCCTGCAGTGGGCGTGCTGGACCTAGCTGCCATCCCCTAACAACTGAGGACACAATACATTTACTCTTTCCTAGTTTGAAATATTTCTTTGGCCAGAAAAGGTAGGTTGGAGACAATTGTAACCAAGAGAAGTGATTAAAGATCCAGTTAAGAAGTCCCACTCAAAAATATACATAAATAGAAACTGAAAAATCCTACTTGCTTGTGAGTTCTTTTAAGTTGCTTAAACACACACACACACACGAACACTTTTGTAAGACATGGCTTCTTCTCTTTGCTTATAAATTAACTCCGAAATGTCTTTCCAATCTGTAGAGGCGTGTTGAAGCAATCAGACGATCCATATGGCCGTCAAAAGTGCACTTTTTCCCGCTACAACAGATTTGATTGTGTCAGTATTTTTGATCCATGGCGGGTTAGATCCACGGATATAGAACTCACGGATATAGGGAGCAGACTGTACTGCTGCAAATGCCACACTAGAGCCCCCAGTCCAAGCTTAGCCCGCTAGACCCGCCCTCCATCCTGGCCTCACGTGCAGCCCTGACCAAACCTGGCCCTACGGCCTCCCAGATGCTGCCCGTGCGGCTTCCATACTTCCCTTCGCTGAGTCATATCCCAACCTCCCTATCAAACTCTCGGTCCTTAGACCCTCTCCTCCTCGTAACATATGGTGAACAGTGAGTAGCAAACATATAGGGTGGCCCTCAAACTACAAGTCTCGCTGTAGCAAAAGCTTCCTGCAAAAGGAGGGACCCGACCGCGCTGGCACAGCAAACAGGAGTGCATCTGTTGAGGAAATGTGGGATGGGCGCTGAGGACGGGAAGAGCCTGTGCACGGCTCAGACGCACTCAGAGCCCGTAGGCGCGGCAGGAGAAGAGCCAGGGAGGGCCTGCAGGGCACGCTCAAGTGGACCGTCTCGAAGGAGGACATCATGTAGGAATGGCACCATGGGGTGTGAGCGGCTCAGTGCCCACTACAATCTCTGGGGTGGGGGGCGGCGTGAAAACTCAGATGTTCAGATCGCACCCCCGGACACCCTGGTCTGGGGAGGCCCTGGGCTCCAGGACCTTCTAAGATTTCCCGAGGGGAGAATGGTATATCCTTCACCCCAGCACGCGGACACAGGCTGGGAGCAGCCCTGAAGTCTCGGCCCCCAGTGAGGCTACAACGGTCTAAAATAAAGACCCCAAATGTCCCCAGTTGGCACTTAAGGGGCAGAACACTGAACCCTGAAAAGCAAGATGGTGGCAGAGGTCTGATGGGCGCTATACCAGAGGGAGAGAGTGGGGTCAGTGTGCTCTGCACACTGGTAGAAACAGGAAGGGGTCCCAGGAGACCCCGGGCCCCACTTCAGGCTGTTGTTGTGACCTCCAGAGCTGGGTCCCACATGACCCTTCCTCCACGACCAGTCGACAGTGCAGCCCGCACGGCCAGGGAGGAGACTGTCCCCTCCAAGCCCTGGAGGCATCTGAACCGAGCACGACTGTCAGCATCGCAGCTCTGTAGCCGTGGGGACTCAGGCAAACCACTCACCCCAGCCCCACAGCCTGCTCCTCCATCTGCAAAGTGGGGATAAGACAGCCCAGCCCATGCACCGAGCTGTGGGAAAGCTCTATATGACAGCACACGTCCAGCGTCCACCTCACCGAAAGTTAATTCCGTGTCCTCAGCCAGGAGAGCAAAGCTACATGACATTAACACAAGGCAAGGTGTTCCTTGCGGAAGTGGCCTCACAGACGTTGAAAGGGTTGAACTTGAGATACGGGTTGACCACTACAATGTCCCAGAGAGGCATCTCCTTGGGGGTGAAGACCAAGGGCCTCCCCACGCCCCTTGGAGCACGCGTGCGCCTCAGTGCTTCTGCCTGGCAGGGCTGGGTTCACCGCTCATTGGGGAGACGAGGCGGCTTTGTCCAGGTGAGTCGCCTCCATCACGTGAAGACTAAAGTGACTCTGAAAGCTCAAGGACACCCTTCGCTGAAAGGCGGGTGACCCAGTCAGGTGACAGCACTGCTGGGGCTGTGGGTGCTTGGGGGGGGGGGATCAGGGGAGGAGTCAGCAGCAGCAGTCGCTGGTTCCGCGTGAACAGCGAGACATCGGGAACGGCTGGCCAGGCACAGAATTGCAGTCGGGAGGCCGGCTGCTAGGACCTACTCATGAACACAGGCCCACAGGGCTGGAGATGCCGTTGCAAGTGCCATTCTGGCCTTGGGCAGCTGACCTCTGACCGGGGCCAGAGTGGCCAGTCACCCCACCTGAGGTCATCTCTCCTCACGGTGTTCCCAAAGAAACCTGGGAGGCCTGTTCCGGCACGAATCCCCACAACACACAACTGTCCCAGACGCAGGAGGCTGCCAGACCCACGGGAGGGACTGTCGCCATTGGGGGCAACCAGAGCTACCCGCAGTGATAAGTGTCACCAAGGACCAAGCACCACCCTGGCCGCTGCAAACAACGACGGGAGGCCAGACTGCGGAACTAGGGAACAGCCTACTTCTGTCCGGTTGATATGTTCCAACAACGCCAGGGCTAGGCGTTCGCCCGTGCGAAGCCCGTCTACCAGCGGCAAGAGATTTGGAGCATCTATTATAGGCTGACAAGAATGATTTCACTGAACCCTTCCAACAGCAAGAGGGCTTTTTCTTTTCCTCACTTTGTAGATGAAAACAATGTGACTCGAGAAGCTGAAAGCTTGTCCAAGGGCAGTATCTTCAGACCCACAATTTCAACACAGCCAGTGCCCGCCTGGCCCACCTCGCCCCACACACCCCGTCGTCTGAGGATGACGTGACAACGGGCATTTACAGACCTGCGTGAATTTAAGCCACTGTTTCTCTCTAGGTCTTACAGTTTCCATGGGGCCAAGGCCTCCTTCGTGGAAAGCGCTTAATACCACACGACGGAAGCTCTTCTCCGCCTGAAAGATATCATTATTGAATAAAAGGGGAGGGGAAGCAGAAAAAGGGCACCAAAGCCTAAACAAATAACATCAGCATGAACTCTTTAATGAATGGCTCATCCAATGCCATCCACCAAAATCCAGAAGGTTTAGCAAAAGATGCCTTAACCCCAGTGTATACGGCACATCAGCCATGAAGAAGAGTCAACACTGAGCTAATCCCCACTTAATAATTCAGTTTCAGGATGTTAAAAAGATATTTCTCTTGGAGCTCCTGCATGTATGACTTATAAGGGGGCAACCAAGAAACACACTGAAGAAAAAAAACAAAAAGAAATCAAGTGTTTTGGGGATGAGACGATCAGTAATACCCAGGGGCGGCCGTTAGCGCCTCTGGGCTTCTCCCACATCCTTCCTTGCGCCCTCAGAGCTTCCTGGGGCCTGGCCTTGACCTGACATGACTGGTGGTCACTTGGTTCAGACACCTCAGACTGGCCGCCCCAGAACCTTCTGTGGGACGAGGGTCTTTGGGTCAGAAGAGTCTTCAGGGACCCTGGGGAAGACCAGACCCGTGGTGATCCTGAGTTCCCAAAAGGCTGGCTGAGCATGACACCAACGGGCCAGTCTTTAGACCCATGTAATTCTCAGCTGACATCCTGAGTCCTCGCCAAGTCGCTTTGAGCTCAGAGCTGACAAAAGCCTGCCATCAGCTGACATGCGCTCACACCCTCAGGCCCGCCCGATGCAGGACTGTCCACTTAACTCTCCCCTGGTCCCTCTGGAAAGAGCCTTCTCATCGCTGAGGTCCCCTTCATGGCGGCTGCTCGCAGGGGCGACCTGGACAGAGTTCCCCAGACACACAAGGAAGTGCTCACATCCCTCGTCCCCAGGGGAACCTCGACCTCAGCCCGGCTAAGCCCACATCTCCCTTCTCCCAAACCTCCCTTGTTTCGAGGTGCAGAGAAGATGCCAGAGTGAAAGCATTCCCCATCAGCCCTTCTCTGAAGAGCCAGGCTTCACACACATGCCAGACGGGAAGACCCACGTTCAAGTGCAGCTGACCAGCACACTGACCAGCACACTGACCAGCAGCGGCCGCTCCTCCCTGCGTTCCATGCCTCCCACAGGGCCTGCAGGGCACAGGAGGGGAATTAAAAGCAAATTTGCATCACCTTTGCTCAGTGCTGGAGCGCTCGGTTTTAATTTGCATTTTATTTACACAGCACTTGCATGTAATATTGTAGAAAGGCCCAGAACTCTCCCTCATCCCTCCCAGCACACGCTCCTTCTTACCCCAGAACCAACCCCAAGCAGCCTGTGGAGCGAGCACTCTACAGAGTGACTTAGCAACCTGGGGGCTGAGCCCAGGACACTCTTGGGTGGCATCTGAGGGAGACGTAACCGGAGGGCACAGGCTGGATGGCAGTAGGTTCTGATCTAGAACAAGTCTGGGCCCAGTATTTGCTTTCCTTCCAGATGGAATCACAGTAAAACTCTCCTCACTGCCCACGGGGCAATACGCATGAATCTGACGAAAACCGCCAACTCTCAGGACCGGCTTAACACAATCCCAAGCCTGGTGAGAAGCCGTGGGGCAGCTACCTTGTGCCATCTGTGGAAACCCGATGGTCTCTTACTATCCCTTCCCCTCTAATAAGGGGATTTTCTACGGCTCTGGTTCTGTTGGGTGTTACACCCACCTGTCTATCATCGCACCTGGCACCCGCCTGGTGAAATACTGCAACACCAGACCCCCACACACACAAACACACACCCCACATTCTGTAAGACCTGACATTTACGCCCACAGAGAACAAGGCGGAGCTGGGAATCCCACTGCGTCAGACCTGCTACTGCTCTCTGCTCACTGACACCCCTGTGGAGAAGTGCCCGCCTCCCTGTTCACACACAGACAAGCAGCTTCCAAGCTGATGGAATTCACGTTAAAAACAAAACCAACAACAACAACAAAAACGGTGAGAACACTTGGCTAAATATGGTCCTGCAGTGTCAAAAATGACACCAGCTTCCAAGATTGTCCTTTAAGAAGGAAACAAAATCAGGGCCAAAGCAGTCGGGAGACTGAACCCAGAAAGGACCCAAACTATAAAGAACACAAATTCAATTGGTTCTGTTCCTTTTTCCTTGGTTTTCAACTGCTGCCAAGTTACTTATCCCTGAAAAGCCACTTCCTTTTTCAAGGTGAAGTATTTCTTTGGGAGACTTCCTTCACTCGGTTCCTCGTGAGTTGATAGCTCTCAGGAGAGGGGGGAGAATACCAACTTACGGAATTCTTGAGCTCAAAAGGATCTTCCCAACATCATTCCTCTTCTCCTTTTATGGGAGAGGAAGCTGCCAGGCCCACATTTTGCTCCACCACAATTAAGCGACTTTCCCAAGGCCACACAGACGGACGTTCAAACAGCAGAGACAACAGAAGACTCCCTCTCTGCCTCCCCACTCTCCCTACGCTGTGCCATGGAGAGGAGAGGGGGTCCTGAGATGTCGTGATGCTGACCAAAACTTTCCTCCCCACCCAGGACCACGCTGGACACAGAGCTGTCCGTGTCCTCGCCCTCTGTTTTCTCTACTATCACTGCACAGACGTTCGGGCCATAGCATTTGTTGTTATTGCAAAATGCCTCAAATGGTTTTGGGAAGGGCACAGTATAAATCATAATAATGAACTTCTCAAGCTTTGAGAAGAAAAACAATGTGTCACTGTCATACATCTTAGCCCCGCACCAGGAAAGTAGAGTGAGAGGAGCAACAACATTCTTTTTGTACCAAGATTACACCAGACAGACAGACAGACAGTGTCCCAAGATGCCCACATGGGACCTGCCCTTAGCCCGCAGCATTCCTGCTGCACTTATCCACCAAAGCCATCACCTCCTTTATGGTCGCAGGTGGCATCTGACTTCCTCCAAATGTTCCAGGGCTGTGAAAGCCTTGTGGTTGGCTGACCTTGCCCCCACTCTGGTGCTGTGGGTTGTTCATGGGTCTTCGTCAAAACTTACAAAAGCACAAGGCACATGAGACGGGGAAGCATTCATCCGCTGGAGGAGTGGCCAAGTAACCATGTGCGGGCCCTCTGGGAACTCACCAGTCGTGGACTCGGCTTCAGCAGCGCAAGGAGTGGCCGCTCCAGACAGCGCCCACGCCTTCATCCCTCGGGCCACCAGCCCTGTGCGTCCCCAGGAGGCAGAGCAGGATGGGAGCAGGCAGGTAGGGATGGGAAAGTCAGGACCGAGGTAGCACGGAGAAGGAAGTCACTTCCCTGTGCTCAGTGCACTGCCCGAGTCGCAGATCTCTCTGCCTAACAATTACCCAAGGAGACTTGGTGCCAGTTACGGAGCTTGGGGGCCCTTCCAGGCGGTAGCAGCGGAGCTTACGACTCTGCATGCCTCCCGCACAGGAGGTCCTGTCTGGCATACAGGTGGGACTATCCCAGACCGGACGCCATGTCGTCTTACAATGCGAAGCTTCGCATGCCCTCCATCCCAGGTGCGCAGACCCTGGTCACTGAGCCGCACTCTGGTTGAAAGCTTGGTTGTGGAGCTGGTCAGAACTGACGGGGTGAAGCTCCATTCTGCTAACTGGGTCGCTCTGAGAAAGTTACTTAACCACTCTGGGCTTTAGTTTCCTCATCTGTGAAACAGGAACAGAAATAGGACCCACCTGATGGGCTTGGGGGTTGTGTGTCAGGCTCCAGGCAAGAGTCGTGTAAACGTTGGCCTCTCCCTCTCCAGAAAAGGTCTTGCCCGCCAAGATTATAGTACAGTCTCAGCCTTTCTGAGTTATTGGCAAAACTATTCCACTTCCTGTTCTGGGACCATCTCACCTGAGATATGCAGGACTGGTTTGGATGGGCAGCAAAGGATGGAAGTGATTTGCTGTTGAGTCTATGCTTATTTATTTCTACCCCCTTAATCCAGGTAACGAAGAATTAAGGATGCACGGTTAGTGCTCTTACATCAACACAATGCAAATCTTTCCATGTCACTCCCCTGCTTTAAACGGGACGTTCAGTGGGTCTCCAAACCCAAGCTCCTCTCACGGCTTCCATGACCTGACCCGGGTCACCCTTCGCTGCCTCCTCACCTGCCAGTCCCCATCTCGATATCTGTGATCCAGCAATGCTAACCTGCTTCTGCGTCCCGGGGTGCACGGTGCACCCTGCTTGCCCGGTACCCTCTTACACTGTCCCACCAGCCTGGAAAGTGTCTCCTCTCCTTTCTGGCCTGTGCTTCTCAAGCATCACCTCCTCTGGGCACATTCCCTGCAGCCCCGCCCGGCCCCGCCTACAGGCTGCCGTGTGTCCACCTCTTGGTCCAGTTATAACTCGCACATCACTTCCCCACCATGCGTTCCACTCGGCAGCATGTTGATCTCGTTCCTTGTCTCTAGCGGGTGGGCCTGCTGAGAGCACGGAGTCTGTCTTTCTTTTCTGTGTGTGTGTGTGTCCCAGGAGCCCAGCACAGAGTAGGTGCTTGTGGAAGGGCTGACAGTAAGGAATGAGACATAAATACGTGGTTGGATTGGTCTACAGGTAGGGTGACTTCACTCAAGTAATGGGCTGATGGACTCACCGGCCACCCAGCAGTGACGAGGCCCTGGAGATAAATTCATGACTGAGCAAGGGCAAGAAGAGGAAAAGAGAAGAAGGGAGAAACCTCACCTACTACATTTTCTGGGCCAGACTGTGCTATAAAACTAGCATGAGGGAAAGAAGACGTCACGAGGAAAACCTTGAAGCTTAAGTTTGAAGGACCTGGGTAGGCCAAATATGGCACCGAAAAATAAGCCTCTCCACTCAGGGCTAAGACAGAAGAGGGAGCTGTCTGTGCAGGTGTCGGGAAGCAAACAGCTCCCTGAACCACTGTTCTTCCTGACACGGCTCCTGGGTGGGGCTCCAGTGACACAGGTCACAGCAGAAACATCACACTGGATATCCACTGGTCGTTCCAAAGAAGTACAGACGCACAGAACTCTTACCCAAGTGCTGGCAGCACCCTGCTCGAGCCTGCTTTCTCTCTGTATCACTGGTCCCACTGCCAGGCACGAAGCCCGTCTTCACAGCTCCTTGACAATTTCAACACAGTAAGAAGCACAGCCCCACAGTTAGGGCCCAAGAGACAAGGTGCAGTGGGTGGGGCAGGACTGACCAGCCACGAGCCGCAGCACTGGGGGACCCAGCACGGCCTTCGCACCCAGGCGGGCACACAGAGAAGCCAACCTTCTCGCTGCCCAGCTCCTGCCTGGACCTGGACCCCCACCACCCCAGCTGAACCCACTCCCAGCAATCAGACACCCGTCCCTCCTGCCCACCTGCCCACTCGCAATCTTCAGAACTTGGGTGGCTGGGATTTGTAGATGTCTAATCATGTGATACTTCAGATTACCGTTCAGTACGGTCACCCCCTCCTGGCACTTCCCTTTGGGGTAGAATCCATTTCCCTCTCTCTTTGGGCTACACCATTGGACTTGTTTGACCAGCAGAATATATGTGTTTGTGGTGTGTGGTTTGGCTCCTATCACCATGAGAACGTGACTGAGTGGCTGCTAATCCGAAGGGAACGTAGATAAGACCTGAACCCAACCCGATGCCTGGAGCCAAACCCGGGTGGTCTACAGCTAAAAACAGAGGTGCCCCTACCAACCCAGAGACCCCATGAGTCAGAACATAAACGCTTGGTGTTTTCAGTTCTGAGTGTCAGGATGCTTGGTTATGTAGTGTTCCTGAGCCAACAGCTAACGGATCCACTCGGTGAAAACCAACCTGGGTTGTCAGCTTGTTCTCTCTGCGTATCTGTGGCACCTGGTGACAGGTCCTTTCCCAGTGCAGTCAGTGCAGATGGTCTCCGAACCTCTCCATGGGCCTGTTGCTGGCTTTCACAGCGTCCCGTACCCCATATATGGTGCCTGATACTTCCCAGAGACAAGATGGCTGCCTGGGCCTGCCTCGCCAGGACGTCCACCCCGGTCCTCCCTGGAAACTGTGCGTGCCATTCCGCCCTCCTCCTGCTCCTCCCCCTGTCCAGGCAGCACACAGAGTGACCTGGTCAGCAAGAGAGAGGGCTCAGCCCTGAGCTGCTGGCAGCAACTCCCCGTGTCCTCCCGGCAGAAGGCAGATGCTGTGTCTGTGCATATGGGCAGCGGTAATGAGAACTCCCCGTGGCTTCGTGCAAGGGAACCAGGCCATGTCAACAAGGCAGGCCAAGCTTCCCTGCTCGTTCCAGAAATGACAGTGAGACAAATGGCAGGAAATTCATTCTGCTGACCAACGCAGGGAGCAATGCCAGGCACGACTCTGGAAGTGGAGAAAATGCGAGAGGAGAGATAACGGGGAAGAGACAAAGAACGTGAGAGAGGAGCGGCACCTTCTGTGGGAAAACCACTCTGTTACATCATCGGTCCTCATAACTCCACCCATGCAAACCTCCCCTGGTCCAGCTGCAAAGAGGCTGCAAGCGCATCGACACCTGTTCTCCAGAAGACCTGATTACCATTCCACAAGAATTGTTTCCAGCCGTACCAGACAAAAGGGATGAGGGGCTGGTGTGACCAAGTCCAAGGCCACAGTACAACCTGAGCTACTCATGAGCCACAAGGATGCCAATGCCACAGGCAGAATAGAAAGGACAAGAGACCCCCAGCCCCAGGATGGTGCTGTGCCCAGAAACAATCCTGGGTGTGTGCAGTGTGTACATGGCCAAAAAGGTGCTGACAGATGCTAGCTGATTCTCCTGTAACCTCCGACGTCCACCACGCCCTGCCAACACGGCCACCTGACCCTGGTCAGCTGCCCTGGCTCTCTGCATGCATCTCTAGGGAACTCCCACCCATAGGAGCCTGGCCCCTGGGGGGCAGGACCGAGAAGGAGTTGGATGCCTCATCAGTGTGAACCTCAGTTGGCCGTCTGCATCCGACCTAACCTTTGGACTCAGGTCTTCAATGAACATAAGCCCTGAGCAACAGCCCAGTTTAACCTTTAAGTTTTAAAAGAAGGCCACCAACCATGGATATGAATACTACCCACCCCTTCCTCTTTGGTTCCATCAAAGTCGAGACAAAGGACCATGTCTGGAGGTCAAGCAGCCAGAGAAGGGCATCTGGAGCCACTTGCAATGTAAGGAGAACAGAAGGGAGGGAAGCACCCAGGAAAGAGATGGTGTGGAGGGAAGACCGGTCAGCACAATTATAGGGAAATGACCAGCCCGGTCTGAGACAGACATAGGGGGCTACAGTCCTCAGTGCAGCCAGTGCGAGAGGCCAGGCCAGTGGCCACTGGAGGTCCCCACCCAACTCTACATAACCCGCATTCAGCTGAGAAGGCCCCGGCCACGCTGCACACAAGCCACGCAGCACATCACCTCGGCTCCAGCCTCCCCAACGGCAAACGGAGTATGAGGTGCAACGAGGAACAGATGGAGTAGTTTGAAGGCAACAAAGCTGGGACCGCGTCTGGACACGAAGTCTGTGTGTGACTGCAAAGTGTCAGGTGGGAACTGCAGAAAGCAAGACCTCTAAGGTCAAACAAGAGGAGAGACACTGAATCTCTTCAATATAATTGTTAAAAACCACACTGAACACCTGCTTGGTGAGTCGCGTGTTCTCCAAAGCTGCATCACGTAGCTTTCACAACACGTCCATAGAATAGACCTTCTGATCCCCATTTCACAGGGAAGACGACTGAGGCTCGGGAAGACTAAGTGACTTGATTAAAATCCCATGGCTCCTAAGTGGCCATGCAGGTGTGGTCCCCTTGCACTTGGGAAACGAGTGACTTTCACTGTCACCATTTCAGCCTCAGAACACGCCGGAGACACCATGTGTCATTTCTGGAGGGGTGAGCGCTCATCCTGAAAGCACCTCCTGGGTCAGACGGCAGGACTTGACACTGCCCTGGATGACGGCTCCCTCCCACTCTGTTTTGTGGACATGGAGTATTATGGATGATGCTAAAAGAGGCTCATGGGCGTCTCATATTCTACCGTTGGTCCCTTTTGGAAAGAGGAGCTGCTTATGGAAAAACCTCCCTTTCCGTCCTAAGTCAAGACATTCCTTGGGCGACTGGAGGGGAGCCCCCCCACCCCAGCGCCATTTGGAAGTGATTACCACCGAGATACCCTGACAGAGTGAATGATGCTGAGGGCTCGCTCCTGGATGCTGAGCTAAGAGCTGGCCTCACGTCCCCACCCCCAGCCCTTGGCACACACTGCTACAGAAAGCCTGGAATCCCACTTGGATGCTGATTTCCAAGGCTTGCTTCCCACTCTCTGATACATGGGATCAACTTTAATAACAAAAACCTGGCAGGAAAGGCACCTCTGCCTAGCAAGAGCCCCCAGTGGCAAAACCAAGGACGTCCTGGTGGGGGGCTGGAGGGCAGACTGTCAGCTCATTTGTTACCTCTCGCCCGAGATGCAACGGCACCCTGTGACCTACTCCCAGGCCCCTACCTCGGATTTCACAACAGCAGCAACGGTCTGCGGTGCCTCCTTCCCCTTCTCCTGGAGGGACCCTCCCCCCACCACCTCCAGCCCAGTTCTTCCCAGTCCTTCCTGTAGCTTCAGCTCGTGCTCAGACTCTTGGGGTAACATGCACCCCCTGTGTGGCTCTCAGCAGCTTCCGCAGAGAGGAACCCAAGACTAGTGGGGAGCTGACATTGCCAGATGTGCAAGAAGACCCGTGAGCCGCCCACCTTCCCCATGACCCATGAAAACATCACATCCTGGCCTCTGGAGCGAGAAGCTCGTTGGTACACTGGTCTTGCAAAGCTCATCACCGCGTGCCCCCTCTGCCCAAGTCACTGCGTGTACACGCCCAGAGAGAAGGCATGTCCCATCCTGCTGCCTCCATGAGAAAAAAACTGAAATGAGGAAAGTGCTCGTCCACCTACCCTGCACAGTTACCTCCTCGCAGCCATGTCAGCAGGTATTCAGAACAATCTCACAGCACAAATATTCTCCCCATTGTGCAGATGATCAAAAGCCTCAAGAATAGAAAGCATCGCCTGGTGCTCACTGTCAGTGCGCGGCAGTCATCATGTGACCCCAGCTGACCAAAAGCTATTGCTCTCTGACTCATGTCACAGAGTTAGTCTTTCTGGATTCTTGTCCCTTACAGTGGCCGGATTCTTGTCCTTTCCTTGAAAGCAGGGACAGTTGACCACCCTTCTCCCAATTCGTCCTAGCTTCGCACAGTACAAATGAATTCTTCATCAGTGACGGGTGGCTGACACTTGCTCTCCACCCAGGCTTGGTCTCTTGCCACCTTCGTAACTTTCTGTTCCCCTGCGCCCAGCCTTCTCACTGGGTGGAAGGTTTGGGCAGGGACCCAACTATAAAATAAGTGAGAGGGTGGGCACCTCTGCTTCTTACTCAACAGAAGGAACACTACACACAAGCTGCCTCCATCAGAATCCACAGGGCACCCGAGATGGAGCGGAAAGTGCAACTGAGTCATCAGGCATGGCTAGACGTTGTCACACCCCTGAAACTCCTGAGGGATGAAGCAAGTCAGTGCCTGTGCAGAACGAGCAATTAGCAGAAGGTCCTGCACCCAATAGGGCAAGGTCCAGATGTGAACCCCACATCTCCCCTCTGCTAGCTTCTTTGTCTCTGCTTGGCCTTTGCTCATCTTATCTCAGCAAATATCTGGGAGTCAAGCAGGTCCTTCTGTCAGAAGTCCCTGGGATGTGTGAGGGGTCGGTCACTGAGGTCCACTGGGAATGGTGACAGCTCAAGCCTTCTCTGCATGGACCCGGGTACTTGCAATGGAAGGGGTGCTCTGCAGATGGGACTCAGAAAGGATATGGATTTGACCATGACGCCTACAACGACCCTCAGCAAATCTGACCGTCCCCTGGACAGTGACAGAGCTTTATGTGCAAACGCTGCCATTATGGCTATTTGCCGTAATGTCCCCCAAGTCCAGGGGCCTCTTTCTGTTCTGACTTCCCCACTTAGTTCTCACATCCAAGGGGTTTAAGACTAATCTGGAATCTCACCCACAGATGTAATGGAATCCCAAGAACTAAGCATTTCAGTCAACAGGACTCACATTTTTTTCTTTCCCCGGGGCCCCTTGCTCTTCCCTAGGAATGCCTGCCTGGAATCAGTGGTCAGAAAAAGCGGCATCCATCCATCTGAGTTTGTCAAAATAATGGGCACACGGGCCTGAGGCAGGACACGCCTTCTCAGAGCTTCGCCATCACACGAGAAGTGATCTACCAGGTGCAAAAAGCGTCTCGGCCTGAACATCCTTGTACCACAACCCCAGCTGCACGTGGGTTCCCGTGGCAGGAAACCCCCCTAAGTGGATTCTGAAACCAGTGGACCCATGTCCCCAAACCCATTCTGCTTCCACCCATGAAGTCACATGACAGGGGCACCCCAGGTACTGTAACTGTCAGATGCGGAGGCCTGCTAGCTGGGTCCCCGCAGCCTCATTTTCCTGCAGACAGGCCTGAAGACAGGAAGTGAACCCCGGCCCGAAGATGGGAAGTGAACCCCGGCCCGAAGATGGGAGGTGAACCCCGGCCCCAAGACGGCAAGTGAACCCCGGCCCGAAGACGGGAGGTGAACCCCAGCCTGAAGACAAGAATTAAAACCCAGCCTGAAGACAGAAAGTGAACCCCGGCCCAAAGAGGGGAAGTGAAACCCAACCGATAACAGAAAGTGAACCCAGGTGCCACACCAGAGGCCCAGACACCCCAGGTTCTGCAGCTCATCAACCTCTTCCCCAGAACTGTCACCAAAAGTGAGGGCTGGCACCCTGAGTTACGCAAGTTCTGGTCTGCAGACCCTGGGCTGAGGGAGAAAGTAAAGGACCTGCTACGCCAGAGGTTCCCGGGAAGGTGGGCTCTGCATCTCAGGCCACCCCACCCACCCAGCCGCCCCCAACCCCACAGGCTTCAAGCCCTTTGACTGACCATGGGACACTGCTGCTGTGAGGCCCAAGTCCTCTAGGAGATTACCAGAGGGCATGCCATTCAGGAAGGCTGAGTGTGTCCCAAAAGCCTTCTATCTTAACTCATGGCCTCAATGTGACCCAGAAAGGGACCCTAGTACCTTCATGGCCATTCAAGCGGGTGGTCCTGAGCTAGAACACTGCCTGCGCTGGAACGAGAGACGACCATGCTCTGGTATGTCCCCACTTTCCCAATCACGCAAGACAAATGAGAATGGCTTCTATTTATGGTTTGGATGTTTTTGTTTTGTAAATGCCTAGACTCTACTTCAGCAGTTTGTTTAAGGACGGGGATGGCTTCCTTATTACTATTCTCATGCACTTGGAGGTTGAACACCGGGGCCATGAGGACAGAGAAGAGCTACTGCTGTTTGTCAGATGACGCAAAGCAGCGGTGTGGTGTGCTAGGCAGAGCGCTGTCTGGAAGTTCCAGCTCTGCCCCATCAGAGCTGCTGTCCTGAGAAAGGTTTCACTGTGCGTTGCCGGTGATTTTTTTTCATATACAAAACAGCTATGCTTATTGTGACAGATTAAAGAGATCTGATTGTACATTCTTTGACTCTCTTCCAATCGACAGCTGGGATTATGTCCACTCCCCATGAATCTGGGTGGATCCCAGGACAGCAGAAGTGACAGAAGTCACGCTGTGTCGGTTTCTGGGCCAAGTTCCACTTCCTGCCTTTTGGAGCTTTCATGCTTGGAAACCAGCCACCATGTTGTAAGGAAGTCCAAGCAGCCCTGTGCAGAGGCCAGCATGGAGCAGGACCAAGACCCCAGCCAGGCCCAAACTGCCAGCCACATGTGTGAGCCGGCTGAGCCACTGTACCCGACAGGACATCAAAAACAACAAGCCGTCCCTGCTGAGCCCTTCCCAACTGCAGATCTCATAGCAAAATGCCCAGCTGCTGTCGGTTCCAGCCACCTTTTGGTGTGGGTTGTTATACGGCAATAAATAAGGGGACTTATATTCAGACTTTGGGTGGGGAAAAGGGAACTGAACAAAGTACAGAATTCTCTTTCAACACTTGCTCTCTAGCTCATTCAGAGAGGCTGCACACCAGAGAAGAAGTCCCCTGAGAAAGCATCATTCGAGTCGATGGCCTGACGGCCCCACGGCTGGCACAGCATTAGTCATGCTCAGCCCAGGCCGCATGGAAGCAGACGAGGGTCCATGTGCAAGGCCATCCTGGCAGGACCAGCATGATTTCTGAGGCCCAGTGTCAAAGTGCAAACGCAGGGCCCTATCTTCGAAAATCAGGAATTATCATTTTATAATTATGTTAAATTATTAAGAACTTCATTCTTAATCATTTTCATTAATTGTTAAGAATTCATAATTGAAGAATTATTAAGATGGGACCACAGAGAATTAAAGCGAGCCTGGGACCCTGGATGACTGTGCAGGTCACATACCCGGAAAGCCGCCCTGAATCCCTGCCCAATCTGGCTGGTTCACATCACAGACACACGTCCTACACCCTAAACACCGTGCCCTCCACTCCGTACCCCACCCGTTCTGATGTGCACTTAGGACAAGCTGGACAAAACTGGCAGGAGGCCTCCCATCATGAGCCAAGCAGCTTCACACTTAGTTACACACACACCTCCTCCCCTTGTTGTGGTAGTCGCGTGGCTATGGTTGTGGTGGTTGTGGTGGTGGTGATGGTGGTTGTGATTATGGTGATGGTGGTGGTTGTGGTGGTTGTGGTAGTTATAATGTTGGTTATGGTGGTTGTGATAGTGGTTATGGTGGTTGTGATGGTGGTGATGGTGGTTGTGATGGTGGTGATAGTGGTGGTGTGGTGGTTATGGGGGTGGTTGTGATGATGGTGGTTGTAGTTGTGGTTCTTGTTGGGCTAGGTCACAGAGTAGAGTTTTGGAGAGGAACTGTCTACAAAGGTGTGGGAGGGGTTTGAGGACAGCACCAAAGGATGGCACAGGGCCCCAGGGCTGGGGACAAGGGCAGGGAGGTGTTACTGTGTGGAAAGGACATCCAAAGCAGCTAGGGCTTCTGGTAAAGGATCAAAGCCAAGCATGGGGACTGCACAGGGAAGGGGTCAGGGACACCAACCCCTGCCTCGGTCCCCTTCTGGCCTCGGCTCTCCCACAGTAAGAAAGCTGGAAACGTTGTCTATAGAAAATCCCAACATTTCCCCATTTTTCATCTGAGGATATAGCCCAGTGTCCGAGGACACATCCCTTGGTTGCCTTGTCCCCAGCTGCCCTCAGAAACCAGGGCTGGGCTGGGTGACCAAGGTGACAAGCGGGTGTGCCCAGGTCCCAGTCTCAAGAAGGAAGTTCAGCAACAACCAGAGATCCTAGGCACAGCAGGATTTCCACAAGCTGACACCAACTTGAGAAGTCACTGCTGCCTCAGCCACGTGTGTGGGAGATGCCTGGGGGGAGGGGAGACAGTCCCCGCGAGTGAGGCTCTGGGCGTCAGAACACTGTTAGCTTGTCCCTTGGAGGCCAGAGCACTGAGTGTGGCCAAAGGGAGACTCCAAGAGCCAAACTTGCCAGGAGCTTCCAATGGGCTCAGGCAGCTTTGCTTCGTGCCTGCTTTCTGTGCAGGGTACGTGTGGTCTGCAGTGGTGTTTCTGTAAGTCACCCTCTCCTGGTTTAAGACCTCTCGTTAGGGAACAGGCTGCCCCCTTTCTAGCTGGTCTCCCATCGCATTGTTTCCCTGCCTTGCATCTCAGCTTCTCCTTCCCCTCCTTTTATTTCTTCTAGTTTTTCCTCTGCTTTTTAGAAGATACATTTTCTCCCAATACCTTGTGCTTTTTCACCTCCCATTCTGAGGGCGGGCTCCCGTTCTCTGTTCTTTAGTCTCTCGGGACAGATGTGCCTGGTTTCCAGACCTGGGACACCTCTAGGACCTTCTCCCTTTGTGTGAAGCCAGCAGCTTCCCTTTGTCTAGTGGCCTAGCATGTCACCTTTCCCCACGTTAAACATCCCAGATTACGCCAATTCCCGGACTAGCTGGGCACAGCCAGCAGGTAACAGGCAGTGGTGTCCATTTTACACCAGTTAGGGCACAGAGACCACAGGCAGAAGCCCTGGAGAGCAACACCCAGGGGCTCCTAGTGGGCTGGTGTCGTAGCTCCTGCTCTGTCCCCACCAGGTTAAGTGACTGATCAGACACCTGCACGAGAAAGGACAGTCCCCCCTGTCCCTCTGGACACGTCCAACAAGACGTGTCTATCAGGGATTTCTGTCTCCTAATCGGCCTGTTCTTCTCTTCATAGTTCCCTTCCAGTCTGTTCTCTATCCGTCCCTGACGAGTGACGATCAGGGTATCAGTAAGCCACAGCCTTTAAGCTTAGGAAGGTGATGTCACACAGGCCACCGCCCCCACTCCTGACTGGGCCTCCCGCCCTCGGCTGTGCCCTCGCTGAGCTGGCTCCACTCATCCTCCCTAAGCTCCCCCAGCTCCCAGGAAAAGTCCACGTCCTTTGTCCGCCAGCTCCAACCTTGGTTCACAGCCCCTGGGACACGGCACGGGAAATGCCAAGTGCAGCTTTGTGCTTTGAAGTAGACGCTAACCGTTATAAGTGGCTTTATGGACAAGGTTAGAATAAACGGCTGTAACTAAGGAGCCAGCAGCAGAGAGAAAATTATCCACATCATTTTGTATTTGGTCCTTAAGCCAACACTGTAAAACAAAATCCTTGTCACCTGGACTCCCGTTGGTCCAAAGCACAGCCCAGGGTTTCACAATCCTGCACTTAGACCGAGGATGGACTTGAGACCCGGCTCTCCAGCCGCCAGGGCCCTTGGCAGAACCGCGGAACCACCGAGGGGGCACCAGGAGAGTCCCAGCCATTCCTGACACCCCTCCTGACACCCCTGAAACGTGTGACACCCAAACGCCCACCCTCTCCAGGAGCACCTTGCCTGCAGTACCGAGTTAACCCTGACCAAGGTGTTTCCTGAAGGAAGAGTCCAGGTGCGTCCCTCCCAGCAGTACCGTTTCAGAGTTAGGGTTCTGAAAACGGCAGGCCTTAAGGCCCAAAGGGTTTGCTGTGCACAGAGGGCCTCAGACGCCGCCATCGAGGCCGGTGAGGGAAGTCCAGACGAGGACCTGCTGTCCATCTTTGCGGTGGGTGCCAGGATCAGAGGCCGGCTGTGAATGGACCGACAGCCCCTCGCCCACAGCCCCTCTGGCTGACATGGTGGCACGGGGACATTTCATTTGTTAACAAGAGGAAGGTTTTTCTTTTTCGTTGGGGGGCTTTGTCAGTTATTGTGGGTTTTTGTCTTGGGTATGTGCAAGTGTGTAAGTGAGGGGAGGGGACACTGGGCAGTGGGGGGGTCACATGGTCCCCTTCCAGCCCATCACCTTGTCCTGACAGGGAGATGGGCGAGGGCGGAGTGGAGAGGACGGGAGGTCAGGGGTCGCTGCTTCAGGGCCCAGGGACACAGCACAGGAACCAGCTTCCCTGCGGAACCAGCCCCTCAGGGCACCTTGAGGCCGAGCGATGCTGGCAGCACTGGCCTCACCCCTTGGTGCCACACAAGCAGCCTCGGGAGGTTCCTTGACAGTAGGGTCTTGCCTCTCCGTCCAGGTGCTTTGTGAGCAGAGAGTACTGTGTGGGGAGCGGGAACGGGGACAAAGGTCGGGAATCCCCAGGGAGCGTGGGCTGAGTGGCTGAGGTAGAACCACACCCAGAAAAGCTAGGGGGTCTCTGTCGGGTCCTGCGGGTCCTACCTGGGGGTTCCAGCCGGGGCAGGGACTGATATCAGTGTGTCTCCCCTGTGTGCAGGTGAAGCCCCAGGGATTCCCGAGTCCCAGCAAAGCTGGCAGAGGAGCCAGATGTGTTTGTCCTTTCACAGCACAAGACAAAAAGGCCGTGAGAGGAGGAGGGAGCAGGAGGGAAGCCCCAGGTGTCAGCACTTCCCACCTGGGTGCTGGCTCTGCCTCCAACAGGATGGAGGGTTCCTGTCCCTTTTGGTAGAGTTACGTTTCTGATCAGGGGCTGGTTCAGTGAAAAGCAGTTTGTAAAAATTAGAAGAAAAAACCAAGGAAAAACGACCTGACAGGATCATTTACTGATACGTATAAATGCCAAGAAAACATTGAGCTTCCTCATATGTTTCTGAACCCCACCCCACCACAGTCCCCACCACACACACAGCACACAGTGAGACCCCACCAGTCCATGATTCAGTTCCAGGCGTGCTGTAAACTGGAGGGGCTCAGTCAGAGCGAGGACGGTAAGAGATGATCCCCCAAAGAGTTCCAATGCTACTTTTTAAAGCCCACAGAAATGCAACTGTCCACAAATACAATTGACACCTGTGCTCAGCCCTGCCAGCAGGTGAGGGACCCGGAGAACGACACCCTGAACACTCCTAAAGGAGAAAACTATAAAGAAGGCAGCAGGAGGGATAAACCGACCTATTGAAGTTACCGTTCTCTTGTAGTAGTTAAAATCTTGGGCTTCAGAATAAGGCAAAATTGGAATTTGCTTATTAATACAAAATGACTATAAAAAATCAGGACAGAGAGAATGCCTGCACACCGACACATCTCACATATGTCACCATGTGGGGAAAATCAAGCCATTCTGGGAACCAGTGGGTACAGCGGTGGCCCTACAACGCACAGCACGATCCCACTACACGGGAACAAGCCCTTCTGAGTGGGGCTCTGAGCCCAGATTTCTGCAAACTATTATCTAATTTGATTCCCCTCAATGCATTACCGGGATTTGAAACACATCACCTCCAGCTGAATTGGGTTCTGGTAAATTTCCCGAGCACTCTCGCGGACCTCACGTCATCCTCTGGGTTCAAGGTCAACCATACATTAATGACCCACCGTTAACCACCGGGTAATTCACTCCTTGGCAACCTACTTTATTTGTGCTGTATAAATTCAGGAAGCAATTAATAGTTGCCGCAAAGGCAACATGATTGAGGGAGCTTTTCCCAATAACGCTGCCAGGCAAGGTGCTTCTCTTATCCCAAGGCTGAGAAGGGAAGCGAAGCCGACTGGGGAAGCACAGACACGCTCTAGCTTCTCCTCTATCTGGCTGGGGAACCGACACGGCTTTCTGGATTTTTCTCTCAGCATCTTATTTCCACTGCCTTTCAAAGAATTGTCGCTGTTGCTAACAGCTGTCCACGCTACGGTTTTGACATGCTGGTTACCTTGTGGTTCTGTTAGGGGCAAAAGTAATCTAATGACAGCACCATAAAAAGCACGGAGAACGAACAGTTTACTCCTTGCACAAACAAACAAAATTCTATGCAAAACGGTGACGGGAATAGGAACACTTTCAGGGTTTGCCTTCGTCTGCGCTTCACAAGACCTTCCTAGGTAGCCCAGGCCCATATCCCTCCACGAACGGGGCGGTTAAGTGACTTACCCATGCCAGGACCCAGGTCCGAAACAGCCGTCTGAGTTCCGACAAAACCCGCTGCCTCCGGTTCAGAGTGTTGGATGTTGTACCTCTAAGACGTTACAGTATCTCTGTTCTCCAGGCTCCAAACCGTTTGCTTCCATGCTGGGGCAGCAGCAGCTGTCTGGCCGACCCAACCACATCCTCAGGCCCCTTCTCCCAGACAACTTCCGCTGGGAGGGGCGGTCTGTCTGACTTAATGAGATGTAAGTGGAAGCCCCTGGGCAGCTCCTGGAGCGCTCTCAAAAGGAGAGAAGACTCAGCTGCTGGAACGCTTAGGCCTTGTACGCTTCATCTTTGACCCTACGCCCTTCTCTCTGCCTGCAATGTGACTGGGGGGCCGGAGCTGCACCAGCTTCCTGTCATCATGAGGACAAAGGCCTGTGTGCTAAGGACGGACAGAAGGAGCCCAGAAAGACCTGATGGCATCGATGAGCTGCTGCCCCATCTCCCTACTGCACACCCCAGAGTTCCTGCAACGCAGAGAGACAAACCCCTTCCACTTAAGCCGGGGTTAATTGGGTTTCTGTTACTTGTAGCTGAATATGATTCGGCTGAGATCTCTCTCTCTCTCTCTCTCTCTCTCTCTCTCTCTCTGTCTCTCTCTCTCTCTCTCTCTGTCTCCAATGCCCACCAAGCTCTTAGTAGAAAATACAGCTATTGTTTAACATGATAAAGGATATCAACCTTCAACCTACAGCCAACATCACACTTTAAAAACTCAAGAGGCTTCATTTCCCCTGAAAATCCAGGGAAAAGATAAGAACGTTCCCTGTTACTTCCACAATTTAAATACTAAAGAAGTTCTGTCTTAAAAAAAAAAAAAAAAAAACCATAGATACATAGACATAAAACCACAGAAAGAATGAGATACAATGGTCATCATTTGAAAATCAAGAAAAAACAAGAGAGGAACAAAATACTCTTAAAAATTGATAGGTTCAGTAAAATATAGAGACATAAGACCATATGTAAAAATTAATAGTTTTTCTATGATGTTAGTAACAAACAAAATTTATCACAGAAAGGGGGATTTTATTCACAGCAGCAAGAAAACATACACTATCTAGGAATGACCCTTAAAAGTAATATGTGGGACCGTTCTAATTGAAAATGCAACTTCACCCAATATAAAAGATTTCAATAAATGGAGAGACGTCCGATTCCTTAAGGAGAAGATTGGCTTACCAAGGCAATCCTTTCCCAAAGTTTAAAACAATCCAAGTCAAAATCCTAAATGAAGGTTTTTCTTGACAAAAGGAATAAAAATTACAGCATGAAGAATGAATTGAGGGGAACAAAAAAAGTCTATTAAAACACCTCTGGTGACAAAGGGAGCCTTGCTCCACTGAGATATTAAAATATATATTATAAAGCTACAAAAGTTAAAACCGTGTGGGACTGGCCGAACTAGAATTCATAGACAAGTCAAGACACCAATGTCACCCTGAAAAACTGCCTCATGTAGGAGAGTTCAGCATATGATAACAAAAGCATTATAAACAAATGGAGAAGAGAGAAGCTGTTCCACAAAGAAGTCAGAAAAATTGGATAATGGAGAAAAATGAGGTTATTTCCTCACTCGACATGATTCTAGATGGATGGAAGAGTTAAGTGAAACATGGAACCTTAAAAGCAAGAGTAAAGTATAGGTAATCCCAGTGTGACTTCCAACCTCCATGAAGGCAGGGACAACGTCTGCTTTGCACTCACTTCTCCAGTGCTCAGTGTACTTCCTGGCCCAGAAAAGGGCTTCTGTGAATGTTTGTTTACTGACTCACTGGCATTGATGCCACAGAAGAAATCACAAAAGAAAAAGAATGTAGCATCATAAAATAAAATGGATGTACATGATAAAAAAGATTATAAAGCAAATGACAAGCTGGGAAAAACATGTCCAGTAAATGTTAAAGGGTTAATTCATACAGACACATGAAAGAGAAGAAAGGGTGCGTAATAAAACATAGAAAAATAAAAGGAGGAGAGTACATATGGCCATTAAACATTTGAAAAATTATTCACATTCATCCATAATCTAAAATGAAATTGAACACTATCAAACAGCAAATATTTGTAAATCAAAAATGGTCGATGAGTGGCCAAAGTCCAAACACTGACAGCACCAAATGCTGGCGAGGACATGGAGCCACAGGAACTCTCAGTCATTGCTGGCGGGGCTGCAAATGGTACAGCCACTTAGAAGACAGTTTGGCTGTTTCTTACAAAACTAAACATACTCTTACTATCTGATCCAGCAATCATGCTCCTTGGTATCACACAAAGGAGATGAAAACGTATGTCCACACCTGTTTACAGCAGGTTTATTTGTAACTGCCAAAACTTGGAAGCAACCGAGATGTCCTTCAGCAGGTGATGGATAAGCAAACAGTGGTCCATCCAGACGATGGAATGTTACTCAGTGCTAAAAAGAAATGAGCTACCGAGCCATGAAAAGACATGGAGGAAACGGAAATGCATATTACTAAGAGAAAGAAGCCACTCTGAAAAGTGTGACTCCAATAATATAACATTCTGGGAAAGGTGAAACTATGGAGACAGTAAAAAGATCAGTGGTTGCCAGGGGTCACTGGGAGGAGGGATGAATAGACAGAGTACAGAGGTTTCCAAGCAGTGAAAATACTCTATATAATACATGTCATTA
Source organism: Rhinolophus sinicus (assembly GCF_036562045.2). NCBI lineage: Eukaryota > Metazoa > Chordata > Mammalia > Chiroptera > Rhinolophidae > Rhinolophus > Rhinolophus sinicus. The sequence continues at coordinate 1,969,268 of NC_133766.1, forward strand.
TACATCTGTCCAAACCCACAGAAGGAGCAACCTCAAGAGTGACCCTCGTGAACTGTGGACTCTGGGTCCATGACGTATCAATGTAGATTCATCAGTGGCAACAAATGTACTGTCTCTGGGGATGTTGGACGTGGGTGAGGCTGGGCACGGGTGGGGGCGGAGGTATATGGGAAGTCTCTGCACCTTCCTCTCAACTTTGCTGTGAACCTAAAGCTACTCTAAAATAGAAAATCTATTATTTGAAATGGACAATGAGGGAAAGCTGAAAACAGCCTGACACCTTTGCACACTGCTAATGAGAGGACGAGCTGGGAAAACCTCTCTGGAACGTACCTTAGAAAAAGATATTTGTTTCAAAAACAACCTCAAAAAGCCTGCCTTTTTGTGTATTGTTTCTCCTTGAACAGGATGCATTAAATCAATAGGGCAACTTAATATCCATGACCTGCTGACATTGAAACAATATAGTATAGCATCTTCCCCTAAAGTGTCTACAGAAACGTGTTATATCCACCCATGAGCAACAGACCCCATCTGAAAGCAGTGGAGAAGCAGGGCAGGTATTTCAAACAGGAGAGTGTGAGGGGACCAGATCTGTTTTACTACGGCAACAAGTCAGAACTGGGCGAGTTCAGGAAGAACTCGAGAGACCAGCGAGAGGCAACCAGTAAGGTCAGTAGTTTAGTAGCTGTTTCTCTGGAACAGAAAAAATAGAGCACATCCAAGAGACATTTCAGCGAAAAACCTACAATACACAGCTGTCACTTAAACACAGGCCATGGTTGAGAGGAAAAGGACAGGCAGGGGAAGAGAAACACACCGACCTGGCCGTGGGAGGGAGAAAAGTGGCCTTCCTGGCTATATTCTCCCAAACTAGCCCCTGTTCAAGGGCAGGTAAACCGTGACGAGGAGACAGAAGAAAGCAACGGCAGCGAAACGTGTGCTCACACCTTGAGTCACGTGGAGAAGGCAGTCAAAGTCACGGCCCCCTTTTTATGTACTTGACCCTCACCAACCAATGCCCAGGTCCTACCCCAGCTTAACGCTGTTTCCAACCTGATGTTCACTGATATCGGGACCTGCCCAGGCCCCTTTTGAGGCCATTAGAAGGAAGGAAGGAAAGACTCGAGGGAGGAAGAGAGAGAGGGAGGGAAGGGAGGAGAGAAGAAAGCAGAGGAAGGAAGGAAGGTCAGAAACCTTAAAACATGTTACCATGTTTCATGCTACAATCCTCCCTTCAGTGATCTAAGGAAATATTAAAATATGTATTATGAGGAGGGTCACCTAAGTGTTAACTATAATAATATAAATGGTGAAACAAATTATGCTATAATTCAGTTTCACAACCATAAAGCCATACTTACGGAGAGTAATATGGGAAAATGTTCACAACTTAGTGTCAAATGTATGTAGTTATAAGAATAAACATACAGTACCAATAAACAGACAAAAGACAGCTGCACAGGCAAACGCACAAAAACACACAGGAATAAAGGGGGGGAAACTAGAGAGAAAGACACCAAAATATGAGGAGTAATCTGTGAGTAGTGGAATCATGCATGATTTTCATTGCCTTTGCACATTTTAAAAACCTTCTAAATGTTCCCCAATGAGCATTTAATTACTTCATAATTCTGTGTCTCTGACCATTACGACATCGTAATGCTCAACTACATCGATCCCCCTGTTTTAAAGTTAACACACACAAAACATTGATAATTGGACTTCAGCAAAATTAAAAACTTTTGTGCATCAAAAGACATAATGAAGAAAATGGAAAAACAACCCACAGAATTGGGAGAAAATATTTGTAAATCATATAACTGATAAGCGTCTACTATCCAGGATATATAAAGGCTCTTACAATTCAACCCCAAAAGGACAAAACAACAAAAAGACCACACAATGAAAAAATGGTCGAACGACTTGAATAGACAGTTCTCCAAACAAGACATACAAATGGTCAATAAGCACATGAAAAGAGTCTCACCATAATTAATCATCAGGAAAATACCAAACAAAACCACAATGAGATACCACTTCACATCCACTAGGATGGCTATCATCAAAAGAAAATGGAAAACACCAAACAAGTGCTGGTGAGGATGGAGAGAAACTGGAACCCACATACACTGCCGGTGGGAATAAAAAATTGTATCACTGCTGTGGAAAATAGCTTGACAATTCCTCAAAGTTAAATACAAAATTACCATGTGACCTGGCAATTCCATTCCTAGAATACACCCAAGAGAACTGAAAACACATGTTCAAAGAAAACACATACCTCAATATTCATAGCAGCATTATCCGTAACAGCCAAAAGACAGAAACAGCCCACATGTCTGTCCACTGGTGAATGCTAAAGAGAATGTGGTACATCCATGCAATGGAATATTATTCATCCACAGAAATAAATGAAGTACTGACACGTACCACAGCACGGATGGACCTTGAAAACTTTAGGCTAAGTGAAAGAAACCAGACCTAAAAGACCACATACTGTATGAGCCCATTTACACGAAATACCCAGAATAGGCAAATCCACAGAAACAGAAAGCAGTGTTTTCCAAGGCCTGGGAGGGGAGAGAAAGGAATGTCTGCCTATTTGGTACAGGGTTCCCTTCAGGGATGATGGAAATGTCCTGAAATTAGATGGTGGTGATGGACCACTATGAATGGACTGAAAGCCACCGAATTATACACTTGGTTAAAATGGTAAATATCATGGCATGTGACGTTTACATCAACAATAATAATAAAACAACCCACCATGTCTCCTTAATACCTGGACTTTGAAAAGCCTCCTCCAGTGCTTTCCACCTGGTCTTTTCTGCTTTTTCAGTTCACACAGAATCACATCCTAATTCAGCACCCGAGTGCTGTACCTCCCAGATCGGAGGGGACCTTTGCGTGTCCACAGCTCAGTGTGGCCACGAGTCTCAGAGTGCTGACAAAAGAAGCTGCACATGGGAAGATTGAACGTGTCAGGCACGAGCCATCCACGGGACAGAGCAGTGCCTATGCCCTGCTCTGGGAGGAAGGGAGGTGGACACACCAGAGATGCTAGGAGCCAAAGGGTATTCGCAACCGAGGGAAGTGGGGGACCGTCATATTCATAAAACAACAATAAATATTAACGACGATGACGATCGTCTGGAGCCTCACAGGCAGGTGCACAGCGCTTTACCGGCTACAAAGCATCACTCAGATTTCATCATCTCCTACAATCCTTATGACAACCCTGTCAGAGACACAATTTTACACATCAGGAAAGGGAGGTTCGAAAGTGTCTTTCTTACACCTGGGTTTTCTGCCCCCAGATCCAATGCTCTTTTGATCTCCAAGTCAGCTGTTAAACCAGCTTTCTTCTTTGTACTGAAGCATAGTAGATAGTAAATAAATGTGTAATGTAAGGATTTGTGAGTGCCTTCGATGCCCCCAGCAAATAAAGGACTCATTCTAAGTTCAAAAGCAGCATCAGAAAATCCTCCTTACGTCGAGCTGACCGTCTCCGGTCTCTGCCTTTCCACTGAGCTGTCCCACTCCTCAGCCCCAGGTGGCCACCATGCTGTCATCGCGAAAACACCCCAAGGAGACTGCACAGCCCCAAGGGAACCCAAGGAAACTCACCCTACCACAGTGGTCCCAATCCCAGGGCCGCGACGTCCTCTCAGAACACTGACTCTGCCCCCAGAACCCGCCCCTCGCCTGACCGCCCCAGACCAGCAGTCAGCTTCTTGCTTCACTCAGACAGCCTTGCACCATCTGTATTCACAACTGACTTCGTGGACAGAACTGGAATTTCCAATGAAAGGATTCTGGCTTATTTTATTTTATTTCATTGTTTCCTTTTCTGTCTTTCGTAACAATGGTAACTAGAGGAGAAGAGGTATGCTTCCTTCCTGCGCTGTTCAGCTTAGCTCTCTATTTTAAAACATATATGTGTGTGTTTTCCAGCACTGCCGTTCACATGCCACCCAGCGGCCCCAAGGTGAGTGTTATCTGTGACAGCCCCACGGCCCTCGAATGGGCGAGAACTATGCATCCTCCTCTCTCAGTTAATTACCATTTCTTGCCTGTGCGTTGGATTTCAATAAAGTCTCTCTAATTACTTCAAATATCACTGCTCCCCCTCCCCTCTCTCCCGTGGCCTCCCCCCCCCTTTCTATGGAAGAGCCTGAGACTGATGAAGTCAAGTGCACCAGCAAGCCTCCGGCAAGCAGGGCAATGAGCAAAGACTTCTCCAAGTTAATAAGCCGGGAGAGTTAATAAATCCGACTTCCCCAAGTTAATAAACCTGGAAAACACTGTGATGACTCTTTTTACTATTATTAAAATATTGCCACTGTTGTTGTTGTTGCGCTGGCCCCACCGCAGCTTTCCTAAGATAGCCCCTCGCCCCTCGTCTGCTGCCGCCCCTCCCCTTCCCTCCCCCACCCCTCCCCACGGTGCAGCAATATTGTCAGTAATCCCAGAAGGGCTCCCAGCACTGCCCTGGTGGAGGAAGCAATATTGGAGCTCGTGCAGCCCCCGGTCCCTTCAGGCTCAGCTCTGCCCTTTTATATTACACACTCTTCAGTCAAATCCATCACCGCCTCCCAGATCTTTCCAGTAAGCTAGAAGAGGCTGGATGGAAATGCTGATTAAAGAAGCCGGAGGGTGGGAGGAGGGGACACAGGCAGATGAGAGGGGCGGGAAGGTACTGGGTTTTGGACATGCCTGAGCTGTCAGTGAGTCTGATTTCCATATGACGGCTTCGGGGCTCCATATTTCTCTGCAGCCTCTAAGCAATGCGTGGTTCTCTCGGTGCCAGCTGGGAAGACCGGCAAGTCAGGGCAATAGGGCCCACAACTGCTTTCCAGGCTCCTTTACCTGCTTTCCCTTTGAAGGAACAGCTCCGCCCATGAAGACAGCAGCCTGTAGAACTGGTCAGTGGTCTGCAGCGAGTGGAGAGGGCATCGCAGGACAGCAGAGCCTGGCAAGTCATCTAGGCCAACTTCTCTTTCAGGGACGAGGAAGAGGAGGCCCAACTGAGTCAAGTGAGTGGCCAGCTCGTTAAGACGGGACGTTTACTGGACACCTGGCCCTTTGACGTCCACACTGCTTTCTGCAAGCCATTGCATGATGCTCTTCCCAGGCTGTCTGCACTGCGTCCTGCCAACTCCCTGGCTATCAGCTCTGCACATTCTAAGTCCTCTCTTTGCCCCAGACTTCCTCAGGCACACGGGGCTCCCACACCAGTCACCAGTATCACGAGATACTCGTGACTGGGGGAGATTTTGTCCCCTGGGGGGATATGGCAATGTGAGAGGTATTCTTGATTGTCACAACTGAGTGTCCATCCAGTGGGGAGAGGTCAGGGGAGCTGCAAACCATCCTACAGTGGGCAGAGCAGCGCCACAAAGACCTACCCGGCCCAAACGCCAACAGTGCTGAGCTGGAGAAACCCTGCAAACCCAATCTGCCAGCGACGCCCTTCACATCTCCTTGCCAGGCAGCTGCAAACGCGGTCTCGAGAAAAGAACAGAGGTGGGCTTGGTGGGCTTGGAATCTCTGGATATGCCAGCTGAAATTAGGGGCCAGGATGCCTCCTTGGTTGGAAAAGGTGGGCAAAAGAGAAATAAGGAGAGGACTATGGGAAAAGACCACAGAGGGACCAACAGGAGAAAGAGGAAGCACCCCCAAGGAGAGAAGAGATTCCACGCAACACAGACCATGGCCCACTCTACCTTTCACATACATCATCCAGAACCATCCACAGGCCCAGGCCATGCCCCAAGGGACTGCTGCAGCAAACGGGACACCCAGAAAGAGCCCCAGGTCATCCTGACTTCAGGAGAGTCAAGCCTGACTTCAGGGAGAGCTGCTGAAAGCGCACGCTGACCTCTGGGTGTGCAGGACAACCCGGACGCAAGGTGGGCTGTGCGAGTCCTGGAGCTGAGCACCACCCCACAGCCCGTCCCAGCACCCACCCCGACAGACCCCAGACACAGGGCAGCCAGCCTCCCGAGCTCTGAACACTCCACACTTAGGAGTGCCCTCCCATTGACGCCTCTCCAGGCTGTCTCCCAGCCACGCGGGTCTGCGCACACCACCCACCCGGCCAGCCCCAGCACCTCCCACATTGCTTGCAACCCAAATCCAGTCCCTTTTCAAGGAGGTAGCTCCTGCCAGCAGGACGCTTTGGAAGGAGTCAAGTGTAATTAAAAGCTGTGAGAGCGGCATTGTCTCAGTCGTAAATCCTTCTCACTAAGAGGCCTTTCCTGGGGAATTCTCAAAGGTGGGGAGAGGCCAAAGCTGCCGCAGCCACCACCTCTGCTTAGAGAGTCCAACAAGGAACGTTAATGGAAAAATACTTCCATCTAATGTGGACGCCTGGAAACGGCGTGGTTTCATTCATTCTGGCTCCAGCGTCAAGGGGGGGAGGAGGGCGTGGAAGGAGAGAAAAGGAGGGGAGCATAAGGCACAAACTGGGAGAAAGAAAACTCATTAACCAGAACACCAAGCTGTGCCCTTATTTAGCTCGTTCTCACGATTTTACACTGAAAGCTGTGTATGCTGGTCAGTAGCCCACTGGGCCAAGTATGTCCTACTATGATTAACGCTGGGGACAGAGGACTCCCTCTTCTAGATGTCAGTCCCAGCTCCAGCAACACCCTGTCAGCATGGGATGGAAGCAGGGCACAGGGATGTGTCTGTTTCTTGTCCTGTCCCCGGGCACGGAGGCAGCCCACCCGCCGTGCAACCTCCAAGGGTGGACTGTTAGCACGTGGGCACAAGTCAGCTCAATACAAGCCCACGGGACTGGAAGACAGCCCCCCATTGTACCTCTGCCATGCTCCCACCCAGCCTGCACATCTGCCCCAGCCCCTGGCCATGAACCCAGCCAAGACTGAAACAGGTGAGTCACTCGGTGGGGCTACCTTAGGGCTTGTGCACCTGTGCCCACACTGGCTGGCATCCTGCAGGGGCACAACTCTGTGGAAGAGCCTCAGGAAGTGGACCTACAGCGAGATTCACCTCAATCCGGTTCAGTCACTCTCCCAGAGACAAGTAAGGCAGACCCTAATTTCCTGAGGAGTTCTAGGTTTCCTGCTGAATAACAAAGGGAAACACATGCCCCATCCCCTCCCTCTCTTGGGAGTCCTACCTTAGCTCAGACCCACATGGAAAGAACGAGGCTTCTGAAGACAATCTCAGCTTACAATGCAAGAGCGAAGAAGCAATGTGTGCTTGTGGGGCAGAAATCTCAAAATACAAAACTATGCTCATGACGGTCCCACGGTGCATCAGAGCCCACCTGGCGCCACAGGGAGGGACGGAGGGTACTGACCTGAGCACTGCAGGGTCTCCCCGCCAGGCAGATGTGCAGAGGAACATCTGGCTGGAACTCCTGGCTGGCTGTCTAAGCAACATGTCAGCAACCAGAAGCCCATGTGGGCAACGAGCCTGCCCTGGACCCGGAAGGCTGATGCCCACACAGAATCAAGGGAGTAAAAGTGAACAGCCCACTAGCGGGGAAAAGAGCCACGTAGGGGAGGCAGCGAGGGCTCACGCATCAAAGTAACTGCCCCAAACGCCCGACAGCGATGCAGGTGAATTGAGGGTAACAAACAGAGGAAACATAAACGTGGTGGAGTCTGACCGAGCAGGATCTGTCAGATGCCCTCTCAGCCACCTCTCAAAAAATCAAGTCCCATGGGAACATATAATAATTTATAAAGAGACACATTGAATAATCAAAATGTTATTGACAGGCCATGGCTGTCTCTAAGATGGACATAGTGTGTGTGTGTGTGTGTGTGTGTGTGTGTGTGTGTGTGTGTGTGTTGTATGTTCCGCCCAGCTGGCTCTGCTACTGATCAGCTGTGGGACTTTCACATACACAAAATGAGAAGATTGAACTCACAACAGTAGTATTATAATAACAGCTGACATGGAGCGATAACTCCATGCCAGAAATAACTCTAAGTGCACTCACTGCACTGAATTCACCCTCACAGCAAGTGTGGAAGGCAGGTAGGATTCTTCCCATTGGACAGATGAGGAAACTGAGGCATGGAGACAAGAACAAGGTTGGCAGTAAGTGGCTGAGTCAAGATCTGAAACGAGCTACCTCTTCCGGCAATGGCTGAGTCGCTCCTGTCAGAGCAACCCTTCCACAGATAACTAGAAACTCTAGCTGAAACAACTCTGTGAAGACACCAGGCAATGACCAAAAGCAGGCAGACTTTGAAGGGGAAACAGTATAGCAAAACGGGGACTAGAAGTGAGCCATTTTCCTGTTTTTATACCTTTTAGTCACACAGAGTAACTAGGAAACTCGGATGGAAAAAAACCAGTCTTACTGGCTGGAAGGACAAGAGGACAGAATTTAAGGCAACCACAGCAGCTAAAAATAACAGCAGAAACCTGGAAAGACGCAGAAAGGAGGAGCCCAAATCTATACATCAGCTCTGCCCAAAACTCTAGCTGGCCCCTGAACCACGTACATGCTGGGTAGACTCCAGGAGCCCAATTAAGTAAGGATCAAGGAATGGAACTGACACTCTAGCTGTCGCCCCCCACAGGGAAGACAGAGGTGCAGTTTGAGTTCAGCCAAGTTAACTTGCCCACTGGAAATTTCTTAAAATAAAATACAAATACTCTTTGACAAAACATAAGAATTCAGGTTCTCCCCAATGTATCACACCCAAGATACATGACCCAGACTCAAGAGAAAAGAGAATCAATAGAGACCACCCCTCAAATGACCCAGAGTTGGAATGAGTTGACCAAGATTTTAAAGCATCTATTATAACTATGCTCAAGGATGTAAAGAAAAATATGCTCAAAAAGAACGAAAAGATGGTAAGTAGCATCAGAGAAATTTAAACTATAAAAAAGAACCCAGTGGAAAGTCTGTGATAGCACTGTCTGATATGACTTTCCACAATGATGGAAATGTTTTCAATCTTTGCTCTCCAATACATTGCCACTAGCCACACGTGGCCATTGGCTACTTACAGTGTGGTCAGTGCAACTGAAGAACTGAATTTCTAATTGTATTCAATTTTAATTAATTTAGACGTAAATAACCCCACATCACTATTGGCTACTGTACTGGGCAAAGCAGCTGTAGCACTAAAATGTACAATATCTGAAATAAAATATTCACTGGGATGGTTTAACAGCAGATTGGAGATGACAAAGAAAGTGTTGATGAAATTAAATATAGATCAATAGAAATTGTCCAATCTGAAGAAGAGAAAGGAAAAAAAAAAAAAAAAAGACTGACAACTACCAAAAACAAAAACAAACAAAACAGAGGGAGAGAGCATATGTTTCAAGATTCTTACGTGTTATATGCAGTGGTACAATATTAACTCTCTAAGTACACTGTGAACAGTTAAGTATGCATGTTGTAATCCCAGGAGCAACCACTAAAAAATTAATAATCTAAAGAGGTATAGTTAAAAGCCAGTAAGTATATTAAAATGAAATTCTAAAAGCAAAATCATTCTATTAACCAAAAGAAGGCATGAAAGGAAAAATGGACAACATAAAACAGAGTGCATTAATAGAAAGCAAAAACAATAAAAATATTAAAATAGCAGACTGAAATCCAACTACATCAATAATTACATTAAATGTTAATGGACCAAAGACTTCAATTAAAAGAAAGAGGTTGTCAGAATGGATTTTTAAAAAGCAAGACTCATCTATATGCTGTCTACAGGAGATGTGCTTTAAAAATGAAGGGTAGAGTCAGGCCATCTGTGTCCTGTTTTTAACGATGACACTATCCATGACCTTTGAAGTACCTTCCATCTCGAAAATCCAGTAATTCCACATGTACTCATATGCATGTATGTGCATATATGCACTAGTCTATATACATATAAAACATACCAATATTGTTTATGCTCAGGATACAGTTATGGCAATTAATGGTCAGACTTCTGTGTGCCCAAACCCAGAGGACATGGCAGAAGGAACACTTTACCAGTTAACACCTCCGTCGCTGTTGATTTTGTTTCTCAATCAGAGTTCCTTCTGTCAGGTAAGCAGATGGAGTGGTCGTGTAACTGTGTGCAGGAAATCACTTCACTTATTCTTGGAGACCAGAGCTGTCCAAGAACTGCTTGAATTCAAATTTTCCTGGAAGAGATTGGCATGACCTTTGCACACAGCCTGGTCACTAGAGAGACAGCCTTTCCGGGGCTTTGCCCTACAGACAAGGAAGCTGTGACACAGTGCAAAGGATACTGGACTTGCCATTAGAAAGCCTGAGTCTCACTCCCATCCATACCACTTAGAAACCACGTGACATGGGGACCGTCAGTTGGCTGCTGTGGGCCTCAGTTTCCTCATCTGGAATGAGACTGTGGGATGAGTACTTGCTATAGTGTCTTGTGTTCCCAGGCTCTCGGGCTCTTCTCTCTTTGAGACTGTCAATGTCCATGGCCAGTAATGTTACACTGTAGCTTACAGTAAAACTTAGAAGGGCCAAGAGAAACTGTACGTGATTTTAAACAGAAAACACAAATTCCATGACTCTGAGCTCTCTCAGCAAAGCTGAAATACTCCCACAATGTGTGAATAAATTCGTGTCACAGATACATTTGAACGCTGGAGTATATGCCCACTCACTAAATTACTCCTAGCAAACTGATAAATTAGGGTCCATTCAGTGGCTTTGTTTATGAAAGATGATCCATACCTTCCTGTCTTGCGTACCTCTGAGAGCCTCCGTCAAATATAAGAGACCTGGGAGGCTGACACGTCTGTGACAGTCAAATGCATTATTTCATCCTGATGGCTGTAATCGAGTCAGGAAAACTCAGTGCAGCCTTCAGCTGCCAACACATGATCATAACTGTTGGCAAAGAAGGGCAAACATCAGCCGACTTCACAAATTTGCTAATTATTTTTCAGTTTAGGGTTAATGTAGCAAACAGTACCGGTGCCTGCCGCTTAAGTTTCTCTGTCAGTTCACATAAAACAACAATGTTGACGAGATTTTACCTGTGTTTTAAAGCTCCCGTCCTCAGAGCAAGGACTTCTTGCTCTCGATTTTCCTTTCTTGAATCGCGTGTGCGTTTTTACTTTACGAGGCAATCTGTCTGCGTTTACATCCTTTCCAACTAGTAGGTACATCCATTGAGAATTCTTAGAAAACTAATGCTGAGGTTTAAAAGTAATGAAAGAAACAAACCACTGGAATGAGAATAAAATGGCCCATATGGGCATAATCTACAATTGGCTGGCATCACTAAACATTAGTGAGCCAATTATTAGTATAATTAGGTGCCGACTATTGAGGAACTTTACTAGATGCTGTATAAACACACATAATCTTTAATCCCAATAACATATGTAAAGAGATCATTTCTGCCTTTTAGAATTAAGAAAATGGATTCTTCAGAGGTTGACTGGCCAAGTAACAGAGCTGGGATTTGAACCCTTGCCCATATTGGGGGGGAGGGGGAGGAGCATGGTAAGGGGCATGTTTGTCTTCTGCTGCCCATCCTGACAGTGTTATTATCCCCATATCATGTGTACCTAATACAGAACCCAGGGATTTGGATGGGGGCTCTCTGTTCCACTGGCCACGCCTCTCTTGAAATAATTTTACTCTTCTGTTGAGCATCTGTTTAATTTATGCCTCTAAGCAGTCTCTGCTAGATCGTGAACACATCAGTGCTGTGTTTTATTCAGTTTTACACGCTTGGCACACATAGGAACTTAATAAGTCTGTATAATGGTTACATGAGTGAATGAGTGATTTAATGAACCAACTGTTTATAAGATTCCATTTAATGTTGTAAAGATTTTGAAGGGTGTCAGATGGGCACATGTCCTATGAGGGAGACCACTTCATTCATGGACGGTGTAGATGCCTGACCACTGCAGGGTACACCTGAAGCTGAAGCTGAACAATACTGAATGTCAACTATAATTTAATATATACATATAGTCACGGGATATGGAGTCCAGCGTAGGGAATAGAGTCAGTGGAATTGTAATAGACACATACGATGTCAGAGGGGCAATAGATTGGGGGAGGGGAGTTGTCACTTCGTGAGGGGTCAAATGTCTATTACATTGCTTTGTACACCTTTTTTAAAAAAAAAGACTCCATTTCATTCTAAATTTGAGAAATCCACACAGAGCTAGGGAAAGCGCATTCCAGTTGCTCGTGTATTGCTTGAAATCTCTGGTTTCATTAAACACCAGTTTACAGGGATTAAACCCACATGTACATCTCATCCCTCTGAAATTGACTGGAACCAAGTTTTAAGAGAACCAAGTGTCAGCACTGGCGAGAGAAGTACCTAAGAATACCTAATTTCCTTAAAAACCAAGACTGCATTATCCCTTTTCTGATCCAGCCAGTCCGAGTCATCAACACAAGAGCGTCAGCATCCTGGCCACAGTGGCCCTTTTCTAGCTGGGGCTGGGCCTGTTGGAAAATGCAACCCAGTTCAGGAGAAAACCTGGAGAGGGGTTATCCATGGAATGGATGGACAGCTGCAGGCTGGTCCCAGTGGAAGTTGTGTCTGGAAGGCTCCAAATCTGACATTTAACAGTCCTGCCGCCAAATGTGCAGACAGGCTCCCAGAACCAAAGTCGCCAACAGCAAACTCTGGGAACCAGAAAGGAGGAAAATGGACGTTTGTCTGCCTTTTGGTCCTCCTTCTGCTGGGGAAGGACAGCTATGCCACCGGGACAATGGTGCAGCTGAGATGGACAGGAAAGGACGGGGCAGGACAAACGGGAGCGGAGCGATGAGTGTGCCCCAGCAGCGTTCACACGCAGAAACACACAGGCGGCCACCAAATCCAAAACACTTCCTTTAAAACCACAGGCTCCATAAACAGCTGACCACTGAAAGCTGCCTGGAGGCTCAAGTATCTAGCAGGTGGGGACTTGTTTTCCAAGAGCTGGTTCAACAGGACAAACTGAGAACTGTGACCTCACTGGGGTGTGAACAGCAGAACTCAAGCAGCAGATGGTGTGATTTAGTGGAAAGGCCATTGGACCAGGCGTCAGCGGCTGGCGACAGCATCCAGCTTCTCCCTTCGCCAACAGCAGGACCTGGGTAAGACCTGAACCTCTCTGAGCCTCAGTTTCCTCAACTACAAAATGCAGGGGGTGGGGAGTCTCTCCTTATGTAATTTTTTAAATATGCAGTCATGAGTTCCAGTAGAGATGATACATGTAAAGGCTCTTTGACATTTGAAATAGATACATTTTTCTCAACACAGCCTTTTATGGCATTCTCTATGGACAAGCTTTGTTCTATATGCTTTAGAATGTTCTCTGAAAGTGCCCCTGTGAGGTTGGTACTATCATCATCCCCATTTTGGAGAGAGGAAATGGCACAAAGGAAGACCGTTGCCCAAGATAACACAGCTGGGAAGCCGCTGAGCAAGGATTTGATCCCAGACGCTGTGGCTCCAGAGTGCGCGTTCTCAGCCATTGCACTGTGTTGAGTTATTGCACACGGCTCCTGAGAATGTGCATTCTTTTACTCAGATTTTAAACAGCAGCAATAACAACACCCAAGTCTGTATAGTTCTCCATACTTGACCAAAGGGCTTTTCGTGTTTATTATCTTATGTAATTCTCACACTAACCCTCTGAGATTGTTTTGATTCCATTTCTTTGTATAGATGAGGAAATTGTGGTGGGGACATCTCTTGACCATAGGCCATGTGTTTCAAATTATTTTTCCAGCAATAGAGGAGAGAGTGTGCAGTACCCAGGCCATTTCCAGCCACCTGTCTAACCCCTTCCATCTACGGACACAGACGTTTGAAATGGGAGAGCCCAACCAGTAACAGAGCACAAAGGAAATAAAACCCAGAAGAAAAGGGGAATCGTGGCCAGCCTCGCCTGCAGATAAACAGGGAGGCTCCCTCCAAAGTGATATCGGCATTCTGCCCCAAATTGTCTTCTTTACTGGTCCATTCTAGGGCTAAAATTCTACTGTGAGATAGTCATTCCTTCGACTGAACACCCTTCCCGTTAAAAAAATATCTTTGGAAGAAAGCCACATTATTAAGTACATCCCAACCTGAGTTATTTCGTAATATCCTCTCCAACATGGCAGCTAGCTGAGAGTGGGCTCTAGCCTACACACCGGGCAATTTGATATTCAAAAGGCCATGAGATGGGTTTAGCGCATGAGATAAGCAGGAAGGTGAGGCTGAGATCCTAAAAATGGGGTTGGAAAGTCAGTGCTGTGTTTGAGTCCAGGAATCCAGGGGCACAGAACCCCAGGAGCAGGACCACGTGACACGCCAGCCAGAGACATGCGGGTGGGGTCCTCTGGAAGCTTCTTCCCTTTGGGGTCCCAAAGTCCCCCTGGTGGCATTGCCAAGTGGTTTTCGTCTCTGATGTGCTGTGCCGTGTCTCTGGGAAGACGGCGGTTGTCACTGTGTGGACAGGGAAACCCTGTCACAGTGTAAGGGGGGCAGGAGGGAAGGGGTGAGGGGAGCCAGCAGCACGGGAGGAAACTCCATGGTTAGGTTAAAAAGGATTTATTCCACTGTCAGAACCAGAAAGCTTTCCCCAAGAGCCAGCTTTAAGGTGGGAAGACTGAAATGACAGAGGGGATGGGAGGTATGAAGAAGGCTCCTTGGAAAGGAGGCTGAAATACAGGGGAGAGCAGCAGGCAAAGGGCAGGTGTGGCCGTAAAACCCACCTCTGGACTGTGCCGGGCCAGCAAAGCCTGGATGATGAACAAAAACTGGGTTCCCGTCTTTCTGCTGGGTCCCAGATGAAAGGGTCCCCAAAGCCACCTGCCTCTCCAGGGCAAGGGCAGAGCCCTTGCCATCCCTGGTTCTCCCCAGGGACGGAAAACTTTACAAGCTACACCTCCCCCACTCAACTGTCCCTTCCCTTTTCTGGGCCCCAATGTGTCCCCAAAGACATCCACCTCTTCTCACCCTGGAGCTGGGGGCCCCAGGCCATGCTGGCATCAGCCCCCACTCAGGTCCAGGCTGTCAGGTCTTCAAACAAAGACATATTCAGACCCTCCTATGGAGAGAGACGGGATGTTTCTAGACCCAGAGGGAGCTGGCCTTAATCTGCTGCGCAGTGAATGACAACAATGCGAACAATGAAAATATGGTTTGGGGGCGAGTCCCCAGGAGCCCAACATTTTGGTGTTTAAAGGAACTTTAATGAGCTTAAGAGGCTAATCTGGAGTTGGGGGGGGGGCAGTTTTGTTTCATTTTGTTTTGAAAAATCCTTTTAAAGACCCCTGAGGCTTGATAGGGAGGATGCAAGAAAACTGTGACTCCAGGAATGGCTGTGGTGTCACTGAAGGGGGGTGGAACGAGCAGAGGGTCCGCTCCAGCGACCCCTCCCTGCTCCTGGCAGCAGCCCAACCTGGGGCTCCCGAGATAAAGGGCGAGAGAAGAGCAGCGTTCAGAGAAGCAGCAGAAAGTTGAGAATGGGGGATGTGTCTTCCCTATAAGAAAGCTAGCCAGACTTCTCACCAAATGACTCCTGCTGGTGACAGCCACAGACCCAGGCACTTCTCGGACCCACCCCAAGTCACCCACCTGCAGTGCAGCACATGAGCCAGGATCCGCTGAGGAGCCCAGCGTACTCAGGAAGCTGTGCAGAGGCCCCTCGTGGGCACCCAAGAGTCATGGCCAGGGGTCGTGCCAACCTGAGAGTAGCACCCTCCTCAGCTCGTGAGCTGAGGAAGCCCTGCTCCAGGAACGAAGGGAACAGTGCATCTGAAAGATCCACTCATTTCCTCCAAGTGAGAAAGTCAAAAGAGGACTGACGGCCCCTAAGGATGGCTGGGAGAAAGTGAGGCAGCTGATGAGATGGTGTGTGAGTAATATCTGACACTCGCAAGAGCCAAGTTAATAGAATTCCCCAGGACACAGGGGACTGGGGTTGGGGGGGCCAGGATGGGATGGGGCCCGCTGAGATGTCTAGATGTAGCACGTGGTCTGTTCCCAGCAACACTGGGGCTGAGGATATATTTTTACATGAACAGAGTTTAACTGGGCCTGTCAGACCAGGTCATCCAACCACAGTGGCCAGATGTATCAGGGCTTGTCTCTTATATGGGCAACGAGGGTAAAACAATTAATAGGGTGCGAGACAAGGAGACCTGGAGAGACAGAAAAGGGCGTCATGGTCACTGTCACCCAAACATAGGACCCCGAACTGGAATCTTGAAAGGCTGGAAGAGACCAAACCCTCTCACGTGACTTCAGTCCACAGACTTGGAAAAGCTCAGTCCATTTTGTATTTTTAGCTATTATGACATTATGGTGCCATCATGGGGAATCTGGCAGCGGTTTCATTAAATTCTAGATCAGCCGGGCATGGCAGCCAGGTGACAAGCCCTGCAGATGACGTCTCGCCTTGGTTCACCACTGAAAGCACAGCACAGAGGCAGGTTTTAAAAGCCCTTTTTGAACTACCCAGACGGGGCTACTTGTGATGGGACAGGTACACCCCCAAGGTGGGTGACCGAGGAGGGCCACAGTTTCATCCCCTCCATAATGTCTCCACAACAACACGTCAGTTTCTGCCACCTTCCGATTGCGGCTGCGGTCTCACGCCAAAAAAAACTTAATCCCTACCCTAAGTCGTATTTTATTTATTTCCAGGAGCATGAAAACAAACATGTAGCAAGATTACAATGCTGCCACCTCCTTTTCAGCCAATACAGCTCTAATCCTCCTGCTAATTAATGCCACGCAGGGCCACGGCGATTTTATTAATTTCATCTTGGTTAAAAATATAGAGGCAGGTGATTGTGCTTTACTAAAATGACAATTTGACATTTGGAAGGTGTTCGCTTCGTTTCAGCAAGACGGTTGGCGAGATTTCCTTTCATACGTGACAACGAGACACAACGCTGCAGCCCATACTGGTCAATGACAACGTAACTAATTCTACTTGTGAAACATTGACTGACATGTCCCACATCGTGCCGGTCAAAGAGAAGACGGAGAACACGTAAATCCTACGAGGTGCCCAGCCAGTTTCTCCATGGTCCCCAAGAAGAGGAGCAAAGGACCAAAGGGCCTCTTTTCTCCATCCTCTGATGATATTTTCTCCAGAACTTTTTCCACACTTTACTCCTAAAATTACCAATATCCACAAAACCAAATCTGAAAGGCTGCGGGCAACACCGTTCCACGTGTCGCTAAGAGCCTTTCAGGGGAAAAAAACACAGACAGCGTATTCCTGGGGAAAGACGGGCACCCTGGAAACTGGCCGGGCCCTCCCACATAGGACCTTCTCTTCTGCTCAGAAGGTGGGAGAGACACTCCCACACCACCCCCAGCCCTCCTTCACTCACCCTGCAAGTGGCTTCACTAAGAGCTCCCCTCTGACACTGTAAAAGGCATTTAAAAATCCATGTTGGAAAGATGTAAAAAAAAAAAAAAATTGAAAAGCGTTAAAATAGAGTTAAGTTCTCATAGTTAAGGCAGAATTTGTTTCTGAGTCTTGGGGGGTATGTTGCACTGTCTCCCCACAGCTCATTTGATAGAACTCAACAATGACATTTTGTGTATGCGTGGACTCTAAGAAGCTCTAAATGCTAAATCCTTGCCCACTTTCTCACTCCTAAACACCCCCAAAATTTCTTTGACCGTGAAAAATAAGTAGCCGATAATATAATAAATGGAATTGTTCTCATTAGAGATACGGTACCTGTTCATGACCTCCAAAAATGTCCCCGAATTAAGATGCAACAATGAAGAGACCCCTCTAAAATCAATCAACAGTGTTTTGGTTCATACAAAAGTCATAAATAAGAAAGCTGAAGTCAAAAAGAACAATAATCTATCACTGAAATCTGAAGAGCAGAAGCAGCCCACTGGCCAGGTGGATGACAAAAGCCCCAAAACTCTACAATATGTAAAATCAAACTGGATAAATAACTTTTCTTAGTGTGCACCATTTATGGGAGAATCAAGACTCCCACGGGCCTACTCTGAAAAGCAACGTCCATCCCTAAGTCCCAGCACACTGTTTATATCTACTCCTGCTAAGTATCTGATTTTATTTCAGAATTTTAAGTCTGAGACGCCAAGAAAGTTCTACCCAGGGACCAATATATACATATAAAAGGAAACACCTCTGAGCAAGGACTGTTTCCAATCACCTTCTAAATAAAAAAAAGAGATAAGTCGGGCTGCACAGACACACCACAGCCCGTGGACGGCGGGTGTTCCAAGTGAAGCCCCCCTGCAATTTAACACAGACATCAACTGATTATCTAGCTGAGTCTGATTTTTATATTCCTTAAATTTTATTATGCCAGGAGCGGGGCCAACAAAAGATAAAGTGGAGCAAAAATGGAACAATTACCTCTGTAATTTCATCCGTGGGCTCCTTTTATGAGGAACCGCGTGCCCAATTTTGATCTCCAAGTCATGTCACAATCATAAAACCAAACTAACTCCCCTCCCGACGCCCACACACCCAACCTACCTTGATAAAATGCAAACTTGGTTCATTACGGCCCTAATAGACTCATTACCTCCGCCATGCTCTCCCAGGGGCTGCCAATGAGCAGATCCAGAAAAAGACACGATGGAGAAAGCGCCGAGAGAGATATACCCTTTGGCCCCCTTCCGTCCTTCTCTTCACAGAATCAGTCTGCTCCGAAAGAGAGAGGAGACATGGACAGGCCCTCGGAGGAGAGGAGAGCTTTCCCAAGGCCTGCGATTTGCTGATATGTGGGGAGTTATGATGTTGCGAGAACAGCCCTGATGACAGGACCGCCACCCCACACCGCTCCTAGGATGTCCGGAGCAATCTCAGCGGTAATGAGAAACCTCGCGTGTGAGGGGAGAGGGCCCTGCCTGATGCACTGAGCCTCCAGGCACATGAAAGACACAATATCAACTCGAGTTAACGGTGGGATCTGTTCCAGAAGACTTAATTATCTATTGTATAACCACATTCCTCTTACTCAGCAGCCTCTTCTGTCTCGAACTCAAGTCCAATTCCGACACTTGTTTGGAGCAAATTTAGGGAAAACGCCAAACTAACCAGATCACAGAGAACTTAATGAGGAACAACAGCTATATAGCCCGAAATCCCCGAGGCTGGAAAGCATTTGGGGTGTCTGCTAACTTTCGGGAACGTGCTGGACAGCTGTGTCCAGTTTTGAAACACGCACACCCCCGCCCCCAGCACCCTGGTGTGTGCCCCCATCGGTTCTCTGAATGTGTCATCCCACCTCACTAGTCATATTTCTTGGATGACGTGTCACGAACAATAAAGGTCGCCTCCAGTTCTTAACGTCTGGACATTCACAAATCAGTTTTCTCCACTCCAGCCTTAAACGCTTATTTGTTTTGGATGATCAGAAGATAAATTTTTCCTAAGGGTGTCATAGTGTATGAGGCAAATATTTAACAAAACATCCTGAGGGCTTCAAATGAATGGCCGTGGGCCTAAGATGCCACTGTCAATTCCATTTTTTTTAATTAGACAAATTTGGTGCTTGACATAGAGAAGGTGTAACACCCAGTTGATAGAGTGGAATTTTCACTTTTTAACTGGCTGCCTGACGCCATGAATAGGCAGCTAATAATTCAAGTGCAAACCTACCCCCAAACCAGCAACACACGCACAAATGACTAAAATGAATATGATAAACTCTCCTTGTTGATATGACGTTTATGACCTTCACCGAAGACTGCCCATAAGCGATGTGGTTTTTTCATTTTCATGTGCAGAAAGAGCATTTGAATTGCATGCATTTGGGGACACAAGGGCACTTCCTGAATGTTCATTTTTTTGATTAAGTGTTCCACAATCCACCATCGCCATCGTCCTACCTCTTGAACTTCCCTGGCATTTTCCCCTCCATTTGCCTTGGCAGGGCCTCGAATTAAAAAACAAACAACAACAACACACACACACACAAAAAAGAAACAATCCAACGCAAAAAAAAAAAAAAAAAAAAAAAAAGCCAAATAATTTTTACAAATGTGCTTGTTAAAGAGTACAAGAGCTCTGCGTGACTGTTTCACGACTATTGTCTAGAACTGGACTGGTCCCTCTAGAGGAGAAAACCTGGTCTTTCTGGATAGCTTTTATCTAGGACCTCGTCCTAGACTCTCAGTAGAAGAGGCTTTCAAGAAATACTTGAAAGTCAGGAGAATGTTGATGCAAAAAGTCTGGATTGTACGTCCCCTGAAGGCAGGCGGAGACTTTTCCTCACTAGCCTCTGGTCACCCAGCCAGTGACCTGCACTTAGAAGCTTGAGCTTGCTGATAAGGGAGTTTGTCTTGAGCGTAATTTTAACACAAAGAAACAAACAAACCTCTCCTTTTTTCCTACAGCAATACCATGCCAACTAATACCATTATGATCGAATAAATTAAAACCCCATTTTATTGTAAAAAGAATGAGATTGGGATGGGGAATAGAGGAGAGGGGAAGAAAGGAATAAAATTAATCTGAACAAAACAACAACTGACAGGCTGGGCACAGACGAGAGATGACAGTGTGCCATGAGGAGCTAAGCGTCCAAGCAACTCCTGGTGGACATGTGTTTCCAAAATATATGTTGAAATTAAAATGAAAAACCCTCACTGTCCCATCCCCACCTCTCTGAGAAATGCTGCTTACACTCCTCTGTAAAATCGTCCTGGTTCTGGCCAACAGCTGGCAAATTGATCCCTGCAATTTTCCCTCTGCAGAAAGAGCTTTGCAGAAAGAGAGGAGAAGTGACTAAGCCGCCCAAACCGCCAAAGCTGGAGGGGCTGACATGGAAGGGACGTTGTGTGAAGGACCTTAGGACAACTGTTTCTTCTCCTCTTGACACAGCCTGACTTCCTTAAAGAAGACTTGACCGGCCAGACAGCTGTGTTGACCCTTAAGCCTTCTTTGATTCGTGATTTTTTTTTTTTTTAACAAACAGAATAGAAATTCAGAACCCAAATCCTTTCCTAAGCTCCACTACTTTTGCGTTTGCTAGTGTCAAGCCAGGAGGATGTGGACATTTCAGTTTTCTATAAGCAGAAAGGTAAAGATTGGGTCTACACAATCCCAAAACCTTCAGTGGAAAAGCAGGAGGGGGGGAAAAAGCAAGTAATCAACCAGAAACTTTATCCAGAGGTGAGACTTGAAATTGTATGGGCAAAAATCTACTGAATGAGCTAAAAATTGCAACTTTCATCCAGATACTATAGCAATAAACAGACAATCAAGAACAGATACAGGCCTCTTTAAAAAAAAAATGTTAGCCATAATTACCCCTTTGGGAAACGATCGTGCATTTTCACTTCTTTATACTTTTCCTGTATTGTCCAACTCATCTAAAATCAAACATGTATTTTCATTTTATGCTGGAAAATGTAAAGTTATCTTTTCAAAGCAAATAGAAAATGCCCAGTGCTCTCTCCACATGGGGGTAAATTCAAGTATATGATCCTAAAACAGCACTGAGTAGCAGACAGAAGATTTTGTGTGTGGTCACTAGAACTAAAAGCTTTGTCAGTTTTTAGTAAACCTGACAGCCCAGGCGGGGCGGAAAAGAAGATTTTTCTGTTCTTCCTCCGTGCTTGTTGTTACATGGAGACTTCTGCACACCCCCTTTCATTGTGTGTTTTTAATAACACGATGAAAACGGCTTTTCGCGCACAGTAACCACCGCGCCCCTGATTATCCTCACAGACTGCTGTCCCTTTCATCCACCAGTGACAAATGCGGGAGTCTCCTGCGCTCCGGCGCCCACTCAGGCACACGGACCCGGTCCCGATGTACAAAAGCAGGGGCCTGGGTCTCCGCCGCTTTTCTTTCCTTCAATACCCTCCACGTCTCTGCGAAGTCAGTGTCCCGTTAATTAGCCGTTTGGACAAGGAGAGCGGTTCTCCCCTGAGCTCCTCCAAGCAACTCCGGGCCTGCCTGGCAAGAACCAGGAAACCCTTCTAACCCACTCCCCGGCCTCACCCAGGCTTTAGGCATTAGAGAAATCTAGACTCGGAGTCATCCACTTTCTGGAATACCTGCCGCCTAATTCTCCTCGAAACACACCCACGTCCACATGTGGATGGGGAAACTGCCCCTGCGACGCGGCAGAAAAGCACAGGGAGGAGGAAGCAGGGAGGAGGCCCAAGATGCGGCCGCCGGCTGCGGGGCAGGCCCCAGCCGCTGGCATAACAGCCCTGCGCCCGAGGGTTTGGAGAAACGGGGAAGGGAGGGAAGAACGGAGAACACGGCGAGAGAAAAGGCAAACGGGGGTGTCCGCCCGGAGCTCAGAGGGGCAGCAGCGCCATTTCTGAGCCTGATCTGCCGGGACCCCAGGGGACAAAGGCAAGCGGCGGAAACGGGCGCACAGGGACCAAAGCACAGGGATCGACATGGCCTCACCGCTGGGCAACAGCGCGTGGGGGGCACAGACAGGTGGGTAGGCGAGTGGGAACCAGCGAAGAGACGGGCCACAGGCAGCCCGCAGGGCACCCCCAGAGGAGGGGGAATGGGACAAGCTTGATGGGGCCCACAGAGGAGCGTCCTTTTGGAATGGCCCAGTCGGGGTAGAGGCCTCAGGGATCGAAAACTAGGGGAGTCGACCACAGAGAGGAGCCCTCGTGCGTCTGCGGAGCGGGCCCTGGTCACAGCACAGTTCTCTGCCGCCGGGGGTCTGGGGTGTACAGGATATGCAGAAAGGGCGTCAGGCGGTTGCCTGCGGAGCCTTCCAGAAGCCGACGCTGGTTAGGGAGAACAAAACCTCGGGCGCCCGAGGCTGTGGGGCGCGGGGCGTCGCGGACACTTACTTCTCGTAGTCATACTTGCAATAGAGCTTCTTGTCCCGGTAGAAGCACGTGGTCTCCAGGGGCTCTTTGCAGGAGGTGCAC
Source organism: Rhinolophus sinicus (assembly GCF_036562045.2). Lineage (NCBI taxonomy): Eukaryota > Metazoa > Chordata > Mammalia > Chiroptera > Rhinolophidae > Rhinolophus > Rhinolophus sinicus. Next base: position 1,992,115 of record NC_133766.1, read on the forward strand.
TGCACGCACTGCTCGTGCCAGAAGCTGTCGTTGAGCCGCAGCAGAAACCTGTCCGAGATGACCCGTTGACAGCCCTCGCAGACAGACTTGGGGCTCACCGCTCTGCCTACAGAAGCAACAGACATTCGCTGGTGAGCCGCGCGGGTCAGGTGTCCCCGCCACCCGGCCGGACCCGCTCGCTATCACGCACGGCGGTGGACGTCCCCGCGCCGCCACCGGGGGAAGCCCCTTGCTCATCAACCCAGATGAGATTTGGAGAGAAAAATCAAATCAAGTGGCGCTGCTAATTAACAGGGAAGGTTTAAATTCTACCAGGGAATGGAGAGGAAATCCGTAAGTGGCTTTTAATTATCAGCCCGACCAGGCTTTGAGCGCAAACCTGCGCACATCCTGCAAAATCACACTACAAATAAATCTGTGCTGCAGTTTTCTCGCGTAATCATGAAATCACTCACTGGGCTTGTCTCTACTGGCTATTCTTAAAACTGAGTGTGTACAAAGAATTTGGTTTTGTCTTTTGATAAATGCAATTGTTTTGTTTTTTGTTTGTTTCTTTCTTTTTTGAGGGAAAACTTTTCTTTTTTTCCTGAAAAGTCCCATGCGTACAGATAAATACCATCTCCCCCCAGGCAAACTCAGTACCGTTCAAACCAATGAACCCCAAACTGCTGCGGCTTGGCTAGTTTGCAAATTGCAGGCGGGTTTTTCATAATTAAGAAGCATCAAAATAAAAGTGACGGGGGAGGGGAAAACAGTCAAGAAACGGGCTCGGAGATGCCGCTGAGCGTCAGGCTAGGACTCAGGGAAGCCTGCCGGCTCCAGGGCGAGGGAAAGCGAGGCCGACCCCAAACCCACTCAGCGCCAGCAGCGTGCTCCTCTCTGCCCTGCTCCTTGGGCTCGTGTTTTGTTCCTTTAGTTTGGGGGGGGGTGCTTTTGGAGGGGGTGGGAGGACGCTTGACCGCCTTTGTTGGCACATTTCACAGCTATTTAAAGCAGGCCTTGTCCCCCGGTAACAATACCCTTGCGCGTGGTGTCCCAAAGGGCCTGACCCTTCCCCATTTCCCTCCTACAGCCCTGTCGCTTTCCCCTCGGGGGACCTGACCACCGGCTAGTGAGCAGGCCGGTCGCCTTGGAGCGGCGGCAGGGAGGGCCTGGAAGAATGGCTCTCAAGGTGAACATTCTGTACTCTTTCTGCTCGGTCTCGTGGTCTAGATGTGACCCCGGAGCAGCGCAGGGCGACCACGCCGCCCCTCCAAGCGGAGGCTCGCGCCCTGCTCCTGGGCGCTGCCATCCCGGACCCCGCGCTCCTCCGAGGTCTCCCGGAGTCGGGAAGTTTGCGAAAGGGCGGCTGGAAGAGGGGAACGCAGTGAGCGCGATTTTGTTTTATCTGGGGAGTTGTGTGTGTGTGTGGGGGGGGGGGGCTCTCGATAAGGTTTCTCCAGCCGAACAGTTTCCTCTGTGCCTTCACTTCGCTCTAGCGGTTCCCAGTGTCGGAGAGAGGCAAGTGGTTTAAAGGACAAAACGAAAATGCCTCTGCTAAAATAATCCGAACACCCGCTGCTCAAATTTGAAAGGCACCAGGGTGGGGGTGCGGTCCGGGCCTCGGCTCCGGAGCCCCGCGTGCGGACACTCTGTCCAAGCCTTGGGCGCGCCGCTCCTCCACGGTCGCTGCGAGGGGGCTGGGGAACAGGGGGACCACCGGCCGGAGCTCCGGCTCCAGTTAATTAAAGCCGAGGCCAGGGCCCACAGCGCGCGGGCTAATCCCCGCGCTGCGCTGCCCACCTGCGGGAGAAAAGTCCCGCGGCGGGACCAAAGCCGAGACCCGGGCTGAAGTCGGGGGGGCGCTCCGAGCTCGGCCTCGGCCACTCGCCCCTACACCGCCGAGAAGAGGGCGGCATTTATGAGACGCCGATCAGCTTCCTGATTAAAAACCAGCCCCGGGTGTTTTTAATCACTTGCCACTCAGACGCATGCGAGCAAGCTCCACCGGCCCTCGCGACTTTGGGGAATTCGGTGCCCTGCGCGGGAGGCCGGGGGCGGCTGATCGAGCTGGGGCAGGAAGGACCCCAGGGACTGACGGACAGACAGACGGGGAGAGGACTCAGCTGAGCGCAGGAAGACGGGCGTCAGCTCCCCTGTCGCCCACCGGGTCCTAGCGGACTGGGCTGCAGAGCTGGTCTGGCGGAGAGCGGGTGCTCCCGGGGCGCGTGGCCGAGCACTCACCCAGCAGCGAAGAGAAGGAGGCCGAGGTCTCGATGGCGCTTTGGAAGTTCTCCTCCATCTTCAGGCCGTCCAGCATGTTCGGGCCGGGCCGCGAGGACCTACGGAGGAGAGGAAACGGCGCTTCTGGCGTCCGTGCCCTGGGGGACGCGGCCGCCGCGCTCCTGGGAAAGGCCGGAGGGAGTGTCCAGAGTGACCAAAATGAGCCGGAGGATAGAGGCCAGCCAAGAGGAACGTGGGGTGGGAGCAGAGGCTAGTCACGGCGAGCTGCTCCGACTGATCTGACTTCACTCGAAGTCAACGCGTTATGTACTTAGGCCTCCGCCCCCCAACTGCGTTTCTCCTTCCCTGCCCCCCACATCCCCACCCTGTCCCAGCCCAGGGTTCCCATCCCGGCCCGACTCCGCCCAGCCTCTACTGCTGTGGACCCTAGGGACGTCTCCGCGGTACCCCGCTCCCGGGGTGGGATGGGGGGAAAGCGTGGTGCCCGCCTCGCGGCCGGGCCCGAGCACGCGGGGCGACGAGCTCCACAGCCTGCGCGCGGACAGTCCCGTGCGCCCCTCACCTGCCCAGGTCAGGAGGGCAGAGCAAGCGGCCGGGACTCCGGGCGCGCGGGGCGTCCTCCCTCCGCCGGCCGGTGCCGGGAACGTCTGCAGGAGCGGAGGAGTCGTCTCGGGGCGGAGCCGCGCCGGCCCTGTGCACTCTTGGCTGCATTTCAAATCAACTTTCAGAAACGCGCCCGCCCGAGCTGGAGCCCAGCAGGGGCAGCCTCCCTTACCTGACGGGCGAGCTCGCTCCGCGGCTGGAGCCGGACGAAGCTGCGGCCCGGGAGGCGGAGGCCCTCGAGGCTGCAGGAAGCGGCCGCCCGGCCCCGGCGCGCCCGGGAGAGAGCCCGCTCCTCGGCGCGCGGGCCGGGCTGGGACGTGGCCGCCGGCGCCGGCCTTCTCGGGACGTCCTGCCCGCCGGGTCGCTCCTCGGGGGAAAAGGAGTGGCCGCTGCTTCTCCGAGACGGGGAGGGAAGGCGGCGGCCCAGGGTCCTGGGTGCGAGTCGGGCCCTGTCAGCTGGGGCGGATCCGGCTGCTCCGCCCGAGCCGCGGCTGCGTGCGCGGCGGAGGGAGGGGTGGGGAGCGCGGGGAGGGGGCTGGAGCGCGTCCCGCCGAGGGGCCGCCGCGCTCCCGTTCCGAGCCGGCTGCGCGGCCACCGCGGGGCGCGCCCCTCCGCCGCGGAGACTTCCCGGGCGCGCCAAGTTTCCTCCCTCCACGTGGAACCGCCACCTCCCGGCGCGCGGGCCTTCGCGGAGCTCTCAGCGCCGCCGGTGCCCCGGCCACTCTCCGACCGCCGCAAGTGAGAAAGCTCGCAGCCCTCACCCGGGCCGCGCGCGGGGCGCCCCCAGAAGCTACCTGCCGCGTGTGGTTGTGGCCCCTGCAGCTCCGAACTCCTCACACCCCGCCTTCATCACCCGCAGGCTCCCTCGAGCGCCCAAGTTGGGCTCGGAACCTTTTCAGACCGAAACCCGCTCGCCGATGGGGTGTGCAGATGCCATAGGACCCCCTGCCGAAGCTTGAATCAGGCTCCTGCTAGAGACTAGGTGGGGTCTGACCCCAGACGAGGAGCCCGCGGTGACACGGAGCAGGAAGTCAGCTAAGGGCACATTCTTAGGGAGCCAAGTATCCGGGTGAAATGTCAGCTCCCTGCACCCCTACCCTCAGCTTGCGGTGGAAGCCCCTCCAGGCGCGGGCACACGGCCTTAATCGGCCGCGTATCCAGGAGGCCAGCACCGCGCCTGGCCCCAGGGGACACCGATAAATCACAAGGCTGCCGCACATTTATCAGACACTCATGTTGTGCCCCGCGGGGTTCCACAGTTAACGCATTTAATCTTTCCAACAACCCCATGGGCTGCGCACAGCTTTCACCCCACTCCTACAGGTGAGGAAAGCAGAGCAGAGAGTGCGCCTGAACACCTCAGGCAGGGCCGTTCGCGTGGATTCTCAGGGCCTCTCAGTTCCTGGACTGAAGGGGACTGAATTAGTCACCAGGCAAAGTAAACCTGAGCAGGTGAGAAGGCACAGAGCAAGTGTGTTCTATTACCTTCTCCCAGGGCAAGACCAGGTCCTTATTTTAAAAAAAGAGAGAGAGAGAGAGAGAGAGAGAGGGAAAAAAAGGTGCTGGCAGCATTTGATCCAATGAGCTCGGGCATGGCGCCCACACTCGCCACTGTAAGTGCGCGGAGCCCGCAGGCACAAGCCAAGCACTACAGATGACTTCAGAAAAACACGGGGAAAGGGCTAAGAGTTTAATACTCTACATTTGGGAGCTGCTTTATACTTTGCAGGGTCCTTTCACAGACGCGATTTTGCTTGATCTTTATAACAAACCTGTGAGGGAGGCAGAACCAACAGTGTTAGCCCTCGTTTCAGATGAATCTTGGGAGGGCTTAGCGAGGCTGGGAATTGCTCTGATGTTGCCCAAATGGCTAGTGGCATGTCCCCCGACACCTATCCTTTGTGCTTTCTGCCACCCCAGGAAGGAATGAATTACAAGGACTCTTAAGATACTACCTAAAATAGAAGTTACGCAAAGAGAACAAAAACGCAGCACAGGGTTAGGAAACATTGTAAAAGCTTAGCAGAGTTTGGGTGTGTTTCGCAAAAGGCCTTGAATTGATGAAAGCTGTTTAACTAGTGGTAGAATAGTCCTTTTAGAGACTATCCTGAAAGTGGGTAGGTTCTCATCTGACCTGGGAGCCACATCTTTCAAATGGCCCTTACATCTAAGTAGTGGCCACACAAGTGTTTGCAGGGAATGTCTCTGCCCAGCTGGCCCCTGGGCATCTTCAGGAATGGGACTATGAGTGGTAATTACATTGTAAGCCCCAGGGCCCTTGTGCAAAGCCAGGCACACATATGTGATGAGCAAATACCGTTTGCCTAACTGATGGGTGAGTGACATGTTTGCTGCAGCGGGGAACTGCAGTAAAAGTGAAAACACAGTGGGTTGGAATCAAAGAACCTCAGTTCCATTCCCAGCTCTGCCACTGAGTCAGCTGGGCCATCAGTTCACCGGGGCAACAATACTTCCTCTCTGAAATGAAAGGTCTGCAGTATATGAAGTATATAGTATGTAAGGTCCTCACCGTCTAAAGTTTGTGAAATCGGACTGGGGTGGACAGGGGGTTGGGCTGTAGGACCAAGGGGTCCTCACGGTGTGTTTTGCAGAATGCATCTGGGTGTGGACTAGCTGATATGTCTAAGTGAGGTGCTTCAGCCAATGAAGACACACCTGTGTATTCAGAGATTTTTATGATTTATCTGCCCTCTGCCAGGGAACTGGGGATGCTGGTGCCTCTGCTGCCCCGGTGTCATTTCACTTCAGGTGTAGCCAACTCTGTGACATGGATGGGTAGGCAGGCATCTTTCCATCTGCAAAAATTCCTCTTGCTCATGCCTCGTGGGTTTCCATTGTAAACTCAAACACTTATTTTACCTTTTTTGTGAAAGAAGATGCCACAGAGCCTCTGCCCAGAAGCCCTTTATGAAAAATAAGCTACATTCTCCCTTTTATCGGAAAGGAGTCTTTTCCTGAGAATTTGTGGAAGTGAGATAAACAGGCTTCAGAAGAAACCCCCCAAATGACAGACTTTTCGAGTTGGCAGTGGTCTTCAAGCTCATCTGGTCCAACTATTTAGCTGATAGGACGTCAAAACCCATTTCCCTGCAGCTTCTAACTCTGGTCCATTGATTCCTAAGGGCTGGTCATTCAGGGGCAAGTCCTCCTTCCAAGACCTGTCAGGTGGGCCGACCTACCCTCTCCGCCCTGTTCACCTCCCTCTGGACCTCCCCCGTTTTTCTCATCTCTTGTATATTCCCGCATCAGGACGCACCTGCTGTAACTTCCCAGTGATGGTGTGTTCAGGGCCTCACCGCCCCCCCACCCCTCAGCATGGCCTGATTTTGCGTTAGCATTTTCAGGGGCTGCTGTTGACTCCTACTGGGCATGTTGCTAACAAAACCTCTTTGGTGCTTTTTCACACGGGCTGCTGGTAAGCCACACTGCAGTTGTACATTTGGCGTTTGGCCCCCACATGTGGAAACTTCTATTTATGTCTGCTAAGAGATTGGCAGCTGTTTCAAACATCAGGAATCTCAGAACTTCTACCAGACTCCAAGCAACCCAGGGACTGTGTCTCAAGCCTAGTGCTTTGCTTGGAGGAGGGAATGTGGGGGCCCAGTGGCCTGGGAGCCACCATCATTGGAGGAAGACGGGACCAGTGAGTGAGGAGGACTGTGGGGTCCCGGGAGGGTGTGCAGGGACCTTGTCACCTGGATGGAGGTACCTCTTCAGGCGAGAGGTGCCCTGGTCCTTTCCAGTTCCCTCCTGTCATCTGTCTTCAGTCACGGGCATTTCCCATCTGTCTGAGACATGCAGACCAGTCGTGGAGCCAACCCTTTCTGTGGCAGAAAACATAGAAGCCGCCTTATGAGGGTCGTACATCTTTGTGGCTGAAATTTGGGGAGAAGGGTAGGGGTGGAAGAGGCAGAGACCAATGCTCAGTGGGAAGGAGACCGTGGGGGGGGGGGGACATCCTGCTACAGAGTGGAGATGACAGGAACATATTTTTTTACTTTCCTTTTCTTGCTCTCATTTCTGTGTTTTATTAAGGGAAACACAAAGGGAAAATTGTGTTATTTGTTAAAAAATGTCAAAGTGCATTTCAAGCAAGAGGAAAAAAAGCAGACGCACTGCTGCCTAGACAGAGAAGGCCATCCTCTAACAGGCGGCCAGAGGCTGGGGTGGTGGGGGACACACAGGCACTACAGACTCCCCTAACCTCTGGATTCTTCTCCTGGGAAGCCCCAATCCTACCTGGACATTCAGGTCTCTGGAAGGAGCTGCAGGACCAGGTGACTGTGCTTTGTGGGGCAGAAGGGGGCACCCTAACCAGCTGCCGGCAGAGGAATGAAATCATGGATTGTGCCCTGGGCACAGCCAGGATCTCTCGCCAACTGGGCAAGGACGGCCCTGGCACAGAGGATGCTGGTGCAGGCTCCCAAGGCACCATCTACTGCTCGTGTCCTTTGGGTGTTGCCGCAGAACCACTTACAGGCCCACTGAGCTCCCTGTTGGAGTCTGAGGACCTGCAGAAAAGGGTCCTCGTGACAGTCACCTGTGCCTTCCTGTGTCCAGCACAGCTTTACGCACCAGAGACCCAGCATGACTCGCCGACTAAGTAGAGAATACTCCACAACAGAATGGGTATGCTGGAAAGCGAGGTCTGAGTTCACATCCCACAGTGACGTTTGCCAAGTGCATAGTCGTGAATCACCAACCTCTGTATGTTCTACTCTCCTGAGCAAGGAAAGGAGTCACACATCCCCCAGGAGTTATCAGAGACGATGGATGTGAAACACCTAACCATCTGTCTGGTTAACTTAATGTCCAGATATCCCTCAGGTCTCCCTCTTGTGTCCCCAAGATGAGCAGATACACTTTCTGAAGAAAACTTGTCTTGGCTGGGAGGGTGGCCCTGCAGGGTGGCCAGAGGAGGGATCCCGGGTCACACAAGCCTGGGGTTGCTCGTGGACGCTGCCACTTAAGGAACTCGGGAAGTTCCTTCATCTCTCCAAGCCTCAGTTTCCCTCATTGAATAAACTGAGGGACTAATTGGGGTGTTTCCGTGCATGTTAAATGAAATAAGGCATACAAAGTATCTAGCACAGTGATACGCACACAGGAAGATACAACGAACGTTAGGTGCCGTCAGCAGCAGCAGCAGCAGCAGCAGCAGCAGCAGCAGCAGCAGCAGCAGCAGCAGCAGCAGACAGGCCCCTCTAGGACCATGTTTTACTTCCATCTGTGGCCCTAGTACCTAGCACCTGGGCGGAGGTGTCCAGAGAATGTGACTTGAATTAAACCAAACTGAACCGCACTGAACTGAACGGAAGACAGTCTTGGCCCTGGGTGAGGCTTGGGTGGTGTGTGGCTTTTGGTTCCCCCCATGACCCAAAAAGGTATTTTTTTTTTTTTTTTTTTAAGCAATCCCACATGCTCTGTAACAGGTCCCAGGTTTCAGGCGTCCTGTGTGAGCATCTCACTCCTGGGCTCTCACCAACCCTGTGTGTGGTGTGACATCTGCATGTGACAATTCACACTCAATACCAGGACGCTGGGAATAATGAGGGTGGGGGCACAAGGAGTGAACTCCCAAAACAGAGAGCGATGTGTGAGGAGGTGATCTCTCTCTCTCTCTCTCTCTCCATCCTGGGCCTGACGTACTCACTCACGCGCCCAGCATACCTGAGCGCCATGCAGTAAACATGTCGGCGGGTTAGCTGGAGGTGGCTGGACATCAGGCCCCAGGGAACAGCTGGGCACCTGGCAAAGACCTTTGGCAGTCCTGGGGTGTCCGTGCTGGGGTACAGCAGCTCTGAACAAGCCTCTCCAGGGGGTGACGCCCAACAGAGAGGCGGCTTCATACTGAGCAGGTGCAAAAGTACCTCCACTAACCCAGTAGCAAGACCGCAGCTACTCACAGGTACTTGTGGGAAGGAAGGAACCCCACCTGCCTCTCCACCCACCAAGGACATTAAACCCCAGTCGCCTCTGAGAGGACACTGAAGACGCCACTCACTCTTGAACCTCCTCACCCTCTCATCTCTTCCGATGAGTATGCCCTGTCTATTCAAGCATTCATTTATTTACATGCTATATCCCACATACTTTCCAAGAAGGATTTGAGATGACATACAAATACTATCAATGTTAAGATGGGTGGTTTTTTTTTTTAATTAAATGATAGACTGGGCACAGAAAAGCAATTCATCCCCTGAAATAATAACGCGGGGCTGCTATTTTAGTTGTGACAGGATGTTAAATGTCACTCTGAATTTCCAAGGTGAAACAGAGAAAAGTAAAGCCCTCCAGAGTTGCTAGGGTCACATCAAACCGGGGATCGGTTATGTTTACATAACCGTCTAGTTGGCTTCAGGAGAGAGTCTACAGGAGAAGAACAAAGATACATAACTCGTGACAATAGAGATCAAAACTGTGACCTCATTATCAGCGGTGGGACATTTTTACTTTTAGATATTGACTGTATCCCACCTCTTCTAAAAAAAAAGTTTTTAGTTAACATAAAACCCAATGTAGATACAACAAACTAATAAAATAGAGCTGCAAGGTCCAAAACAGAGAAAACAGGGAATGCAGACCTGCTAACTGTAAGAGTTAAGAGTCGTCCCTTGAGGGCAGAGGTTACGTCTAGTCTCGCTCACCACCCTTTGGTCTAACACAGTTCCGAGTCCATATTGGCGCCTGTGATGTGTGAGTGTTTGACTGAACAAACGAATACTGTGACTGAGAGTCAAATTTGCCTTGGAGCTTCCTGGTAGCTAGAGTGAAAAAGGAAACAGTCACGGCAGATATTTCTGCACCGGTAGTAGAGCTGTGATCGTGGACTTGTTGGGGTGAGTAATAAAGAAAGTGTATTCAGAATCCTCATAGCTCTAGGTCCCTGTGCCCAAGTGGGTAAACAGGAAACCTTTCCACCCCAACCCCCACCACAGCATCCGACACAAAAATGAACGTCTGCAGCTTGAATACATTAATGACATCATTAAAAAGGAGGATTCTTGATGCATCTAAAAGATAACCATGTCCACCTTTCTTGTCCCATAAAAAATTTATCTACAACCCTTTCGGAACCTGGAAGAATGGGGAAAAATATTGTCAGGAGGTTGACAGGAAGGACAGCCCCGGGAGGACGAACATGCAAAGAGCCAAGCCCAGGTGAGCTCTGAACACCGTGGGGCAAGCCGGGGGTTTGCGTACTGGCCTCCGAGTCTATCGCTCTGTAGCGATAGAGAGCCTTGGACAGTTAGGGACTGGGCGAGTAAGACAACAGGAGCGTGGTCTAAGACGACTATGTCCAGTAGCGGTGTGGCTGACTCTTCAAAGGGAGAAGAAAGGAGGGGAAGAGAGATAAACTTCATTACTCTAGTATAAGTGAGAGATCCAGGGCCTGGCACAGGGCAGGGGCCGCAGCAATGAAATCACGGGGCGTGAAAGTAAAAGTCACCTCAGAAGCCGGTCAGAGAAGCTCAGTGTCTGTTAGTTGTGAGGTGAGGAGAGAGGAAGGAGAAGGGACCCAGGGCCTCAGGGGCCTGGTGGGACAGTGACAGAAACAGGCAGCGGGGCGGGATGAGGTGCAATGAGAAGTTTGGTGACTTTTCCAAATGTTTTCATTCATTATCTCATTGATTTCATATGCAAGGAAAGCAAGGTCCGCCCTGAACGTCAGCCTGCAAAACACTCTGCCCCTGTTCGGAGCTGCCAAGTGTCAATGACCAATCCTTTGCCTGCGATCCGTCTCCGGTGATGACAAGCCACCCACCTGCGGGTGACTTCCCATTGCAGGCAGCCCAGAGTCCTCACGCTGGACGACTATGCCACCCCATCCTGGTTCTGTGCCAGCAGCAGCTAAGGGCCAGGTGGTGCAAGCACGCCGGCCTGCCATGCTGGCCAGAACACGGTGGGTGTGGCCCAGAGTTCAGCCAGAACATCTGGGCAGGGTGGGGAGGGAGGGGCACGCCCATCGGAGTTTTTCTGGCATCTCAGCTCTCTTCCCACTGGGTAGCTGGCTTTGCTCTCCCCACTGACTCACTCTCAGGCACAGGCAGTGGTCTCAGCATAGGCTGCCCCTTCTCCCCCAGCAACAGGGCAGAGTACTCACCTCGTGAGACTGTGGGCCGGGCGTCATCAGAGGGCTAGGCGCACCCCTGACGGAGCCTCACCGATGGTCCAGGACGGCACGCATGGAAGAAACACTGAGCTGGCCATGAAAAGTAGGGCACCCACAGGCTCAGACAGTCCCACCGCCCACGTCACAGACGAGGGGCCTCCAGGCTGTAGCTGCCTTGCCCCACATTGCCACCGCGGAGTGACACACAGGTTGAGTCCTCTGATGAATCCCGCTGTCCTGAGAAAAATCCAAATGTTTTCTCCCCAACTGGCCCCATCCACTTTTCTAGCCTCACCTGCCCCACTCCCCTGCTTCCCTCGCCCAGCCCCACCTCAGCTCCATGCGCTAACATACTGCCCCACGGTGACTGGACACTGCCCTGCACACCCTGTGTCCTCAGCCCTGTTGAACGTCTCCCTCCTTACGCTGTCAGACTGGTCCTCAGCACTTCCTCTGGGTCCCGTCACCGGCCGCAAGGCATTTGTCACACGATGTCACCACTGTGCCTTCCCATGCTGTCTCCCTCCCTGGAGGCACACATCTGTGTCTGAGGAGCTTTGTGTCCTCGAACCTGGCAGAGTCAGGACCTGCTGAGAGGTGGGGAGGGACGGAGGGAGGGAAAAGCAGATGCTGATGGGGTTCAAAACCAAGGGATAAAAACGGATGCAGTGGGGTCGCCCCACAGTTCCGCTGAGTTGAGTAATTGAGGCAGGGAAGGTGTGCTCGCAGCTTCAAGTATTTACTCTCGGACCCTTTCCAGAACAAGTTTGCCGACCCCTGTTTTAAAGGATCCGCCGAGACCCCAAGCAGTTGTCTAGGTGACATGGGCTCATCTCTTTCAGCGCTGGGTGTCTGTACCTGGTCACATTAGCCATTCTGTACTTTGAGCAGTAGGTGAGGAGCTCAGTGATGAGACTTTTGTTCCTTTTAAAGAAATACATCACCACCAGTGCCGGGCGCCCCCTCACATGCAACAGAGAATCCAAGTGACCTTTCCCAGATGAGCATTCCTGAAGGTCAAGGTGTGCAATTGAAGTCCAGCCCACCGCAGGGCACACGACCCTTCTGCAGAACCACAGGCTTCCACAAGAGGGCAGCAGCTCTCCCGTTTGCAGTTTCTCCCGTGGCCTCCCAGCTTCTAGAGCAGCAGCCCAGAGAACGCCTGCTTTGCCAGCTGCACCGAACCTTCTCCAGATTGATGGTCAAGAATGGGGCCATCTTACTACGCAAGAACCCACACAGGGCTTCTGGTCCCAGGCAGACAGTCTGACATCTTGGGGGTTGGTCATCAAACCTCTTAGTCTTGAAGCATCAGCAATAAAAAAGGACAGGGTGGGGAAATGCTGGCTGGGTCCCTCTCACTTTTCTTCACCCACTCCTGTCCCCGTCTCCTATTCCAGTCAAGGACACAGTCCCAGTTTTTAAGCTGCTCTCTCTCAGCTGTACACTTGCCCTTGTGATACTGTGCTAGGACTGCAAACCACAGTTCTGTTTTTCCAGATGATTCCATGTCAGGCTCTGCTAGGTCAGGGTGGTGGGAGAAGGCGTTCACGTCTTCCTGGAAGTTTGTTTCCTTGGGCTTCCTTGCTTCTACTGTTGCACTGAGGGACGCCCCAGCAATGCTCCTACCCCCAGGAGGAACAAGGCTGTCCCCTGAGAGCAGCTGAATCCAGTCTGCGTCTTCCCCAGCCGCAGAGTTGGCTCCCTGCCGCCCACCTCAGAGACACACACCAGCTGGCTCTGTTCCATCCTCAGAGCTCCCGGCCCAGGTCCATGAGGCTTCTCCTCCAAGGTCCTAAGTTTTATAATTCCAACTTCTTTCCTTTGTCCCCGAGCCTGTCGCTGTTCAAGTAACTGGGACGGCTTCTGTTTCCTAACCCAGCGCTCTTCTCAGGTCTAAAAGGAGCACAAGATTTCACTGTGATTGTTGCAGCACAGAACCTCCTAGAACCCACCTGAAAAATTAAACACACAAACGCCTACTGTGCACCTACCTGGGAAAGACACTGGGTTTGACGCCCCGTCACAGGCACCGCCAAACACCTCTGGCCTCGTGCGCCTGGGACCTCCACCGGGCCTCGGCCCTATCTGTCCTGCTCGTGTCCAGGAGGGCAACTCCGTGCCTGTTGGGGGTGGGGACGATGAAGAATGCAGGAAAGCGGCCTTCGTCCCTCTTGCCCCCTCTTACCCAGCCCACCCAACCCCACCATCCAGACAAAGGAACCCATAAAAATAAGTGCACCCGGCGCCTCACCATGGCCTGGTGAGAGAGTCGGGCTCCCATAGTCTGACATGGCGCCCTGCCTCTCAGACAGGAGTCCCTCCTGATGGCGGGACGACAGGAAGGGGCACATGAGACGGGGGCACAGAATGTCCTACTTGCTCATCCCCGACGAAAAATGCCTGGTGGTCACCATTTAAGGAAGACCAAACTGCAAAGTAAGAAGGAGCAGAAATTATTTTCCAGTATAAAAAGAATAAAAATAAAATCGCCCGTCGGCAGGTCTGGACCAGTGCAGGTGGAAGAGTGGGAACACAGGCAGGCGGGGACTGAGAGGGGAAAAGAAAGGTGGACGGTGCACATGTCTCTGCTTAAAACAAAGCTGGCCTCTGCAGACCAACACCACCGGTGCAGTCACGGCCCTCTTTTCAGGAGGTGCTGGCTGTGGCATTTAGAAAACAGAGCCTCCTCAGCTGCCATCGCTGGGAAGCACACACTCACCAGACTCCTTCTCAGGAAAGCTTCCCCCTCCCTGCCCAGAACGCCACCAACCCAGGACCTAGCAGCTCGGACACTGTGACCTTGAGCGCCCCCTGGTGGCAAATGGCTGCAAAGGCACAAGGGCCACCTCCAGCCTCCGTGCCCAAGGGAGCGAGCACACAGCAGCCTGGAAAGTGGACGTCACTTTACCCAAATCTTGAAGTTCTCCTTCCACATTCCTGTGGGGTTCAACGAATCTCAGCATTCTGGCTTCCCTCTGCCTCCTGGTTTTCTCTCCAGCTCTTTCTCCATTTGGACGCCCCCTTGCATGGCCCACCTCCGTGCCCCTGTAGACGGAAGGCTATGTACCTCTTGCAGACAAGCCTTGGCTCCTCAGACTATGGGGAGGAGCCCTTGGGTCATTGAAGAGTGACTGCATTTACAGAGGGGTGAGGCGAGGTGGGGAAGGGGGTCTCTTCCAGCTCTCAGACTTTCCGGTTTCAGATGCCTGTAAGAAGAAGACCAACCCCACAGACGAGGACACAGAAATGACCCTGGGCCTCTGTCCCAGGCCCACTCCTCCAGCTGACCTCCGGCTGCCAGATCCAGGACCAGGACCGCTAACTTGTCAACCACTCTCCCCTCCTCTGGGGACTATGGACCATGGCTGGGTACACACCATCCATCCCTTGCAGGCTTAAGCATGGTTTCCTGTTTCAAAGATTCACACCATTTCCTAATGAAAAATAAGAATTCAACTTCTTGGCTTTAGTCTCTTTCTAAGAACTTTGGGGAAAGGCAAACAGGTCTCCAGCACCTCTCTGCCCTTCCTCTGTCCTCTCTGCTCCATTGTCACACTAGCTGTCAAGGTGCAGGGGGCAGGCCTGTAAGGAGGCCACAGTCAGGGCTGAGAGGGCAGGGGTTCCTGGAGGTACGTCTGTCCCCCACTCTATGCCACCGTCAGCTCACAAGGACATCTCCTGGAAACCTGGATGTAAGACAAGTGCCTTTTCTTAGGACCCTCCTACCTCCAGGATGGCAGAGAGGAGGCCTCCATGCTACCCCCCTCCCCCCCTCACACACACACACACACACACACACACAAACACACGATGACACAACTAACTGATCGCAGCAGCAAGCCAAAGCACACTCCAGATTCCTGCCTCACCACAAGCTCCAAGATGCCACCTCCAATTGGTTGGATTTGACAAACAAGATGAAACCTTCTTGCCGATCCTGACCTATTTTAGAACATAATATAAACATAAATATGTGATTTACTGTCATCTGGCACATTCACCATTGCAAAGCTGAGTCCCCAGACTATGGCCTCGGGAATATTGCAAATCCCTTCCCCTTTTTAAAATATGGGTATCTCAGTTCCTTTCCACATGCCCTTGAGCATGATCGTACCTCAGGGCCTTTGCGCTTGCTTCCCTTCTGCCCATCACGCTTCCCCTGGCTCTACGCGCCTCGTGTCTTGACTTCTCCAGGCCTCCATTCCACCGCTGCTTTATCAGAGAGGCAGCCTGGACCTCTCTAAATAAACAGGTTCCCTCTGCCGCCATCTTCATTCTGTGCCTGCTTACCCTGTTTTTCATCGTCACCACCCCATTTGTGGTTTGGTTATTTAAGAGTTGATTTTGTGTTTCCCCTACTAGAGGACAGGTCCATGAGATCAGGGGCCGGTGGGCTTGTCCCTGTTTCCACATCGCCTATAGTGAGTCATCAACAAACACACGCTTCATGAATGAATGAATGCGTCCATTCATCAACGTAAAGAATCGGGCACTCTGCAAGGGACCTGCCAGCTCTCTGCACAGAGTGGCTTGCGACAAGGTCAAGACACAGAAAGAGGATGACAGCCTCCCAGAGAGGTCCTGCCCAGATGGCGGTACCAGTCACTTGGAACCAAGTTCATTGTCACGATTTGATTGTAGACATAAACACTCCTGTTCCCTTTTACTGATTCAACACCCAGATGGACAATATATACAAACATACAGAAAACACACCCTCAACACATAAAATGCCTCACCAACTCAGATTACTTAGAAATCAGCCAAAAGTCCAGACTATTAAAGGTGTTAGTGAAATACACTTTTATTATTTTCAAATTCAGGGGCACTCTCCTTATTCAGCACTCAGATATTTAATATCGCAACTCACTTTAATTCAATTCAACTGCCAAGAAAAGCCGCAACCCGGAAGTGATCAAAGAGTCCTTCAGGTGTCGGCAGCAATGAAAAGAGCCCGAAATAGCCCAAAGCAGGAAATTTGCTGAGATTCGGTTATTTTGCTAACCAAAAGAAAGTGGGGCTCCTGTGGACTGTCAGTGTCTGCAGAAGTGAAACTGCCAACATCCAAGTTGGGAGGAACAGGAGGAAACAGATATAATAAGAATATCAAACATTAACAACTAGTACTTACTGAGCACTTTCTACACGGCAGGCCCCACTCCAACTGCTTTACTTGTATGACTTACGTAACCCAAATCCGGTAAGTACTGTGATTAGCCCCATTTTACAGATGAGGACACTGAGGCACAGAGAGTACACTAATGAAGGGGAGGAAAACCAGAGAACAAGGAACCACATTTTAGACGGTTACGACTACAGAAGTTGAAATGACAGATTAGAAACACACTGAAAATCAAAGGAAGTGACAACGGAGGACAGAGGTGGCCAAGAGGAAAGAGAGACAGCACCTGTCAACTCCTGGGAGCTCAGAGCAGGGCACTCAGTGCGGGGACCCCTCCGTAACTCTGAGAGAGGTCAGTACTGACTCTCTACGTCAGCCCCTGCCCCACAAAACCTCTGGGGTGATTACTAAGGAGTTGGCAGATGGTCTTTGCCCTCAAACCTGCTTGTTCTATGGGTGGCCCAGCAGAGGTGCAGAGCCTAGTTCACTGCCCAGAGCACTGTTTCCTCTGCTGGGGACCCCCAAGTTATTCCAGCCTCCAAAGGCAGAGCCACATGAGGGCATGTGTCAGGCTCGGGGAGACCACATTGGTGGGGCCTTGCAGCATTCTGCACTCATGGCGGGTATTGGTTGCCTCGAGTTCACCCCGGGGAAGCTTTGCATGCTACGGCCTACGATGGATTTTTCCCCTTCCGTGCACTTTCTGTGAACACCAGCTTCTCATGTACACATGTTACCTTCAGAAGGAAGAACATCTGTCCTTAGGAAAAAGCAATACAGAGCTTAGCTTTGCTAGGAACGGATTCCTGGGTTTTTTAACATTAAAAATGTTTAATGGTTTAGTCCAAGTTAATGTTATGTAAGAGTCGATATTTCTGTGTGACACATTGACCCATCTATCGGGAGATCCATGGATCGGCTCTGAGGACTTGCTCCCTGCCGCCCACCTCCCCGGCTGGCTGGCTGGCGGCCACTCACCCATAGGACAAACAAACAGGCTTCAACAAGCTCCTGAAGCTCCTGGGGGAAATTTCCTAAGTTCATATTTTGCCTCTGCCTGAGAGACGCAAAGGCCAGACACAGTAGTTTTGGTTTTTCAGGTGAGAAAACCCAGCTACTGAGAGAGAGGTCCCCTTGGATTTCCCAGTTACATGAAGTGCTGGCAGGGGTTCCGTGCTGTCTTTGAAGACAGAGCTCCTGGGCTGTGATCACCTGACGGGTCGCCCAGACTCCCTTTAGAGGCGACATGGGTGACCTCCGTCAGCTGACAGGAGGGGGAGTTAGAAACATGCCTCCTGAATTTTCACAAGTTCGTCACCTCCCAAAAGGGAGTCACCCCAATGGATCACAAGATAAGCCTTGCGATCGTTCAACCTGATTTCGTCTTGAGTCAGTCACACCAGCAAAATCTCCTCTGTGTTGTATTCACCGGAAGCTGCTGGGATTTGGCAGCGTGCTGTGTGCTGAAAGGAGAGGAGACAGGAGAGAAGGGACCCTTCAGGTAAAAGGTGCCCTCATCCCACCTGCCTCCTCTCAGCAGTGCACCCCACCCACCCCCACTGCGATCGCAGGCCATGCCCACCTGCCATTCAGCACTCGTGGAGTCAAGGGGGCACTTTCTGTGGCTCCAAACGGTGCTGCCCAGTGGGCTGCAAGGTTGCCTCAGGCCAGCCCCTGCCCTCAAGCAGCCCACCGGGGTTTCCGGTCAGTGCCAGGGGTGTTTCCAGGACACAAGGTGTGTGGGAACAGCAGACCTCGCAGGTGTCAGTCATTCCACACTGGCCTAGAATGACACCCTCCAAGAATGTGGTCGTGCAATCCTTCAAACGTGGTTTGCCTTCTAGCACTTTGTGTTAAGCCCCCTTCCTGGGTATTATATCTCCGTTTCTCACCTGCCCGTTATGTCTATTGAGTGAAATTTTACAAGCCCGTTAGGCAAGGATTTCTAACGTTCCTGCGATTTAGAATGTTTTATGATGGTGTTTTCCACTGATTGTTGAGGCACCAACACACGTCAAATACTTCATGTTTTAAAAAGCAGTAACATACAAAGCACAATAATAAATAAAAAAACATAAAAAACAACCCACAAAACATTCAAAGACATGGGAACACACAAACCCTCCATCAGAACAAACCAGTACAGGATGACAGGAACAGAGGAGAAGAAAACTGTCAGTGGCGTCCCTCGTGTTTCTTTCAGGAGAGTGTTTGAGCACACTCATGCTGCTAATTAGTCCAGCACCACTAAATCCTAGCACCTGTTCAGTACGCATTGCAGTGTCCAGCAAGCTTACAACAAGCCTTCTGCATTTGAGTTGGACAACTAACCAGTAAGGAGGACGGGTTCTGTCACTCAGGGTTCACAGATCAGGAAACTGAGGCCTGGAAAGCTGCTGACCTGCCTGTCAAGGCTGGGCCCGCCGCCTCCCCTCTGCCCACGTGGCCTGGTACAGTGGCAGCTAGCGGGCAGCCCTGCTCCTCGGCTTGCAGAGTCCCCACCCCGGGCGCCCCAGGGCGGACCCTCCGCTGCGGGCAGGGCTGGGGCTCCGGGCTCCGGGCTCCGAGGGCGCACAGCGTTAGCTCATCCCAGGACGGCCAAGGCAGTCTCCCTGCCAAACCACAGGGAGGGGCGGGCCGGCGGAGGGAGGGGGCTGTGAGCTGCTGCTTGTTGCTTTTTCTGAATTACAAGAAAACGGGGAACAGAGCAAGGGAGGGAGCAAAGTTCAAGGGAGGACCTGGCAAGCCACCTTGGGCAGACCCCTGGACCGCCTCCAAAACTCTCTTGGAAAGGGCGAGGCTGCCGAGTGTGTGATGAGTGAGGATTCATTGCGGATGATGGATGACTGGCCTGGAATCCTTCCACACCACAAATTTGTTCCTCGTACACCCAGGCAACCGAGAAGCCAAAAGAGGGGGTGGGGGGGCTGCTTTAAGGCAGTTTCTCTCCTCTGCTGGCACCGGAGCCTCTCACTGGCGTTGACTCCACTTCCTCTCCCCACTGGGCCTGAGTGGTCCCCAGAAGCAGCTCAGAGTCACCCTTCCCTCTCTCTCCACGTGCAGTGCACTCTCCCAGCCCGGTCCAGCCGGCAGCCCCAGGCAGCCAGCGCAGGACTCTTCTGGCTGGAACCAGCGAGGGCAGCCTCCCTGCCTCCAGCCCCTTCCCTGCGCTGCTGCCTGGCCCCAGCCATCCACCCGCACAGCTGCCAGAACCGCGTTTCCGTTCCCTGGTTTTAATCATGTAACATCCCCCCTTGGAAGGCCAGAGTCAGTCCCAGTGGCCTTATATGTCAAATCTCAATTTCTAACCTTGAGCATTTGGACCCTCCCCCCTGACCCCCCATCTTGCCTGCCCCACCTCAGCGCCTTCTCTGCAAAACGTCTGCTCAGATTGTGCAAAACTGAAGAGACACTCCCTCCCCTCCCCCACCCCTTAGTCACTCAGCAAGTATTTATTGAGCAGCTATAAAGTGCCCGGCCCTGAACTATTACCGGCTGCAAATACAATAAGGAACAAGAAGAAACCATCTCCGTCCTCACAGGCTGTACAAGCCAGTGAGGGAGACCATTAAAGAAGAAATGAAACCACAGCGCCCACGTGTAAACCTGAACACAGCTATGAAATAACCCAAAAACCAGACGTTGCGCAGATGAAAGGCTGAAAGGAAATACGCGAAAGTGGTTGTCCCTGGACAGCTGAGTGTCGAGATTAGAATAACTAGTTCCTTCCGTCTGCTTTTAGGTAGTTTCCAAATTTTCAATACTGATCAGGTGTTCATTTTGTAATAAAAAGCAAACTGTTTGGTGACATTTCTTACCTTCTTCTGATGAAAAAAGTCGTACCATTTCTTTTAAGAAAATGTTGAAACTACAGAAAGCATAAATAAGTAAAATCCTCCACCATTGCAACGTCAACACAGTAACAAAGATCACCATTTTATTTGATCTGCACCTAACCACTGTCATATTTTTTCATGAAATTAGGCTCATGTTATACAGGTCGGAGCAAAAGTAATTGCGGTTTCTGCACTTATTTTTGACTTTTTGAACCGCAATTACTTTTCCACCAACCTAATATTTCCTCACCTAAATACGGTATATTACAGTAGAGCTTTTGAAGGAGTTTAACCCTATTGCAGTTTTCTGAGGGTGACTGCCAAGTTGCACTATAAAAATAAAAGTGTAAGTTTCATTTAAAAGAAGGAGGAGCCAGGGAGACATATTTAAAGATCACACTTGTGTGGAGCCCTGTGTGTCCAATGCTGTAGCACAGACGTGGGGGATCCCTGCCAACCCTCCCTGTGTTACGATCTGGCTGGTCACCAGCCGTCTTCCCGCCAGCGCGGGTCCCTCCCTTTCAGAAGTTTCCTTCTCCATGGAGTATTCCAGAAGGATCCTCTACTCGGGGCACCCCTCTTTGAGACCCTTCTCTACCCAACACATCAGGTGCTTCTCGGCTTTGTGTTGCTTATGACTTTTGCGATCTCTGCCACAGGCTCCCACCGTCTCCTCCATCAGACTGGAAACTTATGAAGGTCAAGAAGAAGAAGTGAGGCTAAGCTATGACAATGGACCCGCTTTTAGTTCTTTAGTTAGCCATTCGCGGCTTTGGAAGAGAATAAACTGTCCCCACGTCAGAAGAATTCAGGAAGACCTGAGCTATGGACATGCCATCCTTAGAGACGCCACTTTGCAGGTGAGCACAGCGGGGCTCGAGCCAGGACTGAGCCCTTGCACAGGTCACACACAAGCACAGGTGCCCTCTCCACTGACCCTCCACGTTCCTCGTGTCACCGGGCTGCCTCCCACCCATTCACATGGTTTATTGCTCAGTGTGAGCCCTGTGTTATCCACCCCACCATCTCGATTTGAAAAAGCTTGCCTTTGACTCTTGCTTTCATGCAGCCCCTGCCCTGTCTGTCCAGACCGTGTTTGCATTTGGATGCCACACTCCCACCCACCGGCCTTCCTTGAACCGGGGGAGATAACAGAACCCACGCACAGCCCGCATTCCTGCACATCCCAGACATGAAAGCAGTTGGGAGACACGCGGCATCCTCCCCGATTTATTTCTTGTTACCTTCCATCCCTTCCACTTTGATGTCAGAGGAATATTTGACAGAAAAGACTCCAACGTGACCTACTACCCTGGAATGCCAAGAAAAACAATTACCGGGGCAGCGGAGCGGGGTGAGCAGATGGCGGATGGGACGTGTGGGCAAGGACAGGTTTGCTTCTGATCTGCTCCACCTCAGGGCTGACCAGCAGGACCTCTGGCTGGAAGACCGCAGAGCTCCCCGCTGACCGAGTTCCGGGGCCCCATAGGTCATTCCAGAGAGGGACAGGGCCCTGTCTGTCCCTCAGGCATCCAGCAGGACTCGTTACGAGCCCTAGAAACTTCCCAGGAGTCAGTGTAAGGACAGGGGTGGGGGTGACGAGGGTGAGAAGCAGGACCTGTCCTCTCCCCAGGCCAGCTGCTCGTCGTACTAAACTGCTTGGGGAGCTCGGTTCTCCCCTGCCCAGACCCCCAGAGCCTGCGATGACCAGCACCTCCCTGATTGCCGTGACATGGCAACTGTGCCCCTTTGTACAGTGGTGTTGGCCTGTGGTGCCAGAGATCAGTGTGGCCTCTGCAAAGGGCTGTCTTCTGGTGCATCAGAACTTGACCCTTATGGCGGACACCAAGGCACGTCGCGATATGGCCCTTCATCCCTTCCCTCAGTTCCGCCTGCTCACCAGGTCACCAGCTCACGGTCACCTTCTTGCTGCTCCTCACACAAGCCAAGTGACTTCCTGCCTGGTGCCATTACACTTCCTGTCACCCCTGATTGTGTGGCCAGGTGAACTCGGCACCCCAAGTATGTACGAACCTGCACAGAACATGGTGGCTGTAAACAGTTCTGCCTGTGGACACGGTTACACACACACACACACACACACACACACACACACACATGCTCTGCCAGATCTAAGCATCCCTGGCCCCGTCTCTTCATTCATATCTCTGATTAGGTGTCTCCTCTTCAGAAAGTCTTTCCAAGCCCTTATGTCTAAAACGGCGACCCCCTCCCAACCCAGGGCATCGTCTTCTCTCCCCCTGCGCGATTTCTTCCTCACGTGCTCTACGTGAAAGACAGCTGTTCACCTATGGGTTTCCTTGTTTGTTTTTTTATTCCTTCCCCAGAATGAACACTCCATGAGAACAGACAGTTGTTTCCTTCATTGCCGAATCCTGAAATTTAGCACAAAAGTGGACTCGTGGCAGGGGCTGAATGCAACCTGCAGATACTCTGTCACGAAAACAGCTTCTAGGCGTGTGTTTGATTCCCAGGGAAGAATTTCGTGTAAGCTGGGAGAGGCTCAGTGGCTGAATCTCCCCGGGGTCTCCCTGAGCTCTTTGATTTTTATTTCAATGGATCCGTGTTCCTGAGCAGCTTCTGCAGAGCTGGAACACCCCCAAAATCCAGGGCTCCCCCAGTGAGAATGGTGAAGATTCTTCCGGAGGACGTTGTCTGAAACAGGAAGTTTTTGCAAATGACTGTTCAGGGACACATAAGGTAAGCGTACACCCCCCAAGTCAAAGGCATGGGTTGAAGCATGATGGATCTTTCGTAAGTCATACCTGAAATTCCAGTGTTTACAAAGGAAATGCTATTGCTGACAAGCATAAGCCATTTAGAAATATGACAGGCGTCATGAACCCTGAAAGAGGGGACTCTGGAGCTCGAAGGCTTGACCATGGAATTTCATTCTTTTCGCTCAGACGTTTTTATAACCCGCTGGAAATGTTTCTTTTCAGTATTTGACTAGTGGAGAGGCAAAGGATTCCAAAGAGGAAAGAGTTCACGCCACAGAAAATTGCATCGGCAGCCGCGTGAGATGCCACCTCTGAACCTGGGCTCTCGTTTTCGTGTGGCGGTGTCTCTTTCTGCCACCTGGACCGTAATGCGTCCTTACACACCGCGGTGGGTGGAATGAGAGCTCCCCAGGGTCGTGATTCTCTTCTCCTGAGCATATAGCCCTCGAAGTTAAAAGTGTCCTTGCAACTTGCTTTGGCTGATGAATCATGGGTGGACCGACGTAGGTTACGTCTGGGGGAGAACATTTTAGAGGCAGCCTATGGGTTGCCCTGCTTTCTTTTCCTGCTGCTGTGAACCCCGAAGCCTGACGCTGAGATGGAAGTGGAGACGGTCAGCGTGAACCCTGGAGCGGCTACAATCGACAGTCCCACCTGCCCCGTCCCCTGAGCGTGCAGCGTGGGGACACATGAAGCCTTGTCTGATGCACCGAGATGTGGAGTTTGTTCTAGCAGCAAACCTCACCTTACCCTGATTAACATCAGACACCTGAGAAGCAGGTGCTTTCCGTGTATGAGCTCATGGGATCGCACGCTAACCCCCCTCGTTCTACACACGAGGAAACAAGCTCCGTGAGGCCAGGAGTCAAACTCAGGTTCAAAACTGTTTCCAGAGCTGAGCTCCTCGCCTCTGGACTGCGACGTCTCTTACTCTGGAAGAGATTCAGGCTTCATGCTTCTCCAGACCCTGTGGGGCCCACAGCCCCGGCTCTGGAGCCATGACTTAGAATCGGATTTGCTGTGGCCTCGTGGGCTTTAGAATTTAATGAGGAAACCACTTTTCCCCCCTGAAAAAGCAGGTTCCAGAGCAGGCACCCAGGTGCCCAGCACTGAGGCTGAGTGAGGCCACGGCAGCCAACAGTCGCGGGTGACGTGAGCTGGGCGACCTTGGTGATGAGTCACCTTTCTGGGGACCAGCACGCAGATGTGGAACAAGCATCCTGAATCCCGCCCCGGCCTGCGCTGAGCAGCCCCCGGGAGCTTTAACGAGACAAAGGTGTAGGTTCCCTCGGAGACTCAGCAGATCAGACCGGCGCACAGGCCTTGGAGCTTTCAAAGGTGCTGAGAAGGGCTTCGAGGCACAGGCAGACTTTGGTGTCACTGGACGCCTGTCTGTTATTTCAGTGGCCACATCACCAGCACTGCTGGCCTCCGTCCTGTGTGTCACGGGTGTTCTAGCTGTTGCCAGAGTCCACCTCAGGTCTCTGGGACACTCGTGTCTGAGGCCTCGGCCGAAACCGTGATGGCCACTCAGAGTCAGAGGCTCCAGAGGGCGGGGGGACCTGGAGGCTCCAGTCCTACCCCTCAGGCGATGCTGCTGTGGACAAGGCCTCCCTCCTGGCATAAAGAGCTGGTGGCGCTCAGAAGGTGGGTAAGAAGAGCCCTCCTGCGAACAGACCTCAGCTGGCGCAACAGACACTGCATCTAGGCCAGGGAGCTTTCATCACGGGGAGGGTCCTTGGGCCCCCACCTGGGACATTGATCGCGCTCACTCTCGAATCCCAGCCACTAGGCCATGCTTTCCCGGCCCACACACAACCCACCAGCCTGCCTCCAAGCCTCCGTCTGGCCTGGCCCTGGACAGAGCTGCTCTAGGAGTGGTCTCCCTTTTGCATGTGTCTTCCTGACACCAGGGGCATGAGCTATGGGCTGGGGAAGTGCAGCCTGGGAGCCAGCGGAGACCTCCAGTGTCCTCACAGCCTCTTGGCGGAACTCGGGTGGCCTCTTGGTCAGCGCGCTGCAGTCAGGCTGCTGGGTGCTTGCCTGGCCCAGTGCCAGACTCCATGGCAGAGGGCAAGGCATGTGCTGCTTTGGTGGGAGAGCTCATTCCAGTTCCTAGGAGTCCGGTGGGGTCATGCTGCAAACTAGCCACCGAATAGAGGCAATAAGCAGAGGCCAATACCCGTGTCATTGTCAACACAGGCGGCTGCGTAACGTGATGGAGGAGAAGCCTGTCCCCCACACCTGTCTGTGACTCCTGAGCCACATTAGAAACACGCAGGGTGGTGGCAGCATTTCCTGTTCCCACCAATGCTTTCCGTTCTCTCTTCTTACATCCACGGCAGCCTTGCTGCCTAAACAATTGCTGTGTGTGCATGTGTGTGCGCACACACGCGTGTGTCCCTGTGCCATGTTTTTGCACCCATGGCAAGCTGGAAAGGCCCTGAGAAATCACTGAGTTAGAAGGGACACCCAGAAGAGCCTTTCTCTACCTCCAGGAAGCCTGAATCTAAGCCATGGACGAGAGCTGGGCGTCTTCCAGCTTTTAAAGCTCTTCGAGGAAATTGCAACATGTCTGCTCCCATCCTGGACCAAATTCCAAAATGCATTTTTGCAGACAAATTAACTTCCTACTTGTGTCACCTGACGGACTAGCAAACCACACTGTCTCCTTCCATCGACCGCACGCCCCCACACGGGTGATTTTGCCTTCTCGTCATTACTGAAAAATTTTCAGCTTGGCTTCCAGCTCGTTCTTCATATAGGACTCACTTATATGAGACATTTGACAGTGCAATTTTGAAAGGGGGACTATAAGTCACTTTTGAGGTATAGGTGAAACATTTGTTAATTTTTGTTCAATTTTTACCTTTACACATTTCCAACACGTTTTCCTTTTATTTCTGATGTGAGTGCGTGTGCTACATCTGTACCGATGGGCTCCTGAGTCAGCGTTGCTGTTTCTAATTACTGGATATCTAGAAGCAGTTCCAGACAACTGTTCGGCATTACGTCCCACCCCCAGAACCGGAGAGACGGAATCCTGGTTACAAAATGCTGGACTTAAGGGTTGAAAGACAACATCCATTATAACCTCCTGTTTTCACTCACTCGTAACCGTCCAGAAATTGTCCTTTGCTCCAATCACAGCACGTGTTCTTCCTGTCCCAGGGATAAAATTGCTTGGAAATTTGAACAAAAGTGGATCAGCCGCTCTGGAAGCGGGCAGCCTGGCAGAGCGTGGCGAACGCTGGCTGTGGACAACCCCAGACAGCTGTCCCCTTATGACACTAGCTCTCATGGGGGCAGTCAGTTTTCTCCAGGGGAGGAAGTGTCTGTGCATAGAGTAGAAATCCAGAATTTCACAATTTCACAAAAAAATCACAGGCAATGAGAGTGCAGCTTTGCATTTCCCGGTCTACAATTTGGCGGTGCGGGTGGAGTGGGACTTATGTTATGTGACCCACAGGCAGTCTTCTTTCCCTAGAGTTGCTGTCTTACTGTAGTGGAGGGTGGGGGTGAATGGTGTGGGATTTAAGTCACGGCGGTCCTGAACTCAAGTCTGGGTCCTGTCCCTTACTGGCTATGTGACCTTGAATTCGTTATGTAACTTTCTGAGCTTTGACGTCCACTTCATTAAAATGGGGGTCCTGGTGACGCCCAGCTCTCAGCAGTGCACTGCGTACCATGTGTGTGAGGGTCGGTTGCCTGGGAGCAGAGCAGACGGGGGAAGAGAGATGCACACGTGTCACTGCATGTTGACTTTGCCACATGCGTTGACATCTTGCGTGTTTGTCTCGTGTCTATCCCCACCTCTCCCGGTGACCGCACTGCAGCTTTCATTTTAGGAAACTCCGCAATCACATTCTCGGCACGTGGGATTGAGGAGTTGCTGTTCCCACCCCCCACCCCCACCCCACAGGTATACCTGGGACTCGATTCCCACTGACCAGAGGCTATGAACATCTGCTCCAGGACTTCTGCTGGGGACGGGGAAGAAGCTTGCCTCTCTCCTGGCTCGGCCACTGCCTGCGAGGAAGCCAGCTTAGAGCTCCTGACAGGCACGCTTGGCCAAGCTGGCTAAGAATGGCTCCAACGGAGAGAAAAGCAGACCTAGTGGGTGGCACTGTCCGGTGCCGGGGCCTCGCTGTGCCTGGAGCTGGCCCAGCCTTCAGACTTCTCCATTTTGTGAACCAGTGCATTCTGGTTTGGGGTAAGCCGGTTTGAGTTGCGTCTCTACTGTGTTTACTGTCCTCTTGGGAACAAAAGCTTGAGGCTAAAGGCATCTAGCAGTGACACTGAGCTCTTGGTGACCTGCTGAGAAGACACATGTTCTCCATCTCTAACTTGCTGGCAGCTCAGAAATGTCCCTTTGCTCGCTGGATCACTAGCTTCTCAGTAGTAAGATCAGGCTGCTGTGACAAGTGGCCACAGAAGCTCCAACACCCTGGGGGGCCATGATTTGAGGAAGATAGAACGCGGAGGGGATCAGAGGCCATACTCCAGTTTGGGGTGACCGGAAGAATTCAGAGCTTGTCTCTAGAGTTGGCCTCAGGCTGTGAATCCTGGCTCTACTAGTTGCTGTGTGACCATGGGCAGTTACTCAACATCTCTGAGCCTCATTCCCTTCAACTGTAATATTCAGATATTCAGATTGTCTAGTGAAAGGCATTGTTATACTTTTCTCCTCTTCCTAATCTCACATTTCCATCTCTGCCCAAAGATGAAGGGCTTCTGCTTCTCTACGGGAGATGGAAGTACTAGGAAAAACCCATTGGTCTCCTCTCCGCTCTGTGACAATGGGGACAGCAGACATTTGTTTGTTCACTCAACCACGCCTCCCCCTTGTGCGAGGGGGACAGGGAAAGGCCTGGTCTCTGCCTGGACCTGCGTGTACTCAAGAGCAGTGACCACGTGCTCCCAGCACCCACAGGATGCACCTTAGGCAGGGTCACTGTCACCACAGGTTCTCTGCAGCTTCTCCACCTGGGGGAGGCTGAGGAAGCCAGGTCGGCCCTGCCCCGTGGGTATGGACATCTCTGACTCAGGAGGGAAGGCCGTCAGATTCTCCAGCCCAAACCTGTCACTTACAAAGTAGACATGGCCCTCTCATGGCTCCTGGAGTCTGTTGTTGGGTGGATTCCCTACCTGACTGAGAAAATGTCTGAGACCTTGGGACAAACGTGGGCTCTCCAAATGCAAACCCTGAAGTGGGAGACGGATGGATTTGGCTATATCAAAATGAAAGACTCTGTTCAGGTTAATAAATGGCTTCAGACTGGGAGCAGGTAACTTGTAACATCTGAAGCTCTGAGGGCCCCGGGGACGTGCCCCAGGCCTGACAAAGAGCCTGATGCAGAGGGAGAGGAACCGGCCTGCACGCTTCCTGCCGGGCAGCCTGAGACGGCCATCGTCACCTCTGAGTGAGCTGCAACTTCAGCCAAGACCTGGCTCTGTCACCGTGGGAAGGGCTGAGCCAGCCTGCTTACACGCCGCACTACAGCCGGCTCGCGGCCGTTCCGGAAGGACCAGCAGAACACGTCCCTAACACGGTCGCATGGAGAACTCACACCCACTCACTCTCCAAAGTCCCGTCCCACCTCTGACAACCAGGTGGTCAGTGTTGCCACGGGAACCTGTGTCATTACACTGTGTGTGACCCACCCCAGGGCATTGTCCTTCAACTTCCTGTGTCCTCTGGTGACTTCCCGGTGCTGGGCCTGTGTCCCCTCTGGCTAGTGAGGAGCAGGCAGGTGAGAAGGGGATGGTGATGTCCCAGCTGAGGCTCACTCTGCTGGGAGCCCCCACGAGGTCCTCCATCCCTCCCTTTAAACTCCTCTCTGGGCCCACCGCCCAGAAGCCAACACTCGGCTGAGCGAGCATCTGGCCAGGGGTCTATTTGCCCTTCCGAGTCCTTTTAAGGCTCATTTTGCAAAGTAGATGTTTCCCTCACAATCCGAAGGTAGAATGTTCCTATGAAAACTTTCGTAGCCCAAGATGGCATAAAGCGAAGAAGCAATTACCATTCATTGGAAAATTTTTGAGCGTTCCCATGCCCCCAAAATAACCGACCAAATCAGAGGAAATAACACAAACAACTTAAAATAGCATGGACATACAGTAAAAGCAGGAATCACTGGTAAAAGCACAACCCATAGAAAGGGGAATAATGTATGGACCGCGTAGCCTCACTTACCAGCACGCTGCCTCTAGAACCAACACCAACCGCTGTTCGCTGTTCGCTTTTCACCTTTTCTGCGTAAAAGCGAAAATCCTCTCTGATTTCTTTCCTTTAGCGAAAACAGGTATTAACGTGGGTCTTGTGTAAAAGCACAGAGACGTAATGTGAGCTTTTGAAAAGCGGGGGAGGCCCGCATCCCTTCTGGTTTCTATTTTAACCATCAGTCAGTCCGGCCCCGGGTCCCTGGATGCCGCTTTCCCGGGAAGGTGCCTGTGACGCCCCGAGCTGGCAGCAGAGGGCTCCCCTGCCCGACAAGCTTGGCCAGGAGTGTCCCTCTGGGGCTGGGCAGGTCGCACGCGTCCCGCAGCTGCACGGTTGGAAGGGTGTCTCCTGGGGGCCGGCCCCGGGCGGGCGGCCCGCGCTATGGTCCGAGCTGGCTGCGTGCGCCAACGCTGTCACGGGAGACCTTTCCGTGGGTTTCCATGGAGGCGTGGAAGCGACGCTGCCCTGGCTGGGACAGGCTTTGGGACACTTCCCTACCAGCTGCAGAGGCTCCTCTCCCTGCTCTCCAGCTTACCAGGCAAGCTGATAGATGTACAACTAGCGGGGATGCAAAGCACAGTGGAGACGTGTTCAAAACGGGACATGCGGGGAACCCAGCCAATATGGTGGTAACTGTGCGTGGTGCCAGGTGGGGACTAGACGTATGGGGTGCTCACCTCAGAAGCTACAGAAATGTCTAACCACTGTGCTGGACACCTGAAACTAACACTGTGTCAACTGTAATTGAAAATTAAATTTTAAAAAACGGAGGCACACACAAATAATAACAGGACCAGAGGGAGAGAGCAGGACACGCTCCATGGAGGTGTGGCTTTGAACCCGCCTTACAGGAGTAGAGCTTGGAGCCCTGCTGCGCTGGTGGGGAAATCGTGCGGGGCAGAGAGGACAGCCTGAGCAGACAGGCAAGCGGGTCCGTGGAGAAGACCCACCTGGCGGAGCTGAGTGTGCCAGGGGCTCTGGAAGAGACGGAGCCGGCAAGTTTCCCTCTGGGCCTCGCCATGGAGAGCCGTGGTTACCCTGCTAAAAAGCCTGGGCTTATCTCAGAGGCCAACGGAAATCAGGACAGCTGATGCAGGGGCTCAGAAGGGCTGCCTCCCAGGCAGTGGGAGTGACCAGGGAGGCAGAGGGACTGGTAACCACGGAAGGCAAAGTCAAGGGGGTGATTGCCCAGGCCTGAGTTCTGACCAGTGCAGCCGGCATTGTGAACATGGGGATACAGACAGGAAAAGGCTTTGTTTTCCCCCAGCCACAGCCCCCAAACCTGCCCTGTGGCATCTCAACTCCCTGCCCGTTGACGGGGCTCTAGGCAAAGCTTGGAATATCTGTTAAAAAGTCCAGCAGAATCCACATTTCACCTTCACATGAACTTCAAAGCCTATTCTCGGGTCAGACCGCTGGCCGAGGGTCCGACGATGGGAAGAAGACATTGGCAATTCTTTCCCTCGCCCTCTTCTTCCTCCCCTTCCTGACTTTTGGGTCTTCCTTCCTTCTCTGCACCAGGGAACTGGGGCCTGGAGGGAGGCTGGGAGGAAGGGAAGTTAGAGGATGTGGTTGTACCAACGCCTTTCACGTGGCAGGCACCTGCCAGATGGCTCTCGTTAGGGGCTTAAGGTGAACCAGTGCTTCGGGAGGCCCTGTGGGGAACGCCATGCTGGCCGGGACCCAGGTGGGGGCAATGCACGCTCTGCGTGACCTCATGTTTGATACCACCTTGAATGCCTGGGCACTGCCCACAATAGTTCAACCCACAGCACAGCCTCTTACTGCTGGGGTCTCCAGGCCAGGGCAGGCCATTCCCTTGGGCTTGGCACCTTCAGATATTCTAAACACGATTTCCTTCCAGGGTGTTCACTTGGCCTGCAGAAAATGCCACATCCTGGCCAGACCAGTTGGGGGATTGGACACACACTGCTGCCTTCTCCCTGCCCCCCATCACCTCCAGGACGGACCCCATCTTCAGAGATCTCTAGTCGAGAGCAAGGCATCAGTCTCTCCATTCCAAGTGGTCCAGCACTCCCACTGGGTGCCTGTTCCTGCCCCTGAGAAGCATCCAGCCAGGGGTGACATACCAGCCTACCCTCCCAATGGGTACCCCCATCTACTCTCAGTGAGGAGTTCTGTTGCAGCCCCCTCATTTGGCTTGGGTATGGGGGTCCCATCCTCCTCCTGGGACCCCTGGGAAGGTGGGGTAAAGCCATAAGACTGTCCCCAAGTACCCTTTATTCTTAGGAACTCTCTTCTTAAATTTCAACCTTCTATGAATAGAGGCTCAAGATGTGTAACAGAATCACCTCATCTGTGTCAGGAAGTCCTGTGCAGACGCAGCCAGTAGTTCCTCTCTGGAACATGAGGGGACCTCCTGGCCTCACCTGGGGCCTTAGCCAAAATTCCCAAACACGAGGAAATGCCACTTGATTTTCTGTCCTTCAGTGGTGCTTTACAGCAGTCCCTCAGTCTGAGCGCTGGTGGCGTTTGGGGCCGGACACTTCTTTGCTGTGGGGCTGTCCCGTGTGTTGTGGACGTTTAGCAGCCTCCTGGCGTCTACCCAGGGGCTGTGCCCTGTTGTGACAATCTCTAGACACTGCTAAACCTTCCTGGGTGGGACGTGGGACAGCAACAGGGACCCTGGTGAATGAGAACCACGGCTTAAGACAAAAAGAAATCACTGAAAATGTTGGAGCAAGGAAGTAACATAAAATCACACTCCAGTATCATTCGGTGGGTTTCACAGAACGGTACGATCAGAAGTGGTCAAGGCCAAGAAACGTTTCCTGTGCAAACGACGCCGTTTGAGTAAGACCTACTAGTACAGATAAGTGCTGTCATGACATTAGCTCCACTTCCACACCCGCCCCTGAGGCAGGTGGGGACCATCGCCCACTGATGAGTTGTGAACATGAGCGCACATCGGTGTAGCTCCCTGGTCCTGCGGACGGTGGGCAGGGAGGTGGCTTGGAGGAGGGGCCGGGGAGGCTGGCTGCAGCATCAGTCAGACACAGTCCCGACCCTCCAGGAGCTCACTGTCCAGCAAACACTAGGGCCCTGAGACCTCTGGGAGGTCCTCGGCGAGATGCTCGGAGGCTTTCTCTCTTCCCCTTGTAGGAACTGGGGACACAGGATTAGACACTAAAATAAACTGGGTGCACTCTGGTCGTTTGGCCACGGCTGCTGGGGAATAACTGAAACTCCATTCTTTAGTTACTATGTCTCACCACCTCCCAGGACCCAAGAATCTTCCTCCATCAAGAGAACGTCTTCTCCTGGCCTTAGACTCAGCTGCCCCCATCCCCAGGACAAGGCTCTGTCTGTTTACTATTCTTAGGAGCAAAACAAAACAAAACAAAAAACCAAGCTGACTGAAACCCACGTCTCTGCAGGGCCGGCCCTCCGGCCCCCAGCCCTGTTCCCCACCCCAACCCCCGTCCCCTTCTGTCCCACCTGAGACAACTTTCCTGTAGCACAATGACAGTCCCAGGCTCCAAGCAGTGCCAATATCAGATACAGCGCTTTATTAGTCACTCGGTTGCTCTCCTTGGCAAGTGAAAAAATAATTTAAACCAACTATACATACAGAGGCTGGGTTAGTTTTCCCGTGAACTTCCAGAAAGATCGCCAGCCCCTTAGATAGCAAAGAAGGGTGACCTTTAATATCTATACAAACTCCATCTATGAATCTCGTGTGTAGAAATGTTTCTTTATTATAAGCATCACATTGTGGGAACAGGAAGGGGGCGGGTGGGAGGTGGAGGAACGTGTGCAGCGCGGGGTCCACACGCACCTGCCCAGGGCTCCCCCAGTGGGGAGGCTGTGGCTGGTAGGGCTCAGGTGACCTGCAGCGGGGTTTCCAGCATCTCCATGAGGAAGGTGTCGATGGGCGTGTCCCCAATGAGCTTGAAGAAGAAGAGGTGCTCCAGACACTTGAGGCCGATGGAGCGCAGAGCCGGCAGACGCAGCAGCAGCTTGGCGAACCTGCGGGAAAGCCCGAAAGGGTTAGGACCTCGGAGGCCGCGCATGCGCAGAGGCAGGAGGCCTGCGGGTCCTCGGGACCACCCGTGATGGGACAGAAAGCCCGGAGGGGACGAGTGAGTCCCTGATCCCAGGGTGCTTCGGAAACAGGCCAGAGGACTAGTTGTCTTCTGAAAGGCGGCCGTGGGACCCTGTCACCTCTCGGGGATCTTTTGATGAGAAGGGTGCAAACTGGGATTTTAATTCTCCTTGAAAACCTGTACATTTCTCCATGCATGCCACAAGTTTTAAGGAAATGAGGCAAAGTAAGAAAAATAGAATGGCACCAGCTAAAAAGGTAGGAATTACTTCTCTGCATGGAGAAACGAGAGGTCTATGCAAGGCCAACAGAATCCTTCAAATATTTGTGCTTATAAAGCCTCTGAGAGCATCTGAATGGTGTCACCTGCAGTGAAGAGGCAGGTAGGTGCCAGGAAAGAGGCTGAGGCCCACTCGTGTCCCTGCTGTGAAAGGGTTTTATGGAAATAAGCAAAGGAAACGGCTTCCCTATAAAGTGCAAAGATAGACTGTGATTCACTCTGTAAATGTGTTTTCACTCTGAAAATGCCACTTTTACAACATGTCAAACGCGGAGTGTGCTGTAACACTGCCCTGTTTGCTGTGGGTCTTGGATTTAGGCCCTGAGGTCAGGACTACAGAAATCAACACACCCACTCACAGTCAGCCGTGGGACGGCCACGCTGTCCCCACTCACGTGTTTGCAGCAGGGGCTGCTCAGGCTTGGAGGGTGCCCAGTGTGGGTGAGGGAGACTGTGCGTGCCAGTTTTGTACCCTCCTACGTCTGGCTCGAGAAAGCACAGCTCGGCCCCTGCGACGTGTATTCTGAGAAGCCTCCACGGAGTGGCAGCACTTTGCCACTGAGAAAACAGCCTGGCCCATCTGCCTGCATCCCCTTCACCGGTGTCTGCAAACCAGAGGTGACGTCAGCACGCTCACCTACATGCGGGAGCCCGGTGACAGCCCTGATGGAGCTGCTCAGCTTCAGGGTGGCCGCCGTGCTCAGGCTGTGCTGGATGAACGAGGGGCCACTCGGGGGCCCAGCCTGTGCTCCCTCACCCCCGCCCCCCCAGCCCCAGGCTCTCCCTAGCCCAGGCAACAGGTGCGGCACCTCTCCCCAGTGCCTGGAGGCAGCCCAGGCCCTGGCAGCCCCTTCCTAGGAAAACAGGCAAGTTCCAAAGGTTTTTAAGTGACAGTCCTTAGAAACAGCCTAACGGTCAACCACAGGGCAACAGCTAAATGCATTAGGACACACATCGACCCTGTGAATAATCACAAAATCATTGAAAGAGATCATTTTGTACTTTCAATACCTGAAGAAATGCCTAAAACGGCTAAGTGGGGAAGAACACGCCAAACTGCATGACTTCATAGCCGTAAATCCCCACTGCTAAGCACACGTATAGTGACACACAAGGAGACTGGAAAGAAATACACCCCCCAAAAGTTACAACCAATTTTTATTGCCTGCTTTATGTTTTAAAAATATTTTTCCTGATTTCCTCCCAAAGCACGCTCTACTTTTATAGTAAGAAAAGGGAGAGGTTTGGGGTTTTCTTTGGGGGTGAGTGTTGGTTTTAAGATACACAGCACAGCCTAGAGCCAATTCCAGGAAAAGGATGAGTCTGAGCCTGCTTAGTCCAAGCACCCTGCACAGCGTGTGCTCAAAAACCAAGTTTAATGTTGCCTGAGAGCTGGGAGATTGGGGAGAAATCACCCAACACAGGGCTCCAGGTAGTGCCCATTGGCCAGGGCTGGGCTGACGCTGACGGCCAGGCCCCTTGTGTTTGGCAAAACTCTTCAATCTCAGCTGTTACAGGTGGAGAAGAGATCGCCAGGTGCCCACTAAAACCCCTTCTCCCCTCCTTCTGTGGCATACAGCTGGCACACTCTCCAGTCTCCTTTGCAGCTGGCGGGGCCATGTGACTAAGTTTTAGCCAATGGGGGTGAGTGAGGGATGAGGACCTTTCCAGGCCGAGGTCTTGCCGGTAGAGCCTCACCTCTGCGCCCTCCACCTCTTCCCCTGCGCATGATCTGCATGCAAAACCCAGTGTGGCCCTGGGGCATGGCAGAGCCCCAGGAAGGAAGGAGCCTGGGTCCCTGAGTGACAGCATTGGAAGACAGTTGCCTCTCTGAACTCACTGCCCACCGAGCGCTGATTTGTGAACAAGAAACGAGCTTTTGTCGTGCTCCACCACGGACAACTGGAAGGTCTGTGATCTTAGCTCACTTTCCCTAAAGCACAGGCTGCCCAGTCACTGTACCAAAGGGCCAAAACCCATCCACCCAGATTGATTCAGAGCCTCCAATGGCAAACCAAGCTCAGCCTCTTCTGCATAATTGACAGATACTGGCTTATCACTTAGGAGATTAGACTTCACGGAGGAATAACAGTCATTAGTGAGACTTGGGAGCACACAACAGCAATGTCTTAGATGAAAAACAAAACTAATGTCTGCAAGGCAGTTTTTCCAGTTTCATTTTCAGTTTTCTGTGAGATTTGAGGATCATATTCTCTCTTTTTAACTGAGTTAGCAGAGGAGGAAACCTTTTATTTAGCTGTGTTTGGGGAAACATTTGAGAAAAGTATTCTTTTAACAACCTAGGAATACCTACACTGGTATATGACCAGTGTCTCTCTTTCCAGACAAGAAGCCCAGACCCCGACCCAGCATCTCGCCGAGGCCACACAGATGGCAGCCTGGGGCCAGCGGCCACCTCGGCACAGGGCTCCCTGGGGCGGGGCAGAAAGCGATGCCGTCACTCTAGAAAGCACAGACCTGGGCTCACAGTGACCTCGGGTGAGTTCCTGACCCTCTCTGAGCTTGGTGACTCACTGGGAATTGGAGACAATGAGACCCACACTCATTTATTCACTTGCTTGCTTATTCGGTGCTTAAAGACGTAAAGCATTTGTCAGGCATGACATTAGGCTCCGATGCTGGCGTGGTGAACAGTGAACAAGAGAGACAAGACCTCTGGTTTCGTGGGCTTTCAGCTTGTCGTGAAGATTGAGTAACACTGGGAAACCCTCCAGCCCACGCCTGCGGCCCACCGCCATCCGTCACTGGTGAGGGAGGACAGCGGCGGCTGTCACGCCCGTTCTGCCATCACGCCCTCACCTGCCTGGTTGTTCCGGGTACTTCTGCTTGGTGTAGGCCTCCAGCGTGGCATAGACCTTCTCCCGCAGCGTCTCCACCTCAGAGGGGTTGGACAGACCCTTGGCATCTAAAAAAGATGATGGGTTTAACCTCTGGTGACCCCGTCCCTGGGGGCTGTCCCCATCCACGCTGGCCACCTCCCCTAGAGTTACCAGAGACACACTGGACAGGAAGTGTGAAACATACAGCCAGTCATTTGTGCCCCACTCTCCTTTCTGTGCCCCATCTGCCCCAAGACTCGTGGGGCAAAGGTCCCCACCGCGGACTCCAAGGAGGAGAGTGTTATCTGGACTGTTCTAGAAATAGCACGTCACACACTTCCCGGGTACCTACTACGTGCTAAGCATGGACCAGGTGACGAGATGGGTACAAAAGCCAGCAGACCCACGTCCCACCTCAATTAACTGACCGTCTCCCTCAGGAGGTGAAGCACATGCGTAAGTTACTACGTGATTCCCAAGCTCGTGTCCCGTGACCCCAGCAGCGGCATCTGACCAAGGGGCTCACGTCCTCTTTGTTGACACGCTGTCTGCCCCGGCCTCCAGGACACCACTCGCGGGTCCCTTACCCGCCTCCCTCATGGCCCCTTCTCAGGTCCTTCGCTGAATCTTCCTTTGCCCCAGCCCCGAGGTGCCGGCAGGCCCCTGGGCTCAGCCCTCCGCCCTCTTCTCTGCCCTGCCTGAGCTCACACCTGGTACAGGGCCCCCCACACCAGGTGCGGGCTGCCAGCCTCCAACATGCATCTCCCGTCCTGTTTCACCTCTGATCTCCAGACTCACATAAACCATTGCTTCCTGGACAGCTGGTCTTGGATGTCGACTCTCCATCTCAGATTTTAATGTCCAAAGACAAAGTCTGATTTGTACCCACCCACCCTTAGCACCCCCATCTCAGTAAATGAAAACTCCCTTTCTCCAAATGTGCAGAAAAACGAAACAAAAAGCCCTGAGAATTATATTTAACACCTGTCTTTCTTTCAGGCCCTATATCTGATCCATTGGCAAACCCCATTGGCTTTGCCTAAAATTATATGCAGAGTCTTACCACTTTTTACCACCTCCTTCACTGCTACCCAGACCACTGTCATCTCTCGTCTTCCCCACTTGCCCCCAAGCAGACACACTCCACACCCATTTGAGACTTTTCAAGATGGCTCCAGGACAAGAGGCCTCAAGGAGCTGACTCTCTGCCCTCCTGGTCCTGCGTCCCGTCTCAGCTGCGCTACGGGGCACAGGAGGCCGACCGTGGAGAAGGGTAAGCCACGCACGACGCGGTCACCTGGGTTGAACAGCACGATGGCTCGCAGGCAGCCCAGCTCCGACTTATCCATCTGCATGTCTTTCATTTTGGAGACCAGCTCAGTCAGAACTCTACACACAGGAAACAAGGACAGGCGAGGAGAAAGCCATGAGCCCCAGGCCCCCTAGGGCTGACAAAATGAACGCGACCGACACGCATTGTGTACCCACCCCGTTTTCCAGACGATATGCCAGGAACTAGGGGCACAGAGGTGACTAGGACGTGGTCCCTGATCCCTGAGGAGCAGCACGCAGCAATGCAAAGCCAGTCACGGCCATGAGCAAAGTCCCAGGAAACAGGGGAGGCAAAGGACTGTAAGGGGGCTGGAAAGGCCGCCTGGAGGGTTTGGAAGCGAGTGGAAATGCAGGAGGCAGAGCAGGGCGAGGGCACTGTGTGTCTGGAACACAGCAGCCGGTGCAGGGGCACCGTGAGGAGGGAGGAGCCAAGCACATCATGTTGGTCTCCGCCTGGGACACGTGGGGAAGGGCACAGAAGAGCTGGGGACATCCCCGTGGACGGGAACATGACCACAGAGGAGCACAGGGGCCGCAGGTCCTGCATTGGTCAGGGAGACCACTTCCAATCCTGCCCCTCTCTCTCCCAGTTCTGCACCCTCTCACCCCCAGCCACTCATCTCTACTCATTTCATTCGTCCCCTCAAATTGCACAGCTTAGTTTCCCTTTAGCACCATTCAAGGCACAGAATCCCCGGTGAGGCCGTCCCTGCCTGACCAGAGACCTGAGATCCTGCTGCAGAGCCCAGCAAAAGGCTCAGCCCGTCTTTCCTGAGCTCCTCCAGTCCGATCCTGGCACTGCCTGCCCGGCCCCACCCCCTACATAAGCTGTTCAATGCCCCAGCCCCAACTTGCTAGGTCATGTCCGTGATCATCTCTTCTTTGGAAACCAATAGGGGTAATGGGTTCTCCCATCTGCCCAGCAACTATGTGACTGGCCCCACCTCGTTGTATCAGCCTTTCTTGTAATCCCTCTCTCAGTGTCTCAGGTTTACGTTCTCGCAGGCTTAATGCCGTCTGCTTCCAGCCAAGGGCAGCTGTTGGGGCTGTCCATCCTACATCCCAGAGCTGCCCACAGGTGCACGCACACACACGCACGTATGCACACACACATATGCACACACACGCACACACAGGCATTGGAAGCAGGAGACGGACACCTGTCAAAGATGGAGCCCACCCCGGCACTGTGGGCACTGCTGCGGTGGACGTGTAAACCCGTGGCCAGAAGGATGCCGTCCTGCACGGAGACCGAGCGGTGGGAGAAAGAGGCGATCAGCAGCTCGTTCCACCCTGCGAGGACGAGAGGGACGCCTTGAGGTCGCAGCGGCCAGGCTGGCTTTGTTGATAAGCAACCAACTCGTATGTTATGATTCCCATGGAATAAAAACAGAATCAGGTCCAGGGGGTTAAAAATGAGTTCCAGACAACGCGGCCAATTAGTGAAGAAACAAAGGATGTGATGGGGTCCCCTGACTTGTGGCTCTGGCACCACCACCGTCTCCCCAGTGCCACCCAGAATGGCAGCTGGAGGACGAGGATTCTATCCACAACTATGGACGGAATACGGAACAGGTAACAGTCACTGTCGGCTGCCATGGTGGATGAAGCGTGTGGACCTGGCTGTCTCTGCCCCCAGGACCTAACGACCTAGTTGTGCGTCTCTGGCCTTGTGTGGAAGTAGCCGGCACGGTGTGTAGCTCTCAGTGGACACCCAGCTTGCTCATTATCTAACGGGTGAAACGAGTGGGCTGGCTCCCAGAGCTCAGCCAATCTTCATGAAATTTCCCTGTAGCTCAGTGACAAACAGGAGACATGGCATATGTCAACTGCACTGTGTCCTGGTCCCAGAAGTGGGATCCAACAGAGAATGCAGCCCAGAGAATCATAAAACAGGAAGGGGCCCTGGAATGAGTCGGGTGCGAGCTTGAGCAAAACCCTTTGGTTGCTCTTCCCTCACCTGTGAAGTGGGAATCTCTCTGTTTTCCAATTTCATAGCAATAATGAGACACTGCTTCAGGTGGTTCTCTATAAAAATGATTTAACTGTCCTTGAAAGTTAAACGCAAATTATAAAGCCATGGTGACACTTGCATGGAAAAAGAGTCTTACTCCTCCATTAACAAATGATGTTTTTTGGGAGGGAATGAAAGATTTGGAGTAGAGCCATCCAAATTTAAGAGCCTACAAGTAACAGAAAAAGAACGATGCTGGATAGTCACGCAGCCGTCAGCATGGTTCATGCACAGCTTGGATGGATTAGTTGGGTAGGCTCCCAAGGCTAAGTTCAAAATGGCAGCCCGAGTGGTTATCCCAGGAGGAAACGAACCCCTTTACCTGCCCGGAGCAGAATAACCTGGTCCTCCAAGGTGAGGTCTGAGAAGTGGGGGATGCGTTTGGCCCACTCGACAAGAGTGAAGAGCTGCTTGTCCGCAGCATGGCATATGTTGGTGACAGGGTCATTCGTCTAAAACAAGGAACAAAGCACAGTGAGGGGGGCCA
The DNA here is from genome assembly GCF_036562045.2 of Rhinolophus sinicus. Lineage (NCBI taxonomy): Eukaryota > Metazoa > Chordata > Mammalia > Chiroptera > Rhinolophidae > Rhinolophus > Rhinolophus sinicus. Next base: position 2,032,019 of record NC_133766.1, read on the forward strand.
TATTCTGGGACCCTAGGACCCCTTCTCCGTCTGCAGCCCCACCCAAGGAACGGGAGGTGGACAGAGCACGTACCGAGCTCTCCATGCTCATGTCACCATAGGATTCCGTCTTTGGTTCCACAGCAAGCTCGGCTTCTAGAATCCTCTCCACGGGCATATCTTCGTGACCACTTCCGGCTCCTTCCGCCTCACTCTCAGCCCGCTCCCGGCTCCTCTGCCTTTCTTCTTGCACAGCTGGCGTACAGAAGGACTCAGAGCAGTCAGCACACACCCAGGACAAATGGGGGAAAGCGGGCAAGCTACTTAAGCCTCAGCTCCCTCACGTGTAAGGGGCATTGTCATGGCCCTTACACTGATCGGGGCCGTCCCAGTGCTGACAGATGAAACAGGGTCAGCAAAGGTATCTGCTTCTGCCGGGACAGCACCAGGGGTTCCCGAGGCTGTATTCTTTCTGGTTCGTTCTGGTGATGACTCTAAGAAGTTTGCATGTGAAGCTTTCATGACCTCCGATTCTGCCCCCGCTTTTCACGAGCCACCCTCTCCTGGGGTCTCCCGTCTCCATCCTCTACCTCCTACATCTAGTGAACTGTGAGCATGAGACAGTTAGTGGCAGGCACCTCATGTCAAAACTGCCTCTGCCAGACCTCAGGCGTCATCCCTAGCATTCACATCCCATTAGCTCTGCCAGAGGGCACCAGCTTGAACACACATCACCTGACCTGCCTCGTCAGGGACGCTCTTCCACAGCCATATGGGTATTTAGTAAGTGAAGGGATGGAGGAAAGTCACCTAGATGGCATTTCAGAGCCCGCGGCTACTGTGGGGGTGGGGAAGCGTATCCAGGCGACGGTGTAGGCTGGAATTAGCTCAGCCCCCAGACTGTAACGTCACCCATGTTTATTCCAGCCCTCAGAACCCTCTGGTCTGTACATTAGGACGTCGGGCAGACCTCGCCCCAGCTCTGTCCTCTTCATGGACAGCACAGCACATGACGGGTTAGTCCCCATCATCTAGAAAGCCACGGCTTCCATCTTCTTACTCCCAGAGCAATAGCAGAACCAGGAATAGGACACAATTTTTTTTTTTAAATCCCACGGGTCAAGAACATTATCGTCTAAGCAGGTGGTAACAGCTTCCCACCCCATCCCAGCTCAGCGACCCACCAAGTCTCAGGCCGAGAACATCATTCAGCAGTTGGGACAGAGCAAGAGCAGGAAGGAAGAAGGAGGGAAAGAGAGGATAAAGCAGGGGAGAAAAAGAAGAGAGAGAAGGGAGGGAGAACAGAGGAGAAAACAGGAACGAGAAGAGCAAAAGAGTCAAAGCCATCTTTTCAAAATGGGCTCTACCACTTCCCAGCCAAATGGCATCAAACATATTCCTTAACCTACTAAGCCTCGGTTTCCCCATATGTAACGTGGGGATTATGGTCCTTAACTGAGATGTTTGGTGAGGATTAGATGACATAATTATTCAAAGTTTAAAGAAAGGTAGATATTTCCTCTTCCCTTTGTCTCTGTGCGCTTGGGTTTCTGCCCTGTCGTCTGTCCATCTCCCCTGTGGCCTCTTCCCTCTTTTCCTTATTTCTCCTCCTCCCTCATCCTCCCTTCCTGTCCATTCTGTCCGTCTTCATTCACTGATAACACGCAGAAACTATCATATGTATTTTTATTATCAGTTGGATTTCCTGGTTAAAGTTGAATGCTTCTTGTATTAATTTTTTTAAGGTAAGTTACTGGGTGTCTATTTGTCTTGATTTTAAAAGACGGGGAGAGAAAACCCAGTTAAACCCCTTCTATGATGCTGAGTTGATTCCTTCTATAGCTTCGTAACACTCAGGGAAAATAACCTTCCAGCTTCAAAGAAAATAACGTTGGCTTCAGAGAATTAGATTCTTATTCTGATTTTGCCATGAATTGAGTGATCTTGCTGTTCACTCCGTGCTGTCCATCTTGCTGTCATAAGTGAGGAGTCATGTATCTGTTGTTGGAGGAAATTCTCTATGTGGCAGACATTCTTAGCTACCACTTACGTCGGGGACATCTGGGGGACACAGGTGATCTGAAGTAGCACTGAACGCCTGCCTTACAGCAGGGCCACATCCATGGACCAAATATATATATTTATTGCTAGAATTTATGGAGCTCTTCCTCTGTGTCAGGAATTATGCTCAACCCTTCACCTGGATTATATTTCATTTAATCTTCACCATAACCCTCTGAATTACCATGAGCCATAGAGTAGCTTTGAGGTCACAGAGCAGATCCGCGCAGGCTGATGGCCTCCAAGCCCACCTCTAACCCCTCTGTGCTGCCTCCAAGACACCGGACCAGCTGGAGTCATGAAGACCCCAGGGATGTCAAATTCTGCCCACAAATTGCCTGGAAAACAATCCATTCTATGCTATCCAAACTACATTACATGACCAGAAGTCATGGAAATGGACTTGCCCAGAACTGACAATTGTCTGGTGGCCTGGGAGTCAAAGGGTCCCAGTCCTACACCAGCTCTGCATCAGCTTACGCAGGTCCCTAACCGCGCAGAACCTGTTTCTTCTTTCAGGAAATGAATGTGTTACATTGGAAAACAGCAAATATCTATTCCAGCTGCACCCTCATGTACCCTAAGAAAGCAAGAGGTCCTGGACCCTGGCCCGTGAATTCTGAGGCCAACCAATTTTCTCTCTTTCAATCTGTCCAACTCTAGGAGCGTAAATTCCATAGTCTCTCCGTTATCTGTTGCAGGATTTTATTATTCTCGCCTTCAAGAAGGCGTCCAAACTGAGTGCCAGATTCTGTAAGAAAAGGCCAGGAATGACAGTGGTGAAGGCTGTTGCGTAACCTTTTGAAGGTGGCCCTTCATAAACGAGGAATTCACTCACTCCTGTACCTCCTCTTTGTTGGGGTAAATAGCACCAATTCCTTCAGAAATTTCTCCAAGTGCCCATTTCCTCTCCCAACTTTTACTCCTCAGCTTTTCATCACTCTTGGTTCTCCACATTCCTTTCAACAACGCAGGAGCCAAAATTGGACCCAATTTTCTATTAAAGAATCACAATAATCCCCAGTTCTTAAAATTCAGGTGTCACTGTTTGACTTACTTTTTCTCTCTTTCTTTCTTTTTTTTTTTTTTTTAAATGAAAGAACCACACTTGCCACCATTTGACCTGGGGACCATTCTGACCCTAATTGAGCTGAGGGATATTCAGGGTGAGTTCTTGCGTGGTTGTTTTTCATTGAGGTATAACTGACATATAACATTATGTCAGTTTCAGGTGTACAGTATAATGATGCAATATGTGTATATATTGCAAAACGTTCAACACAATAAGTCTAGTTAACATCCATCACCATACATGCTTATACACTTATTTTCTTGTGATAAGAACTTAAAGGTCTACTGTCTCAGCAACTTTCACATGTGCACAATTGTGTTATTACCAGAGTCACCATGCTGTACATCGCATCCCCGTGAGTTATTTAAGTTATAACTGGAAGTTTGTGCCTTTGAGCCCTTCACTCATTTCACCCACCCCCTCTTCCTGCCTCGCAACCACCAATCTATTCTCTGTATGAGCTTGGTTTTTTTTTGGGGGGGGAGAGGTGTTAGATTCCACATGTCAGTGAGATCATCTGAGTTCAGAATGAGTTTTGAGAAACATCATTAGATTGTGAAGCAGCAGAAACGACTTCTCTGACAGAAGCCTTTCACCTTCCTTTAATTGACTCTCATGTGCTTTTCCCAAGTCAATCTGAAACTTCTCTCATGTGTCCTGGGAGGAAGAAATAGCCTGGCACACCCATGCTGCTTGCTGATGGCAGATGTCCTCTGGGGTCATTAACTCGATGTTGGACTGTCATGGTATAAAGAGCACCCGTTCTATCCAGGTGAGGTGCAGACAGTCTCCACCAGCTGACTTTTCACATCACATGTTCCACACGTTCCCAAGATCACTGGTGGGAAAGCACCAGAGGGTCTGGGCGCAGGAGGGAGGACTTGACCCGCTTGTTCAACGCCTCACTCTGATGGCTCTGTTAAGAAGAGACGCAGGAAGACACAGATGGAAGCAGGGAGACATCTCAGGAGCCTCTTTGTCACAGAAAATAATGGTGGATTATGCCAAAAGTGATCAAAGTAGTGAGACATAGAAAGAGTCTAGACACATTTTGAGGGAGACAGATTTCCTCATCCATTGCATGTGGAGTATCAAAAAAAGAGAGGAGACCAATAGGTTTGGGTCCAAGCAACTGAAAAATGGCCATTTCCTGAAATGGGGAGGACAGTGCGACGAGCAGTCCAGGGAGGGCAGATTAGCAGGAGCCCCAGTTTGTGTCTGTCAGTTAGAGATTCCCACCGGGTATCGGAGAGGGTGCCTGGCCCCAGAGCTCCTGCATACCCGGCCGAGGAGGAGACTGGAGATGGGCTTGATCTGGGGTAACAAGACCTGCTCATCACTTCCTTTGGGACCTTGGAAAGCCCACTTCACCTCTCTGAGCCTGTGTCCCTAGCTGTCGAGTAGTTAGGGTTGATTAGATGATTCTGAAGGGCCACCTCCATTTTGGACATGCTAAGATTGCAGGAATATCACTCTTTTCCTTCTTGGCAGCATTCTCTCTTAGCAGAGACTCAGAACCTTTTCCTTCATTGCTGCTTTCGGGCAGCCTCCTCTCCTCGCAGAAAGGAAGTTCTCCGAGAATGAGGACCAGTCCGGGACGGATTAAGAGCCTGTTTCTATTTCCTGAGAGACGCAAGGCTTCCTCGCTCTGAAATCTACAAGGATTCACCACTGACACCACATACCTGCTTGAGTTCACTAGTTAATTAACTGCCCGTTCGATTTATTTGTGTTGTTTCACAGAAAGACTTTTCAGTCTCATGCATGAACAGAAAGCACTTCCAGATTTTTTTCTCTCTCTCTGCACCAATGCAGCTGGCCCACACTGTACCTGGAAAGATGCAACAGTTTAAAGTGCACTGCGGTGGTCTCCCTGAAGGAGACGGCTAAGTCTGATTACTGGTAACGCCCACGGTCCCCAAAGCCCATGGCACATGCCAATCTCAGAGGATTTGCAGCCGCCCAAGGTTATACAAGCCAGAGAGTGGAATCAACCCAGCAGGTTCCCTGAGGAAGACCCAGGATGAGAGGGAGGAAGTCGGCTCCACCCAGGTCGGGCTGGGTCCCTGTGCAGGGCGGGCACCGGACCCCGAAACCTGGGCTCTCAGATTTGCTGCCTGGTTATTGAAAGAGCCACGGACGGGGTTGGTTTGGGGCCCATCATCTGAGCTCCACATGGAGAAGGAAGGTATGTCTGCTCCCTTTGCTCTGGGGACACATTTCCTAGGGCAGGGGATACGCGATCACAATTCTCGAGAAATCATGACCTTCAAAGTCACCCCAGCATCCCCCTCGCACTTCGTCCTGCAAAGTCCAGCCCAGCAGGGCTCTGCCTGGTACCGCGTCTGCCTCCCACCGTGACGTATATGCCAACTGCTCTCCCCTAACGGGGAGGACAGCGGGGGGGGCCTCACCTTCCCGCTTCATGCCCATGACCAGGCACTTCTGGTAGCGACAGTATTGGCAGCGGTTGCGCTGGCGCTTGTCTATGAGGCAGTCCTTGTTGTCCCGGCAGGTGTAGATGAGGTCTTTCCTGATGGTTCTCTTGAAGAAGCCCTTGCAGCCTTCACAGCTGTACACGCCGTAGTGCTTTCCTGCTCACAGAACAGAAGAGCTGAGGCTGTTGACGTGTGTTTGCTGCTCTCATCCAAAAGAACCCCTTGGCTCCGCCCCTCCACCCACCTTTCACAGGGAAACTGGCAAAACACCTGGGCAGAAAGCAAAGCATGACTAGCAGAGAATTCAGACTGATCCCAGGACCCAAACGAAGGCCCAATAAGTTTGCCTTTCCTTGTGTCGTCCCTCTGGGACCCGGTCCTGGAAATTGCTAATTCCAAGAGTATTATTAGAAAAGTACTGAGCCGAGATTTGATTTCATTTACACTTATTTTATCAAGGCAACTCTTGTGTTTAGTTAAACAAAATGTTCTGCCTCCATTCAAGACAGTAGTGTACCTGATAAAAATATTTATGCTTGTCGTGTGTTATCGAGCAGGCAAAGAACCTCAGTTTCGCTAATATTTCCCCATAACTGAGGCCCAAGGACTTAGGACTCCCCCTGAAAAGTATTATCCTTCACTCTAAATTATGAACAGCCTCTTGAATTATGAATTTTTAAATGCTATTGCCAGTTGGAGGAATAAATCGGTATATGATCTTTATAGCCCAATATGACATGCGACCTCAAGATACGATGTAAAGGTCTGATGGACGGTGGTTGTGTTTGATCCAGAATAATCTGTTACATCCTTCGTTGCTCTCATTGCCTGTTCACACATTCCATTTCCAATGACCCCAGCCAGGGATGGCTATTTTGTGTCAGGAGAGCCACCACGCTCACCCCACACACACACACACACACACACACACACACACATACAGGCATCAACAATCAATCCCAGCACTTCTTCTAAGTTGAAGTCTTCTCAACACTACACACCAGGGAGTTATGCCCAATTGATTAGAATTGTGGGACTTGAAAAATATAAGGAAGCAAACCATTCAAAACATAGTTATGCCTGACTCTTGAGTGCAATATGTGACGCTGTTTAGCTACAGACCTGACATGACTTTCTAACTCAGTTGTATTTAGGCAGATAGTAAACTGAAGTCCCTGAAAACTGAAAAATGTAAATATTTACCTCCCAGGACCTTGCATTTCAGAATATGTCACTCTAAGATGAAATGGTGGTCGAGACAGCTGCCTAAGGAAAGTCAGCCTGTGCCTAATTTGTTGACTATACTAATTTACTGACCTCACATCAGTCATAAATATGACGTTTTATCCTGGGCTCAAAGAACCCAATGCTCTCAGCTCTACAGAATTTGTCTTTGAGGAACTTGGGACCAATGTGTCATCTCCATGGCTCTCCAATATATGAATGGCCCTCCCAGACTTTCAATTAAACCATGGTAGAGAAAAACGCCCATCAGGGTGGAGCTGACATTCTGTTGCTATGGCAACGGCCAAGTCTGCATGACTTGGAAACAACTTTTTGAGAGCAAGCAAACATCAGCCAAATAAGTTCCGGGCTCTAGCAACTTTCAGTGGAGTGACATTTTATGGTGGTTTTGGTGACAAAAAGATGTGGAAATAGTCAGTCAGCCATCATCATGGACAGCGGTAGAAAAGAAGCTTCCCGACCTGCTCATTCATCTAATCAGACATTCAATGTCTTCAAAACTGATGGGGTAGGGACTTGGCCCTGGAAGAAGGGAAAGAAGTCAAAAAAGAAATCATCGGGGCAGAAGTGGAAGAGGATCGAAGAAGATGAAATCAACGAAAACACATTTATTTCCACCCATAAAAACATGTGAAAAACCTAGAACGTTATAGTAGAAAATATGGTACCGTGTTTCCCCAAAAATAAGACCTAGCTGGACCATCAGCTCTAATGCGTCTTCTGGAGCAAAAATTAATATAAGATCCAGTCTTATTTTAAATATAAGTAATATAATATAACGTAATATAACATAATATAACATAATATAATATAATATAATACCAGGTCTTATATTAACTTTTGCTCCAAAAGATGCATTAGAGCTGATGGTCCGGCTAGGTCTTATTTTTGGGGAAACACGGTAAAATATTAAAAGGTTTGTCTTTGTTAGGACATTATTTTTAGAATTATAAAACATATATACATAAAAGAAAGTCTAGCTTGAGATACTAGCTAATCACAACACTTTCTCTATCCCAGATACACACTCAACACAGCAACTCCAGAGGAGGGAGCTTCTGATATGTTTCCTATCAAACTAATCCTCAAAAATGAAATCATACTTTAAATTCATCAAGACTGCAGGCTATGAGCCCAGTAACAGGAATGTACAGCCTGGGCCGCTGCTACTGCACGTACCTGAGGATCGATCCCCACAGATGGCACAGATGTGTTTAACCAGAGATCCGGGGCTGGTGGACAGGTAGTTCATGTTGCCAATCCCAGGAAGCCCCGGTAAGGGCTTGATGTCCTCTGAAATGCTGACACTGTTGACCACATTGAGCTGCAAGAGGAAAAGAAAAACACAATAAAACACAGAACCGGGTAAGCCCAACCCCCAAGGCCAAAAGCAACAAGGGCATCCTTGAGGAAAAGCAAGGTCTATTTCAAGAACTAGTTTCCAGAGAATTCCGGGCAAGACGGTGGAGTAAGTAAACACTGTACTTGCCTCCTCCAATTACCATATAAAAATTATAATTAAATTACAGAACAATCAACCTGGAAGACCACTTGAAGTCTAGCTGAACAAAAGTCCTGTAACTAAGGATATAAAGAAGAAGCCACATCAAGAATGGTAAGAGGGGCGGAGATGTGGAACTGGCAGATCCTATATCCACATGTGGAGGTTGAGAGTTGGGAGGGATATCTCGGCTAAGGAGGTCCCCCCCCTGAGGAGTAAAGGGTCCCAGCACCAAACTAGGCTCCCCAGCCTAGAGCACCAGTGCCAGGAAGAGGAGTCCCCACAATATCTGACTGTCAAAACCAGCAAGGATTACATCCAGGTGAGATGGAGGGATGCTGGAAAACCTGCGTGTCCTCTCACAGGGACTGTACACAGACTCTCTCACTTGCAGGCATTCACCCTGGGGTCCAGCGGAGAGGTAGCAGCTCAGGAGGGGTCAGAGACATATAGGGAGAAACTGAGTTGTGTGGCAGCAGGGTGAGGGCTGGAGAGACAGCCGTCATTGTCCCTGTGTTGAGCCCTTCTTCCACATGGGCAAATATGAATCTGTATTAATGTGGTGAACACTACTTACCCCATCCTGGTCATTCCCTGAGACCCTGCCTCTACCAACTCATGTAATGACCAAAGCTCTTTCAGCAGCTGAGCCGTATGGGCAGCCGGCAGGGGGTAGGAGGCCTCGGGGTGCCCTGGGCCCTTTGCTGAGCTGCCCCAGGCCCGGTGCTGGTGGCAGCTGGCCTTGGTTCACAGTGTGGCTTATCCCACAAGCCTCCAGGTACAGCACAGGCACTGACCAACCATGGATTGCTCTGTAGCTCCTACCAGGTAGCCCAGGGCTGGTCACACACAGCAGTTGAACTTGGCCTGCACCAGAGCCCCTCCCAAAAGGCCCCAGAACCAACACACCCAGTGGCCAGCTTCAAATCACAACAGAGCACAATGCAATTAGCCCCACAAGCAGCACACCCAAAGGGTGGTCTCAGCAGGCACCAGAGCCCACAGGGACAAATCCCGCTCCATGGGGTAAGCCTCTGCACAGCAGCTCACATGCTGTGGTTGTGGCCAATCCTCACAGCCAGTCAGCCTGAGGGTCCATCCCACCCACTGTTGTGCCAATGCAATCAAGGCTCAACTACAACAGGAAGGCACATGCAACCCACATAAGGGACACTCCTGGGGCACCAGGCTCAGGTGACCAGGGAGATTGTGCCTTTGGCTCCCAAAGGACACCTACTACCTAAGGCCACCTGGCCAAGACTGGGAGACACAGCAGATCTACCTAATACATAGAAACAAACACAGAGAGGCAACCAAAATGAGACAAAGAAACAGATCCCAAATGAATGAACAGGAGAAAACTCCAGAAGAAGAACTAAATGAAATGGAGGCAAGCAACCTACCAGAGACAGAGTTCAAAACACAGGTTTTAAAGATGCTCAAGGAACTTAGTGAGAACTTCAACAAAGAGATAGTAAGCATAAAAAAGGACATAGAAACCATAAAAAAGAACCTGTCAGAAATGAAGAATACAAAACTGAAATGAAGCATGCACTAGAAGGAATCACCAGCAGACTGGATGAAGCAGAGGATCGAATCAGCAATTTGGAAGACAAGGTAGCAGAAAACAATCAGAACAGCAAAAAGAATTTTTAAAAATGAGGACAGTTTATGGTGCTTCTGGGACAACATCAAGTGTAACACCATTTGCATCATAGGGGCACCAGAAGGAAGAGAGAAAGCAAGGGATTGAGAACCTATTTGAAGAAATAATGACTGAAAACTTTCCTACCCTGGCAAAGGAAATAGACATACAAGTCCAGGAAATGCAGAGAGTCTCAAAAAGAGGAACACACCAAGACATATCACAAATAAAACTGCAAAGGTTAAAGACAAAGAGGGAATCTTAAAAGCAGCAAGAGAAAGGAAGTTATTTACCTACAAGGGAGCTCCCATAAGACTGTCAGCTGATTTCACAACAGAAATTTTGCAGGCCAGAAGGGATTGGCATGAAATATTCAAAGTGATGAAAAGCAAGGACTTACAACCAAGATTACTCTACCCAGCAAGACTAATACTTAAAATTGAAGGACAGATAAAGAGCTTTCCTGACAAGAAAAAGCTAAAGGAGTTAATCACCACCAAACCAGTATTACAAGAAGGGTTAAAGGGACTTCTTTAAGAAGAAGGAGAAAAGGGATAAAAAATATTAATAAGACACAAGTAACTACATTACCTATCAATAATTACTTTGAATGTAAATGGATTAAATGCTCCAATCAAAAGACATAGGGTGGTTATACCATATACAAGAATAAACTCCTAGTGGATTAAAGACTTAAATGTAAGACCCAAAACCATAAAAGTTCTAGAAGAAAACATAGGCAGTAAACTCTCTGACATTGCTCTTAGTAATAGTTTTTTCTGACATATCTCCTCAGGCAAGGGAAACAAGAGAGAAAAATAAACAAATGGGACTAAATAAAACTAAAATGTTTTTGCACAGCAAAGGAAACCATCAACAAAATTAAAAGACAACCTACTGAATGAGAAAAGCTATTTGCCAATGATACATCCAATAAGGAGTTAACATTCAAATTTTATAAAGAACTCATACAACTCAGCACCAAAAAACAACAACAACAATTAATCCAATTTAAAAAATGGGCAGAGGAGCTGAACAAGCATTTCTCCAAAGAGGACATACAGATGGTCAATGACATATGAAAAAATGCTCAATGTCACTAATCATCAGAGAAATGCAATTAAAGCCACAATGAGATAAATACCACCTCACCCCTGTCAGAATGTCCATTATCAATAAATCAACAAACAACAAGTGTTGGCGAGGATATGGAGAAAAGGGAACCCTCGTGCACTGTTGGAGGGATTGCAAATTGATGCAGCCACTATGGAAAAAAGTTTGCAGTTTCCTCCAAAATTAATAATATAACTACCATATGACCCATCAATTCCACTTCTGGGTATTTATCTGAAGAAAACAAACTAATTTAAAAAGATATGTACACATGTTCACTGCAGCGCTTTTCACAATAGCCAAGACATGGAAGCAGCCCAAGTGCCCATCAACAGACAGTAGACGATTGGATAAAGAAACTGTGGTACATTTATACAATGGAATATTACTTGGCCATAAAAAGGAATGAAATCTTACCATTTGCGACAACATGGATGGACCTAGAGGATATAATGCTAAGTGAAATAAATCAGACAGGGAAAGACAAATACCTTATGGTCTCACTTACACGTGGAACATAAAGAACAAAATAAACGAACAACCGAAACAGAAATAGACCCATAGATACAGAGAACAAGCTGACGGTTACCAGATGAGAGGGTTGAGGGGCTGGTGGAGAAAGGTGGAGGGACTAAGAAGTACACGCTGATGGTTACAAAATAGTCACAGGGATGTAAGGCACAGCACAGGGAATACAGTCAATAATATTGTAATAACCATGAATGATGCCAGGTGGGCACTAGACTTATCAGGGGAATCACTTCATAAGTTATATAAATGTCTACCCACCATGCTGTACATCTGAACGTAATATAAAATAATACGAAATGTCAGCTGTAATTGAAAAAAATAAATTTTTTTTTAAATAAAAAATATTTTTTTCTCTACCACAAAAAAAGTACTTTCATAGCATAGAGTATCTGCAAATACCTGTGTGCGATATGAATTTAAGGGAGAAAACAAGTGGGGCAAGAGGAACTAAATCATTTCTAGAAGCCAAAACCTAAACCAAAAATCACAGCACGTCTGCATCCGAGCTCTTGGCTTTTGTTCATTTTGCTCGTGCATCCTGTGTGAGCTAGAAATCCACACTGAACGCCACACTTAGGACAATTGCACTGTGCATTTTTAAATTTTTTATTAAGTCCTGACTGCCTCTGCAGCCATGCTCCAAGAGGAGCTAGGGCCCTCGGGCAAAAGGCCGACTCCCAGAGAGCCAAGAAACCCTGCGAATCCCTTCACTTAGTCAACAAACATTCACGGAGTACTCACCAAGCAGGTGCTGTGCCTGGCTGAGGCACGGGGCAGATAGAAATGCACGCCCTTAGGAGTTCACAGTAACATGGAGGAGAGGATATGTGTGCGGTCAAGGACCCGTGAAGATGCTGAACAAATGCCCAAATCACTGCAGTGCCACCAAAAATAGGGCAGAAAGTCCCAGGCCATGTTTTTGAAGGAGGAAGTGATCTTTCTGTGAAAGCAGGAGGTTCGTGGAGGCAGAGGCTGTCTGCTTTGTGTTCCCAGTGCCCAATGTGAGCCTGGCACGTGACGGGCGAGGGCTGACCCATGAAGCTTGCATGCGCCCCTCTCCTCAGCCCAATCACAGCCAGCACCCCTTTGAGCCCCCAAGGCTCTTGGGGAGACACTGCTGCTAAGGGTTTCGATTCATCAAAGAAACAAGTTAGCGAAATGCGAGCCCAAAACCCATGAGCAGCACTTCTGAGTGCCCGGGGGTACAGGTCTACATTCTGGGCACTGAGAAGGGCCAGAGTCTAGACGACCTGCCACTCACGGCTCAAAAATGCAGCCTCTCCCTGAGCAGTCAGACAAGCACCAAAATCAAGAAACTCCCAAGGTGCTGCAGAGCTGCTGCAGGGCCCCGTAAGGGCAGCTGGGGGCTATGTCGGGGTTCAGGGGTGGCCCTCTGGCTTTGGTATGGTCCACAGGGAGTGTGTCATATTGCCTGACCAACGTGACCGGGATGCTCACGCTGAACCAAAAGTAAGATTTTTCTCCTTTAGTCAAAGCCTTTGGGACAGAAGGAATGATCAATAATACATAAAATACAACAGAGGCTGAGTTAGGTTCCTTCAAAATGTGCGCGCTGTTTCCATTCACTCAGAATTTATTGTGTGCTGGGGCTGGGCAGAGACGCTGCCTTAAATGCCGGAGGGATGCAAACAAGAAGACACAACCTGCAGCGCCCTGAAATCAAGGTCACCAGGAACTTTTAAAAATTCATTTGTCTGAGGGATGAAAACGCGTATGTGACGGGAGAATTCTCTCCCTCTCCTGCTTGTCCTCCTTTTCACGCAAGGCTAAGACAAGACGTCACCATCTCATACCCAGCATTTTGTAGGTTTGGTGTAATACAGTAGTTCTGAGCCTGGACGTACACCTGGGAGCTCTGAAAGGATCTGATGCCTGGACCCCACACCCAGAAATTCTGAGTCAGTGCGCCTACGGGCCACGGGTCCTGGCATTCTGCTAGGTTGACCAGGTAAAGCTGTGCAGCCAGGGTTGAGCATTACTGGGGGCGGGGACAAAAGTTGCTGTGCGTGACTCCCAGCCCGCCCTACTGGCTGCAGGACTTCAGAGAAGTTCCTTGTCATCTTTGACTCCGTTTCCTACCCGTAAACTGAGCCTGGTAACACCTAACATACAGAGTCTAGATGAGACAGCGATGGAAGATGCCCATCAAAATGTCTGGCACACAGTAGGTGGTCCATAATTGTAGCTATAATCATTCCAGTAAAATTGGCTTAATTCAGACAAGAATTCTGAGTGTTTGTTTATGAGCCAACATCCCACCACGTGCTAGGAATTCTAGTCAGTGAGCCCTCACTCGCCAGGGGAGTTGAAGGATTCCATTTCTTAGCTGGGGCTGTCAGAAAATGATTTGATGGTGTCCTAACACTGGGTTGTTATTATTTCAAGATACGTGATACATTTAGATGCATACTGACTTTTAAGAAACAGCTGATGAGGCTTCTACCAGGCAACAGATATTGGCACTTTATTCATCTCAGGAAACCCTAGGTCAGATGGTCCCAAAGACAGAGCCCTCGAGCTGGCTCTGTCCCCGAATCCCCCGATGGACAAGAAAAGTCATGAGAATAAGAAGGGCACCGCCACCTGGGGTCAGGAGGTCCTCACCCACCTTCCCCTCCCGCAGGACCGGCTCCAACAGCCTGTAGTGAGCACAGAAAGTAAGTACTGTTATTGCTACGGTTTGGGCGACCGAACCGTAAAGCTCGCCCAGCGCTAAGCAAGTATTTTAACCCTCCCAATACCCCTACAAGGTCTTCCTATTTTTCAGATGAGGAAATGGAGCCTTCAAATGGTTTATTCATTTGTTCGCTCAGAAATCCTGCAGGGATGCAAAGAGGAAGATGCAGGCGCTGCCTCAAGGAACTGGCCATTGGGGAAGTGGATTACAGGTCAGTCAGGATAGTTCAGGAGGGAAGATCATACACAGCAGAGATCAGGGAAGACTTCTTGAAGGAAGTGGCCTTTGGCTGGGACTCGATGGCTTCACAGATGGATAGGATCTGGATGGGCCAGTGATGGGCAAAAGGCCCCGGGAACAGGAGTGGGAGTGAAGCCCAGGTGTGTGTGTCCGGGGGATGGCTGGAGAGAGGGTGGGACGCAGGCAGTGACCAGGCCGGGTCTTGTTTGCCTGGCTACCGGAAGTGGATTTAAGTTGGAGGCACTGAGGAGTCACGAGAGGTTCTGAGCACGGGAATAATGTCCTCAAAACCCTGCCTCAGTGAAGCCAACAGGGCAGCAGCACGAGGGGAGATTGGCAGAGACCCCGAAGGCTATGCACCTGCCCAGGTGCCAGTCAGGTGCCTTCCCAGGTCTAACAGGTTGCAGCTAGAACCCAGCACCTCATTCTTCCTTTACCGCACTGTCTGTCTCATGTGACAGGAGACCCTCAGACCTCGGGCCCTGGCAGCTTCCCGGCCCTGGAGCAGCCCCTCTGCAGCTTGGGGTTTGTGTGGACTCAGAGCAATGGCGAGAGATGGGAGGCAGCCAGCAGAGTGCAAACCCATTAGCCGCCCCCCATTCCCCAGCCCCCGCTGTCTTCTTCCATTAGAAGCAGCTCTGAAGGGAGCACTTAGGTGCTAGAGTCACCAGGCGGCCGGCTGCTCCCCGAGAACAGGCTAGAAACACACGTGGCGGGCCCGTCTGCCCTTTGCAGACTCAGCCGGGGGTGAGCAGCACTTCTTGGATGGCCTGCAGCCATCACGGAACACTGGCTCCCACATTTCTGAGCTGCTTTCAGCCCAAGTTATTCCACTGAAGGCAGATTCGTGGCCGGCCGGCTGGCTGCAGGCAGACGCTCCTTTTCCAGAAAATGGACTCCTTGTACTGGCGCCCCATCACTCTAACGAGGGACTTTGTCATGAGGAGAAAGGCGCCTGGGCCTCCCACGGGGAGAGAGGAGCCCTGGGTTCCCGTGCACACCTGCCACTTCGTCGCTGTGCGATCGTGGCCAGGTCACTTCACTGATACTCCGTCCCCTCACCTACAGATCGGTCAGTGGTCCCCGATCTCAGTGTGGGGGGCAGGGGTGCAGAGGGAGACGGCGGAGGGGGACGGCGAAGGCTGCACAGCCCCAGCCCTGCTTCACAGGCCTGCTTTTGTTTGGCGTGTACGTGAGGCTTTCAAACATGCTTTTGCTTGAAGAAACGGCTCTATGCTTCACTTTTTAAAAATTCTTAAACGAGACGATCTTTAAGGTCTGTTCTAGCTCTAATGTTGCAACTGTTATTATCTAAGTATTTACTATAACAGTGCAAACACCTGAAAGGGTAATAACTCAGTTATCAGTCACCACCTGGGCAGGAATTATCTGGACACAACCCTAGTCAGGCTGCTGGGTCGCGAGGGGACACAGAGGTGTGACATACAGGGCGTGTTCCAGGTGGAACCAACAGACATCACACTTACAGATATGCAGCATTTCACACACACACACATGCACACACACATGCTCACACATACATACACATATGCACTCATACACACATATACACACTCTCACACACATACACACATGCTCACACATACACATACACACTCATACACACACACACATAAACACACCCCCTCACACACATACACACACCCTCACACTCAGGAAAATGAGCCTACATTATTTTGTCTGGAAGCTGTATAAATATCTTCCCAATTACACAGCCGATGTTTTTGAAGATTGCTCATCCACTCACATACTCTCCAGGGCAGGCCCAGTCTTATACACTTTTAATCTCCAGCACCGAGTTTAGTGAATGCTTGTTGAAATAAACTTCTCTAGAGCCTTCCAGTAACAGAGGACACCTGACTCAATGATCAGGTGTATAATACACATCACCCAGGTCCAATAATAATAAAAATAATAAACTTATTGCCATAGAGCTTTGTAAGCACTTAAGAAGTGATTTTCCAAATCCACGTCTCCTTTGATTTTCATAAAATCATTGTAGGCTAATCAGGGCCAGATCTGTTAGCCCACAAGAGAACAGAAGGAACTGAGAGAGATGTCAGGGGTTTGCAAACAGCTACACAGCCCCTGCCTCCATACGGTCAGGTCGGTTCTCGTTCCTCTTCAACATGGATGGTCCAACAAGAGCAAATGGAGAGGCTCCACCACCGACTGAGAGCTCAGAACAGGAGACCTGCCTGTCTGCGGGCCCCCCGAGCCCCTCCCTCGTCCTCTCTCCCCAGTCGGAGGACTTACCCCAGACCCAGGTCACGGGAGGACGTCCCTCTCAGACCCCATCCCGCTCAAGGACGGCACGATGCCATTATCCAGACTGTTCCAGCTCCAACTCGCCGTGGTAACACCAAGGGCACGGGACGTCCTGTGTCCTCTAGTTCACTGGGAGAAGTGTCGCTGCCCTGTGGCTGTGGAGCCCCAGCGCACAGGCTGCTCGGTGTCTGGGGCCGCTGAGCTCCACCAGCTCCTGGCAAGCTGAATATAGTTCCCGAGCAGACTTGGCCTCGGCCTCTGCACACAGCCCAGTTGGCCAGGACCAAGTTTCAGCTGACCTTTCAACCCCAATCCCTCTGTACAGACAAACGGTCCAGGAATAGCGGCCCAGCCACGCACACGGCTGTGAAGATGCATTTATGGGCCAGCTTGGGCTCGGTCAGACGGCACTGTGGCTGCTGAAAGCCGGCTTGCACGGAGGGGCTTGCCCAGTCCCCACCCACCAGCCCCGTTGGCGTCTACCACCCACTGTTTATTGCTTCGTGGATATGATGACTGCGACCTGAAACTATCTCGTTCATTCATTTGGTTTCCGTCCATCTTGCCTGTTCCAGTGTAACTGCCATGAGCGCAAAAACTTCAGCCACCTGTTCAGAGCTTATCCCCGGAAACTAGGACAGTGTCACATGGTGCCTGAGACACAGCAGGAGCTCACACATGGGTATTTGGGGGAACGAACACCCTTCGCAAAATTTCACTTCTGCTCCCAGAACTTCAACCTCTCTACCTGTCTCTAACCCACCGGCTTTGACCTGGAATCCACTCACATGAAGAAAAACGAATAAACCAACCTGCTGAAGGTCCCTCATCTGGCAGGGCAGAGCTTCACCAGCTCTGTGGGTTGCAGGGTGTGAGAGAGGCATCACGACCTGTCCATCTCCACCACTGTCGGGTCCCCACTCCTCTGAGGGGTCCCTCATGGAACACGTGACAGGCTAGAGGGCAGGTCCCTTCTCTGTGCTCCCTGGGTTCTGCCCCTACGCCTAGGACAGCACGCACGACACTGACGCAGTCGGCTGCATGACGCACCAGGTCCCCCGTGAGGCCCCACCGGGGCCCCGATTGGCTCCTGACTCCCCACATCCTTTGCACTGCGTCTCTGCAGCACCTCCCACCACAGAGGCACAGCCTGTCTCCCTGTCCCACGCCAGAGTCAGCCAGACAGTCTTCTCAGGCCGACGGGATGTTAGTGGACCTGGCGAGCAGACCGCACTGTGCTTTCCTGATGCTGTTTGGACGTTGGAACGCCTGTGACACAGCATGAGGAAAGCGTGCCCTGCCGAGCAGCCACTGCTCCTGCAGTCTGGGACACGAAGAGCAGATGTGCATCCAGCCACAGCCCAGCCCAGCTCGCCCACCCTCGGGAACAGAGCCAGCATGACCAACACACAAACTGAGAGTGAGGAAAAAAAATGTGTGTGCTTTTGTGACACACAACAATTGGGGGTTGCTTGTCGTGCGGCACCATCACAGCAGCCACTGACCACTACAAGGCGGGAAAGCTGGTGACTCAGCGTGGCCGGAAGGAAGCGAAAGGCGCCAGGCCATCCTCTAGGGCCCTGGAACAGCAGCACTGTGTCTGCCACGCACTCAGCCCCTCTGCTGAAAAATGCGGAATTCACCACTAGGGCCAAACGCTTAGGACCACGGGGCTGGCTCCCTTTGGGCCACAGTCTCCCAGACAGTGAGGCGTCATCAGTTCTCCAGGGCTGCCCCACAAGCATGAGGGAGTCTGCAGAGACAGCCCAGCCCCTTTGGCAAGCACAGCACCTGCTGAGGGGGAGCCTGGCTGAAGCTGCTGCCATTGGCGGGGAGCACACTTACCTGGGAGCTGGGCGGGGCAACCAGGTTGATTCCTGGCGGGGCTGCCAGCGCTCCTGAGGGTGGGCCCATGGTGGACGTGATGACTCGATACGGAGAGCCCAGGGCATTGAGGGGCGTGCCCACCACACTCAGAGTCCGCGGAGCGCTGGCCGGGGCGTCTGTGTAGCTGGGGTGGCTGTCCATTGGCTTCCCTGTGGACAAGGCTGCTGATGGGCTCATGGACGTGGAGCCGGAGTGGCCGGGGGAGCCTGTAGGGAGAAGACAAGCACAGGTGATGGAGACTGGGGGAGAGCAGAGATGGCACTGGGGACCCCAGGTGCTCACTCCACACCAAGCTGGCCGAGCGACGGCAAGCAGAGAACAGAGGGGACAGAGCTGCTGCAGGACGGAACCTCACTGATGTTTTACTTCTCTGGGCCCCACCGGAAGCCACCCTGGGGCTGCATCCGGTCAACAGCCAGGGCCACAGGGCACAGGCTGCAGGTCCCAGGGCAGGGCCAGCCACACAGGGAGGATGAGGCAATACCCCCCCCCCACCAGGTAGGATGGAGGGAGCAGGTGCCCAGGCTGCTCCAGAATCAGCTTCCTCAAATTCCTGTGGCTGTGAGAACTGGGGCGGGGCTGAGCCTGCAAGTTGGGAGACAGTCATTCACTCACAACAGCTCCCACATGCTGGTCCTAGCAAATGTTTACGAAGGTGCCCATTCCAGGGGGGTTCACAGCCCAGGAGAACACAGCTCTCCCCATCCCCCCCGGAAGCCACCAATCTATTCTCGGGCTCTATGAGTTTGGTTTTTATTTTGCTTTGTTTTAGATTCCACCTATAAGTGAGATCGCACAGTCATTTGTCTTTCTGTCTGGCTTATTTCACGTAGCAGAACGCCCTCAAGGTCCATCCATGTTGTCGCAAATGTCAGGATTTCCTCCCTTTTTATGACACTGATATTCCGAAGTATATACTACATGCCATGTCTCCTCTATCCATTCATCCATCGACGAGCACTAAGGCTGCTTCCATGTGTTGTCTCTTGTGAATATTGCTGCAATGGACGTGGGGGTGATACATCTTTTCGAGTCAGTGTTTCCGCTGTGGGACTCGTCTTAAACATAAACATCCCAGTGGAAAAAGGTCAAGCTGGAGTTTCTCTTGAGCTTCTGCTCGCTTAGTTAGGGTCTAGCTGTGGAGAAAAGTCACTGCCATACCCGAGAAAGCTGTGACCTGGCGTCATTCTACCTGGAGAGTTTCAGTCTATCAGGGACAGCTAATCAACAGATAAATCCCAACCACCACATTCTAAGTCCCACAGCTGGCTGTGATTTCATGCAGGAGCGGGGCAGGGGCTCAGACGACCAGGTCAGACATTAATTATGTGGCCCAAATAGCACTAATCTCCACATGGTAACTCATGTTATCCTAACTACAAGCCTGTGAGGATCATTTCAGCCTTTTACACACGAGGAAATGTCAGCTGTCTCACCCCCATGCTGCTCCCAGTTCCAGGACGACTTGCCCCCACCTCTGTTTTCTAGTGAATTCTTATTCATCCTTCAAGTCTAACTCGAGTGTCACCTCCTCCAGGAAGCCTTCCATGGTATTTCTGGTCTGGTTTGATGCTCTTTTGTTTTCTAAATAACAGCCTGTTTATTTCCCTGTCTCTTCCACAAAACTGAAAGACGGGAAAGTGTCTGTTTTTGTTTCCCCACCTCAAGCACAGTGCGCTGTACCGGCCGGATAGGAAGTGACAGAGCCCAGATTCAAACTGTCAATGTGAAGCCCAGACTCTCTACTGTACGCCCCGCCAAGGACAGCAGAGATGAGCTGGAGCCGTCACATCACAAGGTATAGGTGACTCAATTCTGAAGTGCCCTCAACGTGAAAGTTCACCTGAAGGAGAGAGAAGAGGGCAGCTTCCCAGAACTCAAGCCAGAAAAACCCAAATCTTCCCAGACGGCAACTGACTGGAAAGAACCATGTTAGACTCTTTGAGGCCCTGGAAGGCGGTGACATTTACAGATGCCAGGGTATACCTTGAGCCTGTCACTCACACAGCATGTGACCTGATGGGCGAGGAGCCCTGAGCTCCGCTGGGATGGCAGCTGTCCTGCCCCACGGCCACGCCATCTGAAGTAAATCGACCTTCCCTTCCCGCTCCAGCTTTCTAAAAACAGACCAAAGGGCGCTGCAACTCTCCTTTTTATTCTGCTTCTCAGGGATCTCAGAGAGACGGTGTCTGTCCCCTCTCCCCCGCCCCCCGGGTGACACCCAGTACCTGACACGGGCCCTAGAGCGACAGGACAGATAGGAACACATGCATCAACCCAAGACTCCCCAAGATGTGGAACCTGTGACACCAGTGGGAAGGGACATTGTGGGTGGTATGAAAGTAAACTTTATAAAACATTATCAGTTTTATGTTTATTTTCCCTGTTTCCTTCTGTTTATAGCAAGTGACCGAGCTTCCATTTTTGCATGGAATTACCTTCCCCAAAATAGCTATTTAAGTTTTCACACACACACAAAAAAAAAACACTTGACCTAAGAGAGAGCTACACTCCATATACAAGGAAACTCAATATGTAGAATATCATGAAATTACTCTGCAAAGGCACGATACTTAAACATCGTTCAACCTGCACAAAAATATACAAATAGGGACTTTGAAGAACTCGAAAGTTGTTTCAAAAATAAAATGAGATGATGTGAGAGAGATTTGAAATGTAAAGCACATTTAAAAGTAATAATAATAATAATAATAATGACTGTCACATAGTGCCTGACCACTCATTGGGAGAATGGTACACTGCAAGATAGAACGAAACCGTGAGTTAAAGCTTGGTTTGCAGTGGCTTTAAAAATGGGGTTTTATTTCTACGGAGTCAGTGACCCAGAAGAGGCAGGGTACTTCATAACCACATTTTTAAAACTACAACTTGAAAAGCCAAACAGTACATCTCACACAAATGCATTTTGGTTTTCTGTCCCCCACAACGACCCAGGGTAGATTCTTAGGAACAAACAGCTTTGCTTTTAGAAAAGGTAAGAAACAATGACCTTGGTGACAAAAGTGCTTCTCCATGGAATTTCGTCCTTTCTCAAAAGTAGCTACTAAAGCACACCTGTCGGTGACATCTTTATAGCCTCACGCACTCGCACTCCTTTTTCATCAGAGCCACACGGGACCAGAGCCAGGACCTCAAGGCACCACACATTTTCCAGAAACCCGGTTTCTAGTCCAAAACCGAAGTCTGGGTTTTCTCTGCGGCTTCTCTCTGGCCCTCCAGACAATGCCCCTGCTCTGCCTCCCATGGGCCTTGCCTGCTCCCTGCCTGACACCCTCTGGACCCCCTCAGGTCACATCCACTGCCAGACACCGGGGGACGCACCGGTCTGCACCCCACACAGCTCGTTCTCTTTGCTCCAGCCCTGGTTCTGTCTTATAAAAATGAACTTATCTGATGGGAAGGGCTGGCGGACTTCCTCGGGAGCTTCTCTCCTCTCCTCCAACACACCTGGGGAAGGCTTTCACATTCCTGGGCCTCCTTCTCCCAGCAAGGAGCCTGCACTCGGTGGCCCCTAAGACCCTCGTGTGTTCCCAGCGTTGTTCCTGAGGTGGCATGTGGCTCCCTGGCATCTAAAAGAAGGAAGGGCGGGTGGCAGTCTGGATGGGCTGCATCTGCACCGGGAGGCCAGTCCCCATCAGCTGGATCACGTCAGACCTTCCAGCTCTCAGTGTGTCACCAGGAACCAGAGCTGCTGGGAGTCTGTCACTTTCTAAAGTTGCCGAGGGCATCGTGCACTACATATGGCAGCAGGGGGTCACCTATGAGAAGACAGGGCTCTGAAGCCAAACGTCCTAGGCTGAATCTGAGAACTTGACCTCTCTGAGGCTCAGTTTCCTCACCCATGAATGGAGACACACACGACCTCTGGCCAGCGGCAGCAGCTGCAATTCCGTACTGTACTGTAAACGTTGTGATGGCGGGGCCGCTTCCGGCCCTGATGCCATCACACATTGTATACGTGAAGGGTTAGCCCAAGCCAGACCAACAGCACACGCTCTATTAAGGACAACCATTACCGTACACGGAGGGATGTGCCAACTGTGCATAATCCTTAACTTCTAAGTTGGTTAGTAAGTAGCCAGTGCTCTAGGCCCAGACTGTCACTCCGTCAGCCACCCCTCCTCTAGGACCTGCCACAGCTCCTGTAATCCAGCCTGACAGAGAGGTCCTGCACGCTGACCTCCATCTGAACGTCTGGTGCCCTACTCTTGGTCACACAGCTTTCATTTCACCCCCTGGCTGCCAGCAGCTATCACGGAGGTGCCCAGCACTCGCCTGAAATGTGGTAGATGCTCAAAAATATCTGCTGACTAATCAATGAATGGGATTTTTTTTTCGCTAAGTAATGTATATAACAGTATATAGAGTACAATAGAAATTGTTTGCAAAAGAAATCCATGCCCCTGATGTTTACCAAAACCTTTTAAATCTCTGAATAACAAAGTGTGTGTGTGTGTGTGTGTGTGTGTGTGTGTCCCCTGAGGGGGGACTTACTAAGAAAGAGCGGCCCTGGTACTTAGAACTACCGAATTCTTACCAAGGTGAGGAAGTTGCTTAGCAACCTCATCCTCAGCCAATAAGAGGAAAATGTCACGCATGGGTCTTTCTGATTGGCTAGACAGGAGCAAAGGGCGTGGTGTTCCCACCCATTTGCCGCTGTGTCAGGGCAGAGAGCTTGCTGTCCCATGAGCAACCCTCTTCAGGACGAAATGGAAACTTGAAATGAATCACTGATAACTATTAATACCCACCCACGAGGAAGGGGACCGAGGTAAACACTTGCTATTTCTAAGCGCCAGTTCCCGCCATCCGAAGTCAGGGGGCACACGGAGACCCCACTCCGCCCCCGGGAGGACCATCTCACCCAAGCCTGCCTCCTCCGCTCCGATGCAGGGATGGGCGCATCTGCCTGAGAATCAGAGAATATTCAGACCCCTCGCCTGTTCTTCCTTCTCTAAGGGGAACTCACACATCCATCCTTTCCCTGCTCGGCCTGCAACACACAGACAGGCTGCTAAGTGGGGTCGGCGTGGGCTGGCCTATGAGGGCATTTTGATGTCACCTCCTCCCTGAGTAACAGCAACGATGACAGCAGATAATGTTGAAGCAATTGCCATGAGCCAGAGCTAAACACTTTCATGTATATATATTGACACATTTCCTACCTACCAAGTTGAGTCCGGTACTCTCACCCTGTGGTAGGAGTGTGAAAACCGGGCAACAGAGACACTGAATAAGCTGCTGGAGGGAGCACGGCCAGTAAACAACACACAGTGTCTGAATCTGGGGGGGGGGGGGAGCTGCAGGTGTGGATTTTAATTTCGGCCCCAACACTGGCTGTGTAACTCCTTACAGCAGTTACTCGGTTACCTGTGGTTTTTATCTGTCAATTACATTTACTCTGAGAATCTAAAATCTGGACAAATAACATGGAACTTTTTAGAAAAAGCCTACACAAACTGTTATTTCTTCCTGATACATTTATAAGGCGGGGGGGGGGGGGACATTTAAAACAACATTGCTCCAGCCATCCACAGCCATGTGGTTTAAAATATCCCTGTTCTAGCGAGATGCAAGCGCAAACTTTGGTAAAGTTAGAAAAGTAAACAAATCATTCCAAAATATGCAAAACACAAACAAACAAACAAAAAACCCAAACCCTAAGCTGTAGTTTTCTTGCTACATATACAGTGACTATATTTTAGAAATTCACTTAGAAAAAGTGTTTATTCTTTTTTTTTAATTTCCTTCTTGTAATTCTCAATTGGCAAGTTGAAAATTCCATTTAAAGGACCCATAAAACTCAGACCATGCCAACACCACGGGAAGTGGACCCCAGCCCCTCCTTCATGCCTCCGTGGCCTAGTTTCTGTCCCCCTCCCGCCCTTCCTGGCCACTCTCAGGACTTGGGCCTGGCTCTTTCCGACGAGGACCCTCCCCATTCTAAGCGCAGCTTTGATCCCTGCACAGGGGGGCTCCCAGCTGAGCCCCACCTTGCCCCACCCCCTAACGCAGGACAGGAGGCCGCTCAGGCCCGGGGAGCTGCAGGCCGCATTTCGTATATTCGAATTGTTGTCTGCGTTTCCAGAAGCACTTTCACGCATCTGCGCTGCACAACCACCCTGAGACTCGGCAGGAAGGAGTTTCACAGGCGCTGCCTCAGCACTATAACCCACGTGGACACCGAGATAGGAGATGCTGAATTCTGAGGGCGTGGGGAGCACAGTGGAATCCGCACCACTGGACGGGAAGCCTTCTCTCGGTGGGGAAGATAAAGGAAGGCAAGGAAGGGAGACGTTTCTTCAGCCCCTAGGCTCAGCCCCAGGGCCTCTCAACAGGAATGTGAGGACACAAAGATGCGATAGGCTGACCCCCTGAGTGAGTGCGTCCCCCAGTACCCCCAACGCCACCCACACCCGTCGGCCAGCCTTTCAGAGCCCACACGGGGCAGCTCCACCCGTTCTTGCCATCCTGAAAGGAGGGCCGCTGGCTGGCTGGTGCTTGGGTGAGGGGAGGGGGAAGTGGCCCCCTTCCTCCCTCACTCTCCTCCACACGCCCCTCTGTGGCTCCGTCTCCCTCCACCCCTGCCCCTCCCCTAAAATCTGTAATGATGGACGTGGTGAAAGCAGGCAAAGGCTGATAATCAGCCTCATTATTACCAGCATTATATATAATTATAGCAAAACCTCACTCATTTGGATCAATTGAGAGAAAAATCAGTCTAAATTCGTGACAAGTTGGCAGATCACTTTTAAACTACAATTTTATTACTTCTAAGTAACACACGTGAAGAGTTTGTGTTTCAAGTACCACAAGCTAATGGTTATTAAGTGGGGATTTCATAAAATCTGCTTTAAAAGACTCTTGTAATTAACACCCCGTTAATATGCTAATGACATCCCTCCTATGCTTTTTAAATTGCTTGAAAACAGATGGAGCTGAAATAGGCTCAGCATTTCTACAATCTTATTTGCTTAACAACCTTTTTTGGGGTTTGTTTTTTTTTCTTTTGGTGAATGACCAAATAAAAACTAATTCATAGCATGACAACTTAATGACCATTCCAGGCTAATTGCGTCCGTCATACATTTATCAGGCCACACCCTATTGTTTTGGGTTAGAAACCAGACTTCGTTGAAGAGACACCTCATTTTACAGAAGAAAAGAGAATCCCAGAGAAGCTGGTGACTTGCTCAAGGCCACACGGTCCTGACAAAAACCCTGGGTCCTCTGGCTCCCGGGTCCGAGCTTACGTATTTCCTCCACCGCATTGTGCCTCACACTCATCCAACTATTTATAATTCTGTGCTACTTATTTCCATGTTATGTGGTTCAGTTAAAAATTGTGCGTTGCCTACGGTGTGCCAGGTCTATGCTGGGCACTGCGGATACTACAGTCCCTCCTGAGGCCACTGTCATTTCATTCAATCTTCAAACTGGCTCCGAGTTGTCAGTAGGCCAGGAATTATCCCCATTAGAAAGATTACTAAACTGAGGTTCAGAATGGCAAGGTGAGCAGCTTGTTGTGAATTACCTCGTCCAGCACAATTTCCCTGAAGCTGTCTGCATGTAGTGAAGGGCATTTTGCTTGCACACCACCTTTCCCACCCAGCACCAAACCACAAACCTTGCTGGTACAGGTGGGTATCATGCCGTCCTTAACACAAAAGAGGCTCCAGCAGAGTGGTGGCTCCACTGACAAGGAACAGCTGTCTGTCCCTTTAAACCGGTTCTGTGTACTGTACACCACGTACCAGTTGGTCCCCCAAGCCGAACACCAGCAAGCGTTTCAGGCACATGCTGAGGGTGCCCCCATCACCCCTTGTTCCTGGAGACCCTGAACACCAATTTCGTCCACAGGCAGCTCTTGGACCCAAGACCTCACTCCTTTCTCCGTCTCTGAGCTTTGTGTCCCAGCACGTTCTCTGAGTCTCTGGACACGGGCGGTCTCCTACACGCCGCCATCATCTTACAATACAGTGAAGCACCTGTCCCCACTGCAATGTCACATCACCAGTGGGGACCGCACACAGCATCACTTGTTTTCAGGGTCTGAATACCTGCATTCCTTGGATCCATTCACTTAACCTGAGCCCCCAAGGACCATTTCCAGAAATAACTCATCCGCAAAGGTTCCGCAGACTCCAGATCTTGTAATAGCTTACACGTCCCCAGAGGGCAGGCATGGGCCCCGGTCCTGCAGGGCCCAGCCTGTGCGTGCTCATTGGCTGACTGGAGTCCATTCCCACGCAGTCTAGGAGTCTTTCCTTGCTGGTGACCTCTGACCTTTGCTCTGCTCCCCACACCGCTAGGGCTGAGAAAACAGGGCCCCAAGCCCTCCAAGGGCCTGCTTCCCCGTGACACTGGTGGCCAGTGAAAGGAGGGACAAAGGAGATATGGAATCACAGAAATGAAACCAGCCACCAGCCTAGAAGAAACATCCCGCCTGTTTATGGAGCGCTTTCTCTGCTGCTCCTCTGACTTCCTGTAAGTGCTTTTGAATTAAAGATCACAGGCCTTTCCAGTCTTTCGGTTCAGCTGCGGAATTCTGCAATCCCGCCTGGACTCTGAGTTGAGCTTGACCCTGGAAGCCCTTGCTGGCTGCCTCGCTCCTTCTCAGTCACAGTCTCTGAGGAAGGGGGCCGGGCTCTCCTGGAGATGATGGGGTTGGAGGTCCCAGGCCTCTGCTCTCTCGCTGCCCGATCTCTAGAGACGATGGAAGGACTGGTTAAAACCTACTTCTCTGTAATTGAGGCAAAATCCACGTCTTACTGGATTCACTTTGTCGGCACTTGCCAGTGCACAGTCAACACTTTAGGAACAGAAAAACCTCCTCTAAGAAAAACCCATGTACTAAATTCTCTCCAGATTTTCTGAAATGGGGAAGGAGAATTAACTTTTACTGTGAGTTTACAATTTTCCAGGCTTTGTACAAGGTCAGACACTTGAGTTCGCAAACTCATCCTAGAAAAAGTGCTACACACCTTATTGCTGAATATCACTACAGTCACCTTCGAAGTACTCCCCTTGGGAAGCTATGCACTGAGGCCAGTGCCTAGTCCACCCTTCAAAGCAATGTTGGAACTCTTTTTCTGGAATGGCCATCAGAGCTGTCGGCATATCACCCTTGGTGTCCTGAACGTCATCAAAATGTCTTCCTTTCAATATTTCCTTTATCTTTGGGTAAAGAAAGAAGCCATTGGGGGCCAGATCAGGTGAGTAGGGAGGGTGTTCCAATACAGTTATTTGTTTACTGGCTAAAAACTCCCTCACAAACAGTGCCATGTGAGCTGGTGCATTGTCGTGATGCAAGAGCCATGAACTGTTGGTGAAAAGTTCCGATCGTCTAACTTTTTCATGCAGCATTTTCAGCACTTCCAAATGGTAAACTTGGTTAACGGTTTTCTCCAGTTGGTACAAATTCATAATGAATAATCCCTCTTATATCAAAAAAGGTGAGCAACCTTGTTGCAAGAAGTTCGCACACTTCATTGTCAGACCTCGTATTACTGAATCCCTACGCTGTGGCAGGTTAACCCTGACCCTGTGTGGTTGGCACTGAGTTAGTTTACCAAAAGGTGGGGAGGTTCTCTGTGGCTTAGCCCCCCTCCTCTTCCTGCCACCCCAGGTGGTCCCCCTGATCTTCCTGGGGGACCCAGTTTGAAGACCGCAAACAGCTACAGGTCTTGGGCAAGCCACACCTATTACCCAAGTGTCCTCCTCTGTAACTGAGGGGTTGGATGACCCACAGGTTCTGTGCAGCTTTGAAGATTCAGCTTCGTGATGGGGACGCTGGGCAAGAGCTAGTGTTGGGAATCACTGCTGACTGGAGGACAATCAGACTGATAACAAACTTCTCCAGAACGATCCCCTGGGGGCTGACAAACTGCCAGGGACTCATCACATCCCTGTGCCTTGTCTGTGCTGTTTTTGTGCATTGACAGTAGCCACTTTCACACTAGGACAGATTTGAGCAGTTGACACAGGGGCCTTATTGCCGCAAAGTCTAAAATGTTTACTGTCTGGCTCTTCAGAGGAAAAGTTTGCTGACCCCTGATCCAGAAGGTAAAACTGGGTTCCATGCATTAAAATTAAGTGGGGTCCACCTGGAAAAATGTTGGACCTTTGTGTTATGAGCACCTTCCAGGGCCCAGTCCCCTGCCCCACCCCCAGCCCTAGTTATTATACTCATTTGCTGCAAATATTTATGTTCAAAAGAAACATAAATATTTTAGAAGTGAAATATTTCGACCAGGACCAGGTCTGCTCCCTTCCAGCTGGGTGACCTTGGGCAACCTCCCTGTGGCTCATCATCCCTGTCGGTGCAATGGGGGTGGTGACAGTAGCACCTCACCTCCTGGGGTCCCTGACAATATTAGCGTAACACCCTTGGCAAAGGGTTTGGCACATAGTAGGTGCCCAATAAACACTGGCTACTATTTTCACTCTTCAGTGAAGATCAGAGGGGCCACGACCTGCATGAGTGTCACGAGAGCCACCCAAACCCAGGCGTCCTAGGAAATAAACTTCTGATGTTCCCTGGGCCTCTGTGTCTTCTACCGTCGACTTGGAGGGCAGGGCACGTTCCACTGGAAGCCCGGGCCTCCCAGCCCTGGGTCTGGGGGCTGAGATTCTCTGCACACGGACAGGCTACATAATGAGGGGAAGGAAGAGGTGGAGAGTGTACGGCACTCTGGGCACAATTTCTTTCCCCAGTTGCAACTCAGCTCTCTATCTCTCGGGAAGATTGTAAATATTTCAGAAAATAGTTTATATTAAATATGTTCCTTCCTAAATCTCATAAACAGTATTCCTCCTATGTAAACCCTAACCACCCACCACTACGCCCCTGGTAGGTCCCGATTAGCCAGCCACACATCCGCGGAGGGAAAAATATGTTGTGGTGCACACACACACACACACACACACACACCCTCCTCCCACACTCACTCACATCCTCGTATTGCCACACACACACACACACACACACACTCATCTCCAGCTCAACTCCCTCATGTCTATTCTTGAGTGAAAAAGGGACAATTCTACAGATGGCCAGGGTCAGTGGAGCAGGACTCTCACAAACCAGGAGGCACCCAGAAGATTGTCCACAGGTCACTGTGGCCCCTGAGTGACTGCTAAGCTATCCTGTGTTTTATTCCTCAAAGGAAAGGCCACGAGGCTGCAACCAGTGGGCAGTGCTCAGGGTACCTGGGCTTCTGCCTTTGGC
Source organism: Rhinolophus sinicus (assembly GCF_036562045.2). Classification (NCBI taxonomy): domain Eukaryota; kingdom Metazoa; phylum Chordata; class Mammalia; order Chiroptera; family Rhinolophidae; genus Rhinolophus; species Rhinolophus sinicus. The sequence continues at coordinate 2,061,969 of NC_133766.1, forward strand.
GGGGTGGGGGGCACCACGCCTGTGGCTCCCAGGGCAAGTCTGAGGCCCAGAAAGGTCATGAGAGGCAGCTTGGCAGAGAGTGGGCTCTGCAGCCAGACGCCTGGTTCCCATCCTTGGCTATGCGACGCTGCCATTTCCTAGCTATGGGACCTTACACATGTCACCACACTTGGCAATGCCACAGCGCCCGCCTCTGTAGAGGAGCATGTAACGATGGCACTTGTGCCTACTCAGGGGCCATCGTGAGTTTAAATAAGCTGCTGCTGGTCAAGTACTCGCAGGGTGGCTAGCCCTCAGGAAGTACTGGGCGTGCTCGTGAGGTGGCATGACTGCCTCTCCTCTCCCTGAGGGCTCCCTGAGGATTACTGCACAGTATTGGATGGGGGATTACAGGCTTTGTTTACCATCTTCTTAGAGGCGACAACTGTCTCATCCAGGCAAACAAATCACCCTGAGCAGCTGGCAAAGCCAGGACTTGGCAGAGAAGGAGAACACAAAGGTTCTTGCCTCGTCACAGGGCACAGACTGAGTGGGGAGAGTGGGCACCAGGGGGGCCACTGCCACCCAGCCAGTCACCACCCTTTGGCCAATCTGGCCAGTGTCTCATTCACCGATGGGATGACAGTGTTGTTTCCTGGAGGTGACACTGCTTCCCTGGAGGCCGCCACGCGCAAGTCACAGGAGCCCCTGTGGTTCCACTTGCTAACATGTAAACAGGCAGGGGGACACATAAATGCAGCGTAACTCGCTGGCTGTGTTGGGGCCCAGGCAGTTAGAAGCTGCAGGGGACATCGTCTCCAACCCTCAGGTCTCCGGGTACCTGCGGGCAGCCAGCCTGCCTCCCTCCTGCCTGCAAGCCTCCCCACTGCAGGTTCTCAGACAGACCTCCCTGCAGGTGGGGCCCTGGTCTCTGGCTCAGTCTCAGCAGCGCCTTCCCTGGCGCATGCAAACAAAATGGAAAACACCAACAGAACTAAACAAAATCAGCATTCTCCCCCCTCAGCAATGATGAGACAAAGTAGCATTAGAGGGAGACATTTAAACAACAGGCTGACCCTTTCCTCCTCCCTCCCCACATATCAACTTACTTTCTTCCAGGCTGCGCCCCCCTGTTTCCTTTTACCTCAGACCTAATTACGCAGACCCAAGCTCCCACAATTACGAAAATCGAAACCAGCAAAGTCTGTGGGTCTTCATGGATTTAATTTTATTTCCCCAGATTCCTAATTCATCTTTCCACCGGAGTGTTTGGTTTTTAAATTAATTTGCATGTCAGCACTTGAGTAAACTGGAGGGAGTGAACGTATAACTTTTATTAAGTACTAAATATATGGACAACACTAGAGTAGCCGCTTTTTGTGCGTTAGCACACTTAATTACCGTGACAATACTCTGAGGATGGGATTATAGACTCCATTTTACAGATGAAGACACTGACACTCAGGGAGGTTCGATATGTCGCCTAAGGTCTCCCAGTGAGTCAGTGAAAAACGAGGAAACAAACGCAGTTCTATCTACCTATGTCTTGTGCTCGTGTCACTGTATCAGAATGAAGGAAAACGAGTATTAAGTTTGAGTCAGGGCTTTCTGCGAGGGCTCTCCCACTCAGCCCCACCCGACCTTGAACCAGTCCCTGCCATCCTGGACACCCCAGTGTACACGTCGACACAATGAGATGCTCTGAGGTCTCCCAACATTCCAAGATACCACCATGCAGCCCCCACCGAATTTGGGACCAGACCTTTCTCCAGCCTTTATCTTAGCTCTCTCCCTAACTCCCTACACCTTCGACCCTTCTAATCACCCCAACTGCCAGAGGGTCTCCTTGGCAGCCATAACCTCGCAGAGTGTGGGGGTCCTGAGATCTCGTGGGTAAGCACATTCTTCAGACAACTGACCTCAGAGGGGAAGGGAGAAGTGCTGCTCAGCTGTGAAAGGGACCAAGATGGGAGTTGAGAAGGCTCTTCACACCCAGGACCCAGCTACCCCGCCATGAACAGGAGATCAGATGTCCAGGTCACAGCCTTGGCCACCACACTCACTGGGTCATGTCACAAGACTGGCCCCAATAACGTAAACACATCCATAGCCCCCCACCGCCTACGTGTAAGCAGCAACCTCCTTGCGTCTTGGACACGACACACACCACGCAGCATTACAATGCATCTGTGTGACAGCTATGTGACCCAAGTGGCACAGGCCATGTCTCATTCACATCTGTGTCCCAGCATCTAACATCATGCTTGGCTCATAAAAACAACCAAAGCACCGTGAATGAATGAGCAAGCCCGCTCTCCCCCCCATCCACCTTGCGAGGTCCCACCGCACCTCACAGAGGGTCCTGCTAGCACAGGAGGCCAGCCTTCAGAGGAACTGCCCGGCGTGCACAGGTCAGAGAGCAGGGACTTTTCCGTCCTAAGACCTGACAAGAATTTCTGCTTTGTCCTGCCTGCCAGTGCCAGCGTCACAGGGCAAAAGCTCCCCTTTGGCTCCCGGGAGCAGGGGCCCCATGCCACCAGCTGACAAATGAGAGGCCAGTTGGTCAGCTGTTGGTTCCATTTACTCAAAGCTGGGCGACTGTGCTGCTGCTGTCACTGAGTCTGGAGGACCTTGGGACGAGGGTGCCCGGGCGTTAAGGCAGCCCCTGTGAAGCTTGATGGGCCGCCCTGCCGGCTGGATGACCATTATAAGAGCCCAGACCCCCACCCTGGCCCTCAGCGTGGAAGTGATGGCAGCGACCCTTGCAATGCAATTGGGGGCAGCAGCAGGGGAGGGAACCAGAGGCTATTAGCAAATCAAAAGGGAAGAACCGAGAAGAAGGAAAGCTTGGTGGCAAATTAAAGTGCTATGTTTTCTTTTTAAAAATCCAATTAAAGGGAAATCTGCTTTTAAAGAAAACAAGCATGCCCTTGTTACACCATGTGTCCCAGGGACCCTCAGGGTCAGCAAAACCTTTTTCCTCCCTTTTTTCAGCGCAGTGCGAGTTGGATAATAGCTACATCCTAGCGATTTCCCTTTAACTCTTCCACTTTTCACACCCACACACGCGCACGCTGGGTGTAACAATGCTCTTGTTCTAGCTCCGCGTCAGGCGTATCCTCACGCATGTGGGTTTGGACACGCTCCTCAGAACGTCCCAGACCCTCTCCGCGGCCGCTCGTGCCGATGTGCGGGCATAGCCTCTCCCACAGCGGTCTCTCCCCGTCTTATGCGCCCACGCGTGCACACGAGCGCGCACGGAAGCACACTATACGTGCATGTAAACACAGGTGATTCCACAGTCACCCGTGTTCCCCCATCTCCTCCCGTCTCCCCGGCCGGTGCCGACGGTGAAACACTTACCGCCGAAGCCCGTGGGAAACTTCATGAAGTGAGAATAATTCCCGTACATGGCGGCCCCTCAGCGCATAGTCCTCGGCGGCGCCTTCTGAGCTCGCGGCCTCCGGGCTCCCAGGCGCAGCCGGGCTCCCTTCAACTTGGGCTGCGGCGCGCGGTCATCGCCGCCTCGCCGCCGGGCGCTCGCGCTGGGCCAGCCCCCCGGGATTAGCCAGGAGCCCGCCTCTCGGTGGGAGCGTCCACATGGCCCGCGGGCCGGCGGCAGCTGCTGCCTCCCCGAGCGCGCACCACGCCGCCCGCGCTGCGCTCCGCCCGCCGCCGCCGCCGCCGCCGCCGCCTGGGACCCTGTTGCTACTTTGATTAACTCGGGGCTGGGCTGCTGCGTGCGACCCTTCCAGCTCCCTGCCCGTCCCCAGAGGTCCCTCCCCGTGGCACGAGCTATTATCTGGGAAGCCAATCGATGTGCGACCGCCCCAGAGTAGGTCAGGGGAGGGGGGGTGGCGGGGGTGGGAGGCTCCTCAGGTGCCTTTTCCTGGGCTTGCACCCTCAGAAATCAATGGGGTCTGATGAAGATGCATTTTCTCACTCAGGCTGCTGACTGTCCAATGCACTTACTTGGTGCTGGATCCCGGAAAGTGGGGCGGGGGGCACAGGGCAGGAGAGACGCCAGCAGGAGAGGGGGGCACAGGGGCAGGAGAGACGCCAGCAGGAGAGGGGGGCACAGGGGCAGGAGAGACGCCAGGAGGAGAGGGGGGCACAGGGGCAGGAGAGAAGCCAGCCCCCTCATGAGCACAAGATCAGAAAAGCGTGAGACTCATCTCCCAGGATGGAAAACTAACACAGAGCGGCCCTCACGTTGGCGTGGGTCTGTCCTGCCATGGTGGACGGGGCCATTTGGGCTCCAAGCTTTGCTCATGTCACAGGTAGGGAGGACGTGCTGGCTCGGCGGTGGTCATTCTCTGATGTTTCACCGGCGGGCATTTTCCTGTCTCCCACGGTCAGTGCCACCTGCTCACAAAGCATCACCAAGGCCTCACTCACAGACCCTCCTGGGTGGGACTGACCCACAGATGAGAGTCCAAGTACCCCTGGCATGTCTGGGTCTGTGACACAGCGTTCCGCACAAGCCACTGCTCAGCCTATACTTGAATACCTCCAACAACAGGGAGCTCACTACAGTACCATTGCATTTTTAGACAGCTCTCACCATGAGAAAGTGTTTTTTTCTTGAGCTGAAATCTGTACAGCTTCTGCCCACAGGTTCTAGGCTAGTTAGTCCCTGGAGCCACTCATGAGAAGCCTATGGGGGCTGTCATGGTGGGGTCTTCTGAAAATTCACACACAAGTCTCCCACGCCTGCAGTCTACCTTCTCTAGGCACTCCTGCCTCTTGCTATCATTCCATGAATCGCTGAGTGTTCAGGTGTATCCACGACCTATCCTTTCTCCATGAATGTACTTCAATATACATAGAGACACCCTCATGGCGGGGAAAAGGGTTAGCCAAACAGGGATGCGGCACCCAGATCTGGTCCAAATCGTCTCCTCGTGGTATATGTGTTAGCGGAGCAATGGGGGTGCCGTCAGCACACCCACGATGAGTCAGTGTTGTGAACTGAGCTCTAAGGGGCAGGAACAGGGATGAGAGGGTGTCTCCTGCTGTGACACGGACAGCGAGATAGTCAAATCAGGGCCCCACGGAGGAAAAATCAAGATTCAAACAGTAGGAGAACCCAGAACAGAAACTAGGAATAAAGAAAGTACCAGAGCAGAAGCAGAGGCTGGATGACAAGGGGGGAGGGGCCGAGATGGGAGTCAGAGCCAAGTCAGGTCAGGAGGGAGGAAGAAAGACCCAAGCACCAGGCTCCCTTGGCTGGCTGCGGGCTCAGCGCACCTGCCGAGCGCCATGTGGCTTACCGCAGTCACTAACTCCTAGAACTAGCTGGACACGTCCTCCGTTCCATCCTGGGCAGAGAGCTTGGGGGCCAACACGCACTGTCTTCCCATAGTCCTCTGAAACGGAACATTTGGATCCACCCGTCCTCCCAGGGCTTTGGGACCCAGCTTCTGTCATCCGGGGAATTTCTTATTCCTCCTTCCACTTCATGACGTCTGAAAATCTGACAAACTTCTTTCCATATTTTATCCAACTCATGGATAAAAATGTTGCCAAGGACACACAGAAAACAGCATGTCACCAGAAACTCCATTCATTCGTGCTGCAGACACTCTGTCCCGCCATTGCCGAGGGCCCCGGCCTGGAGAGGTTGGATCCGTGGAGACAGCACCACCTCCGGCTCCAGGCCCACTCCCACGGCCAACAGCCTGTGGCATTGACAGCCACCGAGTCTCCCTGGGCCGTCGTTACCGCATGGCTTTGTCATGAGGGTTAAATGAGTCCACACACGAGTCCCTAGAATACCCCAGATGCACAGCACATGCTCAGCGAGCGAGCTCTTTTTGTGACGATGACGACGACGATGACAATATGACGTAAGCAAGTTTGCTCCTTGACTCCTTTTTCTCATTTGTACAATGATGGAGCAGGGCTGGAGTGCTACAATCCCCTTCAACTTGAAAATGCAGGGCAAGTGAATTATCTCACTTCTCCACAGAGGTATCTGAAGCAAGTGTCTTATTGAGGTGACAAACTACAGTTTCTGTCACACGCCCATCAGAGAAGGAAGCGAGTTTTTGTGGCGAGCTACTGCTGGCGAGGGTTCTTCTAAGGACTCCAAGTCCACCCTTTAGAAAGCTCTCTCTAGGGCCTTGCCCAAGCTCACTGTCAGGTGACCCGCTGTTGGCTTGTGGTGGATTCTACCTTCTTCCCCCTTCACTACGTGGGGTACATTGTCTCCTTCTGGTCACAGAATAAAGACCAGATTCCTGAGCCTGGCATGGAGAGGCCTCTGCATCGTGCCTTGACCCACCTTCCAAGCTCTCTGGAAGGTGCTCTGGGACAGTCACCACAGACCCAGGGACACACAGCTCCCAGCACACCAGCCCCACCACCTCAGCGAGCTCCTTCACTCTCTGGAGAATCACCCACGGGCCGACCTCACTGAGGTTTCTGGGCTTTGTTTTGGTTTTGTGGATCAAGTGTGGTGACAGGTATGCACATGCTGTGTTGTTTTGGCGTTTCTTTTGGTTTTATACTGTACACTTCTATACAAAGACAAGAAAGTAATCCTTTCTTGTTTTTCTTTCTTCCCTTTCTTTGATGGCCCCTTCTGTCTGGCTGTTTTGCTCAGTGTGGGAATGCAGTTTTTTCATGCCAACTCTGGTTCGGTGCTCATGCCCGTTTACTTTCTCGCACACTTTCCCCTCATAAACTATTCCCCACATGAACACCAGAAACGCGAGTAGGTGCTCGATACATACTTCTACCTTAGGAAATGCTTGATGCACTTATAGCCAAACCGTCCCAGCATGCTCTCCTTGTGATACCTTCCATATGCTTTCATATCCCATAACAAGCCATATACTTTGCCTAAAGTGCAAGAAATGTGAATGGGGCTTTTCTTTTTAATCCACATTTTTCGCTTGGCACCACTGTGTCTTGTCTCAGACCATTGTTGACATAAAAACATGATCCTTCCATAAGCCCTTCCCAGACAACCCCACTGACTCCAGTCACTGCAGTCTCCAGCTGTTCCCGGATTCTCATTCGGACGTCAAACGAAAGGCCAAATACTCGTGTCCGTAGTGGGAATTCGCTAATTCATTCATGAGGATGCCGAGCTCACTTCTTGTCCAGGCTAATGGCCTCGTCCTCTGAAATGATCCGCTCTGCTGTGATGAAAGCCATCAGTGCCTCCGGGTAGATGAAAGAACATGTGTTTCCACTGGTACGTTTGACACCGAGGCGGCCCAGTGTCGTGTTCGCCTGGTAATGACAGGATATAGCTTTACCACTGGTCTCGCTTGTGTATTTATTTTTTCGCTTCTGACCAATGGCAATAGAAAATAATAGTTTGCAGCGAACACGAATGAAAAACAAAATTAAGTATTTGACAACTGCCAATAGAAACTAGATATAAAATTTAGAGGCAAACATCTCCACTCTGATGATACAGATGAACATTTTCATACTGTGTAGTACTCTACCTACGTAACACTATATAAAGTTTCGATGTGTTTTCCCAAATATTCAAGTGAAATAGGACAGTCTGTATTATCCCGATATTGTAAATGAGGAATTGGAGACCCAGGCTGTGATGTCACAGCAGGAAAGATAGCTACTCTAACAAATTCTATTTCAGATGTGTGTCCTCAATTAGCAAGTGCCAGGAATGGGTATAAAAACCAGACCCCCCATCTCTGACTCTTAGCCAATGTGTCTCTCACCAGACAATGATCCTTTTCTTATCATAATATGTTTCTACTGTACATGTGGGGGGGGGGAATCTATATATTGTTTTTTCTCTTTGCTGTCATTCATTCAATTACCATTCAGCCAATACAACAGAGAGCTTTTTGTGTGTCAGTCATTGCGGATGCACTAAGGGACCAGATACACAAAGTCCCTGGCCTCAGGGAGCTTGTGAAGTCTGAGGGAGGAGACGGGTAGCAAACCAGAAGTCACAGACATAAATGTATCATCATAAGCCATGATAAGTGCTGGGAAGGAAAATAACTGGATGGGATGAGAGGCCATCACAGGGGAGCCTAATTTAAATGGAAAGGTCAGGGCAGACTTCTTCGAGAAAACGCCATTTCTGCTCAGATCTAAACGGTGAGTAGGATTCAGCCTGGGGGAGAAAGTAGAGGTGGGGGAGGGCTACCAGGGGGAGGTGTCTTCTAGAGGCTGGGAGGAAAATGCTGAGGTCTCCCCTTTAGAAGATCTAGCCTCCAAGAGTTCCATGCTTCTGGGTTTCACACAGCACGTCAGCTGTGTATTGCTGGAAACTTCCCTTCCTGGCTTCGTCTCCCCTTCAGGTACTGGTCAAATTCAAACCACTCGCCATTTTCCAATGGCGCCACCCCAGTAACCCGTCTCCGGGGACGTGTCCCTCTGCATCTCTGCTCCCCCTCCTCTGCTCTCTGTCCAGATACTAACCGTTCTTCCAGGCCGTTCTCATGGGGCGCTTAGGTGGCCTCTCGCTAAACCAGTCTCTCTCTCCTAGACCACCCAGGCGCTTGGGACCACCCTGGGGTCACTGTACATTTTCCTCTTTGTATTATTATCATGAATCCCTTGCAACCCCGTTTTACTAAACACCAAACCCTCAATGCCTGGCAACTGGGCCTGAGTCATTTTTGTGGCCCCAACAGCCTTTACAATAGAGCCCAACACAGAATGGAAATCCAGTAAATGTGTGACTAATGAAGGAATAAAAACACATTGATTATGCTGAGATCTCCTGAAGTCAACTCCAGGGCACCGGACACGAGGACGTGAGTGTTCCCAGCTTCTGACAGTAGACAGCCCAAATTTCATTTTCACGGGCTCCTCTCCTGGGGTCACAGATTCACGCGTGGACAAGCTCACGACAAGCACAAGCACAGTACATCGGCCTTGGTGACTGAGATCCTCTGAGGACAGAAGTGAGGTGCTAACTCAGAAAGAATGCTGATTGACTCCAGAACATTCTCAGCTACCGTCAAAAACGGGGCCATTTCCATAAGGCCTGAGATGTGTCCAAAGGCACACGCTCTATCTACAAGGTGTCTGCATGGCTTTGCAGACGGAGTTTGTAGCACAGCCAGTTGCTCCGCTCCCTGGGGAAACCAGCTGACTGAGCTAAGTTTGCCCCAAGGGGGTGGTTCCCAAACTTGTCTGCACATTCGAATCACCCAGGAGGCTTTAAAAAGTGACAGATGCCCTTGTCCACATCCAGAGATGATTCCGTTGGTCTGGGCTCACGGGCTGGGTTTTGGAACTGTTACAAGAACCCCACGCTCTCCTAATGTGCACATCTGGGGACTGGGGACTGAAGGAGAGACAGCCTTCCTCTCACAAGAAGCTGAGAAGGAGAAACCGCTTCCAGGATGACCCCACTGGCCCATCTGCTAGCACATAACTAAGCTTCTGAACCCGAGAAGCCCTTCCTAGCAGGAGAGGTGGTGGTGAGGTCCCCCTGCAGGTTTGCTGGTGGTGGTCTCAGCATGACACGCTCACGCCCTGCTCCCAGCCCTGTGCTGTCAAAACCTTACTCACGAAAGCATTCCCTACCGGCCAGTTCCTCTCTCAACGCCCCCTTCCAAATACTTAGTACTTCCAACGCTCTCCAAAATGACTTGCTTAAATGTTTACCACAGCAGTAGTTGAACTTCCCTTTGTGTGATAACTAGCTGTGAAACTGGAATCTTCTTCTTGCGTGTAGAGACCACCTCTTACTCATCTTTACACTATCAGAGACTCTAGCCTTTTGCTTCGTACACAGTAAGTGCTCAATAAATGCTTCTGGATTGAATGGATGCTGAGATTACAACTATGGACAGGACAGGCTTCATTCCTGCTCTCATGGGGCTACAAGCTACGAGTCTAAGGGTAGCTGACAACTACCTTTAACTCCAAACTAAACGTTGTCATACAGTTTTCAGGGTCGAAGGAACTGTCACGTGGATACCCTGGTTCCCGGCCCGGTCACGCTCATCAACCCTCCCCATACACAACTTGGCCACAGCTGCAGATTCCCTGGGAGCTCTCAGGATACACAACAACCGTGATCCCGCTGAGAGAAAACTGGGGCTGCGACCAGAGGCAAACATCTGGCCCCTCCAGAGAGAGGCCAGCACAGCAATTACGGACGCCCAGTCCGGGCTGGCTCCAGATCCAGGAGCCCCAGTCGAAGAGGTGGGTGTCACCACCAGACCTCAGGAAGGTCTGTTCGAGTCCCCGAGAGGGAGGAAGCAACAGTGGTGGGAGCAGAGCCCAGCTCCACGACAAGGAGACTGCCCTCGGGCCTACAGAACAGGCACGGACTGAGCTGGCTCCTGGCTCCCGTCTGGGTCCTGGTGTGGACTGTATACTGGCTGTAAGAGGTGCAGACCGCAGGCTGCAACCCAATCGCACCGGCCGGGCAATCTATTTTCAGATGCCACTCACTTGGGGAAGAGGATCTAAATATACCTCCAGAGACGCAGGAGGTAGGCTCCCATCCTGGCAGCTGCGAAGGGCGAGGCAGACGTCAGGAACCTCAGCGTCAACCTCAGGGCGGCCCCAAGGCCTCACCACTTGTGGAGCTATATTTACATGGGGGCAAGTGTCTGTTATATTGGACTGGGTTTTCACATAGGAGCCCCAGGCACGGGCTTGGCATGGTGGTAAAGGCCACGGTTCGCTCTCTCCAGAGGTCCCCCGAGCAAAGCGTGGAGCTGGCACGAAGGGCTCAGGCAGCGCCGACCTTGCTCTGTTCCCACGCATTTACAGCATAGCAAGGTCCTGCAATTGTGTGAGCTCCAGGGATGGAACTCCCCGTGTGAGGAGCAGCTGGCCGTCTACACACGCACCTGTAGCTTATTTGTATCCACAGGTATGGAATACTACTGCAAGCAGAATGAAGGGGGCTGCAGTCAGAAAGGACTGGCGACTGGGACGTGAGACTTAACCTGCTGTGATGGTTTGCTCTGTAACGGGGCAGGCCTCGAGTTCGTGCTCAGCCAAGACGCAGCTCTGTCACTGCTGAAAGCCAGCCCTGTGTCACCATCCCTAATTCCAGCCACGAGTCCCCAAGGGCCAGAAAGCACTCAGTTTGGAAGGACCTGAGGGAGAGCTGTATTCCCCACCGGCATTCAGGTCACTCTTCCCAGTAGCAAAAATGAACAGAACTCCCGAAAGGCAGAGAAATAGCTGACTGGGGGCAGGGGCTGGGGGGCAGGGGTGTGGCACAGGGAGGGGTCGTGCAGTCAGAATGCTTAGCAGTATCAGACATGGCTTGCGAAGTCTCTGTAGTCAGTGGATTCCATCAGCCTTAGAAAAGATACCAGACCCAGTTTAGCTGGTATCAGCCATGGGACACGGAACAGAATTAGTTGGGGAAGAGAGGATCTGAGACTGTCCCCCACCGCACCCCCTGCAGCTCAAAGGGTCTGAGCACCATCCACGTCAGACTCATCTGGGAGGCTTGTAAATGCAGCGATTCCTGGGTTCTGCCTGGACCCTCTGAGTGAGTCTTGGGAGCTGGAGAATGCCCGGACACGTGTATCGTTAACAAGCTCCACAGGCGAGGTGGACGAGCAATAGAGTTCAAGAATCACAGCCTTACAGAAAGGTGTCTGACGAAGGCCAAACCTTAAGTGAGTATGCACCCTGTTACCAGGAGACTTTTCACTGGAGCCTCCCAGGTACCTGCACGGCCAGCGTGACCGCCATTCGATGGCCTAACTGATGTCCCAGCGTCAGCACCTAAGCAGTGGGGTCGGGCCTAGGAACCAAGTCTGCTGGCTCACCCCTGTGCTCGTCCCACTAGACCTCACTGTGCCTCATAGCTGCAGACCCCAACCGCCCAGCCCTCTGTGCCTGGCAAGCAGGAGGCCCAGGCTCTGGTCAGACGAAGGTTCTGGAAAACGGGCTGAGCATGGGGGTGAGGTGGTGCTGGCCTGCAGCTATGGCTCCTGGAAAGTCTTTGTTGGGAGAAAGTAGGCCCCAGAGATACGAAATAGTTCAAAGCCATTAGGATGCAGGGGGCCGGGCGAGCAGCAGCCCCAGGTCTGCAGTTAGAGAGACAGAGCTGGAGGACGCAGGGGGGCCAGCAGGGACTGTGGCTTCACCCTGAGCAGCTGTTAAGGGTGCAACACTATTTCTGAAGTTGCCCAACCAGCAACAACTCTCCAGGTGGAATTTCAGACACAACAGCAGGCCGGGGCCCAGATATTTGGGGAATGGAGCCTTTCTGTCGCCAAATCAAAGCCTATATGTGGGGCTGATATGGCCCCCTCCTGCCTCCGCCCTTTGCTGACGGGTTTGTCCACATACTGTGCCGACCTCAACCAGCCAAGCCTGCAGGGCTGTGAAATCAGAGAGGACCCCCTTCACATCCTGGCACGTGGAGATAGGTCCAAGGACTTCAGGCCACCACAGACTAAAGCACAAAGGGAGGGGAGTCACTTCATCCAGCGAGTAGTTCTCCAACATCCCTTATGTCCTCACCTTGGAGGGACAGGGCTGAGCTCTGTCTGTGCCTCAGTGATGGCTGCTTCATGCTTGGTAATTAAGGAAGGCAGTCACGATGGATGCTAGTTAATCAGCCTCTCCCATTGGAGGGTGGGCAGGGAACTGATAAACTGCCACTTATCGCTCAGGTTTTCTGTGGTAGACCAGGAAGATGCTGTGAACGAGGCAGAGGGGCGGCTGCCATCCTGCTGCCCACCCGTGCTCTCCTGGCACATCCGTCCTCACGCACAGCTCTGACGTGCCTGCCTCCTGGGACCGAATCTTCTTCATGGCCCCCTGCTGCCCACAGAGGTCCTGGGTCCATGCCACCTCTGCACGCCCTACAGCCCTCCCCCGACGGAGCACATTCCAGCCTCCAGACAAATGCACCTCGGACGCTCCGTCCTTCCCTGCTCTGGCTGAAGCTGCTTCACGCTTCCGGAAGCCATGTCCTCACGGCCCACGTCCTTCAGCCGAGTCCTAGCCTGTCCTAAACGCTCCGTCTTCCGGTCCTGCCCAGCCAGGCCGTCCCTGTTTTCTCTTTCACTCCCTGCTCCTCTCTTCTCTTTGTGTCTCTGTATCTCTTTCTCTCTCTCTTCCTGCTCCTGAAACTCCCACCCCCACCTCTCTGTCCTGATCCGCAACCCACTCAGCCCTGTGACCTCCGGCGTTTCTCAGCATAAGGCATACCTGAGTGTGTGCTGCTAAGAACCCAACCCTCACGCCCTTCACTTTTTAATGCCTGCAGTTTCCTCAGCCTCCACGAAGGGCCTGGCCTACTTGTGATGAGGGCAGGGACCTCAGTTTCCTTCGGGGGGGGACAGGGCAAGCATGTCACCCACCTTGTTGGATCAGTCTCTTCCTAGGGAGCTCTCCATGCCACAGCCCCCCCTTGTTCTGCAGCCAAGGTCAGAACCTCCATTTCTGTGCTCCTATTATACACCCAGCACACCTCACAGTTACAGTTAAATAACTATGTATCTGTCTGGGCAACACCTGCATCCCGCTGCCGATAGAAAGCCCCATGAGGACATTGTCCGCAGACAGGAAACACTCAGTGAAAGGAGGGATGGCGTCGATCGCACTCTGCTGGACTAAGTAGCTCTGTGTGCGGCCCAGACTCATCCACCCTCCACCGTCTGAGAACACAGGTGTTGGACCCCCAACACTTCACACTTCCATCCGTGCCTTGTTCATAGTCGGTGCTCAAAAAAAAAAAAAAAGGTAAGAAGAATAGTTTCCCTACTGGGAAATTAACCCAAAGCCAGTGATGGTGTGTCAGTACCATCACATTTGATTCAAAAGCCAACACATTTAGTCCAATAAATCAATAAATAATTACTGAGCACCCATTCTGCATAAGGCATACAATTATTTCTCACCTGTGTGTCTATGATGAGAGAAGTGGCTATGGGGACAGTGGGTCTGGTTTGAGTCTTTGCTTTGCCCCTGAGTGACTGCATGACTTTGAACAGTCAGACCCCTCTGAGTATCTGTTTCCAGGGTCCTCGGCCTTTAAAATGAGCATAAAACCCTGAGTGAGGGCTTAAAGAAGGCATGTACTGGAAAGCCTTTTCGTAAAGTGGGAAGTGTGATAACATGTATTAATATAATTATTCTGGGTGATGATGGAAGAAAAAGGCCATGAAACGAGATGTGGCCGTGAGTCTCAGGCACTCTCCGCAGTGACGTGCGGCCAGGAGTGGGGCCTGCCGGCCACGCTGTCTGACCTGGCAAATCTGCCTGACCCCCTGACAAACCCCTGAGCCTCCCAAGACACAGGTTCATCATCTTGTCAACCCGGCTCGAGGCGCCTGGCTTCCTGGGAGGGGCAGGCTTCCTAATAAAGAGACTGTCTTAATAACGCGAAGTGCCCGGGTGCTATGGCAACGGGCATTATGTGATGTGGAGAAGAGGAGCTGCATCTGATAAGAAGAGGGAGCCTGCAGATGGGGAGGGGGGTGGGCACGCACACAGGAGTGGGGTGGAGGAAAATGCACACGTGACAGACACAGAGCAGGCACCAGGGAGCAAACAAACAGTCCCGGGGCTTCCTGCCTCTCAGGTGGCCGCTCCGTCTGGGCCCTGCTACCTGGAGGGTGTCTTAAGCATCTCCAGATTTCCTGCCACTGCTGCAATTTAGGACCACCCTGTGTACTTAAGTTGGTCACCCCAACGGTTTTTTGGTTTTTTTTTAAGATATAAACATGTGCAAAACTCTGGATAAAGCCAGGTTGCGAATTTACAAAAAAATTAGAAACACGCATTTATGTATTTATGTTTTTGTACTCACCGATGGATGAGTTTCAGAAGTTCTCTTGTAACTCGGCATGGCCCCTTGGTTGACGATGTTTTCCAAGAGTCCTAACAGCGTGAAGAACCAGCAAGTTTGCGCACTGTGAAGAGAAGGTCAAAACCAGCGCTAGTTTCCGTACCACCAAACTCCATCACCCTGTGAAAATACCACCTGGCCGTCTGAGACGCACGGCGCAGCACAGGCGGCGGCCAATGCAACGGAAAGCGCGTCAGATGGGCACGGAGGAGGATTCCTGCCTCGTGCGTCCCTCTCTGTTCCAGAAACTGGACTCGCATTAGCTTCTGCCAGTTTGGTATCTTGGGTTCTGGCCCCCAGGGAGCCATGAGACCTTTGGGTTTTCTTCAAGAGAACATCTGTTCAGGGCCCGGCCCGGTGGCTCAGGTGGTTAGAGCTCCATGCTCCTAACTCCGAAGGCTGCAGGTTCGATTCCCACATGGGCCAGAGGGCTCTCAACCACCAGGTTGCCAGTTTGATTCCTCGAATCCCACAAGGGATGGTGGGCAGTGCCCCCTACAACTAAAGATTGCACACAGCACCTTGAGCTGAGCTGCCACTGAGCTCCCGGATGGCTCAGTTGGTTGGAGCGCGTCCTCTCAACCACAAGGTTGCCAGTTCAACTCCCACAAGGGATGGTGGGCTGTGCCCCCTGCAACTAGCAACGGCAATGGGACCTGGAGCTGAGTTGCGCCCTCCACAATTAAGATTGAAAGGACAACAACTTGACTTAGAAAAAAAAGTCCTGGAAGTACACACTGTTCCCCAATAAAGTCCTGTTCCCCTTCCCCAAAAAAATCTTTAAAAAAAAAAAAAAAAAAAGAGAGAACATCTGTTCAGAGACATTTCCTATGATTCTGTTACTGAAAGAGCTCCCCCTTCCAGCGGCCCCCCAAGTGTCCCCTGCTTAACCTTCACTTTATTTCCAACTCCTGCTAGTTCCCCAGCTACAGCTGAGGCCCCGAGACAATCATGGAAATGAAGAGAGCGTGGTCCCTTCTTGGTTTTATCTCATCCACTGGCTTGGGCTCCTTCGGGAAAATAGACATTGAGTATGGCCATTTTTGTGTTTACTAAATACACAGACATCTCTACTGTTGCCAGGAAGGTTTCGATTAGGAAACTGAAAGGCTCCTTTGCTGTCAGCATGTGGGGCCACCGGAAAGGAATATCATGGATGGCTAAGAATATTCCCTTTCTACGGTTTTTAAGAAAAACTAGACTCTTCCATTAGTTTAAGATCAGACGTGCCTACAGGGAAAAGAAGAAATGACTTACGGCTTCTTTCAATATTTTATGTGAATGTAAAGGAGCTTTAAATGTTTTCGAACATATTCTCTAGACTGGAATACAGTAGAATTGGAACAATGATGAACTGGTCGTGGGATTTTAAGGGGATGTCTATTTTCTTCTGCAAACTTCTCAATATTTTACAAGTTCTCGATTACCTTTTCCTATTAGCGATGACACTTACAATGAGAAAAATAATGTCAATATTTTAAACAAAAATATTCTTTAGTCTTCTGAATTGTTTGTTTTTGCTATGAATATGTCACAAATCACAGCCCCTTTCCTCCATACATTTTACTTCATAAGGCCAGAGTACAGGAACAATACAAACCAAAAAAGCCTGGAATCCTCACCTCCCTGAGAAAGCTATGCAGTAGGACCGAAAACCAGGGTTTCATGAGAATCCCTTGGCACAGCCCCTCCGGGGTCCACTCACCTGAATTACATTAGAGTCTCTCATCCCATTAATGAATCAATCTCTTCAGCTACCCGCTTTCTCTCCCCTCCTCTCCCTCCCACCCGTGATCATTTAATTACCATCTGCTCTTCATGTCCCTTGCAAGTCACTGAAAAGACACACACACCGTCAGGAGTTTTTGGGCCATTAAAGCCCATGTCATTCCTCTTCTGCCCCACTGTGTTTCCATGTGCCTTTATAGGGTAAGTGTCGTCCCGTGAAATCAGAAGACCTGGGTTCAAATCCTAACTCTGCTATTTACAACACATATGACCTTAGGAGACAGGCTTACCCTCTCTGAACTTTCATGCTCCATCTATGAAATGTGAGTGATAGTTGTGAATGTGAAGGACTTTGTGAAATGATGAGAAAACATGTGAAACCCATGGCATGGGGATCAGTGCATAGCGGTTACTCGGGAGAAGAAATCCTGACAGGACTGTTCACCTCTGAAGCCAGGACCTGGGGTTTACCAACCGGCCGCTGGCTCCTTTTCCTCTTTCTCGAGTAGAACCTTCGGCAGGCTAACCTCCAAGAGGCCAGGCTGACAAGGACAGCTTACACACGTCATGACTGTCATCACTCTGCCGTTACCTGGACCCGTGGTCAACGTCAGCTGCAGCCCTGGAGGCCAAGTGTTGAGCCAGCTCTACCTGCCATGGCTGGTAGAACAGTTCTCTTTGCTAAGGCTTTGCATATTCCAGCAGGTTCAGTGAACACGGTTTGATCAACGACTGTATTCCTGCCACTGTGCCAGCCCAGAGGAGAGAAGGAGGTGTGACACATGGTTCCTGCCCTTCTGGAGCTCACAGTCTAATGAATCGTTTCGATGTGGAAACCCATGTTATGCTACACTTCCCTTGAGCTCTGTCCTCTCTTCCCCTTCAGAGTCAATACTCCTTGAAGGTGCTGCCTGTGCAGCCCTCTCTCACCCACCCCAGCCCATTTGCTCACCTTCCACTTACTTCTTAACTCACAAAGTCTGGCTTTCAGAACCACCGCTCTAATAAGACCACTCTTTCCAAGGCCATCAAAAATCTCGGTTTCAAATTTGAATGAATATGTCTCAGCTATGGTCTACTTGGTAGTGTTGACAGCATTCGACACTATCAACGCTTCCACTTCCTTCCTGAAGCAATTGCCTTGGCCTCCCACACGAATCTCCCCAGATCCAAGTACTCAGAGGCCAACTGGCCATCAGCAGGGGGATGTCTCACACCTGACATAACCCAGCTAAACTCATGGTCTCCCCTCCCATCTGTGTTTCCTCCAGGGTCTTCCATCACCTAATAGCATTTCTACCTACCACACTGCTCACAGCAGAAGTCTCAGAGTCATCCAGGAGACCCTTTCCCCTTGCTCCTTCTGTCTCATCCACCACGCAATCTGTCAGATCTTCTCTTCCTGTCAACGCATCCCCCTGGGTCTACCATCTTCCTTCGCCTGGGCTGCTACAAAACCTCCTAACATCTTCCTTGCTTCCACCGTTACTCCTTCCATTGGCCACTCTATGGACTGAGTTGTTCTGCTTTGGTGTAAATTTGATCATATTACTCCCAAGCTTAAAATCCTTTAATGATTTATCATTGCACCGAGAAATAACCTCTGTTACCATAACTTGATCTTCAAGGTCCCCACGACCCAGCCTCTGGCTATTCTTTACCCTAAACTCATGTACTCTGGCCCCTGATCACTGTGTCATAGGTACACAGGTCTCATTTCAGTGCCTAAAACACGCCACAGCCTTTCCTGGCCCCAGCCTTTAAATGTGCTGCTCCCTCTGCTTGGAGAGCTCTTACACCCACTCTTCCAGGCAACTCCAACCCATATTTCAAGACCCAGCATGAACGTCACTTCCTCAGAAAAGCCCTCCCTGAACTCCACTCTAAATTTGGTCTCCCAGCTATCCTCCCTCATAAAACCCTATTTCTCATAAAATCTTATCAAAATTTTACATTTATTTATCCCATTAAGTGTAAAGACAGATGAAAAAAGACAGAGATGGAAAATTTCACAAGTTAAGAGACTTACAGGATCAATCCAGTAAGTGGACCATCCATTTAATGAGAATTCCAGGAAATAAATACAGAGAAAATGGAAGGGGGAAAATAAGAAGAGAAAGAAAAGAAGACAAATGCCTGGAACTTACAAAAAAAAAAAAAATACAAACTATGTCTACCACCCAATTACAGCCCAGTTAAAGTTTAGAACACCAAAGATTTAAAAAAAAAAAAATCCTAAGCATTTAGGAAAAATTAAAACTGGCTACCTATAAAGCAACACGTATCAGATTGTCATCACTAAAACTGAATGCTAGAGGTCAAAGCAGAGATGAAAAATCTTCTTAAACCTAGAATTCTAGCCAAACCATTCAAGGAGGTGGCGGAGGGGACACTTTGAGACATGCAAAAACCCAGAAATCTCACCTGCAACTCGCCCTTCTGTAATGATCATTTGAAAGCATACTCCAGCCAAGCGAAACAGAAATTTCAGAGAGAGGAGAACATGAGACCCAGAAAAGTGGAAGTAACCCAGAAGTGAAATGAATTGAAATCCTAGAGTGACCGTTCTCTAGGGGGACTAGGAAGGAACCAAGCACATTAGAAAATGAGGGCAGAGGTCTTTGAGAAGAATACCTTCAAGAGTCAAGGAAATTTCCTATAACCATCACTGGAATTGGAAACTGGATGATCTTATTGATAAGGTAAAAGAACAGCACTGTGAACAAGAAGAAACCAAGGTCATTAGGAATAGCAGGAAAACTAAAATTAGCAAAGAGCTGTATTAAAAAGTCACAGTCCAAATATACAAAAATGAAAATGTATCATGATACTGAGCATGGATAGAATGTACGGAAACAGCTCATGTTGCGTCTGGGAGCATTCTCCTTTGAATGGAGGAGTTTTAACAATATACGTTAAAAGATAAACTGAGACACATTAAATTTTTTTAAGAGTTTGTTTGAGCAAATCAGGCAGTGCCAAACTGGACGTTGCTGGGGTGTCTGTCAGACTGGAACTAGAGGAGAGGCTTTTATGGAGCAGACACGGAAGCAAAGCAAGGAGATGATTTGATTGGCTGAAGCTTAGGGGTTGCCTAGTTGGCTGTTTGTGATTGGTTGACCTTAAATTTCATTTCCCCGATACACACACATTTATAGGAGTTGACTCTGGCTTAGGTTTTGGTTTGTTTACACAACCTATCAAGGCCTTAGAGCCACTTCTGCCTAAAGACCTCCGTGTTGACTCACTTCGATAATCGAATTGCATCTTTTCTATGGGTCTGTCACACACCGTGGTCCTAAAAAGAGTAAGAATTCCAAATTCATAATGTAAATACTCATTGATTCTCAATCTCTGAAATCAACATGTAAACAAAACACAGAGGACCTAATGGTAGTTACAGAACAGAATGTCAATATTTTAAACCCACAGTGTAAGAGCAATGGAACAGCTGACAGAAGTTAGAACGTGGAAGGCGGTGGTGAGTTCCTTCTTTTACAGGACAGAGTCAGGATATCCTGTCTGAAGTGGCAATGTCAAGAAACGTAATCTTTTTAAAGTATGAATCTAAACATATTACTTCAAATGACATAGATAAATAACCACAAAGCAGCAAAATTAGGAGCAAGCACACAGTTACTGGAAATGTGTTATGCTGTTCCTCTTTTACTGTGAGAAGTCAATAAAACCACTGAAAGTGGGAAAAAAGGAAGATGGCATACAAAAGCACTGGAGTTAAAGTTTGGAAATAACCACCAGAAGAACTAGAAACAGAAATAGTTAAAACACAGGCGCAGGCAAGTGGGGGAAGAGGCGGTCCCACCTTTCATTTTCTATTGTTCTGTATTGCCCTAGGGTTTATTACTCTGTGTCCATATTACATTAATTAATTAGGGAGTGAAGAGCATGCAAAACTAAATAAACAGAACTTCTGGGCTACGGGAGTCCACCGCAGAGCTCTGAGGGGAGGCACATTTGAACAGAGCAGTCCTGTGAGGGACGCACGACCTGTGCAGCACCCCCAACAGGTGTGCCCTTCTCATATCCTGTAGATGGGAGGTGATGGCTGGCATTACAGGAGAACAGCACCTAAGCATTTCAGGTGGCCCAGCTGAAGAGGAACCGGTCATTTAAAGAGACTCTAAAGCAATGGTGGGTGGGGTGTAGGCCACATGACTTAGCGGTCAAAACTGTAGACTCTGGAGTGAATGGCCTTATCTGGACTGTCACTTACTAGCTGTGTGACTTCAGGCAAGTGATGAAAAGAATTACGCCCATGCTCTGGGGTATTGTGTGGCTTCAATGAGCTCATTTGTGTTGAGTGTTAGCTGTTGTTCTTATAAAGAGAAGCAGACTCCAGCTGAAGGGAGAGCCTGATGTCAACAAGGAATATTTTGGAGATTCCACTGAGTGATAACCTTCTACTGTTTGTTCCTTCCCTAACTACAGAGAGACAAGCTGACTGTGGCCTGGAGGAAGAGAATGCCAATTTGGGGAACAACAGACTATTAACACTAATACTACTAATGAAAGCTGCTGTTACTGAGCTGAGTGTTCGCCACACGCCAGGAACTGTGCAAAGCACTTTCCACACCGTCTTAGTCCATCTTCACCAGCATCAGGTGAGACAGACTTTTTATCTGTTTTTTTTAATTCTGCTAAAACACACAGAATAAAATTTACCACCTTAACCATCTTTAAGTGTACAGTTCAGCAGTGTTAAGTCCTGTTAAAAACAAGACAACGGGCCCAAAATGGAGTCAACTATGCTAAGCTCCACGTCACCAAACTGAGATTTAATTACAGTCGCAGCTCTCCCAGAAATGGGATTTACGCCAACCCACCTGGACTCGCCTGATGAGCGAGTTAGGTCTCTGTGGGATAGAGCCCTGCGTCCTCTAAAAGAAAGTGACTTTGTAATAACCAACCCGCTTCCTGCCTCATGTAGCTTCCGTGTCCCCACTCCCTTCTGCCTGTATGTCTCTCCTTGTGCACAGATCCCCGGAGCCCGGTCTGGCTGCTGGATGGGACGCTGCCCGATTCCTGAGTCACTGAATACAGCCAATGAGAGCTTTACCATTTATTCAGTTGAATGTTGTTTTTTGAACAGTGCATTCACATTGTTGTTGCGACCCATCTCCAGAACTCCTTTCATCTTGCAAAACGGAAACTGCACCCAGTAAACAACTCCTTTATCACCTCCTTTTCGCAGAAGAGAAAACTCGGAGGAATTGGGTCGAACTACGTGAAAACGCTGTTATTCCATCCTTTGCTACCTGTGGACAAATGGCAATTTGAAATCATTCCATGCAAGAGGCCAGTACCCCAAGCCAGGTACTGGAAGGGCCAGGTTTCCAGCCTGACCACCAAGCCCTGCAGTGGGGGCTGATGGGACACGGAGGAAAGTGCCCCGGGAGGAGAGGACATAGGAAACACAGGGAAAGCGACTCGTGATTTTCGGGTCATAAGAAAGAGACAGGAAAACTATTCTCGGCTCCTCCAAGGCAGAGCTACAGGGATGAATCCAGGTTCCTGGAACCTGACACTGACCCCATTTGGGGAATCACCTTTTTAAAAACCAGGAATGTACAAGTAACAGTATTTTCCATTTCTTCTGTTCTTTGCACTCGTCTCTTCATATGACTTTATAGCTCCTTGAGTGCCCTCGTCAGCCTTGCAGACGGACTGTTAGGAGCACGCAATGCGTCAGGAGGCAGAAGAGTGATGGGGCGAGAGGCGGGCATGCAGGCATTGCCCTGAGGCCTAGAAGGGGCACAGTCACCGCATTCAGTGGCCCCATCCTACAGCTGGGGTGATGCCTCCTCCCTGGGAGCACCGTGCACCGGGAAGGCCCCCTGCCCATCCGTTTGGTCAATCAGCGTTCCTTCACCCTCCCCCTCATTACCTGCCTCGCCTCACATTCCCTACGCCCCCTCTTCACTCCTCACCCCTCAATACATCTCTGCTCCCTGAACACTTCAGCACACACTCAGCCTTCCTCTTCTTACTCTCAGAAAATTCTGTAGGTGGAAAGAAGTTTAATCTGTAATAATAAGGCTTTCTATTTTTAGAGCTTCTGCCTCTGAGCAACCCGGAGAATGCCACAGCTAGAACGGAATCGGTTAAAGGGTTGAAAGGGTCTTCGAAAGGTCTTCTAGGGAAGTCCCCTGCCATGAACAGACCCCGGAGGCTGCCTCGGACAGTCACCGCAGCTCCACGTCTGCAGCCTCCACCTCCAGACCCTCTCCCCGCCCCAGCCACAGCCCCTGTCCGTCCCCTGCCCTGCTGCCTGTCTCCCTGGGATGGTGGCAAGACTCCCAATGTTGCTCCACCCTCTGCTCTCTTGCCCAGCCAACCTCCATGCCAGCACAGCCCTGATCACACTTGGAGGGCAAGGCCCGAGGGGCCGTGGGTACAGGAAGACAGTGGGGATGGGTTAGGAAGGTGTCACAAGGTGGGACTCAGAAGACCAGAGGCGGTCCCCAACATGCAAGGGGAGAGGATGTGTCAGGCAAAGGGCAGAGCCCACGCAAAGCTTGGAGACCCTGTGCGTGCGTGGATGCTTCAGGCCCGGTAAGGCCTGCAGAGCAGTGAGAGTGGGGACGAAGGCAGAGGACGGAAAGGACGATTGGGACCAGAGAGACAGCCAGGGCTTGTTTCTGATGGCAGTGGGGTCAGTGGGTGGTGGGAGCCACAGTGGAGGCTGTGGGCAGAGATATGTCGAAAGGCCCTGGTTCTAAGAACAAAAGAGAGGACGTGTATCGGAGAGGTGGCACCAAAACAAAATGCAAAGCATGTCACCATTTCACCCGTCCCCAGGCCTCTGGGGTCCTTAAACTGTCTAAACACAGCTTCACACTCACTCACACTCACATTCACACTCACTCACACTCACATTCACACTCACTCACACTCACTCACACCCTTCCCTTCTGAAGCTGCCTGTCACAGCTGCTAAGCCGCGGGACAGAGCAAAGGGTCTGAGGTGTGGAGTCCAGAGGCCTCGCTGCCCCCCACCAGGGCTGACCGTGCCGCCTCCGCCTCTGCACCACTGACAGGAGCAGAAGCACGTCCGTCCTGGGCGGCGGGGTGTGCAGGCCCTAACGCGTGTGGGGCACTCAGGACACGGGCGGTGCCTGGTAAATGCAATTTTAATACAAATGCTGTTTCTTTGGGATTGTCTGTATAGTCCCCAAGCGTCCATGAGTTTTGCACCCCAAACTTTCAGGGAGATATGTGTGGGCTCCAGCTAATGGTACCTCTCAGGGGGCTTGAACTGGGGGAGGCTGACACTTACAAAGAGGGTTAGGCTGGTGGGGAAGATCAGGGCGCACGTGTGTGTGTGTGTGTGTGTGTGTGTGTGTAATGAACACAGTGTTTCAGGGGAGGCATCTCGGTCCAGCTCACTCAGCCCCCCATGGCTGCCAGGGTGGGTGCACACGAGCAGTGCGAAGGTGACAGGACGCCCACCCCTCTCAGCAGCCTCTCCCACTCCTGACACTCAGGCCTGGGTAGAGTCCTTCCCGTGGGCACCACCTCCAAGCTGGAGAAAAGCTCCCGGACTGGGGGCTGGCGGGAGGCAGTGGGCGGGGGTGTCCGTCAACAATGTCCAGAGCTTCTGCAGAGGACGGGCTCTCTGACCACATGCTTTTCCATGACGTCACTGTCAGTGACCTTTGGGGGCCAGCAGGGTGGAGTCCGAGGGGACGTGCACAGGCCACGATTCTTCGGCGGTCACAAAGGTTGGGACTGTGAGCGGCCCGGAGCTGGAGCGTAGCCTCAATGGGGACAATGTCTTGCGCTGGACTGGGAATGGCTTCTCGGCCCTAGGAGATGGCAGGGCTACAGTGGGCCTGTTGTCTTTGCTGCGTTTCTATATTAAAAAGCACATTGTTGAGACAGAGGCCGTGTGTGTGTGTGTGTGTGTGTGAAGAGTGTTGGAAAATTGCATTTTGCTTTTAGAACAAACATGGATGACGTGCGCTGGAAAACTCGCAGCCCAGCCAGCAGGGAGAAGGGCGTTTTGCTTTCCAGAAGGAAGCCTTGGGGATGAAGTGGGGAGGACGAGGGAGCGAGGGGGTGGGGGAGGCTTCCGCTGATGTTTCGGAAACACCAGATCGCGCAGCTAGAGATCAATACACCCAATGAGCCCAGAGTGACCACAGCACACAGCCGACTGCCTTGGGTTCACTTAAAGTAACAGCCTTAAACACTTGACGGAAATAACTCAATTACCTTATTGATTTGGGATTCCAGCCGCTTCCCCCGCCCCCCCCCCCGACACACACACACACACACACACACACATGCACACAACCACAGACCCACACATATTACTACTTTGTTGTTGTCTTGCTCCTTTTGGAAAACTGACGTGTATCGACATGACCTGCTCCGCCAGCTCGGGAGGTAAGTGACATTGTTTCTGCGTTTCACATGCACATTCATCACTCAGGTCGCCATCCCCAAACTACAGGATGGCCAGCAGCACCTCTCTTGGGACCTCCTCCCCCCAGAACTAAAGAGCCCCAGCTGCTCACTCAGCCCAAGTGGGTCCCCTAAAGGCATAATTGAGAAAGCGGAGCAGTTCACAGCGCCCACGCCCCAGCCCCCGCCCCCTCGCTTGCTGTTGTCACTTCCAGCCCCTGCCACACCGGGCTGCTGACGAAGTCATGGAGCCCCACGCAGGCTCACGTCTTGCCTGGCTGACCAGACCCCACGGCACCCCATGGAGAAGTGCCCGTGTGCCTCTGCCCTCAGTCCTGGGCCAGCGGGGACGTGGGGCACCCCAGACCCTCCCCAGTTATTCGCCTTCTGTTTGCCTGGGCTCCTGTGTTTGCAGGCTCCTGTCAACTGGCTGCTTTCTACCTGCTCAAACCTTTCTCCGGCTGAAAACCATCCTGTGCTGCATCGCGTCTCCCCCCCACACCTTCCCCTTCCGCCTCCCCTGCCTCTGCCTTTCCCTCTCTCTTCTGTTCTGTCCTCCACGTTTCTCCTCACACAAAAAATAATAATTAATGAACATTCCCTGTCCCGCCCCCCCATACACACATCACATCCACTGTCCTGTGCACATACTGGCGAGAAAGGCCACAGGTCTCACAGCTGTCTCGGTGGCCACAGGGCAATGCACTGACACGACCGAGACACACCCAGGTGTGGAACAGGCTGGCACTCACTGGGCACTGGGGAGGTGGGCATGGGAGAGGAGCAAGACCAGGCTGCTGTCCCCGAAGCGCCCAGCCCTGAACACTCCTGGCTGTCGGCTGGGAAGAGGCCAGACTGGCCCCTGGCTGGGGGACTCCAGGTATCCAGCTGCTGAGGTGGGGGACACCCCAACACCAGTTCATTAGGTACACGTGGGGCATTCGCTCTGCTGCTTCAGATGAAAAGGTCACCAGCACCTGGGCCCCCGCGCCATCTTTGTTGTTCTGACGGAAAAGTGTTTGTTACAGAGCCTCTTCCTGGCGTGTACACGCTCCTCTCTATGTGCAAAAGTACAGAGGAGCTTCCTTAGACTCACACAAGGGCCTTTTTGTTCCTCACAGTGAGACGGGCAGCATGCTATTTGCTGAGGAAAGAGAAAGAACGGAAGCCACGTTCCCTGAGCACCTGCTGTGTGCCGGGCGTTATTCTCGGAGTCAGGGACGCAGGGATGGGTGGCACTGGCCTGCTCCCCGCCCTCAGGGCTCACATTCTAGTAGGAAACACAAGACATGCAGCCACAGAGACACTCATTAGAGATTGTTAGAAGTGCTAGGAGGCTAGTAAGGGCGCCACAGCTCCTGACAGCGCCAGGCCTTCCTCGGCCTGCGGGGAAGGTCTAAGACAGGGTCTAAGCTGGGATCTGAGTGATGGGCTTGAGGGCAGAAGTGGAGACGGATCTCACAGCCATAGTCACCACGGCCTCGTCATGCACGTCTATTACTGGCGTCTGCGACTCACACCCCCAGAAATCGAGGCTCTGAGAGATGAGGGAACACGCCCCGTGGCAGTTCAAACTGCTGTGACTGACAGCAGGCCAGGCTGTCTGTTCCCGTCCCTCCCATGGGTACCTGTCCCTTCACTCTGAATAATAAGAAGAACTTGGGAAGCATGCAGATTTCGTCTGACCCTTCTTTGAGATCAGTGTCTGGTCCTGATAAAGCGTAAGAACTGAGCACCTACTACGTGCCCATGGAAGATCAAGAGTCTCTTTCCTTGAGGTTCTTAGAAGACAAGCCAGAGCATAGCCCAGCGCCCAGATGTGGCACTGAACGCAGTGTGGGGTACGGAAGGTGACAGGTCAGTGTCCTCGGGCAAGGAGCTGCGCTGTGAGCTAGCCCTGCAAGGACAGAGGGTCTGGCCAGGCAGAGAGGAGAAGCAAAGCTGCTCTTGCCGAAGAGGGGGCTGCAGAAGGCTGACTGGAGAAGCCGCGGGCCCTTCCACGACCTGCACCACACGAGAAAGGGGTGAGCGGCCCCAGCCCACCGGATGACATTTTCTGAGTGTTCCTCATGGGTCCTCAGTACCACACGAAGCACGATGAGGACACGCAAGGATGACCCCCAGCCATGCACTCAACCCTCCAAAACCTCCTTGAAGTGAAGCGCTCAGGCTGGAGAAACCACTAAAGTGCACTTGCAGCCAGCGGCCAGGCAGCACGTGGGAGCCACGTGGCACAGTCAGCTGAGGCTGCCAGGCTGCGTTTCGTGGAGGAGGCAAACCACGTTTTACAGGGAGGGGGGGAGAGCCAGGCTGGCACAGAGGTGGCCAGGAGGACGTTTCAGAAGTGGACGTGCCATTTACAAGAGTGCAGAGAAGGTAAGCTGGAGGAGGGACGGTGAGAGCCCCAGGGATACGGGTTCAGAGGCCCGAACCTCCACTGGGTCAGGAAGAGTGAGCTACTGAAGGTTCTTGAGCAAGGGAGTCACAGGATGAAAGCAACACTTGCAAACTCAGAACAGGAATTCCTCACTTGCATACAACATTGGGCAGCATTCAGATCACTCCACAGACATTATTTCACTTCATTCTCACAACCACCCAGCGAGGGACCAAGTTCTCACTGCCTTTGAAGCCGAGGAAATGGATGGGAGACGTGTGAATGGCTTGCCTGAGAGCTCACGTCTGAGGGAAGGGGCCACACCTGGAGCCCCGCCACCCCTCTGTGGAAAGGCACACAGTGTCACCGAAAGGGCCTGGCTTCTGAAACCACACAGATCCGAGTTCCGGTGCCAGTTCTGCCGGTCCCTGTTGAGCTGTGCAGCCTGGGACAGGTTATCAACCTCTCTGAGCCTCACTTTCCTCCTTTAAAAAATAAGAATACTAAAACCTTCGAGAGACACAGCTATGTGGTGAGGCTTCAAGTAACGACTGCTGCTGGCCCCTCAGCAGACGCGTTCTACAAACATGAGGGCCTACTGCCCTCCACTCAGGTCCTGAACACACCGAGTTACTGACCCAGCTTCCCTTTGTTCCCTGTGGTGCCCACACATCTCTGGAGGCGTGTGGCTTCACCCTCATGGCCAAGCAGCATGGAACCTACTCTCGGCAAGGCTGTGGCCCCACCCTGAGCCATGCCAGGGGTCGTGCCAGCCGGAGGGCGCTCAGCCAAGCAGCACACCCCATGTGTGAAGAAGCCACCGAGGAACAGAAGAGCTGAGCCCAGAGGGACGCGTGGGGGCTGACGCAGGCCGGCCGGCACTCTTCCACTCTCTGGAGGGCAGGCCCAGATTTGTTTTTGTTTTTTTCAAACAAACAGGATTTAAAAGAACATCCCACACAAATGACTGCGTAGAAATCTCACCCTTGCCTTATTGTTTGGAATAAAAACAATTGCTTATGCTGGCAAAGCTCTGTATTCTTTCCAGAACATTTTCATATACATTATCTGACTTGATCCTCAGAACGCTGAAAGGGAGGCAGGCAGGCTTTACTGTTCCCTCTGAGCAGATGGAAAATCATGGCTTACGGGTGGGAGCGAGGGGCCCCCGGAGCCCCCCCGTCATGGTGCTCTCTCCTTCACCTGTGCCCCACTCAGAGTCCAGCTCCATCCACCGCAGGGCTCAGCTCTGACGTCCGAAATCCTCCCACCCACTCAGCCACTGAATCATTAGACGCCCACGTGAGGCTCGAGTGACTGGTGGGCATGGGTGGGGGTGGGACGCAGTTTTGAAAAGACAGGTACCCTGGGCACGTCCTGCGGTTGTGCTGAGCTCCCCACTCAGGGCAAACAGGGGTCCCTAAGCCCCCACCCGGCCCGGAGCCCCTCTTCGCCACCCCTCCAACCCTCCCTGGACCCAGAAGACTCCCTGGGAGACAGGGCCCCTGAGGACGGGCTGGGCCGAGCCCCCTCCTGCACCGTAGGCAGCTCACACCTGAAGCTAACTCAGCGACCCTCTCCCCACAGGCTGCGGGGCTGCTGACGCAGGGCACAGACTGGCTCCCGCACTGCAGACCTGACTAGCAGGTGAGAACACACCGGCAACCACCGGGTGCTCTGGGCACTTAGGAACCTCAGAACCGCTGCCTTCACCGGCTTCCAGTCCAGGCAGGGGAGACAGAAAAGCACAAACAGGACGATGAAGAACTGCACTGCTGCTGGGGCTGCAGCCTGGGGCAGCCACTACGGAAAGCACTATGGAGGGTCCTCAAAGAACGGAAAATGCAACTATGACCCAGCAATTCCACTCCTGGGTATCTATCCAGAGAAATCCAAAACACTACTTTGATAAAATATATGCACCCCTATGTTTACTGCAGCCCTATTCACAGTAGCCAAGACATGGAAACACCCGAAATGCCCACTGGTAGACGACTGGATAAAGAAACTGTGGTACATTTATACAATGGAGTATTACTCGGCCATTAAGAAGAATGAAATCTTACCACTTGCAATGATATGAATGGACCTTGAGAATATTATGCTAAGTGAAATTAGTCAGACGGAGAAAGAAAAATACCATATGATCTCATCTATATGTGGAATCTAATAGAACAGAATAAATGAGCAAACAAAACAGAAATAGATTCAGAGACACAGAGAAAAAAACTGATGGTTGCTGGATGGGAGAGGGTGGGGACGGGGGAGAAAGTGAAGGGATTAGAAAGTACAAGTTAGTAGTCACAGTATAGCCACGGGGAGGTAAATACAGTCGGGGGAATATAATCAGTAACATTGTAAAGATCATGTAGGGTGTCAGATGGGCACTGGACTTATCAGGGAGACCACTTCATAGACTGTGTAGATGCCTGATCACTGCACTGTGCACCTGAAGCTGAAGCCGAATAACATTGAATGTCAACTGTAATTTATATATAGTCACAGGATGTGGAGTACAGCACAGGGAATAGAGTCAGTGGAACCATAACAGCTATAAACGATGTCAGAGGGGTAGTAGATTGGGGGAGGGGGGTTATCACTTTGTGAGGGGTGGAAATGTCTAACTATTACTTAGTTTTATACACCTGGAACTAACAAAAAATATATATGTTAAAAAGAAGAAGAAGTAAGTGAAGGGGCAGGTTAGCA
Source organism: Rhinolophus sinicus (assembly GCF_036562045.2). Classification (NCBI taxonomy): domain Eukaryota; kingdom Metazoa; phylum Chordata; class Mammalia; order Chiroptera; family Rhinolophidae; genus Rhinolophus; species Rhinolophus sinicus. The sequence continues at coordinate 2,091,974 of NC_133766.1, forward strand.
GAAGCGTCGTGGGGGTGGAGCGCGCTGGGGACGCTGGGGAGGGGTGTGGACACTTCTCAGTAGGATTGTCACAACTCCCCTGAGAAGTTGACACTGAGCAAAGATTTAAAGGAACGAGGAGGACAGCCTTGCCTAGCCGAGGGCACAGCCAGAGCAGGGCCCTGGGGGACAGGGAGGAGGCCGGGATGGCCGAGCGACGGGCACGAGGGGGCAGCAGGAGGAGGGGTCCGAGCTGGTGGAGGTCACTGAGGGGCCCACCAAGACTCTCCAAATCTACCTGCAGGCCTCCGCCCCTCAGAAAGGCATATGATTCTTAAACGTGTCATCGCTCTCTTCAAGAAGTGTTGAGCTTGAGTGTGGGGCACTGTGGTCCACAGAGGGCCATGGAGGGTACAGTATGGTCCCCACTCATGAGGCGCTAATACTCAGGTAAGAATTACAACAAGGAAAGGGAGGTGCTTTCTACAACTGCCAGTTTGGTAAATGCTAATTTTTAATAGATCAGACATTAACTTACAGAGACCCACTGTCTCCAGATACCCAAATTAAGCCTTGAAAGAGACAGTGATGGAAGGGGGTGGGGGGAGGGAAGAGGTGACTCAGTGAGAGAGAGAGATTGAGGAGAGTTTGGCCCAGATGCCTCTGGCTGTAGTTCTTGCTTGTGTTCCAAACAGCTGGCTGGTGTGTGGCTGTGGGGTGAGTCACCACGTGGGAAGGAAGGAGAGAGCCACAGAGGAGGGGAGCCCCTCCGTCTCCTTGGGGTGTGGCTCTGGCATTGAGCTTCATGGCCTCTCACTGGCCAGCTAACAGCAGGGCCTTCAGTGCAAAGCCGCTTTTGGGGGGGCGGGCGGATAAGAGCCTTCCTAATGCCCAGGGGCTCACTAGAGAACCCAGGGTCCTCAGTGGCCTTGTGTACACACCTGAGCCACCGCAGGTGAAGAATCTCTGAAAAGGAGAGGCGGTCACATGTCAGGAGGGGAGGACCGGCCCCTGTGGGGCTGGACTGCAGAGACCCCCGTGGTCACATGGCCTTAGCCCCACACAGGCTCAGGGAGCTCCGGGCCTATGGGCTGACCTGTCCCTCCCTCCCCTGACTTCCGGGGCTGAGGCCCAGCCCCAGGCCTTCAGAACGCGACTGTACAGAGAGGCCTTTGAAAAGACTACTAAGTTAGGTGAGGCTAGTGTGGCCCTAATCCAACCCGCCCAGTGTCCTTGTAAGAGGAGACCGGGACACACAGAGACCCAGGGTCACGCGCCTGGAGGGAGGACCATGTGGAGAGGCAGCCAGAGGGCGGCCACCTGCAGCCAAGCAGAGGCCGCAGGACACCAACCTGCCAGCACCTCCTCAGACTTCCAGTCTCCAGAACCACGAGGAGCTAGGGCTCTGGGTTTGGGCCTAGTCTGTGGTATTTCGTCACGGCAGCCCTAGGCGGCTGGTACAGTGGGGACAGCAGCTTGTCACGTGGTCCAAATGAGGTGTCCTAGGAGGGTCTCAGCTGCAGCACATGCCACTATGTCACCTTGCTTCGTTCCCACATCAGCCCTGACTCCAGACAACCAAGACCAGCTACTCATGTTTGAGTTTGCCCACGTGCCAGATGCTAGGCTGGGTTGCTTTCTCAAATATTACATCCTTTAATTGTTAGTGCAAACCTGAGGCTCAAAAGACATTCATTGGTCCCCAAGGTCCCCTAGTCAGGACACGCTGGACCCAAGTGGGGGCCCAGGCTTCTGAATCCAGGGGCTTGGTCTCCTTGCCACACCCAAGGGTCCCTGGCAGCTTTTAAAGACCAGGGGTGTTAGGTCTGCACACCACCCTGTCTTTCCAAAGTCAGGCCGGTCCTCCCAGGAACTGTCGCCCCAGCCCTTCCCTGGGGCTCGTGTGTCAGTCCTGCGCTGCAGAGAAGAAAAATACTTATTAAGTCCTCATTCTATCCTGACTGGAATATCCAAGACGAGTCCTCTGACCACCCTAACCGCTTAGTAGCTAATGAGGGGCCGTGTACAACCACTTTAGGAAGCATTCCTGCTTTCCGGACGGCAGGCTGCTTTCTTCTCCTCGGCTCAGTGTGCTGAGCCCAACTCCGTCTGGAGCTCCTGGTCGATATCTATTTTTAATGGGGTGTATTTATAACCTCTCCCTCCTGGTACTTGTTCACAGCGGTATTTTAATAGACTGGCCGCAGGTGGGGCCGCTTGTCCGCGGGGCCTGGCCATCCCGACAGCTCCTTTGACGGGCGCCCGCTCGCTTGGTTCCCAGTTGGACAGAGGAGACTGTCTCCTGCTGGGAGGGACAGAGGACATGAGAGGCTTAGCAGGTTTAGCGGATGCTGGGAGGGACTCTCGGTGGAAACCCTCTGATGGAATCATGTGGGACAGACATGTCTGTGTATCTAACACGAGCTGAGCACAGACTCATCGCTGGGCACGGGCTGCTCTGTGCAAACTTACTGAGCACGGTCGTCAGGGCTGAAAGAAAGCTTGGAGGTCGTGAGGTCTGGTTCCCTCACGTTAGCGATGAGGAGCTGGAGGTCCTGGCAGGGGAAGCGACCCGTTCAAGGTCAAACCACTGGTCCTTGGCAGGCAGGGACTAGGGTCTGGCTGGCTCCTGGCCCCGGGGTTTCCACATCCCGTGCAGTGGCCAGACCCCGACGAGAGGTGGTGTCCAAGCTGTCTCGCCCCTGTGAAAGCCATGTGCGTGTCTGGAAAGGGCCCACACAAAAATAACCAGAATTGACAAGGGACGGAAAACAGGTTTTTCAATTAAGTAGCTAGGATTCCAGCTGGACATGGAAGCACTTCCTAGCTGCCAGGGTGACAAAATGCCAACGCGAGCCAATCAGACGAAAGCACGCCGAGAAATTCTCAGGAGGGCAGGACACAAGCATGTGTCTTGGATCGTTGGAGGGTCACCTGCCCCAAACCAGGGAGCTGCAGCAAATAATCTCTCCGTTTCACCCAGCTCTGTTAGAATTCAGCTATGATTCCAGCGCCTTCGACAAGACTCCGGCCAAACAAACTGCTGTTACTGAGCCCTCTGCATCACTGACCCAACAATTTGCTTGAAATTTCCTCTTAATACCACTTCTTTGCCCTCTTTTTTATTTTAAAAGGACTTCATATGAAATGCCTTTATAAGGGGCCAGAGCAGAATCTGGAATGTCTGAATTTTTTATTATTATTATTATTATTATTATTTTTTTTTTTTTTTTTTTTGCCAGAGGTGACATGCTGAGAGATTAGAGTCTTGGCAGTAACCACAGGTCCAGGCAAACAAAAGGTCAAGTGCAGGGTGAAGTTGGTTGACAGACACCATAGATCTCGACAGGCAGGGTCCTGGAGGTCACAGTGGCATTAGCAAGCACAGCTGAACACTGACCTTTGGGCAAAAGGCCATTTGCTTTGTACCTTTTTACATAATCTAAACATAGGTGACCTGAAGTGGAGGACATGCCAGAGCCGCATAAGGGCCGAGGCCTGAGACAGTGGCTCAGAGGTGCCAGGATGACCCTGAAAGGGGTGGCCACTGTTCATCTCCCCTTGCGTGTGAGGGCACATTCACACCCCAAAGTCGCCCTGGGTACATTCAGAAAGAAAGCTTATGTCATTTAAGGACATCCAGCCACAATACATGAGATGCCCTTGTGTAGAGAGGAAATGAGATAGCATCAAACCCTCAGATTATAAAGGGACCTGTCCCCACTCCATTGCAATACCTTTCAAAATCTCCACTCAACAGGCAACTCTGCAATGTCCCTAAATAAATGTCAAGCACCTCAGCCTCTCTGCCCTGCTCCTGCTATGGGACTGAGCCCAGTCTCTGGTTCCCCTTGAGGTTGAGCGATGACAAGACGCCTGTGACTGGAGCATCTGCCTCCCACGGTTCTGCTCCCTGGTCCCCAAAACCAGTGCTGGCTGACGAGCCTGCCCCCGAGCGGTAACTGGTGCTGTGTTCAGAATGAATCTCCACAGCTGTCAAACACAAGAGCGACATCTTAGCTAAAGGTCACGCACTACAAGTCAGGACCCAGAGGCAGAGGGGGGCACATTAACGCACGGGTTTCCATCTGTCCTCGGACTCGTGCCTTCCCCGGGGCTTCGGTTTAACTCTTGTTGTTCAGAGATGTTGGCAAAAGTCCCAGGTGTTAGCCAAGCAAAACCCAGGTGCTGAAACCACCTGTTGTGAGTCTCCCCCAAAAGATGTTGGGGAACTCACATGAAAATGGGTCCCCATTGCAAGGAGCCGTGACGTTCACTTCATTTCACTGGACTCTAGGACTCGTCCTGACACCCCACATCCTGCTGCCGTCACGTGGCTCGGAGCCAGAAGAGCAGACAGCATTCTGATGAACCCCTTGTCGGCCTGTGTGGGGCTCCTGCTTGCGTCTGCACCAGGAAAACATTAGGAAAAAACCTGCTGGCTCTCCTCCTCCCCGCCCCCTCACCCCAGCGGAGAGCGCTGTCTGTAGGAAAGATGCGTGTGCAGGCACACGCGTGTGTGCACAGAGGTACAACAACACACAAGTCTCAAATATTCAGGCGAGCATTTGGCAGGTAGTCCCTTCCTTCTCCATGAAACAACAGAGCCATTTTCAAGAGATTCCAGAAGGACAACCCTGTCACCTCCAGGAAAATGACTAATTTTCCTCTCCAGGCTCACTAGAATCCCCAAGGACTCTGTCACTGTTTTGGCATCCTGGTCACCTTTCCCTGGGTCTGCACCAAACAGGCACCAAAGCATGTATTTCTGAATGAATTCAAATCTCTCCCTTATTCTGGAGACCACACCTAGCTACGAGGAAAGGCCTCTTTGCTCTCCTAAATGTCTTCAGCAGCACCTTCCCCCCTCCCAGGGTCCGAATCACACCTCTGCATCTCAGAAAGTGAAGGCAGAAACTTCTAAAATAACAGTAGGACGCTAGGTGGCGAGTTCAGTACTTAGCGCTGCTCACGGACAAGAAGGTGCTTCTCTTGACTGGAGTCTTATCCGAAATTAAAAGCAAACTTCAAAATGTATGTTTACAAAGTACCTTTAAGTAATGATTAAGGGGGTGGGTGGATGGCTCAGTTAGTTAGAGCGCGAGCTCTTAACGACAAGGTTGCAGGTTCAATTCCCGCATGGGATGGTGGGCTGTTCCCCCAGCAACTAAAGATTGAAAACGGTGGCTGGACTTGGAGCTGAGCTGCGCCCTCCACAACTAGATTGAAGGACAACGACTTGGAGCTGATGGGCCCTGGAGAAACACACTGTTCCCCAATAAAAAATTTTAAAAAATAAATTAAAACAAAGAAAGAAATTATTAAGGCAGTGACCTAATCACCAAGGAGCTGGCGATGTCTACAGGAGCATTTACTGAGTTTGGGGCCACATGACTGCGTGCTGGTCCCTGGCTTCTCCGCTCCTGCTCTCAGCCCGGCGGCCAGACCAGCCTCTAACATCCTACAGCAGTGCCAGGAACGTGGTAGCCATTCAGTAAGTGTTTCTTCACGTAATAGAACAAATAACTGTATAAGTGAGTAAATGAGGTCCTGACGTCTTCGAGGCTGCTGCTCGGAGCTCCAGCCCTGGGGAGGCCTGTAGGCTGACTCCCGAGGGACTGAGATAGCAGCTGTTAAACCACTGGACCAGCAGTGTTCCAAGCCAGAATCAGGGGCTCCTCACCACGTAGTATTTATCGCGTCCCAAAACGTGGGCTCTGTACGCTGTCCTCCCTCACCCAGTCTCAGCCTCTGCCTTACTTGGGACTTCCGGCTGTGTGAGATGGGAAGTTAACCAGAATTGTCTTATACAGAAAGAATGATCTTACGCGGGCCTGGCTGCATGTTCTCGAGAAGTTCACTACTTCCATCGGGCAGCCCTCCCAATAAAGCTCGTCTGACCTCCTGCGCATCAGGCCTGCGGACGCTCATGGCCGCCATTGTACTATCCAGCCTCGGAGACTGCACCCCTCTTTCCTTGTTGGTTTCCCTAAATCATGCCCGTGCCACGGTGAACAGCCCCTTTGTTACATCCTACTTGCCTATCCAGGTTGTGCCGTCTCGTTCTCGCTGGGACCCAGACTTATACATCCATCCGGACGCCTTTCCAACCCAAGGAAAACAAACAAACAAAGAATTCCCAGTAGGTGTTTCCAATCACAGTTCCCTCACACACAGCAGTTGCTCAATAAGGATTTATTAGATTAAGTCACAAAACCATTCGGCGATAACAAACTAACCTCCATCTTTTCCAACTATGGGTACCTAACGTCCATTGAATTTCAAAAGTTTGGGTTAGAATATGCAAAATTTTAAGAAACAAGAATCTCATTTTACTTGACAAGTAATCCATCTTTTACTAAACCTATCGTTGTCAGCTTTGGGTGCATAACAAAAACGTATTGTGCCTGTAGCACTTTTATAGGAATCCCTGGGCCCTTCCCTCCCAAATTCTGATTTAATTAGTCTGGAGTGATCCCAGGCTTTGGCCATTTTTTGAATCCCCCAGGTGAGTCTAAGGCAGAAAGAAAGGCTTGAAGACCATTCGTCTAGATAAGGCAGTTTCTCTAAATGCCTTGAAATTTCATCATCGATTGTTCCTTTCTTTTTTTTTAATACAAGGGCCAATCCAAATTTTTCATATAGAGACAAGAACACTTTGAAGTCTTGTCAGTGAAATGTGATTACACGGTATTGTTGGGAAGCCTGAATTTTCATTGCCATGTGGCAAATCTGGTGGGTTGGACAAAAGAAGAGTTAGGTCTCCGTGGCTGGCCTCTGGCGTACGCGGCAGGCACTCAGTCGGTAGCCAGATGTCTTAGAAGGTAACGCAGGCACATGTGTCTGGGTGTGTCCAGGGCCAAAGATGACAGCTGTCCTGGACACATGGTCCCCAGATGAAGTGACTTCTATGGAAAATGTTTCTCTAGATATGTCACCAACTAGGGGTTCATGGAGAGTGCTTCCATTAGCAAAGTGAACCGAAGGGGTGTGCGAGGTTTCCAGAGGAGAAGCAGGACGCCAGACGCCGGGCCAGCAATGAGGAGACTGGGGGCCCATGTCTGGCCTCAAACACAACACAGTCACATCTGCCCGAAGAGCGTGTAGAAAAGCACCAGCGCCTTTGGCAACAAAATCACTGCCTTTACATGAAATCCATTTCGTAAAGGTACTTTAGAAACTGACATTCTGAAGTACGCTTTTAAATTGTGGCAAAACCACAACAAAGAGAAGCACCTTAACATGACATAAGAGGACTAAAGATGAGTCTGGTTGTAAGGAGCTACAGGATTTGGGCCCGGACTCCAGCCCTCTGGGCCTCGATTTCTTCTTCCTTAAGATTCGCCTCGTTTGATGAGTCTCAACCTAAGCCACCCCGAAGTCTGATCAGCTCCCCAATTCTGAATTGGTCTGGAACGGGGCCCAAGCATCAGTATTTCTATAGTATCCCCCAGGTGATCCAGACCAAGTTGAGAGCCCCTGTAGTGGTGACCCTGTTTCTCCTTCCTTAGCTCCAGCCTTCCTGTGGGTTCAGGAGGCACAGCTCATGAGTGTCTGAAGGTAATTACATGTATCTCAGGTAACTCATCAGTCGCTGGTACATACCAGCAGCACACTCAAAGCTAGTCACTTGACCTCATAAAAGGGCCACCATTTCTTTTTTTAAAAAAATGAACAGATCAATTGAGCAAAAAATCTAAAACAGTTTTGAAAAGAGGTTCCTTGACCTACTGTGTCTCTGAGATTCTTCACGGGCCTGATGAGAGGTCCAATGGCCCATCCCAGCCTCAGTGCACGTGAAGGTCTGCCAGATGGGGTAAGTGGGGTCTTCTGTGTGTCACCCCAGACCTCTTGATTCCACTTCCACCTTCCCCACATCCCTCAGGCCTCTGGGCTGTGGGCCCGTGTCCATTTTCCCGGCTGACCTTAAAGGGCTGCTTCCTGTTTCCATGTACATTTGTTGCCAGGTGGCCCCATCCAAGTCCACCCCCACCCCTCAGCCCCCCGCCCCCACGGGCTGAACCGCCTGTGGGAAGCAAAAAGCAAATCCAGGGCTGGAGCTCCCCCAGCCGTGTCATGTCAGGAGGACCAAGTCCACTCAGCCCCGCAGAGCAATGTGCTGCCCCAGCCAGGGAGCCATCCCGAGAGCCCACATGACGACTCTGGCACTTCCTTTCAAACTATCCAGGCCCTGGTTCCAGCAGCCTCGGAGAACAAACCAAAGGGAGGGGAAAAAAATCTGAGGAAGCACAAATTCAAGGCCAGATTCAACAAGCAAGTTGTTAAATAGACGTTCTGAGCCAAACCAAACTGCTGGACACTGATAAACTGCACATTCAAACCAGGGTAAAGTTCGTTCTGTCTACACACTGGTCAGTAACCAGCCAGTTTGCAATCAATTGTCCCTTCATGGCTTTGACCTGCACCCTGTTTTAGCCACGGAGACATAACTTCTCTACATGGAAACTTACAGACAATTCCTTTCCCACCTGGAGGCTCCTGTACCGATGGGAAACCACAGCTGGCAAAGAGCTGGGTCTTGGCTCAAGGGGTTCGGCTGGTTTTAGTGGGTAAGTTTTACAGCCTAGAGAATTATTTTCAACACGCTCCAGCTTTGTAAAACTTCGGTTTCCAGCAAGATTTTCTCAGCGTGCCAGAGAGTGAGGACGGCCACCCAGGTCTTTACAGGGATTCGCCGGGAGTTCCTACTTGCTCACATAGCCCCCAGTTTCAAAATAAAAATCCCACTTAATAAGAATGTCACTTGGGTTTTGCGATCAGTCTTCACTAAATCGGTCAAGATCCTTCACACCCGAAGTAGAAACAAGGTAAGGTGGGGGCAGGGTGCCTGGAGAAAGGTCAGGGGCAGGTTTAAGCATGTCCCATGAAGCAGGCCAGCCATGTCCCTGCTTTCAGGCTCCTATGCCAGCTGTCACCCACTATATCCTGGCCCTGGTCCCACCTCACCCTTGCCCGGGGCAAATGTCCAGAGGAATCTGCGACCCTACAGAGCAGTGAGCCAGTATCACTTCCAGGTGGGCCCACCCTGGTGACACAGGGTATGGAACGCCCCCCAGAAATGCTGAGGTCAGGAACGGGCACGAGGTCACATGGGCACACAGGCTGGTGATGTCACGAGCTGGATTAGAGTATCAGATGCCTGCAGACACGGCTGTTGGCACCGTGTGCCAGGGCAGCTCACAGGGCAAGAGCGTGGGTGGTGACGGGAGACGGGCCTCGGGCCAGTCCCACAGGGACATGTTACATGGGCACGTTACACAACTTTCTGGCCCTCAGTTTCTTCCTCTGTGAAGTGGGGAAAGTCCACTTCCTTTACAGGACCAGTGTGCGGATTAAAGCAATGCAAACGCTGACACACAGGAGGTTACAAGAAAGTGGGAACTGCAGTTCGATTATCCTTGCTCATTACCTGGAAGAGGCAAGAATAATAGCCTCTGTCCCTGTCATATACCTTTCCTGAGCCTTGTTTCGTGGACTGGCTTGATTTTTCACTGGGTGATTTTTGTACTTCGAATTGTGCACCGAAGCAAGGGGTGCTGCCCACAGCAGTCCTCGGGTAAACTCAGATGGAAACTGCCTGGGCACACAGTAGGACACACAGTAGGACACACAGTAGGACACACAGCCTCAAGTGGCACTGCAACGCTGAGTTGCCGGGCTCAACATCCCAACCAAGGATCTTTTCAAAGAAACAGTCTTGGAACTTTCAGATACAAACTGAAGGCGACTTCGGGTTAAGAAATAGATACTCGTTTTCCGGAGGTTGCCTCACGAGTTACAGGAGCTCGGGATTAGCACGTCAGCTCTCAGTACATGAAAGTCTCTGATGTGTTCGAATGGATTGAGAAGGTGACAGTCAAGTATTTTAAAGCTTTAAAAAAAAAAAATTCTCTTGATATGCCTGAGTCTCTGAAGTTCTTTCTACCACAGACAGAACAAAGATGAACGCCAGTTCCTGACCAAATTAACACTTATCTTCGTGGCAACATGGGGACAAAGCATCATTTTCCTTGAAGGACTGAGAGGAGGCTTGTCAAGCATCCAGCAGAGCACTCGGCACAAAGCAAATGGTCCCGCCGAAGTCAACTGTGATCACTGGCTTTGTGGCCACGGCCACAGGCGGCACTCCACACCTGGGCAGGACACAGGGCCTTAAAGAAGAGACACCAGAGGTCCGGTCCCCCGAGACGCTCAAAGACTCCAGGGGAGGGTGGACACGTAAATGTTCTCATACAAAGGGGCAGTTGGAGTGATTTTGGATTCTTGGACGACTGTGCAGGGGTCGCCCACAACGCACAAACAAGTTCGTGAAGGCAAAGAAAAAGAAAAAAAAGAAAAAGAAATTCTGCCTTAACACAATTCCCTGCGCAAGTTTATGGCTACCTGACCTCTGACCCCAGTCTGGAGAGGGGCTGAGTGTCACTAAACATCAGCAAAACAAGAGAGAAGCCAGGGACACACTTTGCAGGGATCTCGGGTCATTTCCAAACCCAAATAGCTCACAGTTGACCTTGAAGCTCTGGAAGATATTCTTCCCTTCAAGGTGACAGACGAAAGAGCAAGTGGTGGCAAGGTCCTGAGGGGACCCTCACGCCCACGTGAACAGCTCTGTTGTCAATACCCCCTCGGGAGAAAACACGCAAAGTTGTGAGCTGAGCCAGGGAGAGAGGTATGAATGCGAGGCTCCTCGGCTCGGGAAGAAGATGTGGGGTCTGCAGTCAGGTGGCGACCCCTTCCGGGAGCTGCTATTATTCCCTCCCCACCCCACTGGCATCACCCCGTGTCCCCAGGCCCGGACAGCAGGCTCCGTGCCTGGTCTGTGTGACCAGCAAGTATCACGAGGGCTCCCAGCCCGTCCACACGGCCACAGGATCACACACAATCCCTGGGTGGGGACCCCACCCAGGCCTCCCCACGCTGCTCCCTTCAGTCTGACAAGCCCCCATCATAAAGTTTCCCCAACAGAGGCTTTCATCTGCTGCCATCCGTATGCTTTCTCTTGGCGAGACACCAGCTCTGACCCTTGAAAGGAGTCGTGCTTTTCAGAGTCCTACAGGCTTCCAAGGGGGCTTCCAGGTGAAGGAGCAAGAAAAGCCCCCAGCCCGGGGCAAATCGTGCTACGTCGCGGGTCACAGTCCTCATGTGACATCTCCCTGCAGGTCTCTCTCAGCCTCAGTGACGTGGCATCTTCCAGCCCTCCGCCTCACCATCCCCCACTCTCTCTTCCCAACTGTTGTCAAAGCAACAAGTCAATTCACTGGGAACTTCCGTGAGGAGAGGGTGAGGCGGGAGGGACAGGCTAGGGGAGAAATGGACTGAGATGAGAAAGGCACTTGGCCCGCAGAGAACACAGCCCAGAACGCGGGGCGTGTCTCCACAGCACAGGCCTTCATGCTGCTCTTCGGACTGACAAGTGGGCTTTAGGGTTCATTCTCTTTGGCCCCACACGGTTCCCAGGCCCGGCACACGAGGAGAGGGAAGGGCCAGAATCTCAGGCTGGTCCCCAGGACGTGGTCTGTGCATTGTGGGATACCTGCACGTTCATCCAAGAATCCAAAGTCACTCCAAAGACCTTGACCCAGACTGCCCGGTAGTGCCTCGCCTTCCTTCAGTGAGGCAGGAAAAGAGCTGAGAACAGGAAACAGAGCTGCTGGAAGCCTTAGGACCCACTAAGCTTCTGAGCTTAAGCCCAACTCTTTCCAATTCCAACCATTTTCCCCAAACAAATCACTTTTTCTGGTCATGGCGGCAACTACTTTTGTGATTGAGTCACACATCCAAACAGACGAGTCATTGTGGCTGTTGGGGCTGCCAAACGAAAAACCCCAACGGATCTGGTGGTTTTCATCTTATTGACAACAGTCTAATTCAGCCAAGCTGCATTTAATTTTGGGGACGTCTCAAACCGTGGAAGAAGAGTCACAATGCCCCTATCACACCTGGAAGCCAGGTCTTCACTCTGTGACAATGGGTGTGTCTGCAGCAACTCTGGGAAACTAGTACATTTAAACGTTGCCACCGCGACCCCCAAACTTTGGAGGAAGGTTATAACCTCAAATAAATCACCATTTGGTTCTGTCTGGGCACTTTCCCCAAATGCACAATTTTAGAAAATCTAGTGAAGCTAGAATTCGTGTTAAAACATTTAAAGTTAATTTTAGATGATTTTGTTTTGAGATTTTTGTGTGACCTTCACAATATCTTTATCATCCCTTAGACACTGAGGGTTTCTCCCAGAAAACCAATCAAGAAGTAACGTATGTCCCGTAGGCCAGGCACTGGTCTTACCAACACTCAGAACGAGAACTAAGTTTTTCATAACTCAGGGCAACACATGTGACAAGTGTAGACAGGGCTTCACACATACTCTCAGCTCTTCCCTGGCCCAGCAACTCAGCCTGTGGCTGCTCCTCAGAGAAGCCTGCATGGGGAGGTCTGAGGGGATTTTATGGAAAGAGGAGCTGGAGAGACAGACAGCCCGCATTCTGCCATGACCGCACGTCTTCCAGGAATGATGGCTAACGTTTATTGAGCTTTTACATGGGCCAGGTACAGTTCTAAGGAAACGCACAAAGTTACTCCCTCTAACAACTGTGTGATACTATAATCCTGTCCAGGTAATTACAGACGGGGAAACTAAGGCACAGAAAGATCAAGCCATTTGCCCAGAGGCGCACAGCTAACACTGGTGGCGGCTGGACTCTGCCCAGGACGTCTGACTCCGGAGCGCGTGCTCTTGACTGCGTGTCCTCGCAGCTCGCAGGCCCCACACGGTCACCTGGAGGAACAGAACCCGCGGGCCACACACCCAGTGGATCTGCTTCAGCAGCTCTGGGGGGGCCTGAGGACTTCATTTCTAGCATATTCCTCGCAGATGCTGAGACCGCTAACCACACATGGAGAATCACTGGGCCATGCTCTTCAGCCTCTGGAGAAAATTCTTCACAGAACCCTTCCTCCTCGCCAAACACTCCTCCAGTCCAGAAACAAAGCTCAGTGAAAGGACCACTTACGCTGAGCAAGCTCATGAGCTCCACAAAGCAGCCCGGCTCTGAAAGGGCCCCCCAGGTCCTCAGACAGCCCCATGCTAAGACTCGGGGGCTTCGGGAACAGAACCACAGCCTCCCCAGAGGAGTCTCGGGGCTCCGACGGGAAATGCAGTGTTATTTAACAAAAATAAATCGCAGCTGTTTGTTAAAACGCCCTTTGTAGCTGTTTGCAAAGTCGCTCTATCCCCCCAAGTTAACTCGCAAGCTCATTCACTCATCTGTTCCTCGCAGAGGCATCTCAGGAGCATGTATGACAACAGAACACATATCTAGAGAGGAGGAAAATCAAAGCAAAGGTAACATCAAATAAAAACTGAGCAAGTCCGTAAGGTGAAGCTGAGGTAAAGTTTACACAGAAATGCAAACCGGAAGACAAACTCTGGGAAGAAAACCCAGTAGGCTCTGAGGCTCACGGCGTCTGAGAAGTGGCCCAACACCCCGAGATCTGAAAGGGGATATGGGGGACACGGCCTATAGGCTTCCCCATGACAACCCCACGTTAAATACAAAAACGTTCCACAGAGCATCCTCCAAAGATACTCCAGGCTGTGCTCATCTGCCAAACACGGCCCTACACTCTCACATGTCAAGGCCAAAACCTTCCCACAGTAGGTTCACAATAAACTCTCGAAGAGCGAAAAGACCGTTAGCAGCTTAGCTCGTCACTGTCTTCAACATGCAAAGGATTACAACCGTGCTTCCTTCCACCTGCCCCGTAATTCTCGTACTTTGGCCACCGCCCCTCTACCCAACTTAACTCACTGAGGTGAATTTAATTTTCTAGTGATTGAAGACTATTATTAGATCATTCTGGTGAAAATCATTGCATATATATTTTTTAATTTACTGGGTTAACATTATTTAATAACGTTCACATTCTTTTTTGAAAGTCTCGGTGTTGTTAAAAGGTGACTCGTGAAAGATTTGTCCTTAGGTACTCTCACCAAGTAATCCACTAGTTCATCTCAGTCTGTGACACTCTCCGTTCTGACATTTTTCAGTGCCATCTGTAGCATAATGGAAACCACTCAGACCAAGGGTCAGAGGCTGAGATTCTCATCCTGTCCCCATCAATTGGTGGCTGTGTGGCTCCCCTTGTCTCTTTTATTAAAGAGGGAATAAAAACAAAACCTTAAGGAACCAATGTCATCTCCTACAATTATGAACTGAAAGCACGATAATGGTCATTGACTAGTTTTCACCAGACTAGTGACGTGTCTGTGTAGACAGCGGCTGTGTGATGTCCCCCCGTGGCCACTGGGCTATAGGAGCAAAGGGATGGGCTCACGCGAGGGGCGGAGGGGAGGACAGAGGTGAGTCAGCGCAGCTCGGCCAAGGGGGTGGCTCAAGAAGCACGCCCACACCAGTCACGGGAGCGTAGGGACCTCGGACTCGAGAGCTCAGGACCCAAGAAAATGGGGCTGGAGAACAAAGTGAGATGAGAACGAAAGCAGTGAGTTGAAATGGGAACACAGGAGGCGGTGTGAACACAGGAGGCGGTGTGAACACAGGAGGCGGTGTGAACACAGGAGGCGGTGTGAACACAGGAGGCGGTGTGAACACAGGAGGCGGTGTGAACACAGGAGGCGGTGTGAACACATTCTGGAGGTGGCGGGCCAACATCCACAGCTGGACCTGACCTACTGGTCACAGTCCATTTGCTGGGGGCAGCGAGTCCATTGAAACAGACAGGAGCCAGTGACACAGATACCGTCACCTTATAAATCGTGGCACATGCTTCCAGGCCTGCTGCGAAACAGGGAGGAACTAACAGGCCGGCCCAAGTCTCCACGTGGACTCATCGAGCTTGTGTCCCCGTAAACTCAGGGTGAGGACACCAGTGTCTCACGAGGGCTTCGTTACTAGGGACGTGTTGACGTTTGCAAATGCTTTACTTGTTTACGTAGATTAGAACAGACCTGAATTTATCCCTGTGACGACCGCTCTCTCACTCAGTGGTATTCCAATGTGTTTCCTGAACTGAAAAGAGAAAATGTGTCACACTACGTGGCCTGGAGCGTGCACATAATCTGAGGCCTGCCCACGAGAGGGTGGTGTGTGACACTAGGGACCATCACCAGCCACGGGGAAATGGCTGCAAACCACTGCTACAGCCACGCAGGCTGAGTGGCCGATGGGTGACACGAGATTCAGCAGCTCACCGTGTGAGGCCTGTGCCTGGGAAGGGTACCCACTCTGCTCACAACGGCAGAAAGTAAAACAGATCTAAAGGTTTCTGAATGATTCTCCCTCTTTGGCAAAAACCTGGAGACAGAAACCTAAGCCCCCAACATTTGTCTGTCACTGCAGGAAAGGTGAGAACCAGAAGCGTTCTCCAAAGGACATTGTTCTGCTCGGGCCAACGCATCAGCCTGAAAACTAGAGCCCATCAGCTAGACCTCCATGATTCAGTTGAACCTGCGTGTTCTGAGAACTTCTGACATGGCAACATCTGGGAATCGGCAGAGAAAACATATTCCGAAGTCAGCATCGACTCTGTTTAGATTATTGCCATCCTGAATTATATATTCCCCTTCATTAGTGCAAATAATCAAAAGCCAGCAACATTTACCAAAGTCTGATTTGTCTTGCTCGAGAAAGAATGAGACCCACCAATTGCAGACTGGAAATGAAAGAAATCAGGCTCTAATCAAGCTTGCAGCCTACAGGCCTAAAACGTAGGCCATCCACAGGATAGTTCCCAAATATTCCAACATGTTTCTTTTTTTCCCCAAGTGCATCTCTGTCCCTTATTATCTGATGAGAACGCCTTCACTTTTCATCCCTCTACCTCCAGGAAGCCTTCCTGACACCTGGACTGTGTGAGGGGCCCTTCCTCCATTCACTCCCCTCCAGACAGCAAACATTTGAAAGGCTCTATTCCTCTTTAACGAGTTTGCAGCACCAGTGCCTAGTCCAGAGCCTGGCACACTGTAGGAACAAATACTGTGTCCTGCTGATAGGTCCAGGGGACCCACGAACTTCGTGTCACAACATTTTGCGTGTTTGTATCATAATATATTGTATTTACTAGACAATTCCTTTTGACTTATTTTCTCTGTCAATCCCCCTTTGTAGTTCCCATTCTGAAAGTGTATGTTTTGCTAAATTTGGATCAAGTGATGGCAAAAAAAAGAACAAGACTCCACATTTTCTCCTAGACTGTGAGACTATTACAACCCCCCCCCAAAAAAAAAAACAACAACAATTTGTTAATTCCTCAAGAAAGTCACATAAAAGTACCAGAGGACCCAACAATTCCACTCCGACTTTCATACCCAAAAGCCTTGAAAACAGGTGTCCACAAAAACTTGTACACGAGTGTTCATAGCAGCAGAATTCACAGGAGCCAAAAGGCGGAGACAGTCGAGACGTCCAGCAACGGACGAATGAACACATAGGTGATGTGGTCGCCCCACACAGTGGACTATTAATTGACTGTGAAAAGGAAGGAAGCAGTGATACACGCTATTCCGCAGATAAGCCGTGGAAACATGAGGTTAAGAGACAAGAGCCAGTCACAAAAGGTCACCTAGCATATGATTCCACTTATAGGAAATGTCCGCAACAGGCAAAGCTACAGAGACAGAAAGCAGATTAGCAGTTGGTTAGGGCTAGAGAGGGTGGAAAGATGGGGTTGGGGGGTGCCAGCTAAAGGAGGCGGGGAGGTTCTCTCTGTGGTGATGAAATGTTCTCAAATTGACTGGTGATGGTTGCACCTAACTGTGACTATACTAAAAATCATTATATTGCACACTTTAAATGTATCGTATGTAATTCTATGACAATAAAGCTGTTTTTAAAAAAAAAAAAAACCTGCCATGTAGCCTGGGGGAATTGATTATGTTGGAATGTGCTGCATCCCATTTATGGTGGGAGTTACAAGACTCTATGCATGTGTTAAAATCCACGGACCTCTGCGCTCCAAAAAAAGTGAATTTCAGTGCATGTAAATTTTTTATAAACCACCATGTGCTTAGCTGGAATTATAAGCTGGGATCCACGGTCAACTTCGGTTGAGGCTGGTGCGGCTAATTAAAAACGTGTGTGTGTGTGTGTGTGTGTGTGTGTGTGTCTGTGTGTGTCTGTGTCTGTGTGTGTGTGTCTGTGTCTGTGTGTGTGTGTGTGTGTGTGTGTGTGTGTCTGTGTCTGTGTGTGTGTGTGTGTGTGTGTGTGTGTGTGTGTGTACGTACACGCACGTGCTTCTCTGGAAAAGCATCTCTGACTAACCTGCCTGCCTGCCATCCCTCCAGCCAACTTCTAGGCGTAATTCCTCCCAGCGGGTTGAGTGCATCCTCAGATGTGAGCACTTTAGCTTCTCCCGTTTTCAGTGACCAGCCGTGGGATCCCTTTTATTGCCTTGGCGAGCTCGTCCCTTTCCCAGTTCTCTGGCCCCCTCCCCTCACCCCGTGGGGTGCTGGCTGCTCAGCTACCATGGAAAGGCATTGAGGCTAATAGCCTTGAACTGCCACCCCACAGGCCGTCTCAGAACACTGCTCTCCACCGTTCGGGAAAGCTGGAAAAGATGGGTCTGGGAAAGGCCTGGAGAAGTGCCTCCAAGACCCACAAGGCAGGGGTGCATGGTCGCTATGGTTACCAGGGGCTTTGGAGGTCTAGCCACCTCTCCTAACAAGGAAATCCTACCTAACAAGATGCTCAGGTGCTCAAACCCAATTCACCCTGAGAGCTGGCAGAGCAGTGACAGTCGTGTCATCCCACTCAGCACAATGCTGTCAACAGTTAGGAGTCCCACCAGAACTGTGAGGGGAAGTCACGCAGCCACATGAGGAGTGTTTGTTAAGATTCGAGGGAAGCTAAACAGTGAAGTTGAAGCCAGCGTTCCCTGCGCTGAGATTCCTTCTCTTGGGCTTTGTCTCTGTCCTCCCGACCCAGAACTCACGTCCCGTTTGGCTGTGTGGTTCCTGTGTGCCTGGCAGCAGAGCAGCTGGGACCAGGGGGCTGGGACCCCATCGGGGAGCTCTTCTCTTTCTGCTGGAGCCTCAGACCCTGGCTTTCCAGAGCCCAGATGGGGATCGTGATTGTTCCGAGGCGGGCCTTATCCCCGTTAATGAGGATAATAAAACCGAACGAGTCATGAACACTGACAACATATGGCGCGCCCGAGACAACACAGACGTGCCGGCATTATCAGGAAATGAAGCTTTCCACATCGGTGAATCTTCTGGAAAATTAGGGCTTACCTCTTTAGCTTCAATTTTTTTCTGAGGATATTAACCATGTGGGATGGAAATTTGTGTCAAATATGTAATCCAGTTTTCTATCTCGCTGAACAGTTTATCGGAAACGGTGTACGCCATTTTTTCCTGGATGAACATGCATTGAGCACGGACGGGGGTGTCTCCATCGAAAACATATTTGGGTCTTTATTGGGCCTGCTCATCAGAGATGTGCTGGTCTCTCTGGACAGTAAGCTCCTTAAGCGGGAACCAGGGCTTTGTAACCCTACCCTGGTACCCTACAGCCTGGCCACGCAAAAGGCGGTCCCCAGAATAACAGATCAGCGTCACTTGGCAGGGTCGGAAATGCAGACTCTCTGGCCCCATCGCAGACCTGCTGCATGAATTGATTCTGAATTTTAACAAGATCCTCAGATGATTCATACACATATCACAAGCAGAGAAGTGTTGTCCTCCAGCTGTGCCTGCCAGCTCGTCCCTCACCAGTAACGTCATTGTCACCTGGGAGTGGGTCTGTTCACCTCATAGGCCATGGGGCGCTCCGTGTTCAGTCCCCAGAGGCGGAATCTCTGGACAGTGAAACCCAGAAATCTGTCTTGCTCTCGCTCTCGCTGTGGGGGTGACGCGCTCACCCCAGCAGTAATTCTGAGACGCACCAGCGCTAACAGAGAACCCCACCCTCTGCTTTGCCTCGACACGTCTACTTCCAACTCAGGTACTTTCCTGCGACTCCTGGTAGACAGGCCGAATCTGCAGACTTCTGCAACGCATGGCAGACGGGGCTCACAACCAAACTAGCACTTTCACTGTGGAAGAAACGTGGGTCTGATGCCTGAAGTTCAGGCTGGTCCTGTTATCAGCGCCCCACCATCAGGGGCAGAGGCTCAGCGCAAGGGCTTCTGCCCAAACCTCCTTAGGAAGGTACTTCTTTAGCCCCTCCACGATCTCTTGAGGTTCGGGGAACTTCAGATAGCGTGGGGCCTTCTTAATCCCAGTCCTGAGCTCTACACGACTGCCTTCCATCCATGGGGCACAGCACTGTCCCTTCGAGCTGGCTCTCCAGGGCATGGCAGGTCCACTTGCCATGTGCCACTGGGACCTCCAGGCAGAACGGGCTCAGGGCACACCGTGGAACCTGTGGGTACACAGGCTCGTGCAATGCTCCAAAAGACATCCCTTCCCCCCATTCTCGGTGGCCTGGCCTTCCACTTCCTCTCACAGGAAGCGAAAGCTGCCCTGGGACAGGACCTCGGCGCTGGATACCTGGTCCTGGACTCCAGACCACAGCCCAGAAATTCCACTCCCCATGCAACCACTCCTCCAGGGCAGTAAGTGTGTCCGGGGCACGCATGCGACCTGGAATAAGTCTTCCTTAGTTGGGTGGAATTCTTGTATCTGCTTTTCATGGTCACCCGTCCCCTCCAGCACCAGCAAGCTGACAGGTGTCAGTCCTTTTCGTCTAAGCAGTTACCGTCCGGTGTCTAACTGTCTAACATAATGGTTCAAATCTCTGGCTTTACTAAGTGAAAAAAGCCAGATACCTGTTCCCGTGTGCTCTTTGTGCCTCTTCCATCAGCTCTTCCATCACCATGAACGCAAGCCTGGGGTCACCCGATGGAGGAGAGGCGACAGGGTTCAAGCACCCAAATCATCTCAGAGGAGGCCACACTAGAGCTGCTGGCAGCCAGCCGACCTCCAGCTGTGTGCGCCAGCCGAGCCACGACCAGCAGCGCCAGCTGGCAAACCGCGACGCGTGAGCAGTGAACACTTGCCATGTGCCACTGACATTTCAAGGTCATTCGTTACACAGCATCATTGTGGCAACACATAACCAACGGAGGCTGCAGGATTGGGCCCCCACAGGCTGTACAGTACTACGTGAACGCAAACTAGTGAAGGTCGGGGAAACAATATGCATAGATATATCACACATATAGTAATGGGTTAGCATGTATTAATTACATAGGATTAAGCTATTTTATGTATCTCTAAGGACTCCCTTGGTCTTTGAGATATTAGAGCCTGTGGAAAAAAACTCAACAGTCCTTATGCAGAGCATCATGGGATCAAAATTTAAGTTGGACAGAACCTTGGAGATTGTCTAATATACCTGTGTTGGGAGTCTCTTCTTTTCTCAGCCACACGGATTCTCTTTTCTGTCCCAACAGACTTATTCCCTCCAACACCTCGATGCTCTGACAGTTATAGAAACTTCTTCCTTCCATCAAGCCTGCCCTCTCGCCATCAAGCCCCGTGTGACAACCCAGGCCATGGAGTCCTGTTCCATCCTTCTCAACTGCCCACCTCTCTGCCTTGGCATCTGTCGGTTATGCTCTGATCACGGTGTGATTTAGAATCTTTCCAGACGCCTTCAACAGGCAGCCACTTCCCAAACTAAAAGCTGCTGGCGCTTTATCGTTTATCACGTCTCCCTGCATATTGCATTAATCTTAAAGATCCCACTTAACACACACAAGGACAGCGTCTCTGAATAGAGAAGGGCTGGTCTACAGAACCTCATAAAACAAGCATCTCCTGTATTTGCAAAGGAATGGAAAGCCACAGGAATAAATTGGAAGAGAAGCCCAGCAAGCTGTTTTTTATTTTCTACAGGAAGGAAGAAATTATTTAGCCCGATTCAGAACCCTTTCAGGCACCTCGCATGTTATTATCACTGAACAAATGCTTATTATGCTTCTTAACGACGGGTAACCAGAGATGGCCTTTTTCTTCCCTAAAAGGAATACGACTATTTCCAGGTCCCACTTCTGTGTCCTAAATAGTATCTTCACCTTAGCAGCTGAAGGATCTTTTTTTTCCCTTCTAACTTAGAAGAAGGCAGGAGGCAAGTTGCCTGTCTAGAAAAATGACAAATCAGACATGACACACATACAGACCCATTACTTCTGTCATATTTCTCCTCTTAACTTTTCTCAGCAATTAAGGTTTCCATGAGCCTCCCACGCCTTTTCAAATCCTGCTCGTGAGGCAGTTGTAATTAAACCCCCTTGCTTTCCCAGTGCCTCTTCTTTGTAAAGTAACTTTATCTTAGAAAAGTTGCCTTGCTAAATTTCCCCAAACACCCTTTCCTGACTCAGGCTTTTCCTCCCTCTCTTCTGTGTCTACACTCAGGCCAAGCATTGTCTCCTCCAGGAAGTCTGCCCTGCACACCTATGCCTTTCTCTGGGCTCCCACAGCCCCCCACACATGCCTCTGTGTTGCAACCTGCACAGCACAAGCCGTGGGGAGGCGAGGGAGGCAGCGAGGGTTAAACTATAATAAAGAGACAGCGACTCATATACAGTTAAATCTCTGAGGACCAAGGGACTCGCAGCCTCAAGAGACTGGAGCCCCGAATCGGGTCACTGACAGTATCTTTTGATTACAAACAATGAGCATCACATGATTAGAGGCAGGGTCTGTGAAACTCTCACACCATTTCAAAACAATGATTTCAATACCCAATTATTTGTCCCAAAGCAGCCGAAGCATATCGCCCCAAAATAACTAAGGTACGATATGCACCACCCTGGGGGAGACAGTCTCTCGCGGTGAAACTGTCCCATGAGCTGAGCAGAAAGAGCTAGATCTTATCGCTCTCATGGGCCTCTCTCACAACAAGGTGAGAGGGAGTGGCAGAGGCCAGCAGCAGCTTCCCACAAGAACAAGAAGGAGGGGCTAGGCTCCCTCCTATTATTTCTCATAACAGCTCACTGGGGTCTCTACGTCCCGTCTGGCGTGAGTTGTCCCTCCCGCGAGGAATCTTACGTGTCGTTGACCGCAGACCCTTCTCTTGAAGACCAAATGGAGAGACTCAGGATATTATAAACTCAATCCCAGAGAGGCACAGTCCCACAGATTCTTCTTTCCTTAGGGAAAGGTTGGGGGGGACAGACGGCTAGGCTGCTGTGTGACCACACCTCTGTCAGAGGATTCACCTCGCTGTCTCAGCGTCATCAGGGTCCCTGTCATCTCCCACACTTAGCCTGTGTGAAGAGGACGGGTCCTGCCTCGGCTGACTTTGCATCCATGAACCCAGTCAGGCCAGGAGGATTCTGGAGAAGGAGCACTGACCAGCTGCTCGTCATGCTCACAGCCACTATGTCGCTCCCGCTCAGCCTAATTCAGCATCGCCTCTGTTCCTGCCATGTTAGCATCACAGAAGATAAGGAGCCATGACTGTCCTGGAGGTGAGCTGCCTGAAATGTTCTGAAATCGTCCAATTGGCTAATAACCTTTGGGTACCTGGTATGGGGCTAGATTTGTCCTAAGTGCTATGGTGGGGGGGGATGATACGGAAATATAAAACTCGGTCTCACATAGTAAGGAATCCATTATCTAGTTGGAGATTTAAACTTAAAGATATGCCTATAAAACACTGACTAACTTTACATCAGAGTACATGAGTGCCAAGTAAGTCACACAGAAAATCCCAGCTAGGGGAGAAACTCGCGTAGGGAGAGACTGCTGGGACAGGAGGAGACTTGGAAGGGTTTTCAAGGCAGCATCAGGCAAGAAGCGAGCACTGGGTCTGAAGGAGGGAAGGACCCCAGTGGAGGGGACGGGCGCATGCAGCACTTGCGAGGGGGGGAGGGACGCAGGACAAAGGCGCACAGGCGGAATCTGCAGTCCATTTAGATTTACCACATAATGAATAGACTTGCTTGGCTGGGATGAGGGCCTGTGACGAGGAGTAATGGGAAGTTAGGTTCCAAAGCCAGAGCAAATTATCTTCATTTTTCCCCCAATAAAAAGAACCATCCAAGTCACCTACTTTTAAGAGGCCGCAACAAAGCCAAGTCCTGGACAGGAAGCGTGCACTTACCAGGGAGTGTGCAGTGTTACCATGAGCCCCCCCACGCCCCCCTTGCTCTTCAAGGGGACAGCATCAACCCTTGGTTAACCAAAGGCTGTTTCTCTAGTCTGTGTTTTATCTAGTTCATCCCGCCAGAATAACTGTGCACCCACTATGTGCTCCTCGCTGTACTAAACTCCCTGGAACACTCAACAATGAGGGAGACAGAATTCGTAACTTTGAGGGACATATTTTCATCTCATTCTTTTGCTTCCACCCTTCTCTCTCACCCACCATTTCTTGGGGGCAGTATTAGAAGTTCCGTCCAACTCCAGACCTTCTGCAGCCCTTCCTTGTTAAACACCTTTTAATCGCGCTAGATTGAAAAAGAGACAAAAGAGGAAAACGAGCCAGTAAGCAATCTGGCTTTGGAGGTGAAATGGTTACATTGGAGCGCGGTCTTTAGCTCTTCTCTCCTGCTGGTAAGACGTGGTCTATCTGCCAGCACGCTTCTTGCATCTCCCTCTGATGAGAAACAAGACCTCTCTCTCCTTGGCTAATGAAGAGTGGAAATCGTGGCCACGCCAAGACAGCGCCGTCCCGCTCGCCCTTCAAGCCTCAGTGCCATGAGCCTCGGCCAGCGCCTAACAGCACAGCACGCCAGGAAACACCCCCTCACTACCCGGGGGCATCTCCCATCGTTTAGGCATTTCTGAAGCCCCATCCTCACTGCAGTCCTTAGGCCTCAGAGAAGAGTAACTAAGCACCTCCCCCCTCAGACACGGTGCCCTCTGACAGGCTCTTCCCTCCCCTGCCGACCAGTGGCCACCCCCAACCAACACGGCTCTGCATTCTCCTCAGCCCCTCACCCCACACTTGTACCCTCGAGCTGTACTTACTAGAAGCAGCCTACACTTGACGTCGTGCGGGCGGCCTGCGAGGTCTCTACTCCCACTTCCCACATAAGAACGCAGGACATGGTGAGGCCAAAAAGGAACACCCACGGAGCCATAGATAGGGGAGTCACACCACTATAGTCTCGCTGGCAGCTGGGTTGGAGACACAGGAAGCAGGAGCCACACTGTTCGCAACCCTCACTCCACCGCTTGCAGGCTCAGCCACCATCTTCTTGCTAGCCCCCCCATTTTCTGCTACTGAAGCCACAGCAGTTATATTAGTGGCCAATGGCTCACTGGTTACAGATGACGCCAAGTAGCCACAGCTGATGGCCATCCAATCACAGTTGATGGCCATTTACTACCTGAGCCAGCACCTTTCCACGTGAGGCCGAGAGCCTGGAACCTGCACTCCTGGCTCTGTCCCCACACTTGAGCTCCTCTGTGACGTCCTGGCATCTTCGTGTGGGCCCGAGTCGCCTCGGTTTGTTGGGGTGTGGGGAGCTGTGCTGGTTTTGTGAGCAGACCGACTGGGACTCGACCACTCCCCATGGGTGTTCACTCACCTGTTGTTTTCTCACTCGGAAACTACAGCAAAAACCACCATTTCTATAGCGAATGCCTGCATTTCCACGACCTCAGGTTTTTCTTCCGCCTGACCCAGTGAAGTCCACTGACATTATCCTCTCTGATCAAGGAAATGAAAGTTCAAAGAGCTTAAGTGCCACCCCTGAGGTCAGACACGGGTGGTGCCCGGGAGTGATTCCACCTGATGCCCGAAAACAAAATAAAGGTCCGAGGGGCGAAAGAGTTAAACGGAAAAAACGAAACTATTAACAAAAGGAGAAACTGTATTCGAAGGTTTGCCTGAAGAAACCACAGAAGGAAAAAATGTAATAGACCAGTCTACGTAAAAATGGAAAATTTTACGTGTCACAAAGCCAAACAGAAAGCAAACAACACTCTGAGAGAAAATTGCCAAAGAAACAGCCAGGCTGATGTGGCCCAACCCTGCTCGGTCAGGGGCTGGGGCCACTTCTAGAAGCTGGGACGCTGGCTGGAATGCGGAGGCCAGTCCCCAAGGAGCTACCAGCTGGACCAGGCCTCGGGAAGAGATGTGAGTGGCGCATATCAGCATCTATACAGGAAAGAGACTAGCAATGCATCAAAATGTTAATCGTGCTTCTGGAATTCCACATTATTCCAATTTTCTTCTTTATGCTTGTCTATATTTTCCATGTTTCTGCAGAAAGCAGAATAAACAAAATGGCTTTATACTCAGGAAAAAAAAATTATGTTAAAGTGAGGATCCTCCAGGGGTTTTTGAATGCCTTCCTCTCTCTTACTCTTGTCACCAGCCCTCGTGAGAGTGACAGTTCTAAAACAGTCCGAGTTTCTTGGAGACATTTGTGTCAGGACATTATTTTCAGTGACACGCGTGCGCACAGGGCACTGTCTTTGGTTCCCTTTCTCAGGTCTTTGCTTCCTTCCAGGTTAATGAGGCAGTTTTCGATTTCTCTCTCGGAACAACTTCATTGGGAGGAAGAAAAGGAATAGGGACTGGAATTCTTATATGCGGCATTGCAGAAAAGACTGGGGTCAGATCATTCGTTCCCTGAAAAGATCTTTGTAATATCATAACCATCATAACTGGCAACGAAACACCATGAACTCATTTCCTTCAACAAGAGTGGATCAGAGCCTCCTCTGAGCTAGGCATTGAATGAACATACAAATAAATCAGACAGCGTCCCTGGGCGCCAAGGACCTCCCAGTCCAGTGGGGGAAATAAACGTAACTAAGGCACATGATGACGAGAATTATCGTGAAAGTGCGAAGTCCAGGAAAGACTAGGGCAGTTCTGTGTGGAGGAAACCAAAGAGACCCAGCATTTGAACTGGGTGGAGGTAGAGAACGGGGTCTGGAAGGGTGGGCGGGGTGCAAAGCCAGCTGTGCCCAAGAAAGGACCTGAGGGTAAGTAATGCCAAGAGTGAGTGGCACAAGCGCCAGCCAGCACCAGTGGGCTAGGTGGTGACAGTGAACCTGGGAAGGAAGGTGCAGTGAGGTCCTCAAAGGCTGGCACATCACATGGTAACAAGATTGAACTCTTCCCTCCACAGGATGGTGGTGAGACGTTAAGTTTCAGAGGCGTGGAGCCGTCAGAGAGCTCTCCTGACGGAGGAAGGTGACACAGCAGGCCGTGTGCTCAGCACATGAATAAGTATCTGGGTCTGGGTAGACTTCATGGCCCTGAATACTTAATTAAATGAATTTCCTAAACACAGAAAGTACGATACATTTTAATGCGTTTCTGTCTCTCTCTCTCTATGGCAACTAATCTTAATTATCTCAGAACTCTGAGCTCAAAAGAGATCTTACCTGTTTATATTCCCAGGGAACATGCCAAGGGTTTACTCTGAGTATTAAATGTGCATTTTTATAGGTTTAGGGCTTAATTAAATAGGATTGAAATCCATGTGCAGGTCACTGAAAGTGTAAGCACCTGGAATGATCGGGGGAAATGATACTTCCAAGCTGCCATGTTGAAGTATTGTTATGAAAAGAACAGAAAACTCCCGTTAAAAACCAACTCATTGCACCCTGGTGCTGCTATAACAAAATACCACAGACTGTCCTGTAAATAACCAATTTATTCCTCCCAGTCTGGAGGCTGGAAGTCTGAGGTCAGGGTGCCAGCTTGGTCTGGGCGCCGGCCCTCTACTGGGTCTCGTATTTCTTGTCTCCTCACGTGGTGGAAGGGGCCAGGGAGCCCTCTGGGGTCCCCTTTCTCAGGGCGCTGATCCCATTCATGAGGCTCCGCCCCCATGACCTCATCACCTCCCACAGGCCCCGCCTCCAGACTCCATCACACTGGCCTCTAGGATTTAACCACAGCATCTGAGTTTCATTTGCTACAGGGAAATTCACGTCCCTTGAGTTCTTAGAGCATCTTCCCCACTGCAAAGAAAGTGTGTAGAGGGAATGTGATCCAGCCGACACCCTGTCCCTGTCCCTCCACACTTGCCACCTCCCACCTCCTCCTCCTCAGCGCTTACCGCGTATGTGGGCACACACCCAACTCCCAACACCCAACACCAGTGCTAGAACCCAACTCTACCACTGTGGTTTCACTGATTCCAAAAGTGTAAAGAAAGTCATCCAGAAAGCACAGTAAAGCGAGGTGACCACCCAGGACAGCAGGACAAGTGGGAAAAGCGGAGCTGAATGAAAGGGGCAGAGCCTGCATCATACACAGAAGCATATGCCTGGGTTGGTCATCTATTCCCTCAGGAATCAGCCCCTGCCCACCCCCATCCCCAGGGCCCAGGCGCTGGGGAGGCTGAGAGAAATCAGAAACAGCCCCTCTCTGCAAGGAACGTCCATCTCTTTTTATGCTTGTTGTAATTCTATAACTGCTTAAGTCGTTCAGAGGAGGAAACTGAGGCTCGGCGATGCCAACCCACTTCCAGACCAAGGATCCCTGGCGGGGTGGGGGACGGGGGATTGGAGTGAGGCAATAAGACCAAGGGGAGAGGTGGGCTCCGAGCCACTGACTGAGCACAAGCTCAGACAGCACCTGTCATTAAGGCAGTCCCCAAGTTCAGGGGCCAAATTAACACAGGGGTCCCCAGAGGAGGGGGCAGGAAGCTGTGCAGACCAGCCTGTTCCCCCAAAGAGCATCTCAGCACTAACACACACACACACACACACACACACACACACACACACACAGCTGGCTTCATTACTGCAGGAAAGATACTTAGGAGGGAGGGTGTGTGGTCAGAAGGTGCGCAGCCTCTGGAGACAGAGCCCTGCGCTCCAATCCCAGCTCTGCTGCCTAATGCCTGTGACTCAGCCTTGCCATGTGGTAACAGTACTTATCCTGAAGGGTCACTTACACACGAGGAACTTACACACGAGATGGCACCTAAGTGCTCAGCACAGCGTCCGGCATCCGTGACAAGAACAGTGAGCTGTGACATGTCACCCCAGCAGGAATGCGTCTCCTGTCCCTTCTGCACTGGCTGCTCTCTCCGCAGGACTTGGACCAACTCACCAAAGTCAAGAACGCACTCTTCCTCCTTGATCTGCCCCCTCCATCGTCCCAGCTCACATTGGGGGTACATTTCTGTGTTCAAAGATGCTAAGCTGCACGCTTTCCAAGCTGCTCTTTAATGTGGCAGAGAAACCCTTAGGAGGGAGGTGCTGCCATCTCCATTTTGCATTTGAGGAAAGTTAGAAAGTCTCAGAAACTTGCCCAAGGTCGCACCGTTATTGAGTGAGAGAGATTTTATAGACAGTTTGACTCCCAAATCCATATGAGCACGCATCACGCTGTGTCATCTCCCAGCCAAGCCGGCCGAGCTAAGCCCTCTGGAGTCTCCTTTCTCGCTCCTCTTGGCTCCGTTCCATCCCTGCTGCACGGCCACTGCCTCCGCTGAAGCAAGGGAGTGCTGTGGGGTGCAGGAATGATGGGAGGCCGTCATGGGGAGCCCAGGCTCATGGGGGGTCTGCGCCTGAGAAAGGCTGTTGCAGAGCTGGAGCAGCCCCAGCGGGGAGCAGGAGGCACTGAGACCAGGGCGGGAACAGTGCCTCGGCCTCGTGGGGGATACAGAGGGCCTGGCGAGAGGGTGGGGGTGCGAAGGAAGAGGCTGCATGCGACAGACATTACCTCACCAGGCACAAATACTCCCGAGGCTGGGACTTGGTTTAATAATTCTGTTACTAGGGCAACAGCAAAAGAATCTATCTCCTAGAGAACCCAACGTGGCCCGTGTCGGCACAGAAGCATGGCAGCCTCAAGTGGGGAAAACAGGGGTGACGGCGAGCGGCCAAATGACGCAGCAGGACGTGTGGACCAGGATTTTCACGTGGGTATTTCTCTGACCGTTCACCCCTATGGTTTGGGGAGTGGAGACACAGATGAAGCAAGAGGCCCAGGAAGGACGGAAGCCCAGACAGATGAGTGACCCTGCCTGACGCGGGAAGGGGGGGCTGTGCCTGGTGCACGGCTGCCCTCCTGGGGCTCGCGTGGAGACCAGCTGAGGTGTTCAGCACACCTGGCCACGGAGCCACAGCATGTGTCATCACAGAGGTAACCAGTCAGTCACTCAGCTAAGTCCCTTCAAGGTAACTTTTTCAGTCTGTCCCGGAAGTGAAGTGCTAGAAAGAGCCTGCCCACGGCAATGGGTTCCTGAGCTCCGATGGCAAGTACAGATGTCCCCGCAGGCCCAGGGCAGGGACCTTCTTCCTCGGGGCTCCCTGGTTCTCCCCCATTTTTCCATTTGTCCTTTGGGAGATGGCATGATATGATAGCCATATCATTGAATGTACATCTGACAGCCAGACTTTTCCCCCAAACTAACAGCCTTTTAAAGACCCTCAGAAAACTCTGAGATGCAGAGACCATCTCCCCAGCCTCACTCAGGATGGATGCTGTCATTTCAGCTTCCAAATCACGTGCCAAGGTAACACAGTAGTATCAAGTAGAGGGACCTCAAACAGCTGCCTGTTGCACTTGTGCTCAAAGGTTTTCCCTCCCGCATTACACCTTTTCTGGAAACTCTGTCCCTAAGGAACGCTGAAGGAGAAAAGCAGGGGTCGGTTTCCTCCAGCCCTGGTCCTGACCTCGCCTGAGCCTGGGTTGGGTGCAGGTCCCCCTTGGAGACCACCCACAGGCTTCCCCTGCATTAGAATTCCGGTATCAAATAGGGCTGTGAAGAGCAGGCCCACGGGAGGGTGGCCACCCACTGTGGGGAGAGTCCCAGGCGTGGCTATGCACTCAGGGGGCTGGACCAGTGGTGGCCCGAGCGCCAGACATCTCAGAGGACATCTGTCCCACAGGAGCAGCTCCACGGGGAACGCGAATCACCTCGGGCAGCGGGGAGCCACTCGTTTTCGGAGTGAGCTCAGCCACTTGTCTTTCCTTGTAGCTCCCCTGCCTGCAAACAGAAGGGAATGACAGAAGACAATCACAGGGGTGAAGGCAGGAATGGAAAGCTGACACGTGTCGCAAGCCTTCTGAAGGACAAGGGACCCCAAAGAGGAAACGGATCACGGACCACAGTGGTCTGGTCTCAAGTCGCGGTGCCGTTTAGCGCTAAGAGGGGACGATTTCTTCCAGGGCGTCTGGTGGTACAATGACCATTGTCAGGCATCCGCCCGTGACGTGCGGGTCGGCCTTAGAAACTAAGGGCTCGCACTCAGGAGTAAAACTGCCCGGACCAAATCCTGCCTCCACCACTCACCAGCTCTGCGACCTTGGGCAAGTGGCACCTTGTGGGACTTGTTTCTTCATTTGTAAGATGGGGGTCACACATGCCTGACACAGGGTCACCAGTAAATGACAGTAATTGTGTTCTGTCAAATCACATGTGATCTTTTAAAAAGCCTGGAAAAGCAGGATTTGTCATTTCGGTCTTATCAAGAGGAAACGGATGCCCACACAGGCTAAGGTGCTGCCCAAAGTCACTCAGCGAGGGGTCTTCTCCTTTCAGAGCTCAGGCTTGGCACAGCTGGGGCAGCCATGAGAAACCTACAGGTACCTAGAGAACCGTCTCCTCCCACATCAGTGGGCACACAGCGAGAGTCACCAGGGGAGTTTTGGGCACGACTGCTACACACAGTACACAGATTGGTCATAAGCTGGAATAGCGATCCAACCCCCTCGGAACAATACGTAATTTCCAGGCTTCCCGTTGGGCCGCTCTGGATAGCGATGGCTGCTGAAAATGTCCGCTGAAAATGGCCGATGTGGGTGGAATGAGCAGACAAAGCCTCCAGCACTAGGAAAGGGTCTGAGGTCCTGAGCCCTGACTCAGGCAGCCTGAAGGGAAAAGACAACACTATGGTTCATACCCGGTGCTACTGAAAACGGACCCGAGGCTCACAGAGCTAGAGATACGACTATGTCTGTAGGCTCGGCCCTGAGCTCCAGCCCTCCTGGCAGGTCAGGGAGCTCTTTCCCCCTCCAGGGTCACTTTCTTTTCATCCTCTTTCCAGGGGACTCACCCCGAGTCCATCCCCCTGAGATGACCTCGCTGGAAAGGACTTGGGGACTGTGACAAGTCTGAGTGAACTGGACACCACAGCGGTTCCTACACCCAAGGCCTTGAAACTCGGACGTTCTTCAGAGCGGCCCCCACTAAATTCCCTGCCTAGAAGCAGGACAAAGTACGGACTTGCGTGTGAACCCACCTCAGTGGGGAGTGGAACCCATCGCAATTGTAACTTAAATGTCACGTGCCTTCTTTCTGCTATTTTTGTCCTGAGCACATCAGAGTCTGCCCAACTCCATTTCCCTGGCACGTGTCCCCTGCACCTGGCAGAGCATTTACTGGTCGACAGCGATGGATGGTACGTGGTGCCGGGTACGGTGTAGCTGCCTGCACCGCTGTCCCCGGGGCTTGGGCCGTGAAGCCTCAGCCCCTTCTTCCTGCGAGGACCATGTCCTGATGGGCCTCTACATGGGGGCAGGCCCTGGGAGAGCAACATGTCTTGTTTTACAGGAAGGAAATCCAAGCTCTAGGAGGTCACAAAGTCACACTGTCCCAGAGTGACACACCTGGTGTCTTGGTTGTCCCCTTAGCTCTGTGCCACCTGCCCTTTCCTGTTCCAATAACAGGGGCTGTGCCCACCTGTCTTTGGATCAGCTGTTTGGAGGCACATGGGCACCTGAGAGGGCTCGTTAAGGTGGGAAGACAGTGTCTCTATCGGATCCAGCTGAAAACAGGAGCCTGCACACGACTGGACTCGGGTGGAGATTGAGCTGATACCAGGGGCCTCTCTGCACGCTTGCTGCCGGCACGATGGGGCAGAGGCCGGCTGATAACCCGGCTAATAAAACAGCCCACAGGGGAGAGCAGGTTCCATCCCTGCAGCCACCGGAAAAGTGGCGCTACGCGGTGTCTCAGAGGAATGGGGGTGCGCTCCCACTGGCTCACAGGCCGGTGCCGGAAACCTTCCCATTATGGAGGAATCTGGAAGTCCTAAGGAGAGTTGGACATTACCTAGTCCACCTCCCTCAATAGATAGATGAGAAAAATAAAGCCCAGGGACATTCAGCAACTCGACCAAGGGGATCAGCCTAGCCTGGAACTTCCCAAAGCAGGAGCCATGAAATGATAGCCTCCTAAGAGGTTCCCTGAAAAACCTTTGTTGGGCTCAGGTTGTCTGCAAGAGGCTGCATTCTCGACTGTCCCTTATCTAGCCCACTCATTCGCCATTTAACAAATGTTTACTCAGCGTCAAAATGAGGAGCCCATTTTGGGCGACTAAATGGCAAAGCTGAAACCAGCCCCTGGGTGTTCAGACTTTGGGACCAAAAACCACACAGCTACCTGCTCCAGAAATAGAGCCAGCCAATGGGTGTGGGTCAGTGACGTTAGGTGTGCTGAACTGACCTGAGGCTTTTCCAAGCGGGATCTCTTGTAATCATATGGCCAGACAGGTAAGCCTGAGCCTGAGGCTACTGTCTCCAGAAAGCTCATCTACAGGAGGGGGCTGGAAATGAAATGGGGCCACCTGGAGGCACAGTCTCCAAGGAAAGGAAGCGTCAGAGAGAGGGAGAAAGGCAGAAAAGGTGGAAAGTCCGTGAACTCATTCCGCAAGCCTTGGCAGGCCAGTCAGCGACCAGCTCTCGTCAAACACTCACAGCCCACTGCCCACTCCGGGTAAAGGGTCCCTACCACCCCACCATCTAAGCCCACACCCTCTGTCCACCCCCAGAGGAAATGAGGGCCTCAGAAATTAATTCTGATCCAGGATGGCCTGTACCAAGGCCCTCTCATGGGCAATCAATCACGTAAGATCTAGCAAGGCACTCTTTCTTATTTTTAATTATAGGGAAAGGGTGACTCCCCTATCAATAGAATCCTGCTCCAATTAGCACAGTTACCATGTGGGTCATTATTTTAAGTGTTCGAATTTTCTACTTATATAAGGTCACTTTCAATTTGGTAAACTCTCCCCAGTCACCATCTTAATTCACGGCCAGCCCAAGAAATGCTGAGTAAGTATCAGGCATTGCTAACCAGCCACAAATGCATTGGAGTTGTTTAATTTCTCTCTTGGCAGGCAAGCGAGGAAAGGGAACAAACCATGAGAGACGTTCACACAGCATCCGTTCCATAAATATTTATTACCCACCAGGCGCCAGGTACCGTGTTAAGCTAAATACGAGTTCCATCACTTTATTAACCTTCACAGCCAAGTTAGGTAGGGATGTTTTCAAGAACAAAATCCTATTTTCCCCAGAATATAAATGTTAATTCTTGAGATGCTTGTTCTTCATGTTAGCCCTATGTGCTGTCCTCGAAGAGTGGATGACACCCCCTAACTCTCAAGGGGCTCTCTGTCTGCCCCTCCCAAGGACTCCCTCCCTCCGTCGGCCAGGTAGCAAAGCACAGGCGCTGACCCCAGAGGCGCTGGGGAGGCGAGAGGCACTCACCTCACTATTTTAAGAGTCCTAGGAGACTACAAATGGTAAGAAACTGTTCATAGCGTCATACTCAGAATTTTTTATACATTTGGGTTTTAAGCGGCGGCGCTTATACTTGTTCAAATGTTCTTTTTAAAACGCCAGCACACATATATATGCTCCCACACAGAAAGGGTCGCCGTATGCGGACTTGGAGTGGAAAGACAATCTTAGAGTTGCACCTGATCAGAGGAACTCCACTTGGCTCATTCCAAAGGAGGCTCTCCCTTTCCCATCGTCTCCGACAACACTGAAAATAATACAATACAGTAGCACCTGTCCAAGGAAAAGACCCCGTCTGAGAATGGACCTTAAACGAGTCCCCTTGCACACCAGTCAAGAAAGGGGTTGGACTGGGGACTTCCACGGTCCCTCTGTGGCCTGTGGGCCATGGGGTCCAATCTAACCTAACCCTCTGCATTGGAGAACCGACACACACACGGACCAGTGCGGGCCCCCACCCCCATGCTGCCGACTCCCCCAGGGACGGCCAGCTTAGCTCGACACACAGACAGCCCCATACCACCCGGGAGGGGCGAGGACCCCCCTCCCTCAGCCAGGCATTCTCCTGGGGCTGCTGACATCACAAAGGGGGCCACTGGCCACCTCACTGTCATGTGGCTGTCCCCTGGCTCTCCTTCACTTGCAAACGCAGGGCAAGGGCGAGACCTTTCAGAGCCGCCAAGTGGGCAGGCTTCCAGCAGCAGGCAGAGTGAGCGATCGGCTGAGCCACTCAGCCAGGCGCTGGGGCACCGGCCTCGCGTTTCAACGTCTGCTCAGTTCTCCTGTAATGGAAAATTGCTTTGAACAAAGCTAGAGTGTTACAGTTCTTTCCAGCGCCCTGCCCCCGCCCAGGCAGCCTTCTGATCCGAGGGACAGTGCCCGCCCGCCCGCCCGCAGAAAGGTACAAGGAGGGAGTCGCGCCGAGGCTTCCTACTATGTCCCTTGCTTCAGGCCCTGGGCCCGGGTGGTTACTCTTCTC
The DNA here is from genome assembly GCF_036562045.2 of Rhinolophus sinicus. Classification (NCBI taxonomy): domain Eukaryota; kingdom Metazoa; phylum Chordata; class Mammalia; order Chiroptera; family Rhinolophidae; genus Rhinolophus; species Rhinolophus sinicus. Next base: position 2,126,372 of record NC_133766.1, read on the forward strand.
CTTTGGAATGGGACTGGTGTCGGGGTCCAAGTGTCCAAACAACTGTCAGTGCCAAGCCCAGGAAGTGATCTGCTCGGGGAGGAAGTTAACTGAGTACCCCCCCGACATCCCCCTGGACACGCGGAGGCTCTACCTGAATGATAACAGCATCGCGTTTTTGCCAGCGCTGAACCTCGGCCTCCTCAGTGACCTTGTCTACTTGGACTGCCGGAATAACCTGATCAGCGAGGTGATGGATTACACCTTCGTCGGGGTCTACAAACTCATCTACCTCGACCTCAGCTCCAACAGGCTACGCTCCATCTCCCCGTACAGTTTCTCCGTGCTCAGCAACCTGCTGCAGCTGAATATCTCCAATAACCCTCACCTGCTGTCTCTGAGCAAGCACACCTTTGCCAACACCAGCTCCCTGAGGTACCTGGACCTCAGGAACACCGGCCTCCAGACCTTGGACCACACCGCCTTCCAGAACCTCCTGACACTGCAGACCCTGTACCTGAGCGGGAACCCGTGGAAGTGCAACTGCTCCTTCCTGGACTTTACCATCTACTTAATCGTGTCCCATCTGAACCACCCAGGTGAGGGCGTGACTGGGTTTGGGGAGAGGATGTGAGGAGTAGCCACAGCAGGTCCCAGAAAAGGTGACGTCCAGAGGTGGTGAGGATGGGAGGGACCCCTGCACACCTGGGATAAGCGGTGGGAAGCATTCCTCCTGCTCTGAGGCCCAGCCTCGGGCTGACCGCACACAGGAGGGGGACCAGGGGAAAGTTCTGGAAGAGCACTTCCCAGAGCGAGTTCCCATCCCAAACTCGGCGCTTGCTCACTGGCTGCCCTGGGGGAAGCCTCAGGTTCCGGATCCACAGTGGGGACGATAATATTGCCAAACAGACAGAGTTGTCGTGTCAACATAAGATGGTGTGTGTGGACATGATGAAGGACTAGCACTACAAAGAAAGACAGTGATGTAGGGACACGGTATTTCACTGGTAAACTACTTTCATCTGTTCAGTTCACTGACCGAATGTTTCCAGGGTCTAAAAGGGAACTCAGTCATTCACAGGCAGTTGAAACTCCAACAGTGCGATGTGTAGAAGAGGAAGTTTGACAGAGATGGAAGGAGCGCCTGGACAGTGAGCGGGGGAGGAGAGGGGAGAGGAGAAGGCCTCTGATAGCTCATTTGTCTTCAAGATGCCAGCCTCATCAGACCGGAGAGGACGGCGTGAATGAGGACGATGGGCCGCCAGGCCCACTGTGTCCAGCAGGGAGGTGTCAATCTGACAGGCAGATTCTCGAGTCTCACCTGGTAGATTTCCAAGCCAGTTGCTGCCACTCGCCCCACCGTCCCCACCCTCTGCCATGGCCCCTGGGGCATCCCGATGCCTCATCCCTCAGACAGGTATAAGAATAGAACCAACCTACCCAGGGCTGTTGTAAGGATGAAATGAGAAAATGTATGAATTGCCTTTCGCATTAAGCCTGGCACACCATAAGCATTCCATCAGCGAATGGTTGGCAGATGTAGAAAGACAGAGGGTGCTAAGGGAGTGGCAGACGCCAGACAAGTGCTCTCGGGACAAGCAGTGGGCGTCAGGGAGGCCGGCGCACGTGGTGTAAGAGGACACGTACCTGTCCCAGAGGCACACTGTGGAGGCGTGCGGGAAGGTGGGCAGCAGGTGCCAGGGCTCTAGTCCCTGAGAAAACGGGACAGAGGGAATCTTGGGGGGCGCGGGGCATTAGACAAGCTACGAACACAGGAGAACAGACCCTGGAGAGCAAAACCAGAGCCCAGATCGAGGCCTGGGTTCAGCCTGTGCCTTGAGACTCATGCTTGGCCAGTGGCAGCCAGGCGGCTGTTCCTGAGTCTGGAACCGAAGTCCTACGTGAAGCCCACCCCACTTCCAGAAACAGGTGCGGACATGCAGGTGGTGGTCTCGAGCTGAGGGCAAGGCGCCGGGAGCACCGTGGGGCGGACATGGCCTGGGAAGAAGAAGCCGCCCGCGTGCTGGACTCGGGGGTCTGCAGCGCACGGAGGACACCTGTGCCCAGCACTTCATCTGCTGCCTCCCACTGGGCCAACACGAGCCATTTGAGATTCGGCCCTCGGTCCCCAAAGGGGTGAGGAACCTGCAAACATACCTGAACTCCTGGCCAGAAGGATACAGGCGCCCCTAAACCTATAACAGGTCTTGCCTCAGAGGGAGGAACGAATTCTTGGGAAATCCAACCAGCTGAGATTAATTCTGCAAAACTGCAGGGCCTTGAAGGAAGTCAAGGTCCAGGAAAGAAACGGAGACGTCATAAAACAAACGGCATGAAGGCAACACTATGTCCTTTCTCTGTCACCTGGGGGCCAAGTTCGCCCCCCCACACACACCCCCATGGAGCAGCTGCAGAGGGTGTTTCCTTCACCTGATTCACGATACGCGACACTGAACAGGAAAAGCGGAGCCTTCCCGTGTGGGCACGAGACCTGCTGCTCTTACCAAAGGCCTTCATTAAACAGACCCTCCAGTGCGATGCTCACCAGATGCCTTGAAAACCATCCAGTTCTCAAAGAATTCACGTACCCCCTTTCCAAACTCGAATGGAGGTGTGTTATGATGTGCCAGTTGCCAGGAGATCTAGGTAGCCCTGATCGATACAGAAATAAACAGACCCATAGGTTGCATTCCCTTTGGGCAGAGGTCAGCAGATGGAAGGACTAACTCCTGGCTGGAACGCTAATTTTCCAGTCATTAGTGCTATTTGAAGGTGAAGTGGAGACTGAGCTCTTCCAGGACAGAGGGAGCAGGCGTGTTCACTCGTGTAGGTGCTGCTTTGGGTCCAAGTCAGTCTGAGGGCATCTCGGGCAGAGCACAGCTTAGCTTCGTCCTGTCGTTACGTCATCCTGCATTCAGCCAGGGCTGCTGTAACCGGCCAACAGCCGCATTTCAACCCACCAAGTACAAAGTCACCCACGACTGTGCCAAAGCTTCGATTTCCAGAATGAATTCGGGTCCTCGCGCTCATCCATTGTCAGCACTAGCCCATCAGGGAAACTGCAGTAAAGACCAGAGGCCAAACAAGGGAAAAGCTGGGCGCAGACACTTCCAAGGCTGTGCACGGCTCTGCCAGCGTGCGTCTCCCACCTCCCTGCAAACAGCCTGGCCCGTGGCTCCCTCGCGCTGAGAGCCAGAGCGGCAGCCTCGAGGAGGGCAGTGAGGGGCTGAGAGGGGCACAGCTGTGCTGGCGATTCCTAAACCATCCGGGAAGCTGAGAAGGGTGGGTTAGCAAGCACGTGTGGCTCGTGAAGGGTCCAGGAGCGGCTCCCTAACTCAGCCCAGCTGGGACCCCTGACAGCAGGCGATCTGAGGCTCCTTCCAGTTCAGACGTGCCAGCCTCTAGGCCATGCCCTGGGGAACCCGCACCCTTCAGGCCTCTGGAAGGCAGCAGTGTAAGGAGCCAAAGCAGCCAGTGTCGGTTCTCTCATCTCTAGAGATGCAGAGCTCCCCATCCCGGAGATAACCCAGCAGGGCATGGATGCAGCTAGAAAGAGAAACAGGGACCAGCCATGAAGGGCTTTTGGGTGATTTTCTGGGGAGCATGCAATGTATCCGTCTCTGGATGTACCATCTGGAGGCCACCATTAGTACAGCAGACATAACAGCGGTCCCTTCCAAGTCCAGCCAGGAACTGGTCCTAACAGCCAAGAGCTTAAGGACCACAGGAGGTGAGGACGCTCCCTGAGCCTCCACTGCGCGCCAGGCCCGAGGGCTGCAAAGGTGGACAGACAGCTGCTACCAAACAGTGAGTGGGGGAGAATAGGGACCTTTCCACGTCATGCCCGCACGCTTGTATCCTCACCTGCTCCCCATCTGCGCTCACCCTCGTTTCCTCCTCTGCAGTCTCAGAGGACAGAAGATGTCCCTTCCCAGGTCAAGGCTGACCTTCCCTGTGTGCTCTGGGACTGCACCCCCTTAGCTCACTGAGTCCCCCCCAAACTCCCACCAGGTAAGCATCGATTGGTGTCCGCCTCGTGTTGAGAAATCCACGGTGACACCCGTGGCCCTCCACCTCCCCAGGCCCTTTCCTCTAGCTGAACATCAGCAGCATTCAGAACAAATAACATTTAATTCATTCAACAAACCCATGTGCAGCTCTAGTGCGTGTGAGGCACGATTCTAGGTGCCGGACACACAACATGAACAGCAACCCAAACCTCCAAGGAGTTCACAGTCCAGTGCGTGGAGACAGGCAACGCGCAGGTGGTAAATCCACTTCCCTGCAAACACTAACTTAGCTGGAGAAAACCAGTAAGGAGGAAGACACAGTCCCATTCATCTCACGAGGTCCGGGCACGCTGGGGCCCACTGAAAACAGACGAGGGGGTCAGGCCTTTCTCTGGGTGCGAGGTGGAACTTTCACGACGAACTGCGCACGCTGATAGAAACCCATGTTTGGTCACAGTGAAAAGAGAGGGAAGTCTCCACGTCTCACCCGCTCACTCCACGTGCGTGCAGGTGAGCGAGCACGCCGGTGCAGGGGCTCAGAGCAGCCCGCTGCTCGGGGAAGGGAGCCCCAAAGACCCCACAATGGTGGTCCCTTCGACAGACCAGGAAAAGCGGCAGTCCCTCTTAAAACCACCATGTTCAAGCTTGTCTTCTGACAGGGAGGCGTCCAGGGCTCCCTCACTAACGGGTGTGGCTCTGAGCCACAGAAACTCTCGCCCCTCCACGCACCTGCTTCTGCTGGCGGGTGTTCCACTTGGGAGCAACGTGTATGTGTGGAAATAAACAACGGGGTAGTTTATGTTTCCTTAGGAACTATTTGCAGGAAGAATTTAAACATTAATGACACTTGTAATTGTACCTGGGAGCCTTAACTGGGGCAGATGCCCTCAGCCCATGGAATGGGGCTGGGAGACGCGTTACATGGAGCCAAGTCACCTGTCTGTAACGGGAGTGACGCCCCTGGAGTTCTGCAGTACTGCTAGCCCTTCTTCAGAGGCGGGGAGATGAAGCAAGCCAGAGAGGGAATAATTTATAAACAATGTATTCGTTCTGTAGCATGGGAATAATTAAAACGGCCCAGTGGGGTGGTCAAGAGTGGAGGTGGATTTTGCGAAGCACCTTATGTGGTACCTAGCACATCTCAGACACTCCGGAATCAGTAGGTGAGTCTATAACCCTCTAAAGCCATCAGACCAGACTAGGAAACGAATGGATAATTAATAAGCTCACGGAAACGAAATAATAAAATAGAAGGCAACAAAATAGAGTGAAAAAGACATAATATAAGTGGGACGAACAGAAAACAAAGAGCTAATCTAAATATATCAATCTAACATAAAACGTTCATGGATGGATCACAATACAAGGTTTGCTAGATTGTGGAAAACAAAACCCAGCTACGTGCTGCTTACAAAAATATACCTTAAATATAGAATCATAGAAAGATTAAATGTAAAAGGATGGGAAAAGATACACAATGCAAACACTAACCCCAAGAAATTCGACATAGCCGTACCACTGTCATCAAACAAAGCAGATTTTAAGGCAAGAAACATTACTCGAGGTGATGAGAAAAGGGTAAATCTCTCAGGAAGAGGTGACAGTTATAACTTCCTACGCATTTAATAACTTAGCTTCAAAACATGTAAAGCAAAAGTTGACAGAACTACAGGGAGAAGTAGACAAACGCAGAATCTTGCCTGGTGACTAACATACTTCCCCCAAAACTAATAGACTAATAAATAGTAACTAAGAGACAATAGTTTTAGAAAAGTCAAAAAAGATTAAAACGTCAACAAAATATAGAAGATTGCTATAAAACCACAACCTAACTGATATCCATGGAACAATGTACTCAACAGAGACGGAACACTTTTTTTCAGTGCATGTACCAGACTAAAACGGACTCTACGCTCAGCCATAGAGCAAATTCTCACTACATTTCGAAGGACTGAGATCAGAGAGCATGTCTCTGACCACATTAGACTTAAACCAGGATCCAATCACGGAAATACTACTGGAAAAACCCCAAATATGTACAAATCAAGTGATTCTCTCAATGAATCATAGCTCTTATTAGCAAGAACGAGACTGATCATAGTTACACCCTCAAGAGCTCAAAGTCTGTCTCGGCGGGGAGAAGGGATGCACCCCTTTTCTGGGAAATAACCTCCAAGCAAGGCAGAATGTAGGTGCCCTAACAACATCCAAGGAAATGCTACAGATGAGTTCAGGGTGGGGACAGTCACGTGTCCTTTGAGCTACTGGGGTGAGGTGGCGGAGGGAGCACCTCTGGGAGTAGATGCATTTACACTTGACCTTGAAGGACAGAAAGGAAGTGATCATGCAAACATGGGGGGAAGTCGCATCTGATGGAGGAAGAGCAGTGTGACAAAGCTAGCTGCAGACTAGGGCGGGGTGTAATCAAGGGACAGTAAGTAATTTGATGGACTGGAGCTGGGAGTGCTGAGAAGCCAGGTGAGGAGGCAGGAGGAGGCAGACGCTGAGGGCTCCGGAGACCAGGCCAGGTGTTCTGGAGGGGGTTCTGAGACCCCCAGGGGAGGTGAAGGAGGGTTGTGAGCTAGAGTGGTGGGAAGAGCCATGCTTGTGGAAGGGGAGTCCGGCAGGAGTGTGTGTGTCCGGAGCCGGCGAACCAGGAAAGGTGGAGACAGGGAGACCTGCTGGAGGGAGAGCTGGCATCTCAGCAGTACAGGGAATGGGGAAGGGAGACGCTACAGTGGTAAAAAAGCCCAGGCCTCCCTCCCCACCAGCCACCCACACCCCTCACTTAAGAGCAGCCTAACAATGCATTAAAATCACTGCCTAATTGCTCCTTTCAAGGTAATACTCCAAAATGGGGAAATGTGTGTTTAATGTTTAGTCTCATCTCTGCCGCCCGATCCCCAGTTTGAAAGCCAAATCTTTTTAAAAATAGAATGAGACAAGCCCCCCCAGACACAGCAAGACCCTCAGAAGCCCACGTTTTCCTTTCTCGGGCATATGTCTCTGTCTAACCCACGTCGTATCTCTGGCAGTTCAGGCAGGCGACCCAGGCCCTCTCCAGCCAGAACTCTTGGGCAGTTACCGGGGCCTCCCCTGCGCCCCACCTGCCCGAAGCCCCTGAGATCCAGCCAGGCTGACTAAGAGGTCTGGAGGGGGCACTGTGTTTCTGCCCCTTGAGAGCAGCCTGAAATGGAGGCCCAGGCCCCACCGCTCCCGGCTCCTGAGCGCGCTCGGCGGATAGGACCACCTTGAGGGCCACTGTCCACACTCGGTCCAGAGAGGGGCATGTTCCTCTCCTTCCCTCTGTAACCACTGCGAACAGTGGGAGTGACAGCCCTGTGCTGGCTTCCCTTCGTGTCTACAGCGCCCCCCCACCCCACCCCAAGAAGAGTCCTCCCAGCCTCACACACTGGAGACATCTTCCTGGAAGTAACAAACAGTGGCACTGCAGTCGCTCTGACCCAGAAGCCAGGTGCAGGGGACAAGCTCCAGCTTGGGCAGGAGCCAGCGCTCAGCCTGGTCAGCTCTTTCCGGCCACCCAAGCCACTGCCTCGTCCCCCGTCAGCTCACTTCGGGATTCCTTCCTCTCATTCTCCTGCTTCTGGCTCCAAACCAAACCTGATTCCCCAATCTCCTTGGCCACCAAGGAGAGTAATGCCCTCCGCGGTCTGCAGTTTCTACCCTAAGGGTCAGGGGAGGCTTCTCTCCTCACCAGCTTCCATGTGTGGCTCCCGCTCAGAAAACTCAGTCAGGCGGGCGTTGTCCATCTTCCCTCTCCCGCCTTGGTCCTACAGGTTATCTAGAATCTTCGAGTTACAAAACCTCTCTGAGTCTGTTTCCTTATGTATGTCGGGTTGTTCCAAGAGTTAAATGAGATGACATTTGTATCTCACGTCGCATGTCGTCAGAACTTGGTAAATATTAGCTGCTATGATGATCTTGACCACGGTTACGTCCAGCCTTGGTCAAGCCCTGGTCTTGACCCTGAGTGTAAGCTCCTTTACCTGATGCCTGCTGGGTACCTCCACCTGTGTGCCAGGTGCACCGCTTGCCGTCCCACCTGGCAGTTCATCCGCAGGACGACTCTGGCAGAGTCTGCACTTGGGAAATGAGGAAATGGGACCCAGCGACTAGCAGGGATCCTGCCGCAGCTTACAAAGTCAGTATGTGACCGCTGGATTTGAAGCCTGGGCTGTGAGGCTCCAGGACCCACGTTTTCCTGTTATGTTCTGAAGCCCACGGGGCTTGAATGGGGAGGAGCTCGGCGAAGCAGCGGCGGCGGAGGCAGCTGCTCAGACGGCTCGTGCAGATCACGTGACCAGCCAGCGAGGAGGCCACACGAGTGGAGGAACAGCTTCCGGGAACGGCCGGCTCTCCCCTGACCCCCACCCATTTCTCCTGGGTGCGGAGTGGGGGGCGCACAGAAAGCGCACCATAGGCACTTCCAGGAAAGCTGTTCCTCCCGAAAGTCACGCCAAGTGCTGTGGGATGCCCGTGGGTGGGCACAGGTGAAGGGGGAGGTGGGGCCTGGCAGGGGGAACAGTGGTGGGGGCTGTGGAGTGCTGACCCTCCACGGCGTCTGGCTTAGGCTTCCCAACTCCCAACCTGGGGGGTTCCCTCTGGTTCCGTCAGGACCCTTAAGAAGCAAAGCCCCTTTTCAGGAGGTGACCTGAATGCAGCTAAGGCTGGGGTGCCATGTTTCCCAAACCTTATTGGGCCCACAGGTCACCTGGGGGTCTTGTGAGGACGCAGATTCTGACCTGGGAGGTCTGGGGCGGGGCCTGAGAAGCTGCATTTCTGTCGAGGCCCACGTGATGCCCATGCCGCTGGCCGCCAGAGCACACCTGCGGTAGCGAGGGGCCAGGCGGCCTCTCCGGGTCCCCTGCGGCCCCTGAGACACTGGGCCTTCCACCGTTTCAGCACTCTGCCTGTTTCTCCTCTAGATGACCTCAACGCCACGTGCGTGGATCCCCCGGAGCTGGCGGGGTGGCCCATCTCGCAGGCTGGGAACCCGCTGCGCTACATGTGCATCACGCACCTGGACAGCCGGGACTACATCTTCCTGCTGCTCGTCGGCTTCTGCATCTTCGCGGCGGGCACCGTGGCGGCCTGGCTCACCGGTATGTGCGCCGTGGTCTACCAGAGCGCCAACCGCAAGTCGAGTGAGACTGAGGACGAGGACGAGCATGGGCAGCGGGTGGTCAGCAGGCGCATTTTCCAGAGCAAGGCCGACTCGGGCCACGACGGCTTCCCGCAGCTCATTTAGTGGCCAGAGGCCAGGGTCGCCGGCCCTTCCGGGCTCCCGCATTCTCTGCTCCCTCCCACCCCACAGCTGTCCTAGAGATTGAAGCCTGTTCGTAAAATAAATAAAAGGCTTGCTGGCCAGTTCACAGGCTGTTCCCTTCCCGCTTGACCAGCCCCTGGGGACTTCCGGGGTCTCAGCCGGAGGGCACAGAACCCAGTCCAGAAAGGCTGTGGGGTCTAAGTGCTGAGGGAGCCCACCCCCCAGCCAGCCGACTCCAGTTTGAGGAGCCCCTGCTCTGCCCTTCTCTAAGTGCTGTCGGGGGAGCCCCAGAAATACACAATGCAACAGCCACCTTCCAAGAGCAACAACTCGGGGGGAAATGAGAGTGAAATGAACCAAGTGGAGAGAAGCACGACACAATGACAAGAGCTGACCTGAACGGAATATCCCCGAGGGCTTTCGTCCCGCTCCGGGTCACCCTGATCACAGCAGTCCTACAATAGCGATACATGTGTACAGTGACAGGCTGAGGCCTGGGCAGGTCACACAACTGACTGAGGTCACCCCAATGGTCAGCGGCACAGCCTCCCGAAGGCCGCGTCCTTCCCGTCACAGGAAGCTGCCTCCCCAGATGTTTAGCAACGTCTCCGACAGCTGGGCGGTGAACCCAAGACAGAAGAAAGGAGGGAGGTCCGCGGAGGTGGCCCCCTCTTCCTGGGTCCTTACCCAGTGCCCCGCATCAGACCCAGCTTTACACACATGTTCTCACAGGGTTAACCCTGACAACCAGATAGGGGGTCGGCACCCTCGTTTCCTGAAGCTCAGAGAGGCCAAGCAACCAGTCCAAGACCACACAGCTGACAGGAAGCAGAACAACTGCTGGGCCCCGGGCTGCCTGCCCCCCAAGCCCGTGCTCCGTGAGTTAAGAGCCGCTGTCTTTCCTGAACTGCTGAGTGGAACGGCCAAGTCTACACAGTGTGGTCCAGCTCTCAGGGCTGCTCAGAAGACGGAGCCTGGCCGGACCTTATTCCCTGGCCGGGAATACAGCATTGAAGAGAAGGAAGGAAGAGAAATCATGTCAGAGAGAGAAGCAAGGCCAGACCCTGCAGGGCCTCAGATATGCCTGTGTTACGCGGGATTAGGATACACTGTGCTGCAGGTGACAGACGAACCCCAAAGTTTTGCTGGCTGAGCACAACCAAGACTTACTTTTCGCTGGCGTGACGGGCGATGTCGGGAGGGCAACCCTCCTCCCTCCCACAGCTCCAGCACCTGGAACAGGCCTCCAAGGTTCCTGCAGAAGAGAGAAGAGATGCAATGGGTGCAGAGCTCTTCACTGCCTGGGCCTGGTAATGACACGTCACTTCCACCCACATTTCACGTGGCCCCCACCTGAGGGCAAGGAGACGCAGTCTGTGTGCCCGGAAGGTAAAGTGTGTGTCTAGCCCACTGTGCTAAGGAGGCTGAGCTTTCCCCCGTGGACCCAACACACACTCGACAGTTTTAAGCGTGAGAATCACACGGTTTAATCTGTGCTTTAGAAAGCTCCCTCTGGCTGTATGGTGAAGGAGAGACTGGGGGACAGGAAACAAGGGGACCAGCATTATTGCAGTGTGTGTGGAGGACACGAGGGGGACAGAGCAGGGACAGTGGGAACAGAGAGACATGGATGAATTTCAGAGTTATGTCGGAGGTAGAGTGGACAGAATTCCATGAGTGGACAGGGAGGCAGGATTGGGAGGAAGAGGGCGCGATTAAGGGACGGCCCACGTTTCTGACGTGGACAGCCAGTTGGCAAGAAGCAGTCACTGAGGCAAGGAGAGCCCTGGGGAGCTGGATGTCAAAACCAGCCAGAAGATAAAACAGGGGCACGTGTGTGGGGGCGGGGCTGGAGGGGTCACCCCTTACTCTGTGCAGTGGAAAGTGGATACAGTGCCTCAAACAGAAAGACCAGGTCAGAGCAAGCTGAGCCTGCGCTCTAGCGATATCAAAACACTCAGGCAGTTTCAAGCGCCGGCCTCTGGGGGAGGGAAACACACGGGAAAAAGGATGGAAGACCGCGGTTTTTCATTACAGACTTTGTAGGACTACAACTCTTTATGTGTGCATGGATTTGATAAAAATGAGTGTTTTTTTAAAAAAGAAAAGACTGGCTGGTCTGGCTGCTGCGCCCTTGCACTGCGGGGTGTCCACCGTGATTTCAAAGGGCGACACGCCGCCCCGGGTGTCCCTACGCGCTGCTGCCGTCCTTCCTCATCCGCACGGGGACAGCGGGCAGGGCCTCCTTGGAGTGACCATGTTTGGCCTCCATCTTGAAAAGTGACAGGATTTCGCAGAGCAACGAGCACTTCCGGCGGACGGCGAGCCGTAGGGCAGAGCGGTGTGTCCGGGGATGCTCGCAGGTCGGCCCACGGAAGTACCCAGTGGCATCTGGGGGACGGGCTGAAGTGACTCCCGCCCCGAGACGGAGGTCATTCAGGTCGCTATTGAAACTCTGGGGCAGTGTCACAAAGTGAGGCCCATGGGCCACCTGCCTCGGGGTCCTCAGGACCTCTCGGTGCTTCAAACCCTCCGGAGGGGGTGGGGCCGTAATCTGCATTTAATATTGTCTGGGTGAAGCGCAGGCAGCTGATATTTCAGAAACACTGGTCAAGCTTGAGGAGATAAAGTCCTGACATAAAGTAGTGATGGTGTGAACGGGAAGGAGGAAATGCTCACCAGACCCAGGCCTGCAAGGGTCTCAGCTGGTCAGGATAAGTGGTCCCACTGCCCACAAAGCAGCGCTCAACAGCTCCTGGCCCTCAGCTCCTGCCATTCTTCCCTCGCTCAAAGGACCCCCACTTCCCACGATGTGGGGGGAAAGCACTGACTTCTCCTCCCAGCTTTTCCACTGTGTGTGTGATCTTAAGAAGTCACTTCATTGCTTGGGTCTCAGTTTCCTCAACAGTAAAATGGGGTGATTAGACGTGATTATCTCCAAGGCCACCTTAAGTCTAACCTGCAAACAACTATGGATAATATCCAGAATATACAAGGAACTCCAGCAAATCAAAAAGAAAAATACAAGAACCCCAACTGAAGTAAATGGCCAAGAACATAAATGGGCACTTTATAAAACAAGAAACCTTAAAACGCTAACAAGCATAGAAAGAGGTGCTTAACACTCATTAGTAATCAGAGAAATGCAAATTAAAACAATAGATGTCACTGTATGCTTGTTAGATTGTTGAAAAGTTGAAAGTGGACAATGTCACATGTTGGCAGGGACGTGGGTTAGGGGACCCTGGTGCACTGCAGAAGGGCTGTGTCCCGCCAGCCCGGGAGCAGTCTGGCACGACTGAAGTGAAATTAAGTGAGTGCCTGCCCTGCCACCCAGCAAGTGCACGCACTTGGGGTGTACCTGCCACAGAAAGCATCACACGTGCCCATAATGGAACACACATGATAACATCCACTGCACTATCCCGTGTAGTGGCGGGACCTGGAAGAGTGACCGGGTGAAATGTATAGAGTGCTATGGGACGGTTACAGGCAACTAACTATGTGTGTGTGTAGCAACACGGATGGATCTGAAAAACACACTGCGAGTGGGGGGAAAGGGACAGACAGAATGAGAACTGTCTAGTACCCTGGAAACCCTGGAAACACACAGTGAAAGCCAAAGTCCTTACCATGCCCCACAAGGCCCTCCGCGATCTGCCCTCCCTCCCACCACCACTCTCTACCTCACTGACATCATCTTCCACCAGGCCCCCCACCACTCACTCCATCCCAGCCTCACTGGCCACCCTGCTGCCCTTAACACACGTGGGGCACCAATGCTACAGCAGAGCCTTTGCACAGGCTGTTCCCTCTGCCTGGAACTACAAGCCCTCAAAATCCCCTGGGCGCACGCACACACATGCTCCCCCTTTCACATACACACACACACACACACACACTCACTCCCCCTTTCACATACACACACACACACACACACACACACTCGCTCCCCGTTACCCTGCTCTATTTTTACCTGGGACAAGAATCAAATGTAATAAGTAAGTAAATTGAACAATAGCCTGAAAGCTAGGACGTGCTCTCCCCACCCCCCTTCTCCACTGGGATTAAGCTGAGAGGGCAGCAGTTTCTGCCTGTTTTGTTCACGTCTGTCACCGTAGCACCAGCACAAAGCCTACCACAGAAGAGGCACTTCATAAATTTCTGCTGACAAGATGAATGACTGCAATGCCACACCAGCTACATTTAAAATACACTTTTAAACACGTGAAAGAATGGGGAGTGGGACTGAAGGTAAAGGGGATTCAGTAAGAGAGGAGCTTGGAGGGGAAATGAGAATAGGGTGCCATGAACTGAGGAGAATGAGGAATTCCACCTGTGTACCCAAAGTAACAAAGGCGGTGCCGGGGAAGCAATGTCGGGCACCTCCTGCCCGGGTCCACTTTCCTGCCAGGCGTTTGCCTGACTGTGGGAGGGACCCTCTGCTCCGTCCACACAGCTGCCATCTCTGAGATTTCAAGGTGGGACCAGGGCTGAGGGTGTACAGTCCCAGGGAACACTGTCCACGGATGCACCCCATACCCCCTGTCCTCACACACACAGCCCAGCTGAGGAAGAGAGGCCTGGGCTCCACACGGAACAGCACCCCATGTGGTAAGAGTGATCTCCCACTCTCAAAGCCTCTGCACAGCTGCAAGAGACGGTACTGCCCCGCTGCAGGGATGAGAGAACCAGCTTTCCCAAGGTTATCGGCCGTCCTCTTCACCTGGCCAGTACCTGGCAGGACTGAGAAGTCCGGCAGCCAGGCACCCCAACATCATGTGTTGGGTTTTCTCTCCCCACTTCGTCTCCCTTTCTGCACAGAGCAGAAGACGTCTATGTTAGGGAGATGAACAAATGCACTTTTCCAAGTTTGATTCTGCCACGGGTTCTTTCCTGTGCTAACTCCTCTTCCTCTCTAAGATCCAAGTTCAAAACCTATGGATTTGATCCAGGCTGTCTAAAAGCTCGTGTTGGAAAACAAGGCCAAACAAATCATCTGTTACTATTAAGACTGTAAAAGGATTATCCGTTCTTTGCAGTGGCCAGACGCTGGCGATCAGGTCTGGCAACAACGGCCCTGATGCCGCTGACAGGTGGGCGGGGGGGGGACCACTGGGAATGGGGGACAATCTGAGGGCAATGCTAAGTGTTTGGCAGGGGTCAGATCAGGGAAGGGTGCAGGCTAGTCAGTTTCTTAAGCAGGGCAGTGATTTAGGCCAAGAGAATAACATTTAAGATCAATATAAAAAAATTAAAAAGAATTTTTTTTTAAACAACACAGTCTGCTCTCTGACTTGGGGTCCCCTTGGATGTCACTCCCTGTACTCACTGAAGTGACTGTGGGCTCATTTCCAATCAGCGACGTAATGGGAAGTGGCCCAGTGCTTTGAGCCGGTCTGCTTCAGAAGTAGGGTGTGGCTTATGTCCTTCGTCGCGCCCCTGAACTTGGCCAGGCCAATGCCCACCGAGGACCTCCAGCCAGCCCTCTGCACGGCAGTCCCATGCAGGCCCACAGGGCAGCCACTGTACACTGAAGTCTCCTGGAGGAGCCCACCCCCACCTCCCAGGCCACCAGGCTCCAGTGATCTCCTTTGGCTGATCTAGTCCTAACCCCTTACCCCCACCCGACAAACAACAGGCAAAAGACTCCACCATAACGGTTATATGTTACGTACACGGTGAGTTTCTCAGAAGCTGTACGGACCTGCAACACGTTATAATCTCTGTGGTTCTCATTTCCCCTCGAGTTAAATGGGGATTAAACTCACTCAGTGGCTCTGAAATGTAGAGCATCTTTATACAAAGGGCCTCACACAACCCCTGGCAGAGAGAAGGCCCTTGGAAAATGGTAACTTCAGGGAGAGAATGAGGCAGCTTAGCACGTGCCGCTTGAGAACCGCCCTTTGCAGAGGGGTCTCAGGAGACTGAGGCCCCTTATACCTCCCAGCGGCACCACCTTAAGGCAGCCATTCCCTCGCTCTGAGCCTGCATGGCTCCGTTAGGAAAAACAGTCTGTGGACAAGAGCTCTGATTTCCCTTCCACCTCCAAAGTTTTATGTTTGTGATTATGGGGTCAAGTCTATAAAAGCAGAGAAGTTTGGTTTTTCTAAACCATACCGTGGGCTTTTACACAGCTTTATTTAAGCTCAAAAGAATATATATATATACATATACATACATATACATATATATATATATATATATATATATATATATATATATATATAGTTTATAGAACGAGACATAACTCTGCCCTGAGGCAGTCACATCAGCAAATCACAACATTACAAGATGCATTCTCCACACAGAAATATATGCATGGAACAGACATAAGCACTCGCAGCTTCAAGAGGCTGGGGAGTGTGCTTCAGCAAGAAGACACCAGGTGGGAAGGCAGGGGCAGAACACTCCCAGTAGCGGGAAGCACGTGCAAAGTCCCTGGGGTAGGTGGGGGCAGGAGGCGACACATTTGAAAACCCGATCTCCTTAGCACAACAGCGCAAACTCCCAAAAAGGCTTTGATTGTAAGTCCTGTGCACCAAACACTACAAATCATTGCGGAGAGGAATTAAAGAAGATCGAAACAACTGGAAAGCCATTCCACATTCATGGCTCAGAAGGCTCAGTGCTGTGGAGGTGGGAATTGTCCTCCAAATTGACTGACAGGCTCAACGACACCCAAAAAGCCCAGCAGGCTTTTTGCAGAAATTGACAAGGTGATTCTAATACTTACACAGAAATGCAAAGGATGCAGAGTAACCACAACAATTTGGAACAAGAACAAGGTTGGAAGACACAGTCTTCCTCATTGTAAAACGTGGCATAGCTACAGTAATCAGGACAGTTTGTGCTTGCCTGGACCTGGGCTGGGAGCAGGGACTGACTGCACACTGGCCCGAAAGATCTTTTTGGAATGATTGACATTGTCTAAAATTGGATGGTGGTAATGGTGGCACAGCCCTGTGAATGTACTAAATTTCATTGAATTGCACACTTAAAACAGATGAAGTTTGTGGTTATATAAATCATATTGCTATAAACCTGGTTTTTAAAGGCTCTCAGTTGATTCCTCTGCAGAATAGCTCAGACAGGTGGAGGAGGAGGCCTGGCTCTCTCTCTTCTCTGGGAAGGACACCTGAGCCCCTCAGCACCAGAGGTATGTCCCCAGCCACCTGCATCAGCGGTGCCCAATCCCTCTGCCTCGGTGACTCTTCAGGGCCCCACTTCAGGTCTTTGGCAGCAAAGCTCACCTCGCAGAGTTATAAATACTTCAGGTCCGCAGGGAGCCCTGTCAGTCTCGGAGGTGGCACCAGTGACCCAGGACAAGGAAAACTCGATCCCTGGTGTTCGTGAACAGCCTGGCTGCAAGACAGTCTGAGACAATACACTGTCTCTTTAACGGCCCCTTAAGACATCCACGCTCTCTTAAAAGCTAATTCCTACAAACTAGTGCAACTAATACCCAGAAAAACAGGCCAACTGCACTAATTCGAGGGAAAGCCCATTGCCCAGGTGGTGGGTTACTTTAGAGCAGGGCAACCTGGGTTGTGTAATCAAACACCTGGTGAGCTTTTAAAACACACTGTACCCGGGTGCCAGCCACAGAAACCCAGATACAACCGGCATGGAATGTGGCCTGGGCACCAGCATCTTTTAAACCCTTCAGGTCATTCTCCTGCAGCTGGAGGCCTGAGAATCACCAGTTTTCCAGGGAGACCTTGTCAAAGCAAGGTCTTCCCTCTGTGACTGCCTCGGAGCCTTAAAATGCACGTCTTCCTGGATAGGACCTTCTCCCCATCCATCTCCCTGAATAGGACTGTCTTCCCACTACCGGCTACGAGCCGCCACTGGATGAAGCCAGCTGGATGCAGGCCCCAGGAGGGGTCACTGCAGTGTAGGTGCTGCCATTTGTCCCAGTTTATCCCAAACGAGCTCATGTTGAGTGAGTGGATCTGGACCTTCTCAATCAGGACGCCCAAAGAAGAGCAAGTGCTAATAATGCAGCTGGTAGTAGGAAGGCGAACAAAGAGAGGGAGTCTCTGTTACCACATCAGTACTCGGGACTTCCCTCCCCCAGGGCCCCAGAAGGGGGGGACCCTGAGCACTGAGCACAGCGTTAAATACAAAAGGTAGTCATCAAGCGTTAATCTCAGACCTGAGAATTTAGGACAGAGCTCCCTGCTGGCTTCAGAGGACAGAACGAGCCCTGTGGGTGGGGCAGAGCCTCAGAGACTTGCAACTGGGGACTGAGAAACGATAAAAATCAGCACCAGTGACAATCACTGCGAGAGTGTGACTAAACCATACACCAGGCCCTCTTGTCTCTAGCACCGTTTTACTGAAACCTCACAACCATCTCAGGTGCCTCATCTTACAGATGAGAAAATGGGGGCGTAGAGAGGTGTAAGAATGTGCCCAAGCTAAGTCAGCAGGCAGGATTCGAGCCCACGTAACCCGACTCCGGAATCCGGGTACCCAGACCAAGGCACAGACACAGAAAGCAGTCCACCGCTCATGGGACATGAGCAAGGGATCCGGTGTGTGGAGAACGTTGTGCCGTGTCACCAGGCCCAGCAGAGAACTCTGCCCGACTGACCCGGACAAGCTTCCATCACCCACCCGCCTGGCTCTGACATGCCACGAGAGAAAGGGGGACACCCCAGACTGGAAGCCAGCTGCAACAGGAGAGGTGGATCAAAAGCAAACTAAAGCGGGATCCTTTGTCAGGAACGCAAGGTGAGAAAAGCATCTGAGGAGGTGAGTGTGACTGGGGAAGCACAGGGCTGGGATTCCCAAGGGGTGAGGTTTCACCAGCAGCCGTGAGACATGCCGAGAGCTGGGGACCCACTAAGCATAGGCCTGTGTGTGCTGCACCCACCCAGAACCTCCACGCGTGCGTGAAGGACAGAGAGCTGGAAATGCACAGACTCGGGAGAAAATACACAGGGAGCTCAGATGGCACGGGAGGTGGAGGCAAACCTCTGAGCACAGCCGCCTGGCCTGAATTACCGTTCTCCAAATGCCTAGTTGTCCAGCAACAGAAAGCATTGGGTACCCAGGGTACGCTTTGATCCCGGGAGCATACCCATGTGACACTGAAAAGCACACGGTACTCAGCCCTGCCTGCAAGGGGCGCACGAGAGCGTGTGGGGGGGCCAGAGACCCCCGGGAAAGAGACAGTGAGTGGTCCTTAGGAGTAACCCCCTCAGATCATGGGAACCCAATTTACAGAAGCCTCAGAAAAAAGAGGGCAAAGGAGGAGGGAGAGAGGGAGAGAAAGGGAGCAAAGAAAGAAGGGAAGGCGAGAGAGAAAGAGAGAACCAAATTCATACACGAAGTTCATTTAGGATGAGGGTAATTGAAGTGAGACTCACATACCATCTGCATCAGAAACGCCCACGGTACTCAGTAAGAAGACAGGCTCTCTGAAGCGGGGCCTGGGGCTGGGGGCTGCCACACACCCCAGGACCCTCGGGCACTCTGCACCCGGAGCCTGGTCTGTGCTCTGCCTGTGGCCAGTCTGCACGCTCAGCCCCCGGCTCCCACTGCTCCACCTCCGGGTACCGCCTCGTGTGGCCGCTCTCCCACGCAGAACGGTGGTCCGTGGCGAAGTCGTGAGCTGTCACGTCAGGATAAAACTATCCTGGCAGAGCCTGGGTGTCGGAGGGAGGCAGGTGCCAATTCAAATGCCGGCTCCGCTTCCCCACTTAACCCCACTGTATGTCGGCTTCCAGGCACCTACAATCCTCAGAGCACTGCTGGGGGCGGGGGGCATCAGGTAGGATCCACATCTCTCTCAGCAGCCTTTCATTTGCTGACTTTTAAGACAGGACATCTGAGAAGGAGTCTTCCTAACAGATTGCCTCACCTGGCCTCAACGAGCAGGGAGAAAGTGCCCTTAAATGTTTCATCTGTTTGATTTCACTCCTTAGATAGTTCTCCTGACATGCCTGGCCACCAATCCTCCGCACACATGCATTTCTCTATCTGACACACACACACACACACACACACACACACACACACACACACCCTCTTGATTCTGGTAAATTCATACCCATCCTTCAGCATCCTGCTCAAGCTTCTCCTCCACTCTGACACCGTCCCAGACCCGCGGCCCGTGCCCACGCCACCCACACCCACTTCCGTGTCTGCTCACAGAACCTGAGCGAAATCCCAAGTCTGCTCTCACCGCACTGTGGTGACAGTCCCGCTGGCCCCTGGTCCCCGAGGAGAGACACCTGTCATATCACTCTTTGTGACCCCAGCACTGACTGTCGTGCCTCCTGTGCAGCAGGTACTCCACAATCTGTTAATACGTTCCATACGTAAAATATGAAATCATGAAACTGAGTTTTTCTTCAAGTGTAACTTACCCATAGCATTGTTTTCAAAAGCGAGTTTAAGTCAGGGGAAAAACTAAGCGCACTAGTTTAGTTTGTTTGTTTGTTTGTTTTTAATCTGAATCCAAATTATGCAGCTTGATCCCCGTCCTTATTCATTAGATTTGGCTCTGAATTACAGGCTCCATCCTCACCAAAGGAAGGTTTGCCTCCACGGAAGATCTTACGAAGACTGTCTGACTGTGAAGGCGGAACAACAAACGCTGCTCAAGAAGACTCTACGTGAGGCGCTGCGATGCGGCAGGAAGAACGCGTCCCACACCACAGGGTCTCCCAGGGGCTCTCCCAGCTGCTGACCTGCTGCTGGGCTCACAGGTCGTCTCCTGCTGCCTGTCCCTTGATCAGAGTTCTGACGCAAGAGGCAACAGCCACATTTCTACCTGGGCACGACCCAAGCTTGCCTTGCTGTCCCAACCCCAAACTGCCCCCGTTATGAATCACTGTCCATGCCCTTTTCCCGCCACTTCCTATGACTGAGTTTACCTTGTCATTCAAACCGTTAACGGTGATGTTTCAAAATTCTACTCAAATAATAGCTACCATTATATTGAGTGGTTCTCTGTGCCAGGCGCGCTCACAGAGGATTTACATGCACTCCATCACTATAAATCCCAAAGACCCTACCATATAGGTCCTATAAGTACTCGCTTTACACCAGTAACTTAGTAAGTGACGGAGCCAGGTGTGACGCCAAAACCCACCTTTCTGGGCATGTTAAATATTCACATAATACTCTGTGGATGAGGTGTTATTATTCCCATCTTACAGGTGAGGAAACCAAGACTTAGACGTAAGACTTCTCAGACTAATTCCAAATGGTTTATGTCACTCCAGTTACTCACGTCTCTTCAGGGCAGTGCTGGTGGCCATTTGCCAACACAAACAAGATGGCAGCCCAACCAGGAGGAGGGCAGAGCTGAGAGGTGGGGACAGACGGGCGCGTGAGGCACAGTCCAACCTCACCCTATACCCATGGTCTTTCTAGTCGCATGAGACATGAAACTGCAATTTATACGTTAGTCTGACTTGGGTTTTTACCTGTTGCTGGCAGCCCAGAGTCCTATCTGATACAAAATGAACACGGCAAGGAGAGACCATACAGAAATGTGGGGGACTTTCTTAAAACCCACACAGTTAAGTCTATTCCTCCAAATGAGGGCAGTTCCTTTCAAAGGAGCCATCTTAGGGGAAACAAAGTTGCATGTAGGTAGGCAACCAAAGTGGGGAATCGATGTACTTATGGGCACAATATTTGTAATCACAGTGTGATTCAAGCCCTGGGCAGTATTTCGGAAGGAACGGTGTACATCGTTTTGCAACCCTACTTAGTTCATGTTGCAGAAGGAAGTTCCTCAAGGGACAAGAAAGGAAAGAATTTGCTTCTGTTCCTCCTCAGACTGCAGGCTTGCTCTCTCTCGGGACGTCCATTCTGGACTCTGGAATATTACCAGGAAGAATCAGCTTCCTACCCCTGAACTAACAGCCTTGAAACCGGCAGATAAAATACCAGTTCTCAGCCAATCAGACCTGCTGTCCCCAGGCAGGTCATGTGCCCGAGTCCGGCTTTGGCCTCAGATTTTCCTGCCCCAGCCCTGACTGGACTGGGTCTCAGCGGATTCCATCCCGGGACAAGGTCAGCAGTTCAGCGAGGCAGGTACACTTCCACACCTGGTTCATGACTCATGGCCGACACTGCTACCCAGACTGTTCCTCCAGTGGGATCGAGTCACAAGACCATGTTTACCACGGGCTATGAGATGGGGGAAATTGCAAAAATTCCTCCCGTCCGAGTGGTGCCGTTTCTCTCCCTGGGCATTGAAGGATAGCGGTGGTCATTGCTCAATTATAGAAGGACCAGATTAGCACCAAGAAGAGTTTCCTGAGTTTAAGGAGAAAAGGGGACGTCAGAAGTGAAGAATTCAAATCTGAGGCTCTTTGGCTCAGGCCTCACTGGGACCTCCATCCACAGGGCAGAGGAGAGGAAGGAGAAAATTCTCTTTTGCCCATTTCTGAGTGACTTCTCGTGGGCACAGTTGAGCTTAGATTCAATACACTGTTGACCTCTGTTCCCCGACCTAACTGCACGTGTGACAGTGAAACCCTGGAGTGGCATCGTGGCTGTTTAGCTCAGGTAACACTCATAAACTGGCCCAGCCGTAGTGAGGCACTGAATGCAAAGAAAGCACAGAGTGGTCTTGAAAGAGATCTGAAAAGCAATTGAAATCTTGCTGCAATCACTTTGAAAGGCACCAAGAAAGCATCCCATTCATAACAATAATAAAAGTCCTCCAGACCCTCTTTCCCCGTCTCCTTCCTGTTTCTCCATAGAGCGGGGATGGCCTGCCAAGTCCAAGCCCCACAACCCAAATGCCCCCAAACCATCTCTCTCATCTCAGCCTCATTTGCTGTCAGCCGGTTTCTGCTTCCCCTCCTGAAATACTCCGTGGCCCCCCCACACCGCACCCCCTGCCCTTGTCAACATGGCTCCACCACTCAGTTCTCCCCCCTTCTCATCACGTGATGCCACAGGACAGAAGCAGCCGCCGCCGTCCGCAGTCCGAGAAGCCTGCTTTCTTTTGGAATGCAGGGGGAGGGAAAGGTTCCGAATGGAATATGTTCACTTTTTTTTTTTTCTTTATCCCATTTGCTCAGCAAACAACCTAAAATGTACGGACAGAGGCTGATGCCTGAGGTCAGATGACCTGGATTGTCTCAGTCACGGTGTGTGACTTTGGGGCAATTACCCCGAACATTCTGGCCTCAGTCTCTTTGTAATACAAGGTGACGGGGATGCCTTTTTCATGTGGATGTGGGGATGAGGAAATGAGAAAGCACGCTGTGTCGTCAGAGAACAAGCCGAGCATCGAGTGCTCAGCACACATCATTTCCAAGGCCGCTGGCTTTCTCTCTTCCCCTGGGCTTGGATATTATACATGCATCATTCTCGTCACTACCGAAGGTTTGATAAGATACTTAGAGATAGCAAACGGTCTGTTTCCCATGTCAGTCACTCTTCACAGTCTTGGCTAGAATCTTAAGGCCTGGCTTTGCCTGTGTGTGAGTTCTGTGACTCTGCCAGCTTGTTCTGGCAGCGTCCCGAAAGTGGAACCCACAGAGTTTAGGCCGTCAGTTCTAAATCTGAATTCCTATTCCTCAGCCTCAGGCTCC
Organism: Rhinolophus sinicus; assembly: GCF_036562045.2. Lineage (NCBI taxonomy): Eukaryota > Metazoa > Chordata > Mammalia > Chiroptera > Rhinolophidae > Rhinolophus > Rhinolophus sinicus. The sequence continues at coordinate 2,149,222 of NC_133766.1, forward strand.
ACACACAACTTTCAAACCTCCGCGAGCCAGATCTCTAAAGGTATTTCTGATCTGCTCCCCCTTTTAAAAGAGGCTCCCATTCATTTTTAATTATAGAAATCAAGATGCCCCCATCTCCAGGTTTCTCATCAAGAGCAGGCAAAGGCATCAGACAGGTAATATGGGCAGGAAAGAAGAGAGCTAGGTCAGAAAGGGAAAGACTATAGCAGCCAGATCCCAGGAACAAAGAATTAGGACAAGTCACCAGAGTACTTCACAAAAATACCGAGAACACGCGGATCCCCTGACTTCCAGGGAAAACGGTCCCACACGAACCCCATCAGCTTCTGGGTGAGACAGCCTCAGTGTAAGTCAGAGGTTGGGTGAACGGGGACCTAAAGCAAGGGAGGACGAGAGGACAAAGGGATATGCAAGCTACAAGCTACAGCGGTGGCATCAGCAGCTGGGCTCTTCTTTTTCTTTGAACTTCACTTTGGGTTATGGTACCTATGGACCAGGTGGACGGAAACCTGATGGCTCCTGCTCAAGAAAGGCAGCAGGCGGCGAGTATCTTTCCCCTCTGCTCCCCCAGGATTGGAGGAGTCTCACCTTTTAATGAAGATGTACATTGACCTTGGTTCGTGATCACCTATCCGCTAGCCCATCACTGAGTAGAGCGAGGAAGATGGACAAGTGAAGATGGCAGAAATGGCTGAGAAGAGACTTTTTTAAAAATACGATTGAATTGCTCTCTTTGTCAGAGTCCATACCAGGCAGTTAATTTGCAACACATTTGATTTCCCTTGGACTTCTTTCTTGAACATATGCCGTCTTCTGAAGGACAGTCAAGCTCAAGCAGGCGGATGGTCTGGAGAACTCACACAGCCGGGGCCACCCCTTCCTTACACGAGCCTTCTCCCTTAGATCACCTCACCACCCTCAACAGCTGCAGCTAAAAGGAGGTAACAGCACCTGGATTCCACCCCAAGGAGGAATTTAGCTCTGCCCAGGCTGGTAAGAAACTAAGAGCTCCAGCTGATTATGTACTCCAAGTATAAAACTTAAACTTGACATTGAAACCAAAATAAACATAACACCACACGGCTTTTTCCATTGACCCCTTCTTTGAGTCTCACTGCATTTTGCTTAACAAGCAGCCCATCCGCGTGTGGCTAGAGAAGAAGACATTCTCAAGGGCCAGAGAAAGCCACAGAGACCCGTGCAGGAGAGAAGTCTCCGTCATGGAAACGCCACACTCTAGATGGAATTTCACAAGCAGGACACACGGCACCACCAAACTGGGTCCAGTGCCCTGGCTGTGGCTCCTAATTGTCTGATCTGGTTCTATCTACGGGTCAAGGAAAAACCTGGAAATGCTATACAGTCACCACACAAGAGGCTATTTCCAAGGGACCAGGATGCTATCCCAAGACCAGCAGCTTTGCTTTTCACCTCAACATCCACCACCACCCCCTTCACAGGCACATTGGAAACACTGCCACTGCAGAGGGCGACCACATTAAACATCTCTAGAATAATCAGACTGGATGCTGAGATGCCTCAGAGAACTGCAGATTTTTCCCAAAATAAGAAAATTGAGTTCTTTGAAGCATATCTGAAGAATCAAATACCTACCTACGTCTTCTGTTGCAGATACTGACACTACTCCACATGCACTTTTCCCAAACTGAAGCTGTGGGTCTTCAGCCCAAGCTGAGAGGTCAGGGCACTCAGGGGGCTCTGTCTAAAGAGGTGACCAGGAAGGAACTAGCCAGAGACTGCCCGGATCCTGACAGTTATGTCAGCTATCCATCCTTTCACTCAATAAATAAATATTGGACAAAACAAAACACCCATAGGACAAGCGAAGTGAGGGATAGAAAAATAGTTAAGAAATAGACCTTGTCTTCAAACACTAAGTCAAGACACATAGACCAGAAAAAAAAAAAAAAAAAAAAAACCCACCTAAAATAAGGTAGAAAGCATAGAAAGCATTAATTGCCCTGAGAGGGGTACAAATGAAGTACCATACTCATGTGAATTCACAGCGGGCTGAAGTTATTTCAGGTGGAAGGGGTCAAGGAAAGCTTCACAGAGGAAACGGCATTTCAGATGACTTTGGAAGGATGGGCAGGATTTGGACTTGAAAGCTCAAAGCCACGTGCACCCAGGTGGAAGCACTGGCCTAAGCAATGGATCTGAGGAGGCAAATACAGCAAATGAGACATTTTTCAGTCTGGCACAAAATACAGGGGGAAAATTGTTAAAATAAGCTGGAACTCTTTCACGATTAGATTCTTTAATTCAAATAGTTGAGTAACATGGGGCCTAAAGATGACCACTGATTGCCAGACGATTGCACGGGGTGTTGGGGGTTTGTCAAAAGCCCAGAGTAATTTTTTAAGCACATAGATGACAGGTTCTGCTAAGAAAATCACTTCCCAGCTACTGCAGTGAACAGACAAGACCGGTCTTTGAGGCCTGTCAGCTGCCTCTGTTTGTAGAGGTTCTTGCTGTTTTCATCAACCGCTCAGTCCCCACACCTGGACCTTTGGCGATTAGAAGCGGGAGAGCACTTTCTCCTGCCCCCCCCAGGGCTCCCCCCCCAGTGGGTATCTTGACCCTGGGCCTGAGCAGTCTCCCCAAGTGTCTGAATGGACAGCAGCTCTGTCCTGGGTTTCCTCCAGCACATTGGGGGCTGACGTTGTACTCACTGTCCTAGACTTTTTGATGAGAAGTTCTCTTCCAGGTTGAGAGACTGAACCATAGATTATTACAAAGCACCAAAGGAAATGAACTCGGAGGGACCAGCCGCTCAGAGATCAGTGACTTAGACAATGCTGCCACCTATCGGTCAAAAATAAAATTGCTGCCGGTCGAGCGGGAGTGATTTAATGGCACATTTCTTGTGGATCTGGAATGGGCGGGCAGTACCTGAATTTATTACAATGTAGGAAATCTCTTTGGACCCTAAAAGAGGGAGCGAAGGGGGAGAAAGGTTGGACAAAGCGCCCGGATAAGACAAAGAGATGGGGGAAGAGGAAGATTACAGCGCCCTCGCCAAGCGCCTCCCGTACACCACACACGGGTCTGAGCGAGGAACGACCACACGGAATCGGGATTCAGGCCCCACGAAAAGCCTGAAGGACTGTCACTTTTGTGCCCTCTGTTCGAGTGGGAAGGGCCACAGAAGCGGCAGACCTGAACGAGCCGACAGCTCAGACACAGCAGGGCTGGTTTCCCAAACTCCATTCTTATGCTCCCGTCCAAAGCCACCTGCTGTCACTTTCAGCTGCTTAGGGCAGATGTGGAGTCTACGAGTGTCTTCTGGCTTTGACCACAGTCTCCTGCGAGGGTGTTACATACAGGAAGCTGATGCTCCCGGTTAGAAGTTTGAACAGAAGGATGTCTGGGAAATCTGGTGCCCTGGATTCTATGTATCTGGCCAGGGGCTCTATTTTGCCTCATTCCTGCCCCTCTAAAGCCCTCTTCCTAATCGCAGGTACAGTAACGGTTCAAAGCCGTGCTGTCCAGGTCACCAGCTACGTGTGGCCCCTGAGCCCTCTGCAACATGGCCCATCCAAACCAATAGTACCATAGGTGAGAAATACACACCAGATTTCTAAGGCTTCATACAAAAATTGAAATACAGAATATCGACTACCTGGTGACATGATACTATTTGGGATCGATTAGGTTAGATAAAGTATATTATAAAATTAATTTCACCTGCTGCTTTTTACTTTTTAATGGAACTACTTAGAAAATTTTAAATTACATATCTAGATAGCACTATGTTTCTTTTGGATAGCACTGGTTTAAAGATATGCAAACCGGCGCTTGTAAATAAAGGCATTTCATACATTAGTTAGCACGAGATCACCGGCAGGAAACTGAAATCTGTTTCTTCCCCGGATGACAGACAGAAAACTGCCACCTGAGGTTCCATTACGACAGCTATGATTATGAACCAGGAGCTCGCCGTTGTGAGGAACTAATGAAGTCTGGTATCTTACGGGTGACCCACTTGCTCGCTAATTATCCCAAAGTTTTCACCCGGCAGATTACGTTAATAATAGTGTGATTTATTATACACTAGAAGCAGGTGGCCTGTCAGGCTCGACAAAGCTCTTCGTGCTTCTTCTGCTGAAGAAAGGAGAGCCATGGCTGCCCCACTCAGGTGTGTGCCTAAGGCCATGGTATCTTCGCCCCATCTAGTTCCCTGTCTTTGAAAAAGACAGAAATCTCAGTGGGATCTAGACTGTCACACCCTAAGACTAAAGTAATGCAGCCTTCAAGGCTCCTTTCCAGGCTGACCCAGGTTTCCTGGAAGGTTTTTTAAAAATCTCATCCAAAACAACCCTGGAAAAACGGCTTAGAGAAATGTACAAGCCAATGAACTCCTAAAGACAAGACGTATCCCAAGTCCCTAACCGGGGATTTAAAGGACAGGGCTAGCCCGTGGCTCCCCAGAGTGACAAAGCACTGGTCCAAACCCCATGGAGTTCCCTCCTTGCAGGGCCTGCAGAGCAGCAGTGACCCGGGTGGGGCCAGAGCATTCAGCTTGGGCGAGGCCACCAGGAATGGCCCCGCCTGCCAGGAATTCTGAAGGCCCTCCTTTTGCCGTAGAGTCAGGCTCTATGCCCGTCCGTGCTGTTCCCAGATGGGCGGAGGATGGACTAATTGATTTCTCAAGTTCACCTCAAAACTAGACTCTGATCCTCAGCCTTCCGCAGAAAGGAACACACCCAACAAGTGAAATTGAAGCAAAAAATAACCTTGGTCTGAGGTCTCCCAGGAACCCGCTGGAAAGTGCACAGTGCAAACTCAACAGATAGCTTCTGCCAGCATTTCTCAATTTTCCCTGCTATGTGTGATATTTTCCATGGATGAGACCAGAGATGCTGGTTGTAAATGATAGTCAGATGTTTAAACAATTTTGTTGCTGAAACATGATAATTTCCAGAAGCCCCTTTTCTGTACACAGTATCTTTTGGGGAGACCCACCACCAAGCAAATGAATTGTACGAGAAAAATGGCAGAAGATCTGGACATTAACCAGGAAACTGAACCATACCATGCCTTGAACAAAACAAAACAGAAAAAAAAAAAAACCATTAATAGGAAACAGGCCAGTTTTTAAGGGTCATGGAAAGAATACACACTGGGTTCTCAGCAATTGGCTGTGTTTCAAAGCCAGTAACCCCCAACTTGTCAGGGAGGATTGCGGTTAATGCTGAGAAAGACATGTGCTGAAAAGTTCCCAGTTGCCCTTAAATTCCTAAATTTCTAGTCACAATACCATACCACACATGTGCAGAGCAGAAACGTCTGCTAAGTTTTAAGAGGGCCCTCCTGTAAGCAAGCCCAATATATAAAATCTTAACATAAAATCAGCACATTCGGATCTGTTCATTTGTATTCAACAAGGATTAACTTCCAAGTATTTTTCAGGAAAATTTTTCCTATTCAGATATTACGTCGGATCACATGAAACTGCCAATTTTATTGACTGTTTTAACCAAATAAAACCAACACCCTGGCGATCCCATTTGGTTGGATCTATACATTTCATTAACAACAGAGGTGCCAGAAAAATTTAAAGAGAGAATTAGGAATCCCTGCTAAGTTTCAAAGTGGCAGAAATAAAGATTTTTTGAAATGCTTCCCAAATAGCAATTCAAAGTCAACGGGAAAAAATTTTGTTCAACCCTTTCAATCTTGATCTACATAATTTTTCAGTAAGTCACCTATAGCCTGTTTTAATCCGAGTACTACAGGATGTAGTCGGTGATGATTGGAACTCTGTTAATAAGTCTGGTAATGCCCCAAATAACAGTGATAAACTCCACATTTATGTATTTTCACATTTCAAAGCAGCTTTCATGGAAATGACATCTATTAAGCCACATCCCCAAATCCTTGGTGAAAATGAAGCAGAGATGGAAGAGAGGGAGAGAGCAAAAAAAGGAAAGCTGGACTAATTTTGATGATCAGAATTTACGTATCCAAGTAAGGATTGCTTTTCAAAAGAATCCCCATGGGAAGCTGTGTGCAGCTGCCAGGAGACACTGCCACATCGCCCAGACTGCCTGTGGGATTCCTCTGGGAACTGCCTTCAGCGCTAATAAGAGAACCAGTACCTCACTTGCATTTTTCCTTCTTCTTCCTCTTAAATTCCAAAGTGGGATCAACCAGCTAGGAACCTGCTTGTTCCACAAACTTAGATCCAAATGCGTTGGGGTTATTTCCTAAAATACATACATAATTTATCCAAACTCGTAGAACTCACAGCACCAGTAGGGAACCTTGAGATAAACTAAGGACTTTGAGTAATGACGAAGTGTCCGTGTAAGCTCCTCAATTGTGCCACACTGACAGGGGACAGTGGGGGAGGCTGGGCACGTGTGGGGGCGGGGGCATATGGGAAATGTCCGCACCTGAACCGAAACTACTAAGAAAAAGAGAAAAAGTGACATGCATGAAAGTGAGGTTAAAAACTACTCTTGGAAAAGCCGTCTGTCCACGCCGAGGGCATCCAAGAAGGCCTGGTACCGGCTCCCACGCGCCCTTCTGTCCCCCTCTTAGCCATCAGTACCCTCCACCCTCTGGGAAGAAAGACCAGCTCTACCTTTAAACCACGGCGATTAGGAAGGAGACCGTGTGGAATGTCCCAGAGAGTGGCCACCCCCAGCGCCACCCCAGCGGCGTCACTACCTTCCTTTACTCGTTCTGCGTCTGTTGACGTATGGAAACTCGCAGCACAGCTTCGCGCTGTAATCTCTCTCGTGAGAAGAAACACCCCGCGGGAACTCAAGTAACAAAATATAAAGGTCTGGCGAGCATGTAAATAGCAAGCAGGGGACGTGTTTTCTCATAGAAAACGAAGGGAAGCGAGACAAAGGCTGGCTGCCACCGTTTTCAGAGTTTACTTATTTTAAACAATTCCGTTGACCCATAAAATTATTTCTTATGCCTTCGTCTAGACGAGTGGATTGTTACTTGAAGATTGACAGATAAGAGTAAGTGCTCCAGGGACAGAGAACGCGTGCGACGGCGCCCCCTCGCTGACTGACATGAGGCAATCGAGGTCAGGCCGTCTCTTCATCAATCTGGGAAGGCTTCCTGGAGGAATCGGCGCGCCACCCCACTGCCAGCCCCGCCCTGGGCTCCCGCGGTTGCTAAGGCAACAGGCAGCCTCCGGGATGCCGCGGCGGCCAAGGAGGTACCCACCCGCGGGCGAGCACTTCCCACCGGCTCCCACTGCTCTACAGACGTGCAGAGTCCGCCAATGAGCTCCGCCCTCTCCAAGACCCACCAATCAGGCGCCGCCATATAATAATGCCCAAAGCTGAGTGGGCGGATACCCGGGGAGGGTGGGTTGGGGAACAGAAGCTGGATGGAAATGGGGGCGCCTTTTCCCTCGCCTTGTGAAATGGCTTTAGTGACTCCTCTGTTGTTCCAGGTAGGGGAGGGTCCAGGACCCTGTCACGGGTTCCTGTGGGCGAAGAGGGCGGTTTCAGAGGAATCGAGGAAGTGAGTCCCCGGGACGCCCCTCTGAGCCCACACCGCTGAGGTAGGACTCGCCGCCAGCTGGAGGAGGCGACTGATGGACACCTCCACGGTTTCCTCCCTGAGACAGGAAACAAACCACCCAATCTCATCGTCATCGTCATCATCATTGCTCCAGGAGGCGACAGGTGACCCAGGTCATATGAAAGTGTGTCACTGTTGGGCTCGGGGAAGATTTGGACAAGTCGGTGAAGCAAGGTTCTGGGTTGAAGAGGAAAACGTAGTTGTTTTTCCCGGAAAAGAAACAGTCAGCAAGAAAGTGAACGCAGTGAGACCTCCCAGCAGGGAGTAGGATTTCGAGGAGGAGGAACAAAGATGACGAAAGATAAAGAGGAAAGAAGAGGGAAATGTCCGAGAAAGGTCTGGGAGAAGAAAGGGAACAGCTCAGCCAGTGGGAAAACAGAAGAAAATGACAACTCTCAAAGCTGCTTCTCTGTGGGTAGAACGACCGCATTTTCTGGGCCACCAACTGTACATATGAAGGAAAGCTGCTGCACTTGTGGAGAAAGTTGAGGCTGATTTAAATGAGTCCTGGTCTTAAAATCCGGGCTGTGTGTGTCAGCCTGAGGCCTGACTCGGGACAGGGCACAATTTTCATCCACCGGTTGTCAGTGTGCAAAGTGCCGTGGTCAGGAAGCTTTGGAACAGTCTCCAAATGTGATCACGTGGGAGCAGGTGCCAGGCTTTCTTGGATATCCCACATCTGTGACATCTCTGTGCTTTTCAAATCCCTGTTACCCCTTCCTTCCTGACAGTGTGCCTGCCTGAATCTCCTTTCTCACTGAGGCTTTGCTCCCATTCCATGGAAAGCGCTGCCCACAGCTCACATCATTATACTGGGTTTGCTTTTTTTTACTTCTTTTCCAAGCTTGTTTCTGATTTCCATGGAGGATGCTATAATTCCGAGCCTACTGTACATAGTTACCTTTCCAGGAACAATAGTAATGAAAGGAAAGGTCTTCCTTTTCCACTCTGGATAAATACCTAAGCTACTTACCTTGGTCTTAGGAAACCAGCGTTACGATAATGGATTCACTTCCAGGAGCAGTTCTGCCCTGTCAGCTCTCCATTTGCCCCTCAAGAGTTTCTCTCGTTTCATTTTCGAGTTTTAGGTGCTGGGGTCTCACTTCATTAGGAGTCTAGCATCTTGTTCGTCCCCGAGCTCTGAAACTGCATAGCCAAGTGAAGGGTGCTGGAAGCGGCTGGCGCTCTGGTTTTCTAACAGCTTATGTGGCCGTTGTTTGGCTTCTGTTTTCTGACTCTGCCTTTCCCTTTTCATACCGCTGACTGACCTTATGGAAGTTTTAAGTCACTCTGTCCCCTATTAGGTAAATTATACTGAGCGTTTCAAGCCATTTGCAGGTAGAAGCAAGATGGTTAACATCTAGATCCCAGATGTGTTGGCCTTACGCTCTCAGTACCACTCCCCCCACGTGGGCAGGTTGCTATGTTACGCTGTTCTCTGATTTCACCTTGGGTCCATCCAAATGGCCCTCTGCACACTACGCCTCAGGGAAGAAAGAATCGACTAGGGATCGCATTCCCCAGTCCTGCTCCTCCACCATTTTTAAATGTCAACTATTCTGGGTCATTTGTTCCTGAATCTCGGTATAAGTCTGAGTGTTTAGAAAAGAGGTAGTGGGAGGAGGGCAAAACGTGAAGAAAGCTGAAGTGAAAGCCTTGTCTCAGAAGCGCCTGGTCAGGCGGGCAGACCCCTCTAGAAATAGTAGGGTACCCGGAGGAGGAACCGGGGTCCACAGGCAGATCCAATAATGTTGTAAAGATTTTGTCGGGTGAGCCCCGGTCCCACCCCCCACCCCGCCAGAGGCTCTCAGCCGCTTCCATCATGGGAGTGGCTGCCTTTCCGCGAACGCCAATGATTACACGCGTCAGCTCTTCCTGCACACCTGCCACCTGGCCCAGTGCTCCCAACCTGGAAGTCACTGCATTCGCTCCCAGGAAGCTGCCGGGGCTTCCGTTGCCCCAGCCGTCGGCCTCCACACAGCCCTGTGCCCTAACAGCCTCCACATGGAGCCGGGTCCCCCACCGGCCGCTGTGGGGACATCACAGAACGGCTGTACGGGACAGAGCTGCTTCCTGCCTTGCTCCCATGGGACTGGCCTTCCACACAGAGCCAGATTAAGGAAACAAAGCCCAGAACTCCAGTCAATGTCCCCAGGGCTCAGACAGGAAATGCAGCTGGAAGCCAGACAAACAGACATGGAAATGAGAAACAAGATACTATGTTCAGAGAAAGAAGGTTCCACCGAGTTTAGCGCGAGGGAAGCAGATGACCCTTTGGTGATTCCTGCAATGGGATGTGAGTACTTTGTGACAGACACAGCGGCAGCCAGGTGTGAGGCGTTCTGCCTCAACCCCACAGGGTCATCAGCACGAGGGACATAACGTGTCTCAGTTTCTCTGGCAAATATATATATAGAATATGGGTCACGTGATGGCTAAACTGAGATGGGGAGCAGAGAGCGGAGGTGGGACCGCAGCCTGCAGGCCACTCACCCTGAAAGTACAGCCAAGCCTCCCCTTCCCAACTCGTGTACTTGGGGTGACAGCTGATGTGACGCTGCCCACGCGGGAGCGTGGCCGCCGCCCGCACACGCTTTCCCTTGACAGTCCTGCAGGTGCCCGGACAGACCGACGGACGCTGCGTCCTTTATTTCACTTTATTTCAGCTCCTCCTTCATGCAACACCGCCTCTCCTTTGCAGGTCCTCAGCTGACTTTTAAAAAAATGTTTTTGGTAATTCTTGGCCGTATTTTTAAGTAAATTGATGGGTAGGGAATAGAGGTTTAGCATTCAAAAAATTCCCAGGAGGAAACCCTCTCCTCGCCTGCCCTGCAGCCACCTGCTCCCCGAGGAGACAAATGGGGCTTGTTTATTTGCTGAGTACCCACCACTCCCACGTTTTAAAGTTGGCCTGGAAAGGAAGTTCCTGAAATCCAGTTTTGCGATCCTTCGGGTTTCACCACCCGAGGGATGGAAAAGTTTGAAGGGAGTTGGCGATTCATAGATCAGGAGAAAGCTGCCAGGTGCTGGAGTCCCACACCCACACCGCAAGGCACCTTTCTAGAGCGTGCACCCCAGTCACAGACATGCTCTCGCCTCCTGAGCTGCAAGCCCCTAGGAGGCGGCGGCGGCCACCTCTGCCCGGTGACAGCACCACCTTCTGACCCTTCCATACCTCTGGGAAGGGCTCACCACAAGGAGGAAAGGGGCCAGTCCCCTTGACCTACAGACGCACTCAGCAAGCCCTAACTCCCAGTGCCATGGTATCTGGAGGTGCGGGAGTTAGGAAGGTAATTAGGTGTAGCCAAGGTCATGAGGGCGGAGAACCCATAGTAGGGATTAGTGTTTATAGGGACTTACAGGGCCCTTTAAGAAGAGGAAGGGACCATAGCTCACACTCTCGCTCTTGCTCTATCTATCATCTATCTATCTATCTATCTATCTATCTATCTATCTATCTATCTATCATCTATCTATCTATTATCTGCCATGAGAGGACACAACCAGAAGACGACCAGGAAGAGAGTTGTCACCAAGAACCAAATCTGCCAGCGTCTTGACCTCAGACTTCCAGCCCCCACAACTGTCAGAAATACATGTCTGTCATTGGAGCCACTGATATTTTGCTTTAGCAGCCTGAGCTGACGAGGACAATGAGTAACACAGGAAGTGAAGAGTGAGTTTTGGTACATAGTTAATGTCCTTCCCACTAAGGAAAGTCACAGCACATTCATCACGCCCCTATTTAAGAAGACAGACAAGAGCAATTCCACTTGAATTTGACTGTCGGCAACATTCCCTATCTAGCAGCACACAGATCATAACGTTACAAACAAAATAACAGAAATAAATAAAGGACAGGACGACCAATGGAATGGTTGGTTATGCTGTGAGCAACTAACATCTACAAGGTCATCCTAATGTGGACACTGATTATTTGGTTTCCAACCTTTAGGGTCAAACTCTTCACAAATCATTGGAGAGTTAACCCCCTTTACAGAACAGAGGGTAGATGTTATCAGTCTTGATTTTATGAAGTAAAAACATAGTTGAAAGATGTACAGAAGTGAAAGAGGAAGGAGTGTGGAGGTCAAAGGATAAGTACAAAGGTCAAAGGTGGGGTAGTAAAGAGATACATACACATCTAGAGAAAGGAAGAGGAAATGGGGCCTGAGGAAATGGGTGGAGAGTACACAGGTCATCATGGAAGAAGAGAGGAAGGTTATTGAACAGTATAGATGGAGAGGGGGTGGGTGGAGGGCAATGAAAGTCCACTGTCACAGCACACAGCCAAGAAACAATGTACAAAATGGATGTAGCAAGAAGTAGCACACGCATGATAAATAGAGATAAGGAGGCAACTAGCAGGGAAATCAATTATAGAAAGAGTTCAAGAGCAGCTGCTCCAGGCGGGCAGGAGTAGGTGGGACTGGGAACCGTGGCCTTTCTGTGCCACCGATTTACTGAACAGTTGTACCCGAAGTACGTTAATGAAAGTTTTAGAAGTAAGAGGGATGGTGGTGATGCATTTAACAGATCTATGCATTCAAAACAGTAAGAATGAAATATACTGTGATTTAAAAGCCTTATCTTTCCCCAAAACTGAGCCATTTCTTGAGGATGTAAGATGGCCGAGGTTTTACGTCCACCTCCTCCCACAGCCACTGGAGTCCACACCTGTTACATTGAAGCAGCTTGTTACACTGTAACTACTTAAACAAGGAAACACTAATCACCTTGTCGTTAGGTAACCACTATTTGGAATGAAATCAGACTTTGCCCCCAGATATGGGCCCTCATCTATGCTGCTTGGCCAACTTGAAGATTTTTGTGCATACAGAGCATTTCTTCCTAACGAAGAACCCAGGAGAGCATGCCATGTGTGCACCCTGGCACGTAGCGCCCACAGCCCTGTGCCAGACGGCCACACCTGAATCCTGCTCGGACGTGCTCCGAAGGCCTGCGTTCTCTGTGCTTTGTACAGCTTTGACTTCTGGGTAAGCAAAAAAATAATATTTTTGCTTAGCAAAACCCATGCATGAGCAAAATCTACAACTGTTTTTATACTGGAGAGAAAAAGACATCAGTGAAACAAAATGGAGAATCCAAAAATAGACCCAAATACAAATGGTGTTTTCGTTCATGGCGAAGGTGGCATTTCAAATGAGGAGGAAAAACATGGGTTCACTGGCAAAGTATTGGGGGGAAAGCTCGATTCCTAATGCATTCCTTCAGTTTTGGGCGTCAAAGATTTACATACAAATTATCAAAGATTTAACATGTATTAAGGAGTTGAATATAAAATAAACCATAAAATTTCAAAAAGGAAGTGTGAGTGAAGGTAGGAAAGGCTTTTCTAAGAAGACTATAAAACCTAGAGACAATAGAAAGTAAGAAACTGGTAGATTTGAACACACAATTTTTTTTCTCTCTGGAATAAAAGTTAGTCTAAGCAAAATGCAGACCAGTGGCAAATGAAAATATATTTGCAACATATACGGCAGCAAAGGGCCAATTTCCTTACTTAAAGCTTATGTAAATTAACAAGAAAAAATACGAACCTAATACAAAAATAGGCAAAAGGTAAAAACTAGCAGTTTTCAACAATAAAAAAAGTTTCAGCCATTAAATACTAATGAATAGTAAAACTTACTAATAATCAGGTAAGTGCAAGTCAAAACAAAAATGAAATGCCTATGAGACTGACAAACTTTTACAAATTGATCACAGCCAACATTGTTGAAGGCGTGGGGGTGGGGCTCCCAGACTGCTGTGGGAATACAAAGCAATGGACTCTCAGGCAGGGAACTCGGACTGTCAGTAGTTACAGAACCTTTGACTTAGCATTCCCACTAAATTAGACCTACTATTGATATAGTTATAAAATCTTGCCAAGATAATCTATATAGTTGGGTTCCTTACAGTTTTGTAATAGCAAAAACATTTCAAAGAAAGATGAAGCAACAATTAAATTGACCACCAGCAGGAAAGTTGTAAAAAAAAAATAACGTGATAGTCTGACAACACCAAGTATTGGCAAAGTTGCTAAGCAACAGGAAGTCTCTTCTGCTGCCCAGGGGTGTGGAGAGGAATGGGTGCTGACATTTGGAAAAGGTTTGGCACTGCCTCATGCAGCTGACGTACCCCTGACCTAGACATTCCCGTCCTAGAAACATAGCTGTGAACACTGGTGCATACGAACACCAAACACATCTGTGAGTATGCTCACGAAAGCATCTCCTGCAATAGGCGCAAACTGGAAACCATCTAAATGTCCAGCAACATTAGAATTGATTTTTTTTAAGTGTGAGTTAGTGTACAATGGAATACTACTATTAGGTTGGTGCAAAAGTAACTGTGTTTTGTTTTGTTTTTGCCATTTTAACCTTTTAAACCACAACCTAATAGAATGAAAATGAATGAACTCAGCTACATGCTACGACATGGACGAATCTCATAAATATAACACTGAGCAACAGAACAAACACAATTCGTGATATTCCATTAGAACAGAGTCATATACAGAAAAATAAACTATCTTATTTAGAAGTGCATCTACACATGGGAATTTTTTTTTTAATGCAAGGAAATTATTATCATAAAAGTCAGGACAGAGAGATTTCTAACAGGATAAGGCTGCAATTGAGGAGTCCGCTGGCAGCCTTGGGGTAGAGGCAGTGTTCTATGACTTGACCTGGGCAGGCTCTCAATGGTGTGTGTGTGTGTGTGTGTGTGTGATAGCATAATAAAATAAGGACAAAAGAAATTTTAAATGTATTATTGGGACATCCTTATGATGGCAATGCCACCATCAAAGAAGGGGACGAGACAGCTCTTCAAGTACTCATGTATGAGGTCTCTAAGATGCATTAAGTGAAAGAAACAAAGTGCCAAAGTGTGCATGGCATAAAATCTTGTGTGTAAACAGATGATAGATACGTGGATACATATATTCATAAATAGATGGACAATGGATAGATACATAGGTAAATACAAAGATACAAAGATAGATGATAGATCAATAATTGATACATAGATATATGCATATAAAGAAACAAACCCAGGTAGACAAATGCATATATGGAAACCTATACATAGGTGACAGAAAAACAGATAAACGACTGAGTACATAGATACAGAGTACACAAAAAATATAAATACACAGAAATATATAAGACACAAAGGTACAGAGATGCTAAACTAACTCACAGATACACAGATGCAGAAATGGATAAGTGGATATATTAGATGACAGGATGCATGTGTGCAGATTTTGTTTTGTTTCTGGAGGGAACCAGAAAACAAATAGTGGTCACCTCCAGACAATGCTAGAACACACATCCATAAAACAGCACGTGGCATTACTTAAGAGTATAATGCCATTTTAAAATATATTTTTATATGTATTAACCTAAAATTAAAAAGCTAAGAGGCAAGGAGCATTTGTTTGGGATCCAAAAGAACTGCAATTTGAGGGCACAGATTCAGGTAGAAACCCAAAATGCGTCCCAATTATGGGGTGAAGGCAAGGGGTTTTCATGAGAAAAGGGAATAATTGCATGAATGGAAGCAATCGAGTTCCACTGGTCAACAAGCTGAGTCACTCTTTAGCTGTACGTGACTGCTTACTGCTTCTGTCTTCAGAAGGAACGTCCACGGTCAACTGTCCCTGTGCTCAGGAGGTCTGCTCTCCTCTTAGCTTCACAGACCATTGTATGCAAGACAGCACTGCTTCGTCCAAGGGTCATGCTGCCTGATTCACAGAATCCAAAGTTTAAGGGCCAAGACGCGCACGGCAGTGCTGTGAGTGGCTGCTCTGGCCCTATTTTGTTTTTGTTTTCTTAGAGAATTTTTATAATAAGAGTGTATTTGAGCCAACATTAATGACATATGCTGGGGACTGAGTTCTCGAGTGCTCCCTGCTCTGGCCCTGTTTTGAAATGGCTCCACTCAGGTCATTTTTCACATATGCACAGAATAGAAAGATGGTAAGAATGTACGGGAAACAGTAAAAGAAATGTCTAGTAAGAGTGCTGGATGACCATATTCTGTTTTGCCCCTTATTTAGATTTCCCAAAACTTCAATAATAAAGATCTATTTTTGATTTAAAAATATAACTACCTCTTAAATTAGAATACAAATAAAACAGACACACTTGACTTAAAAAATAAATGAAAGCACACAGGCAGTCATTACTCTTTTTATTCACAGCTGTTCACCAGAGTCCTTACACAGGAAGGGGACACTTCAGCAAGGTCCTGGCGAGCTTTCTACCTGGAAAGCTGTGTGCAGTGGGCACCTGGTCCTGCCATTCCCGTGTGGGGACAGGGATGTGACAGGAGCTGTGTCAGAGGATGGACAGGGCTCAGAGCTGGGGACTCTGACCGTGCCCTCAGGCAGAGTGTCCTCCTGCACTCACAAACCTGAAGCTGAGTCAGACCTTGCAAACCACAGGCGCTACTCAGATGTCCACCCGCTCACTAACTAAACAAATACTCACCAATGGGTCCAGGCCCTGGGGACCTAAAGATAAAGTGTCTCCTGGCAGGGGTGACACATTACAATGGGGCGCAGAGACAGCAAGTGACTACATTACAACAAAAGGTGAGATGTGATCAGAAGAGAAACTAAGCAGGCAGGAGACCCATTAGCCCAGAGGAGCAGGTCAGGAAAGGCCTGAGGAGGGCAGGGCTTTGGGAGGTGGGAGAGAGGATTTCAGGGAAGGGCTCAGGACTGAAGTTCCCGTCCGCCCTGAGGGGTCCAGGGGGGGGGGGTGCTTCCTCCCACCTCAAGCACGGTCGGTCCGAGGACTTCAAGAAAACCACTAGGAAGAGCCTGCCATGGGCTCCCTGGATGGGGGGCCATGTTTCTTGGTGTGGGAACTGATCACTGAATGGGCGAGTGTGGGGCTGTACCAGCAGGCAGCGCCCCTCCCCAGTGCGGGCAAACACTGTGTGAGGGCTGACCCAGCCTGACCACACAGGTCCCAAGACAGAGACGTGGCCTGGAGCCCTCCTAAATTCTGACCAAGGAGGGTCTCTGAGAATGGGGACGGGACCCCTCCTGGAAGTCTGACCGGACAACACCCCAGGAGAAACACCTGCGTTGTGAGAAGTGCCGGCAGAGGAGCCTCTAAAGACGCTGGGAGAAAGGCGCCCCGAGTCAGCCACAATGACCTACCAGGCCCAGAAGCTTCTAATCCATTAATTCATCCAACGTGTAGTCCCTGAGCAAATACCACGTGCCACACTCAGCTCTAGGCCCTCGGCATGTCCATGAGCAACTGTGAAATGGGGGAGGGGACACAAATGAAACGAATGGCAGCATGGATCTATAACCTACCAGCTATGACAGAATTAGACGTGGGGGATGAGCAGCAGGGTAACAGGGGTTGCATGTATTTAAATGTGTGCATAAATGGTATGTATATATATCTTTATGTATTTTCTACTTTTTTAAAAGGGTAAGAGTGATGCGAGTTGTAAAGTTGTTTAACTTTAAATTTGAAATAATTTCAAACTTATGGAGAAGTTGTAAGAATATTACAGAGAACTCCCATATGCCTCTTATGTGTACGCATATACATATGTATCCAAGCATGCATTTAAACATTTTCTATCTGGTATTAACATGGCTTACAGATTCTTATTTTACTGACTCAACTGTAACTGTAATCCATTCCTATCATTATTTGTATTGAATATCAAATTTTTCTAAGCACACTTTTACTTTTTAACACAAGATTTCCCAGGCTGCCCTGGGAATCAGCCATATTCCCAAGGAGCTCCCTTCACCTGGAAGGAAAAATGAGGCATGGGATCAAGTGTCCTTCCCTAAAACTACTAGTTGCTTCTATACCCTTTCCATTTTTTGTCTCCCCTTCTGTTCCTCTAAAGAAGTACTTTTCTTAGCAGGTGACAGTCTCTCCACTGCTCCCATCTCCTCCTGGCTGCCCACGTGTTTGCCTCTTTCATGCCATTTCTTACATCCTCCAAACCTCTCCTTATTGCATTATCCAGGCCGCTCATCTTCTTCCTGTTGACCCCTTACTTTTCTCCTTCTCTTCATAGCCCAACATAGTACAGAACTTCCTACACGCTCAGCTCTAGCTGCCCAGCTCCAATTCTTTCCACCCACCTTCAGCCAGGCTTCCTGTCCCATCACTCCTCTGAAACTGCTCGTTAATGTCGTTTCTCTCTCCGAGTCCTTTTGGAAAGTTTGGCAGTTGACACTCTTTCCTCCTCACTGGCCTTTGTGATGTCACGCTCTCCTGGTTCCCCTCACCTCGCCGGTCGCCCCTTCTTGTGTTGTTGCTCCTGCTCCTTTACCAACCTCTCAACCCTGAAGGGCCCAATAGGGCCCTCTGACCTGAACCTCATTCTATTCTATGTGCGATTTTAAATACCATCCATATAGCCTGGATTTCCAAAAGTGGACCTCAGGCTCAGCCCTGAGAGCCAAGCTCTTATCTCCTCCTGGATGTCTAAGAGGTGTCTCAAAATAAGATGTGGGGCAGAGACTAGCTAGTTGTTCACCAAATCCTTTTCACCTTGAGCTCCCAGCCAAGCATTTCCTCGCTTCCCTTGCAGCTAGATGTAGCTCCACAGAAGAGCAGTCACAGGATTGAAAGAGCTTGGACTCGTGAATAAATGCGTAAAACACCATCCACTGAATACCCACATTGAACTGTTTTATGAACAGGAAAAGAAAAATCTATTGTGCCCAGCAACTGTTATCTTGAGGTTGTTAAATAGCAGTTGGCCTACCCAGACACTAGATGTCCAAAACAGAACTTCACTGTCCCACCAAGTTTCTTCTCCGAGCAGCTTCTCTACCTTGGTAATTCCTTGGCCATTGATGCCTTTTCCATCCTACTGCTCGAGACAGAAGCCTCGATTTCTTTCTTTGCCTCACCCACACATCCAGCCCACAAGCATGGTCTCGACTCCATGTCTGTATTATTCCAGTCTTGCTAAAGTAACAAACAAAACCAAACTCACAGCGAGTTACGACAGGTATTTATGCTTCACACACGTCTGCAGCATGGCTGTGACTGTGCTGGGCTTGGCTGACCTTGGTTGTGTCCAGGCCAGTGTGGCTCCAGACGGCACCAGAGTTGGGTCTGCAAGCCGTGTCTCATTCCGGCACTGAGTGAAGCAGCAGTGGCTTCCTGAAACGTGATCTTTTCACAGTGGGTGGCAGAAGCACAAAGGAGGTGACAGAAATTTTCCAGGCCTCCTAAAACTTCAGGTTGAAATCTCAACCATAATCTGTGATTACCTTGTTTTTGACAAGTCCCTGTATTGCAAGGTAAGCTCTGTTACTGCCTGGCATCTAGTAGGTACTTAAGAAACATTGACTAAATTAATGTTAAATGGCAGGATTCTGGAAAAGTAGTTTGAGGCTAGATTGTGAAGGGTCTTGAAATGCCTTAATGGCCTGGACTTCAACTTAAAGGCACTGGTCAGTCATCCAACACGAGGTCTGCTTCAGAAGGGGAACTGTGACAGGAGCTGGGGGACGAATTTTAGTTCAAGGGTTACTTTACTTGTCCAGGTCGGAGGAGACTTAAGGCCTAAACTAGGGCAGAGGGACTAGACAGGAGTCTGCTTTGCGGTAACACCAGTAAGAACTGGTAATAACAGCATTCACTTATTTATTAAGTGCCCAGACTATGTGCTGCCTTCACAAGAGCCAAACAAAACAGGTGTTAGTAGACTCATTTTGAAGATAAAAAGACAAAACAAGTTTCAGAGCACTTAGGCCCTTCCTGAGTCACACAGCTACACGTGGCTCTTCTGGAACCCACTGCAGGACCGCTCTCAGGCCCGAGGAGTGACTCCAAGTTTCTAACAGAGGTAACTCCTTACAGGAGGCCCCTCGCCCAATACGTGCAGGTCGGATGGCAAAGGTGATGAATGAGGTTTCGGACGCCCTGTGGGTGCTGCCTGCAATACAGGAGGTGGTTCTGCAGGAAACAGAAGCCGACTCGGGCCGACTTGAACAGGCTGTTTCCTGAAAGGCTGTGAGGCTCACGGAGTGAGCGGAAGGCTAGACGCACAGGCTTCATGAGAAGCTCAGGCACCCGGGGGGCTCCAGACGCTGGGCACCGACACCCTCCTTCACGCCTTCATCCAACAAACAGCAATTGAGCAGCAGGCACGTCAGAGCACGGGGGGCTCGGGAGCGAGGAGCGAGACAACATCCCCCCTTTCATGAGAGTGCACTGGAGTGGGGGAGCCAGGCCATCAACTAGTCACTAAACCCCGAAGTGTGTCGACGGCAGAACACAAGGCAAGGAAGGGGGACAGGAGGGCTGTGAGAAGAAGGTGCCATTTTTAACGGAGTGGTTAGAAAAGCCTCTGTATTTTCCAAAATTTCTATGATAAACAAATACTGCGTTTGTGAGGATGTTTTTAAAAGCAGGTCCTGAGTGGTCAAGTCCTCTGCGGTCAGTGCGAGGCGGGAAGGGAGGGGCCAGACGCTGCTCCCCGTTCTTGCATCGCTCCCGCCACCGCCTCAGGCCGCCTGTCCTTACACGGAACGGCCGACCGGCGTCTCAGTCCTTCCCGCGGCTGCGACAAAACCAGCGTGGGCTGCGCGGCCTGCACCGCAAACGCCGATTTCCCCCAGTTCCGGAGGCTCGAAGGCCGCGATCCAGGTGCCAGCGGACTCCGCGTCTGGGAGCCGGCTCCGCGGCTCACGGGGGCCCTTGGCCGAGCGAGCTCCGCGGGGTCCGTCATCCGGGCGCCGGTCCCGCCCCTGAGGGCCCCGCCCCGTGACCAGTCACCCCCAAGGCCACACCTCCAAGCTCAGTCACGTGGGAGACTCGGCTTCAAGACGCGCCCGGGGTGAGAGGCGACAGTCGGTCCACAGCCGCGAGGGGACAGGACCCTCCTCCCTTCAACGTCCCATCAACAAGCCCTGCGCCACCGCGCGGCACAAACCCTCCGTGATGAGGCCTGCTTGTCCCTGAGCAGGAACCGGAAGCGTGCGGATGGCGGGAGCTGCTGAAACGGCGACAGTCAACACTACGAGCCCTCAAAGTACTTCAGGACGTGCGGCCACGACAACCCAACAAAAAGCACCGACACCCAGCCTAGCGCCCGAGACCTGCCGCCCCGGCTCTGCGCACCCCCTCGTGGGGTCCTGCGGCTGCCGAGGACGCTCAGCGAGGGGCCGCGCCCACAGGAGGCCGGGGGCGCCCAGGGGAAGGGCGAGCCGACCTCACAGGCTCAGCCGCGAGTCCGGCTCCTGCGGCCTGGCCTCACGCGGGCCTCAACGACGCTCCCTCCCCGGGCAGGACACGGGCGCCACTGGGACCCCTGATCCCCATCGGGGGCCCGTGGTCCCCCAGGCGGTGCTGCACTGGTTCCCGAAACAGAACCCAGAGAGCGGGACGCCCAGCCGGCGACAGGGGGGCGTGAGCGGGCAAGGCCACCAGGCGGCAGGGCTTGGCTCGGTCTCTCGACAAGTGACAAACCACCTCAAACAGTCACATTCACCAGCCGGGGACACGCGCCGGCCCTAACACCCCAGGATGCCCGGACCCCGACTGGGCAGCCACCGCAAGCCCCCAGCGCCTGCGCAGTCGCCCGCCCACGTGACGTGCCTACTTCCGCGCACGCCCGGTGCAAACCTGCACCTAGACACAGGCTACGGTGGCTCTGCTGGGGAGAAATTATTAACGTGCGACCGCTCTGCAAACCCAATGGCGGGGACAGTTTAGGAAGACATTTGCGGGAGGGGCTAGATAAATAAATTTGGGAGTGCAAGGGGTAAATCAGTGGATAACCACGAGGAGGAAGAAAATTTGGCCTCCGCCTCACAACCCGAAGCTTGGAGCCTGGAGACCGCCCTCAGAAGCGCGCCCTCAGAAGAGCGCCCAGGAACTCGGAGCCTGACCTTGGGGGCGTGGCCTCGCGGTGCCCCTGGGCGGGGCCTGCTCTGGACCACGCCTCTCCTTGTCCGCGGCCTTAGGCGCCGCACCCACACTTCGCTACGCAGCTGCGGTCTGCACCAGCCAAGCGGAGGTGATCCAGGTGAGTTACCGCACCTTGCGGGCAGGGAGGCGCGCCGGCCCTGGGCCCTTGGAGGCACCTCAGGTCCTGCCCCGGGCACCGCCCATGTCTCTGCCATCCCGCTCTCTCTACCCCTTCTTGTTCGTAGATTTCTTTTATACCTTTCCATCCCCTTCGCCCCCCACCTGCCCTGCATCCTCCCCAGGATGGAGTGGGTTTGCAGCATCGAGGCCGCCGGCCTCGCTGTCCAACTCAGGGAGAGCCTCAAGGTCAACCCTTCCTCAGTCCCTTCCTTCCCGGGGCTGTGCCTCCGGAGCCCGCCCGCCGACCTTGCCAGCTGCAGCTCTGGTGCGGTGGATGGGCCGGCGGGCACTGCAGGGCAGTGGGCACTGCAGGCCCATCTGTAATGCCGGTTTTAAGGCGGCCTGGAGCGCTGCGCCGGCGAAGATGTGGACATGTAGCTGGGGACCTTCTGGGAGCCCCCTGGGGAATTGCATTTGTTTTCCTCCTGACTCGTAGAAACGTCTGTCAGTTCGTACTGGAACAGTTAAATAGTCATTTCCTACCTGTGCCTTAGAGCAGGAAACTCCGCAGGGAAGGACGCAGAATCGTCACTTACGGCTCTGCCTTAGATTTCTGAGAACTTCCCCTCTATCCGGTGCCTCTGCAGGGAGCCCCGAGCCCCAGCTGAGGGCTGGCTGCAGGGCGTGGAAGGGGCTGGAGACTCGTTGGTGAGTCATTCCCCGAGTTGTGGCTTCTCCTAATAATTTCCTTGGGAGTCACGAGTTTACGAGCTACATTGTAGCTTAGGGGACCAGTGAGTGTGGGAAAGGAGGTAAAGGGAAAGCAGACACAGGCGGGTGGGTAGGGAAGGGGCGAGGGGCTGCGGCTTCAATCCCTAAACTGGAGTTGGGGGTCCGGGAGAGAGGACACTTACTGTTCTGCAGAGGGATGGTCCTTGCAGGTGCAGTGGAAGGAACTAGGCGTGGTCATGCGGAATTGCGCGGATTTCACATTCCTCTGTGCGTGGGGGCTGGAGCGAGGGCTTCTCCTGGGAGATCTGGAGATCTGCTAGCCTGCAGCGCTGAGAGGCACCCAAGGTTACTGGTCAGAGTTACAGCCTATACTTCAGTTCAACAGATTCAGTTCATTGAATTTAGTTCAAAGAATTTGGTTCACCAGTATCTGAGTGGGGGGGGGGGGGGGGTCAAGAATATTTATCCTCACAGGAGTTAAATAAAACTAACATGCAAAATCCAAACAAATACATTTCACTCCAGCAACACGTTCTGTTAAGCTTCCCTTCTGACACATTGTTACAGAAATAGAAAACTTTGTCAAGCATTTTTTTTTTTTCCAGAACCAATGTTACTATATATAGATAGAGACCGGGTGGCCAGCCATGGAAACCACACTCCGGGGGCTTCCTGCAAAAGGCTGGCCTAGCTTTCGGAGGAGACAATCCTGAAAGGATTGGATAGCAGAGACCCAGCATGAATGAAAGAAGGGCTTTACCCCATTATCCAGAGAAATGCCGAAAAGCCCTTGGGACAATCTGCAATGAAGTGGATGACAAATCAATCTGTCCAAAAGTAATTTAGTGCCTACTGCACAGCTAGCTGCATTTAAATATACTGCTCCCTATATTTATGTTTAAATATTCTGAATCTATATCCAGAACACCATTGACAATCACAATTGACCATGAACCATTTCCCATTTTTAAAGCAATGTTTAAGAGAATATCCTGCTATAGTTTTGCAACTGGATTCATTAATACTCCTTGTGCCATCCTCCTGAAAAAGAATTTAGCAATTACCAGGTAGGTCACTGCTGTGTGAAACAGAATTCCCGAGTTTTCCCTTGCTCTCTCTGCCAGTGTCTGTCTATCTACCTGTCCCGTGGGGAGTAAAGCAGGGAGGAGATGGCATGTGGGTGCTAACTTCCAAATACATTTGCAAATACCCTCAAGGAGTTCAGCGTTTGGAATCCCAGGTCCCCCTGCTACCCTCTGAGTTCTTTCTAGAGCTGACCTGTTCATTAACTGGAACTTGGGATCTAATATTTTGGTGCCTCAGTATGCTCTTTTTAATATGAGTGATATTTTATTTCTCCAGCCTGAGAAATGTGAATGATTGATGCAGACAGGCATCGTTAGATAGCCCCCCCCACCCCCCCTGCCTCAGGCAGGAGCTGGCAGCAGGTGGTTCCTTCACTGAGAATGACTGATACTCCAGTGGGGACTCTGCAGCCGCTGAGAATTAAGTGCAGTCTGCCCATGTTTCTTGTGGTGCAAAATCCAAATGGTGTCAGTGTGACTCATTCGAACATTTGAGATTTTTTTTTTTCCTCTTCTGGAAGTCAGACCTGCCGTTCCTGTGTAATGCCAGTTAAGGGACAGGTTACGTGGAAGTCATGATATAAAAATGAAGTGCCAGTTTTGGTGTTGCTCCTTGCACACCTGTATACCTAAAAGATTGGAGAATATTTTCTTCCTTCCTGTAATCTCTCCTCTTGTCATACTGCAGTGCTGACACTCATTTAAAAAAAAAAAAAAAGTTCGTTTTTGGACCTTTTCCAAGATTTCTTTTTCTTCCATTTAGAAAGATCTCAGGCTTTAATCAGTCACAGACTTGGAGTTAATCGTTAGTTTTCTGTTCTTGCTAATATTATGCTCAGGAGAGGGTCTGAGGAGGTAGAAACGTTTCAGAAGAGGTCAGGTGTGGTCAAAGGTGACTCCAACTGCACTGAGAGGCAAGATAGCCAAGGACTGAGAGCAGAGACTCTGGAGCCAGACTGCCTGGCTGTGTGTGAAGCCAGGCTCTCTCTGTGATAGCTGTGTGACCATGGGCAGATGACTTAGCCTCTCTGATGCTGTTTCCTCCTCTGCAAAATGGAAGTAATAATGTATCATAGAGGTGCTGTGAGGGGTTATTGAGTTAATATTGGTGAATCAGTGTTTGACACACACTGAACAATATATGTGCTAACAGTATTATGGATAACAATTGATTTCTCTTACTGCCCTTCTTCTAGTCTGTCGCTGCCCTCCAGACGCACAGGTCTCCAAGCACAGCCCTCACGTGTCCCCACACCTGTGTGCCTTCTGTGCTCACTCTGTGTTCTGTCACGTCCCCGCTGCTGTCCTACACAGCCCTCACCCAGACCCGATCCGTCACCCTACTGGTCCTTGGTCCTCCTGCACTGTCCCCCTTCACTTGACTGTATTCTTCCTTCTCGGTCGGGTTACCACTGTGCCCTGCACCCCACATGGAGTATGGCACTTAACAGGGGGACGTCAGGCAGGGACTCATTCTGAGGCCACACTGAAGAAGGTGGCAGGTGGCAGGTGGCAGGCAAGCATCCCGTTTAGGTAACAGGGTTTCCCCTGCAGTGGCCTCATCTGATCAGCTCCATTTCATGACTTGTTGAGGTTTTTATTTCCTTCTGCATCCCGTGGCTTCTCCCTGTCCTCCCCCTGCCTGTGAGGCTGCTGCCTTCAGAACTCAGGGAGTTCCCGTCCCTGGGATCACATCTCTGGGAGACTCGGCTCCAGATGGTCCAGTGTGGCCCCAGGGCCCACCCAGAGAGCCTTTTGTGTCAGGAATCTGGAAAAATCTGTCATCACAGCAGCAGTGGAACCTAGGATCTGTCCTGTCTTGTTACAAACCTGCTCTTAGATTCCTGAAATGCTGCATTACCAGGCGCCCGGGAGATGGCTCCATCCAGGTATGCGTGTTCAGCCCTTTGCACGCAGAAGTCACGCTCTCGACAGAAGGCAGCAGGTCCCCTGCTCACCTGGCCTGAGCAGTCAGTGTCGGCCCCTCCCACTGACCAGTAAGCAGTCACTGAACTTGAGCTGGCCCTCCCCTCCCCCTCCCAGGGCAGTAACGTGCTCAAAGTTCACAAAGTTGGAATTAAACATGTGAAACTTGAATATCGTAAATGACCAAGCTGTGGCCATTTCACTGTAAAGCTGAATGCACATGGATTATAGCCGTGATCTCTAAGAGGGACAGGGCGTCCATCGTCCTGACTTAGGGTGACACTGACGAGGGACTCGAGGACATGCTGGCAAGGCCCACTTCATGACCGGCCTTTGCTGTTTGCCTCCCGGGGTTAATAAGCAGGAGGAATAATGGACGGTGTGGCTATGGCTCTAAGTGTTCACTTGTTAGAGCAGTCGCTGCTGAGGACCAGCGTGGCTGTGGGCGAGACTGTTTTCCTCGCCTGGGATATTCCTTCTCTTAAATGTCTTTGTATTCGTTCTTAAATTTAGCTGTCATTTGAAGCGTCGACACTCAGATTTCAACATCTGTTTAATGCAGAAATGACCGGAAGTGGCATTTTGAAAGTAAAGGATGGATGACTTTTGTGCTGCGTCCCTCTGTGCGCTCAGATTTCTCCATTGAGTTTTATGTGGGCTCCGGAGGGTCAGCTGCCTTCCTGGAGATAATTCTGAGGCCTGTTCCTTTGTCGACACATCTGGAGGCAGAACTGAGGCTGGGCAGCTACCCAGGGGTGCGTTAGGGGAGCGAACGAGGCCCCAGGGCGACCTCAGGGACGTTCAGACCGGCCTTTCCAGTTACCACCCTCGTGTCACTCATGCAGGTGTTGATTTTGTCGTGTAAAATGAGGGACCCCACATGAGACAGACTGGATGCACAGCACAGGCAGCCAGATCAGGATTCTCTTGAAACCAGGGGAACGGTTCCATGTCAGTGTGTGGGTGCTTTCTCCTTGTCCTGTTCCTGGATGCATCAGTGAGACATTACAGTACAGTTTGAGGAGAGCAACCTTGCAAATAGTAGTAGCGTTACCGTCATCCACACTGGCTTTTGTTTGTTTGAGGTGAAAGGGGAAAACTCTCCCTTAACACATTTGATTGATTTTGCTTTAGTGAAAGATACGCTGATGCCACTTCCTGGCTCAGAAGTAATCCCTGGCTTGAGGCAGCGGCCCGAATCCATAAAGCCTGCTTTCGCTTCATCTGTGCCCATCGTGCCCCAGGGAGTTTCTACTGGCATCCGGGGGGGCCTGAGTAAACAGGAGGAGAGCTTTTCCCCCAGGAGGTTGCTGTTGACTGTGGTTCAGGGAGTTTTCTGGGTGACGCTTGTGTAACTAAAGGAACCCTGCCCCAGTGAGATAAGGCGAAGCAGGAATTGGAGGAGACGCTGAGCGAAGTGGACGTGGAAGGAGTGGTTCTGCTTCCAGGAGAATTCCCAGGGGAGAGGCTTTGAGCCACGTGTCGTCCTGACACGCGCGTGGCTCACTCAGACCCTGGAAGGGAGCACAGCTTCCAGGGGTGAGACCAGCAGGCCTCATTTCGCACCCAGGTCTGATCGCTCCCAGTGGTGCCTTGTTTCTTTCTTGAAATCCACTGGCTGCACAGAAGACTTGACGCTCCAAGTGCTGTCCCACAGACCTCGACGCCCCGCGGGTCACCTGGGCATCACTGTGCTCTGACCTCCCCCAGAAGCCGACCGCACCCTGCAGGGGCGTTTCCGCTGTCCCCCGTCTCCCATGCCCCACCGGCTGCAAAACACTCTTGCAGGTTTTCTTCCCCCAACCAGATATGTCCTGAAAAACACATCATGTTTGCCTAATAAATACTGTGGTTAGTAAGAAAGTTACAAATAAAGGTGCTGCTGTTTTTTGGGGGAAAAAAGTACAAATAGTTAGGTTTCTAAAGTGTTCTCGAAAGGGGCGTCTATAAAGAACCCACAGCCAACACCCTGTTCCTTGGTAGAAGGTGGGGCTTCCCTCCGAGATGGGGACAAGGTGAGGGTGTCTGCTCTTGCCATGTCTGCTCCACATGGCACTGGTCCCAGCCGGGCCATCGAGCAAGAAACAAAAGGCACCAGGTTGGAAAGGGAGAAGTGCAGTGTCTTCGCAGAGGACATGGTCCTGTGTGTAAAGTGCTCCAGAAAGCGTGGACCCTGCTCCCCACCCCGGCTCGGGCTCTGGCTCCGGTCCTCCCCTTCTGGAGAAGCTGGGGCAGAGTTCCTGCACCGCCCCCAAGGGGTGTCTGCTCATCGCTCCCCACCTGGGGAAGGGGCGCTCTAACTCCTGGGTCAGGAGCAAAGGGCATGGGGCAAGGTCAGCACTCACTGGCTGTGGGGCCTTAGACAAGTTACTGGACTCCCCTCTGCCTCGGTTTCCCGGTCTGTAAAACGGGGGTGGTAATAGTAAGTACCACACAGGATGGTTATGGGGCCCACACTAGGTCTTAGAGCAGGAGTTCAGCGTGTAGGGGTGATGTCATCCCCATGCTGCTGTTTCTGCCACACGGGATGGAAACATTCATCCGGAATTACTGGGAGGTCCCACTGGACCCTTAAATAGGCCTCTCATTTGAAGTCAGAATGTGAGGTGCACGTGATCCGTGGCGTGGAAGTGAGTCTCAGAGGTCGTCTTCAGCATAAAAAGCATCACTGCTGAAGAGTGAAAGGCCTTCAGTCTAGTGGCAATATCTGACCTGATGAGGGACAGTGACCACCAAGAGAGCTGGGAATCGAGCGGCCGTCACAGGCTGGGTTGAAGCCCCAGAAGGGACTCAGTGGTCTTACTCTGACACTTAACCAGCGAGTTGCGAGGTCAGCTACACCCGTGTGGAAAGCTCCGCTCCGAAAGGACTTCTGGGCTGTGCTCTGTGGCCCCTTGGAGATGCCACGTCGAGGGCGGAGTTCCCACCACAGAAACCTTATCTCGTTGGGCGGGTAACAGGGCTGTCGAGGACCCAGTGCAGTGTGTGCAGCCTGCGTGAGTGTCATGCCTGAGGGTGCGGTGCCAGCTATCAGCGTCCCGAGCCTGCACCCTGGAAGCTATCTGCTGGCTCCGGGCTGGCACTGCCTCGGGTGTGGCCGGGCTGCCGGGGGCGAGGCCACGGGGAGCTGAGCTGCCCCCGTCCCAGAGCACACACCTGTACCACACCGTGAAGGCCAATCTCTGAGGCACGGAGACACCCATCTCTTTGCCCTGGATTCCTACGAAAAATAGGAACTCAGCAAATGATCAACTTTTTTTAACCCTGAGAGATCTGAGCTGCTTCTTTCCTTAAAGGACAAGCCATACCTATTTCGGTCCCTATTGGACCTATATTTTCAGCAGCCGTGGTGACAGAGCTGTTCTGTGTTCTGCCCTCCTTCTCGTCCTCAAGGAAGCCACACATCCACTTGCTTCCATTGCTTCAGTAGATACTTTTGGGGGCGAACAGGAAACTGAAACTGGTTGGGTGCATGCTTTATCCCAGGCTCAGTGCCAGGTGCGGCATCTCCTCATTGGCAGGGGTCACTGCTAATGCCACCTGACCCCACAAGTATCCGTAAGCACACACTTAAGTGTCTGTGAGGCGACATGGGCATCTGCTGACCTTAGTCTCTGTCTCAGCACTGCTCCCAGCGCTTGGAGGTGCTGGCTGCTGTGGCCTGGGCAGCAGGCTCACCTGGTGGGCGTGCGGGGCGTGGGGAGGGCTGGCTGGGCGCTGCTCCTGCCAGGGCAGCTGCACCTGTGGCTCCTGCAGGGAGAGCCTTGGGGAGGGCAGGCCTCCTCCTGTCCCACGATGATTACGTGCAAACCATCCCCCATCATCACTTTAGCAACGTGCGAGGAGTGACGTCCCCTGGGTATAACCTCCCAGACCGCATTTCTGCTTTGTAAGACGAGCTCAGTAGCACAGACTCAACTCTAGCTGTACGTTTCTGAGCACATTTGAGTGATCTTTGGCTGTGGGACAAACTCCTCCCCCAGAGGCACTTGTCTGTCTCGCCCCCGAGCTTCTACCCGCAAGCTCCTGCAGAAAACCGGAGGTCGGGGACTAAGCCTCAATCCTGATGTTTGGCCTGGGCCGGCTGGGGTCGTTGGGGAAGAGTTCTAACCCCGCTCTGGTCCTGCTCCGCCCTCCTCTAGCTCAGCTTCTGCTTCCTTATCTGTAAAATGGCGCTAATGGGCTTTGGGGGGAGATTAGAAGTGAGCTGAAGAATGCTGCCAGGGAGCCTGGCGGCCCATGCAAAGGTTCGGGCCTGGAAGCCGACTCTCAACGTGCGAAGTTTGACTTGCACCAAATATGCTTGATTTCCCTGTCCTTAAGCAGGCGGCTTCTGACCAAGTTCGAGCTTCATTTTAAATGGCCCATTTGGCCCAAATGAACTAAACTCCCAGGACACCAGGCCGATCCGAAAGCCCAGTCGTTCATTCTCAAGAGCTGTTCAGAATTCACCCTGTATTTTGCTTTCGTTATTGCTGAGGCTTCCTCCCCACGCTGATTTTCTAAGCTTTGAAAAATGACAAATTGTAGAAGGGAATGAGGGTACGCGAGCTTGGAGGGCAGCCAGACACCCTGCCCTTTGCGGCCACACGAGATGGCCAGGAAGTGACCAGGAGGTGACTTCTGTACCGAGTCGTGCAGACAGCCCTTTCCAGTGTGTCCCCTTCCTGGAGCAGGGACCCCTCGGGAGCAGCGCTGGTGTAGCTAAATCTCCGAAATGTACTGGCGATCAAAAGAGAACATACGATGTGATGTGATGGTCAACTTTTCTGTGTCTATTGATTGCATCCGTGAATAACTGTAAATTCTGTTGTGTGACATACAGTAATCTAACGACCTCTTAGAAACACCGGATTTACTCACCTGTCCTCAGTGGGGTTCACAGTTGCTCCTGCCGCGCGGTGCCCCAGGGCTGGGTGGCGTCCTCACGTGTTCCCTCTCCCGGCAGAGCCAAGATGGCAGTCCTCTCCAAGGAGTATGGTTTCGTGGTCCTGACCGGGGCTGCCAGCTTCATCATGGTAGCCCACCTGGCCATCAATGTTGCCAAGGCCCGCAAGAAGTACAAGGTGGAGGTGAGTGGGAATGCAGCCGGGTGGGAACCTGCTGTCTGTCCTGGAAGGGAACGTCAGGAGCTTGTGGTCAGAGGTGGCAGTGTCAGGTCCACCTACTAGGAGTTCCGCCCCTTCCCAGTGGGAAGAAGGCAGGAAATATGGGGCCCTGCTGGGAGGAGGTGCCACCTTGTGTCACTTTGTCCCTTCTATACAAAGACCAGGTGGGCTGGGATGAGAACGGCCTGCTTTTGGCTGGAGCTATTTGCTGGGAGTGTTATTTTCTAAAAAGGGTTAAATGGCAGCGGTGTTTCCTGGTGTGCCAGCTGACAAATGGTGTCTTAGGGCGATTTCCGTTCCCAAGCAGAGAAGACCTACGCGGTGCTGAGGTTGGCCTGAGCTGAGACCCGGGCCCTGGGGAAGGTCTGCCACATGCAGCCTTTCGTTCTAGCTCACCCAGAGGGCACATCACTGAAGGCGTCCCTGGAGAGCCATGCCTGATGTCCGTTTCTGCTTAGCAACTTCTGATTAGACTGACTGGAGCTGCTTTTAAAGTTTTCATATCTAGCTTCTTTCGAAAATGGCCATGTGCGTTAAAATTCTCACACTCGGTTTCTGTTCCCCATTAAGGGGAACCTTACAAGTCTGTGGTATTTGGTGACTGTTGGGGAGCAGCTGTTTCCCTGTGGTGTCCTGGTAACGCGTCTGAGATCCACCAGTGATGGCATAATGCCCAGTGGGCACAGGCTGCCTCTGTCCCGTGTGCAGCCACAGCACACACATGCATCCTTATTACTAGACATTAATAACACCACTGACTGCGTCTGAGAACCCAGGCCCTTGTCACTGCGAATACCTAGGCAGACAGTGGGCATCTGTCTAGGGTACGACAGGAGACGCTTTCGCATAGGCTGTCTTTTGGGTGGATTCTAACTGTCGGCACTGAAAGCTGCCCTCACCGTCTATCTCCACAGTACCCGACCATGTACAGCATGGACCCTGAGAACGGGCACCTCTTCAACTGCATCCAGCGAGCTCACCAGAACACGTGAGTGTTTGGGCTGCAGGCGCTGCATCTGCCCAGGCCCCCGCCGCAGCACTTACTCTGCCTGCCCAGCAGCAGCAGTGGGGGCGATTGTGGGCACTCATTACAAGAATTGTTTAAAAAACTTGTAAGTGAGCTGAATGACTCCTAAGCAAGTTGAAGAGTTGTGAGGATAGTGGACTCCAGGTCATGTTTCCAAAGCCATCTTTAACGATGCATTACCTTCTACACTATGTGCCGCTTGTCCCAGCTTGTCCCAGCTTGTCCCACATAAACGGAGACCGAATCCCCCACCCAGGGAGGGAGGGGCTTCCAGCTCTATAAGGAAATCTGCCGAGTCACAGGGGTTTCCTGTCAGTCTGTCAGGCTGGAGGCCCTCAACATCTCCCCTGTGTTCTATGATCTCTAATCCCAGAGGGGGCCAGTCAGTGTTTGTTTTTACTGGCAAGTGTCTAACTGGGCAAGTATAAAGGTAAAGGGCTGACAGTTTTACATAAACATACTTAAATGGGGCACTTTTTAAAAGTTTCTTTCTGTCTATTCCAGGTTGGAAGTGTATCCTCCCTTCTTATTTTTTCTAGCTGTTGGAGGTGTTTACCACCCGGTAAGTTTGTCCAGGGGGTTTTCATCTTGGATACTATGTATTTCATCCAGGTATCATGTATTTAAAAGAATTTCACTTTGTTACTTCTAGCAGCTCTTTTTAAAATAGGTAGAATTTTTCTCCCAAAGGGAAACATCTTGGGGACTATGTAACTTTCACAAGGTCAAATAGCTACAAAGTATAAGAATCAGAATTTGAACCCACCCTGTGATTCTGGAAGTTCCTCTGCATAAGGGTTTTCCTTTGCATATTCATTCATTCATGTACTAAAACACCGATCGCTTGAGGTTACCTCAGTGAACCAACCAGACACAGACCCCTGTTTCGTGGAGCTGACTTTCACTCACCTACATGCATTACGTAGTCCGTTAGCTGATGCAAGCCAGAGGAAAACGGAGCAGGGAAGGCCAAAGAGAGTGCTGGAGTGGGGGACGATTTTGAGTGGGGTGGTCAGGGAGGAGGGCCTCGCTGAAGGGACGACTATACCAAACTTAAAGGAGGTGAGACAGCAGGTGCCACGGATGTCTCCAGACGACTGCCAGGCAAAAGGGTGCAGGCGAGGCCCTGGGCAGGGGCTTGGTCTGCTGGCAGCAGTGGGCAGGGTGAGGGCGGGCAGGCAGGCGGAGAGCACGGGGCTGACCACGAGCCCGGGGCCTGGGGCCGTGGAGTCGGTCTGAATTGTCACATCGAAACAAAGTACCTTTACTGAGCCCGACAAGTCGCCATCTGGGTCTGGCCCTGGACACAAAGTGGTTCCCGTTTTAGGAGCCAGGGTTCCCCTTCACTGAGTTTTGACCAGGAGGCAGGCACTTTATAACCCTCTGGTCTGAACCCGAATGTCTCTGCGCTTTTGTTACAAGCTGCCAGAACAGCGTATCTGTAGTTCATGACCTTGAAGTCTTGTCTTTTTTCAAAGACAAAACATGCCTGATCTCTTAGAGAGATATTCTTTCTTGTGCCTCTAACAAGCCCCAGTCCTAGTAAGTGAGGAGACGAGCTGGTCTCTCTAGGGTAGACACACCTGGTGTCCACCCCATCCCACTGCCAGGTCCCATTCCCCTTAGTTCTTCACAACCCTCAGAACTACTGTGAGGACAAGCTCCTGTGTTGTTCCTAGGCTGATGGTAAATATGCAACAGTCTCGTCAAGAATGGCCGGCTGCCGACCGCCTGTGGCCGTGACTCACAGAACTGTGGTTATTGTTAGGGGTTTCATGCTCATACGGATATTTAACTTTACCCCAAATCAGCTAAACAACAAACAAACGTCCTACGGTGTAACCTGACCCCCACTGATACCACACACTACTCCACTGGAAAGGCACTTGGGGACAGTGACACTCAGTGTTTCATGGCCTCACACGTTCTCTCTCCCTTATTCTCCCGACTCCTTTTGACCAAAGGGGTCCCTCCAGGATGGCGCCCAAATGGAAGGCATTTTCATCTTGCATACGTTTTTACTCCCTTTTTTCAAGGGTGTTGGGAATTTTCCCTCGAAACCCGCATATTCGGGGGTTCACAGCATGATTCAGTGACCCCATTTTCCTAGTGGAGGCCCCCACCGCTGGCACCCCGCCCCGTGGGGAAGCTCCCTGACGGTGCAGCTCAGGCCACAGGCCCACCTGGGACAGCCGCTGTCTGCTCTGTCCTGACTCTGGGTCAGCTTCCTCTTCCGGTTTACCCTGTGACCCCCGGGCCTGCCTACCTGGCCTGTGCTCTGGCACGCTGAGGTCCCCACGGTACCTAGCAACAGCCAGCACTTCCCTGCCAGGTCCACGAGCTACTTGTTCATACAAGAGCCACGGATCTTTGATTCTCCTGTCCAAAGCAAATGCTACCCTAGCTTTGGCGGCGAGTACTTGACCATATCCATGAAATTATAAACTTTCTGCTAAAACATGCAGTCAACCCTAGATGTTCATAAAGATCTGCCTGCTCTTTCAGTGCAAATCCTAATGAAGCCCTTTTGTTTCAGCGAGTAGTTTCTGGTTTGGGCTTGGCCTGGATTGTTGGACGAGTTCTTTACGCGTATGGCTATTACACAGGCGGTAAGTGCATCTAAGGAAACAAAGTTAAAACCTCAGCGCTCCCAAGTCTTTCTTCTTAGCATGGCTTTAATAAAAGGGGATGGGGCTTGATCTTTAGGTGAAACGTTGTTACCCTCTTTCTTTTTGCTAACCTTTGAATAGTAACAAAGCTTGTTTTTACTGAGCATTTTCTGCAAGTCAATTGCTGCGTTTAGAACTTTGCATGTGCTCTTTCACCTTCCGACAAGTCTATGATGTAGATAGCATCATCGAATTTTATAGATGGGTAAACTGAGGCTCAGATTAAGGCTCTAGCTAGGTCACAGAGCTACTACGTGGGAACTAGAAGCCAGGACTCTTGAGTCCGGAGCCCCTGCTAATGGTGTGCCTGAAGGGGGAAAAGACATTTTTTGCTGTACTGACTTTTTCTGAGAGTAGGGAACTACTGCGAAGGTCCTGGAGCGAGGAAACTCCAATTACTGTCCCATTATTTTTCAAGGTCCAAGCAACCCCACTGTGACATGTTACTTTGCCTAAAGCTGGTTGGCCTCGTAAGAACAGAAGGTCTCAGGCACAACCTAGCCTTCTTGATAGAATGGCTTGTGGACGGACGTTCAAAGTGCCATCATTCTGGAGCCGCCTCGTAACTTCCGCTCTCCCTTCTTTTTCAGACCCCGGCAAGCGGAGAAGGGGAACCCTGGGCTCTGTCGCCCTCCTCGGCTTGATGGGCACGACTGTGTGCTCTGCCTTCCAGCATCTTGGTTGGGTTAAAACTGGCCTGGGCAGTGGGTCCAAATGCTGCCACTGAAGAATCAGAGCGTGTTTACAAACTTATTCATTTTGAGTGACTTGCTTTTATTTACACTGACTTTTTTTTTTCTAAATATAATAAAAGCTTCTCTGGCATCAGCCTCGTACGTAACCCCAACTCGGTCACTTATTTCTTGTTGCGTCTTCTCTAAAATACGGAGCCTGTTCCTACTCGCTGAGAGAGGGGCCACCCGTACGGAGCGCCCCTCCTCACCCTGCCAGCTCGCTTAGCACGTGAGGTTGGGCAAACACCTGATTGTGGGAATATTTCATAATCAGGGCAATTTTAGCAGCTGTGAAAAACGAGGGCGCAAAGAAGGACGGCCTTTAAGTCCTAGTTTGGATATGATCACTGTAAGATCACCAGCATGTACGAGAACCACAAGGAGTTTTACAAATCTATTGAAGGTTGCCTCATTGCTTAAATTAAAAACTGAAGTAACAGACGAAAGGGAAATTAGCAGAAATAATGTCACCACCTACACTTGGATACTAAGATCTGGCTGCATGTGTGCACTGAGCAAACGACATGGAAGGCTGAAATAAAGGTTTTAGCCACATGTGGCTATTTACATTGAAACTGATAAAACTGAACGAAACCACCACCAAAAAATCAGCTCTCAGGTGCTCAAGCCACATTTCAAGTGCAGAGTAGCCCATAAAGGTCAGACACAGGATCTAACCCCAGGCCAGAGTCTGAAGTCCGTGTGGTCCATTGTGCCCTCTGGCACTTAGAGCAGATGAGGCACGTGGGGACAGCATGCTCTGGTCGCCGCCGCCACCAGGGCGGTCAGCCTTGGCCACAGGACCACCTGGAGCCCTCCGGGCATTTGATGAGGAGGCAGCGCGCCCTCTAGTGTTAGACTGTGAGAAGTTCTTATCTGTGGAGAGCAAACTAAGGGAAATGGGGGTGGTTTCGTAAAGCTGTAACTTATATTCTTGTTTACGTTCAGATGTCTTTGTATGAAATGTTGGTGATGATGAGTGGGGAAGAGGGGGGTCGTGGTCCTGACTCTAAAAAGCAATATAAGTAACAGTGTGTAGTAAGCTAGGGTGTGTTTGTTTTTGTCTGGCAGTCAGTTGATTTCTATGGAACAGCACAAGCTGCGTTTTGTTACAGGGAAATCAGGGAACCACACCAGCCTGTAATCGCTCCACGCTGTGCCTCGGCACCCCCTGCAGGTGGCTGTGTGCCCTGGGAAGAAGGTTCTAGCCTCCGAGCCTCATGCCCCGTGGTAAGTGGGGGTGATGGCAGCACTCACCCACTGAAGTTCTGGAGGCTCCTAGCACCGGGCTCCGGAGGCCGTGGCCCAGCAGCTCGGTCCCAGACAAGGTGTGGGAGACGGCAGCCACCTGCGGGAGAAACAGCATCGAAAGTCAGCAGCTGGGTTGTCCTCTTAGGCTCCAAGGACCGCGGGTTTGCCCCTTCCCTCCTCACCCCTAACAGCACTTGCCTCTGAGGACGCTCCCCTCACCTGGTCTCTGTCCCTTCCCCTCCCTCTCAGGCAGCTCTGTCCCACAGAGCATTCCCACATGACGGAAGTGCCACTGCCCTGGAACAGCACGGGTTTGAACTGCACAGCTCCGCTGGCGCAGGTTTTGTCAGTAAATACAGGGACCCTTGTAAGCACGGATTTCGCATCTGCAGATTCAACCAACTTTGGGTGGAAGGCTATTTTCACATTCCCAACCACAGATTCCCAGCCGTGCATCCAAAGTGCTGTTTTCAACCCACAGTTGGTTTGCATTCATATCTTCTATCAGCCAAGTGTAGGGTTAAAAGTTACATGCAGATTTTCGCCTGCTGGGGTGGACGCCCCGCGATGTATAAGGGCCAGCTGCATTCTGCCCCGGCCTCGTGCGGCCCAGCAACCACCACCCAGGGGCGGCACCGGCCCTGAAACGTGGCTGGAATGCACCGGCTCAAGTTTGACTAATTCACTGAAACATAAGCAGCTGCACGTGGCTAGTGGCTACTGTCCCTGGAGGAGCATGGCTCTACAGCACGGCTTCTCAGCCTTGGCTGTCCACGAAACTCACCCAGGTTAAGAATTCAGGGGCCCAGGCCGCACCCCAGACCAATTAAATCAAAATCTCAGTATTTTTTAAGCTGCTCTGGGTAATTCTAAGGTGCTGCTGAAGCTGAGAATCACTGCTGGAAAAGCAGTGCCTGGCAAACCACTGTGCGTAAGAATCACTGGGGCTGTCCATTACAATGCTGGTTCTGGCCGCAGGTCTGCAGCGGGAACCGAGATTCTGCAGCAGCTGCTGCTGTCCCTTCTGATCCTCTCACTCACACAGACATCGAGTCTTCTCTGAGCCCGGTGACATGGCAGCTCTGGCTTTTAAGAGTTTACATTCCCGTTGGAGAAGACAGAAGCAGCATGTAATTTCAAATAGCAGTTAATGCTTTGAAGTAAGTAAAATACAGTGGTGGGATAAGGGGTGTGTATCACTATTTTAAGAAGGTAAACATTTTTAGCTTTCAGGAGCCTACATGGTGAAGATGTCGGGGAAACGCTCTCAGAGGGAGAAGGAACAGCAAGAGTGAGGTTCCTGAGGCAAAAACAAGCCTGCAGAGTGACAAATGGCAAGTGGATTGTGACAGAGGTGGAATCGGGGCAGAACAGTGATGGTCAGTAGGAGTTTAGACTTTATTCTACCTGCAGTTAAAACCGTAGAAACAACATACAGCAAGAGTGTAATGAATTCTGCCTGCCTTTGAAAAGACCACTCGTGCTGACCTGGTCTCTGAGTTTTCACAGCATCCTGGAGCCACAAAGTACTGGTGTCCTGTATGCCCTGGTCTCCTTCATGCCCTTCGCTGGCTTTCTCCCCTCAGACCCTGAAGACAGAAACAAAGAGAGGGCGTTGGGCATAAGAAAAACGAGGACTCGTTTTATTCAGAGGGAAGCGAAACGGAGCCCAAGGCATTTCAGAGAAGCTGGCAGGACTCAGGCACGCTCTCACCTCGGCAAGAGACAGCCAGTCGTAAACTTCAACCAACCCTCACGCTGCCAGAGCCTCGCCTGAGGCAGCAAGAGGACCTACAGGACGAGGGGGAAAAACAGGCAGCAGGAGGCAGGCAGGGCGGCCGGCACCCTCCTGCCCCAGAGAGCCTGCCTCTGTAGGTGGGGCTCCTAAGAGGTCAGTTAGATCAGGACCTGAGCTACTGCAAAGGAGGGAGCTGATGTGAGACTGTTTCTTTCTTGCATGAATACAATTCCAAACAGACTTCTAGTGATGTCTTTAGCACAGGCCTCTGCCAATCAAGACATCTTAAAATGCATATTAAAGTGCGTGAGTTGAACCCACTCATATGTGGCCTCATCCAGATACAGGGCTAGTTAGCAGCTATCCCCTTTAAGAAAAGCCTAGGAAAACCTTGCACCCAAATGCTAACAGTAGTTACCTCTGGGAGAGAAGAGTACCTTCTGCTTTTTAACTCTCAAAAGGAAATCAAAATAGTAGAGAAAAAAGGGTTCCAGGAGGACTCAGCTACGTCACAGCTTCTCCCAAATCAGAGGGAGGCCTGGCCTCCACGTTCAGTGTTCCCTTGTGTTTTGTAGATAAGATTCCTCTAAGATGCTTCGTTAACAAACAAGGTTGTTCCCTCCCTTCTCCTAGAGCCCGGGGGTTGGGGGTGGGCACTGGCTTCTGTCCAATGAAACCGTTTCAGAGATAGTGAATGCCTTGTTTTCAAGTCCCAAGTCTGTGGTCATTTGTTACAGCAGCATAAGGAACTAGCACACTGCATTCAGTTCTAGAAAGTGGGGAGCGTAG
This sequence comes from Rhinolophus sinicus, assembly GCF_036562045.2. Lineage (NCBI taxonomy): Eukaryota > Metazoa > Chordata > Mammalia > Chiroptera > Rhinolophidae > Rhinolophus > Rhinolophus sinicus. The sequence continues at coordinate 2,187,901 of NC_133766.1, forward strand.
CAGAATGCACGAGGCAGAGGCCCACGTACTTGGGCGACCCGCCCAAGCCTTCCCCAAATCTGTTCCTTCACCTGAAAATACCTTTCCCGTGCTTAGTGTGGGGATGAAATGCAGCAGAACAGTGAGTGTTCCAATGGCGGGTCCCTCCCCTGCTGTTTTCTCTTCACCAGACACTGGTCTCCTCCCCGGCAGGCAGCTCCGACTGTGTAAGTCACACGGGGTCCCCGTTCTGCTGGCCTTGCTCTGGGTCACATGTGCCGTTTGTGCAAACAGACACAGAGACGGGCTGATCCGATAGGTCCCATCCTCTACAACCACCGTGTTTGCCCATCGTAATACATCACTCGACTCACCCCTTCCCTGACACCAGGACAGCAGTTGTGATGGTGCATTTTCTGTGTCAACTTGACTGGGCTGTGCGATGCCCAGATGGCTGATGCAACATTATTGCTGGGTGTCTGGGAGGTGTTTCCAGAAGAGATGAGCATTTGACCTGGCGAGCAGAGTAAAGCAGAGGGCACTGCCCAGTGTGGGCAGGCAGCATCTCTGTGCTCAGGGCCCAGACAGCAAAGGGCAGGCAGGGCTGCACACCCATCATCCGCCCTGACGTGCGCGCTCCTGGTTCTGGGCTCAGGCCTCAGGCTCGCGCCGTCTGCTCCCCGTTCTCAGGCCTCTGGACACCCCAGCGCTCCTGGGTCTCCAGCCTGCGGACGGCAGATGGTGGGCCTTCTCGGCCTCCACAATCACGTGAGCCCATTCCCATGATAAATCTCTTACACACATCGAAAGATAACATGGTACTGGTTGTTTCTCTGGAAAACCCTGACTACTACAGCTATTAGATACGAACCACTCCCCTGAAAGGAAGAGAAGGGCAGGGTGAGGACCCGACAGTCTGAGAAGCCACCGAGAGCTGACACTCCGGGGACAGGCACCACCTATCAGGGTACAGAAGCTGGAGGGGCCTGAAAGTGCACAAGGGCCATCAATAGTCCGTTACAGCAACTAAGGCCACCGCGCGCACTGACTGCAGAGGTCAGACGCTCGGCCCCACCGTGTCCTGTGTAACCCTGAGGTGTTTAGTGTAAACATGTGAACCAAAGATGAACAGTGTGATTTATTTAATTCCCGTGTACTGAATGGCATACAAGTAAGTGGTACATAGAACAGGGAACTGTACCACAGACAGCAAGCTCTGGAGACCGTTCCTCTCCTGCAGCCCCGGGGGGAAACAGGGCTTTCTCTGGCGGCTTCACCTTCACACGGACAGACCTGCCCAGTTATCGAACGCCCTCTCCGTCCATCCTGTCAGCTTTCTCAATGGAGTGAATGCAGCTTAAACACAGTCCCCAGGCAGAAACCATCTCCACTGAGCCCACCAGGGCCTAGCAAGGAACACGTTCTTTAAAGTAAGCTAGAGAGTGAGCCAGGCCGTGCGCCCATCGGGGACGGACGAAGCACAATCCTGGTCCCCGTCGTCCTTCCCCAGACGTGCGTTACTGGCTCGTTCTGAAGATCACGCTGAAATCTGCTTTGAGGAAAATCACAGCTTTCTTGATTGGTATCTAAAGGCACTTATGCACATTTTCATCAGAAGATGCTGAGCGACGAAGAGTAAGGCTGGACCACTGTCTTCTCCGAAATGACCAAATCCTGGTTTTAAATGGTGGGCCAGGCACCACTTGTCAAGGGCCATCTCCATCACTCCGCAGTCTGGCCACGTCGACAGAGTTCACGGCACGTTTTTAAAACACAGATTCCACATCACCCATCTCTACGCACACAGTCTTTAGTTGTGAATAATACTCAATTGTCACACGGCCATTCTCTCTGCCAAACCCTGAAAGGAAAACAAGGGATGACGATGAGCCATCACCACCATGGTCTAAAAGGTCACAGTGACCTTCAGAGAGATAGGCACTTCCTATCCACAGGGAGAACACAGAAACAAACTTTGAGATAAAGGCCCCAAATGCACGTATCAGCTGTGGAGCTCGGTGTGGGGAAGTCCCTCACTGGCCGGTGCAGGTGGGGACAGGGAAAGAGCCAGGTCTCCTTGCTGAACAGTACACATCTTCACCTCCCGCACCTACTGTTCCGGGTTCAGGTCTGCAAACGGTCAGCCTTTCTCCGTAAGCGTCAAAGCAAAACCTCTACAACTATTGATCTGATGCCTTTGACACTTAATTCTGCACCAGAGGTTTATTAGCCTTTTCTTACACTGAATCTGTAAGCGCACCATACTGTTTACACCCCGCCCACTCAGGTGGACTCTGGCGTCCGAGACGTTGCTCAACTGCCAGTGGGTGAGGTTCCGTGTGAAGAGGAGAGCATCCCCTGCTTGGCCTTTTCTGTCACCCGGCCCCGGACATAGGTAGGCTCTGCCCCCCAAGGGCAAGGCCCAGTCCCCCAAACGGATGTCTCCAGGGAGCACCCTTCAAAGGGGACATACACAAGGCCCTGGCTCTGTCTGTTGTGCCTTTCCAGATCCTGAGCACAGAGCTGGCTGCACGTGTTAGGCCGGGGGCTGCTGTGCACATCTGACCATTTTTCTGTTTCTCTCAGCCCGTGGAGGCGTGCCCCTGGACACTGACCCATAAAGACAAATTTGGGGAAGGGAAAGCTGGCCTAGGAGGCCCCATGGAGGCCAAGCTGCAGATTCCAAACAAACTTCTCCCAGCACCAATGTACTAACAAAACAGCACCCCGGTTCCCACTCTGCACCTGGGTCTGTGTGTGCAGCCCCCTGGGTACCCACAGGGACGAGGAAGATCGGGGGGCTGTGATTATGGGATGCCAGGAGAAGACTAAACACCAAGGAGAAGTGTCAAATTAACAGCCAGTGTCATCAGCATTCATCAGGCTTGTGTTTGCCAACCCCTGTGAGGGCCGTTAAGTATCTGCCAGGAGACCAGGGCTCAGACTCTTAGAACGATGCCTCTACAAAGTCCAAACCAACTTCCCTAAGAAGAGTGTGGGAAGTCAAGTGAACAAGTGAGGCAACAAACTCCAAAGGGAGGCCCTCGGAGTAGCCGCTCTATTCCTGATGCGTCCAACCTCCCTGACATACGAGACTTCCAGTTCTGCCGTGATACGGTGACATGTCTGACTGATTACTGAGGAAATGAAACGAATGGGCAGTGGCTGAGGGAAAGTTCCTATATGCCACCTGGTGCAATGACAACAATTGATTGTTAAACCTTCCATTAAGGGATGTTTATTAATTTGGCATAATAAAGACGACAAATGAGCATCTGTTTTCTGAGACATTACTTTAGAGATGCTTTACGTAACCAGATATAAAAACTCTGCAGTGGACAATGAACCCTGCGGGGGCCGACCTCTGGAAGAACGGTTTTACTCTTCCAGCCATCAGACTGTGAAAAAATGTCACTACCCACAGACACACCTTTCTGAGATGTACGTTAGCCAGGCTACATACACCTGAGAGCCTTCTGGAGAGCTTCAAAACAAACAAATCCAGATGCTTGGTCTGTCTTCCCCGCGGCGTGGGTCTGGGGAGGACCAGCAGCCGTGTGCTTTCCCAGGTGACTCAGACACAGAGACCTAGGAACCTGGTCTGGGGGGACTGAGCTATGACCGACACCCCAGAGGCAGGTCTGCCCACCCACGCTCAGCACCTCACCTGACTTCTTGTAGCCACCGAAGGGCAGCTCCACTGGGCTGACGTTGTAGTTGTTGATGAAACACACTCCAGCCTGGAGCTCGGCCGCCACTCTGTGAGCACGTTGGATGTCCCTGGGAAGGAACAAAACGCACTGCTGTTCAGTTTCTCTGGCTACCACTTAGCAGGAAGAGTCAGACCGCCAGTTCTAACTAACATGTAGCCACACACAGACTCCTGCAGGGATGCTCACTGGAGCACCATTCACGACAGCCAGCGAGTCCTGAGGGCCTGGAGCGATTGTCTGATGCTGCGATGATGGACCCGTGTCCACACGTGTGTGCAAACCCAGAGAATGCACGCCACCGAGCGTGAACCCATGTGAACTCTGTGCTCTGCGCAGTTATGACAAGTCCGTGTAGGTTCACCATCTACCCAAGGTTCCCTCCAGTGGGGGTGGAGATAGTGGGGAGACTGTGCACGTATGGGGGCAGGGGGCAGACAGGGCATCTCTGTACCTTCTTCTCAGCTTTGCTGTGAACCTAAAATTACTCTAAGAAATACAGTCCATTAAAAAAAAAAAGCAGCACTAGCTCCTCAACCTTTCCTTCTGAGCTCGAAGAGCAGGTCCTGTCAGGTCCTCCAGGGAGACTAGAGTCTTCCTTCCCACGGTCCCCACCACAATGCTACAAAAAGTGCAGCCTGTTTATCTCCAAAGAAACAGCACAACACAAGGGGTAAGCAATCGTAGAGAACGCCTCCGGCTGCCACAGACTAATCAAGCAATAATTTTCTAAGAAATTCTGCTCCGAAGTCACTTTTTACTGTTATTATGGTGCTTCAACTTTAAGTAGAAAGATATTGATCACATTCACTCACAACACTGGAAACTGGAAACACTCTTGTAAGCAGCAGCAGAAAGAACGCCGCCAAGGCATTCCAATAAGGAATTACTACCAAGTTACTAACACTCATGGTTTTGAATATGGCCCAGTATTTATGTGAGTCCAGGTTTCTCAATTCCTGGACATGTAGTGTTCAATAGGCATCTAATCCGATGCTTTACACAGATCAGCACCTTAAATATTTGTTATTAAATAAATTGATGAAAAAGGACAGAACTTTCATCAACCAAGTTTACAGTTCAATTTAAACTCAACAGCAGAGTTCTCTGGCCATTCAGGGCAAAGTACAAAATGCCCCTTTGTCATGTGCTGACTTAACCTGGAACAAACAGAAAATGCTGATGAAAATGCAGCGAGGGCAGACTCCGTGAGGCAGGAAGAGTGATTCTGTATCTAAGCAGAGCCAGCAGCGCCTGACCCTCGACCCTCACAGCTGGCAGGGTGCCCCACCCGACAGACCTGGTGAAGACACCGGCGGCCAGTCCAAAAGTGGTGTCGTTGGCTCTTCCCAGAACCTCAGCTTCAGTGTCAAATGACAAAATGGACATCACTGGTCCAAAGATCTCTTCTTTCACACACGTCATGTCATCTCTGCAATTAGCTGCAAATAGTATAATAAATAACGTCAGTAAAAGGACTATTATTCCTGACACTTGAAAACGTCTTGTTCACAGTAAACAGTGAAATACACAGCTTTAAAAAATTTCCAGGGCATCTGGATGGCTCAGTTGGCTAGAGCGCCAGCTCTTAACAACAAGGTTGCCAGTTCAACTCCCGCACGGGATGGTGGGCTGCGCCCCCTGCAGCTAAGACTGAAGGACAGCGACTTGGCTTGGAGCTGATGGGCCCTGGAGAAACACACTATTCTCCAATATTCCCCCATAAAAAAGGAAAAAAAAGAAAAAAATTTAAAAGAAAAAAACAATTTTCCATGTGACATGCCAGTGCGACTACACACTGGAACGCCCCCTCTCGTGGCGATCTGAGGATACGTATTAAAGAGCTATGGTCTCTGTGTGGGAGGGAGTAAGGACAGACGTATGACCACACACTTGACTGTCCAAACCAGGAGGTGTTCAAGACTGAAAGGAGGTACTAAAAATTATTAAGTTATATCATTTTTAAAAGTAAATATTTACCTGAAAATTGGTTTTATTACATTGATGACTTAGAGTTCAAAGACAGACACACTGCTATCCACCTTTCTTGAGAAATGAAATTCATTAATCAACTTTTAATCAAATGTGAACTTTCATTTCTTTGAGCTCCTCGCTTCTAGAACAGATGTGGACCCTCCAAGTTCCCGGTGACCTAACACATGTGGTTGTCCCAGGGGAGGGGCACACAGGTAACAGGAGCTTCTGGAATCTGGGTAGTGGGGGGACAGTTTGCTACCCTTGCCTTGCACTGTACACATATTTTATAAATATTCTTTTCATCAATTTAAACCATTTGCAGGCCAACGAGAAGCCAACATACTTAGCACACAAGGTGTCATGTAATATCCGCCCTTCAGTTTGGCATCTGCAGGTACGTGCAAGTCTCCTCCGCATAACACGCTAGCACCCTGCCGAGCGAAACACGGACGGTATGTTACAGTCAGCACACAGCCCCCATGGGCCCCCAAGGGGCATCCTGAACAAATGCGGACTCAGTCGCTCCCCCCAAGTGCAAAGCAGAGCAGAGGAGGCCTCCCCGCCCCCCCAATGGTTCAGCGCCAGGCACCCCCTATCCCGTCCTGTCCTGACCCCACGCGTGTCTCACCTGCTCCTTTGCCAGTTTAACAAACCCAAGGACTCGCTCTAGGTGTGGTCGGTTGATGAGGGGACCCATCCTGGTATCTTCCAGCAGGGGATCCCCAATTTTTATCCTTTGGGTCTCTTTCACCACTTGCTCTGTAAACTTATCAAGAATTTCCTTTTGCACGAATACCCTTGTGCCATTGCAGCAAACCTGAAGGACAAACACACGTTTATCGGTGAACCGCGAAGAACAAAGGAAAAGGGGGGGAAATCCAACAGCTTTAAACTTAAGAAAGACACCATATTTTTTTTAAAGGCAGTTCCACTTACAAATATTACCCCACGTGACTACAGACACATCGCCCTACGGTAAAAGCTGCCCTGGGAGATAAAAGTTCTGTCTTTCTGCGTTTGTTTACATTTTCCTAAGGCCACTGAGATCCACGTGACCCTCGGGACCTTTATTTCCTCATGTCAGCTGCGTAATCGGGCTGCGTATTTCAGAGCAAGGGGTAAGAGTGGGGAGGGACTGAGGAAAAACAGAGACGAACTCAGGGCCTGAGCGAGTACAAACCCAGAGCATGTCACCTCACGGCCAATGTCTGTCTCTAACATCAGACAATGACTATTTAGACGCCCAACAGACAGGAACCTCAAGACTGTTCAAATGCCATCAGGACAGTAGATGAGAGAAGAAAGTCAAAACAGGCCCCAGCGCTCAGGGCGTTTAGTTTATGACAAAGGAGCGCGGGGGCAGGGCAGTCAGTGTTTAATGGGGGCAGTTTTACTTTTGCAAGATGAAGAGAGTTCTAGAAATGGATGGTGGAGACCGTTGCACAAAAAGGCAAATGTACTTAATACCACTGAACCGTATACTTAAGAAGGTTAACATGGCCAATTTTATGCCATATGCATTTTACCACAATTTTAGAAGTAGTTAAAATGGTGAATTTTATGTTGTATATATCTTGCCACAAAGAATAGCCACAAGAAATTGACATAAGCATTTACCACTTCTAGGAATTGACTCTGAAAACGTATCTCCAATGACATGAAAATGCACACACCCCAGGTCAGTCCCTGCAGTACTGCCTGTGACCACAAAACACTGGAAACAGTCTCAATACCCACACAACAGAGCAGCTGGAAAAGCTCTACCAGCTGCACAAGGAATTATACTATGCAGCTGTAACAAAAAAAAAAATGAAGAAGAGTTCTAATGAACTAAAACAGAGTGACTTCCAGGACGTACTAGATGAGAAAGCAAGTGCAAAAAGAGTCCCTCTACTGTGCTAACTTCTGTGCATAAGGAAGAACGGGAGTAAGAAAGGCACAAGTCCCTGCTCACTTGTGCACAAAGAAACGCGGGAATGAAGTATCAGAAACGGATCAGGCGGCTGCCTCCGGGCAGGAATGGGTGGGGAGGAGGAGGGAATGGGAACCTGTCAGAAGGAACAGGACGACTGACGTGTCCACGTGGCTTTTTTGTAAGATTCTGCCATTTAGAACCATGTTGGTAGTTCACCTACAACATTTAAAAGATTTTCAAATCAGCAAGGATGGGGGGGAAATAAACCTCACATTAAATAAAACAGAACTCAGTGAACTTGTTCCCTAAAATGAATATCCTAAGCGTTGAGCAGGGGGCAAAGGAAGAAGTGTTCCGATTACCTTTTGAACACAGAATGTTAAGTACACCCTCAGGCTAGGGACAAAAAGAACTGTAAAAAAATACGAACTCGAGTTAAAAGTTTTATTCGTTCACAGTTCACAGATCTGATTCTAAATAACATTCACCACCAAATGGAACCAGGGCTCCTTAGAGAAATAAATGGCTGACTGCAGGGCTCAGCCAGGGAAGCACAAGGTGTGTACGAGGAAGTAAAGCGCTCTAGGACTAATGAGGACACATCAAAAGGTCACAGAAAGGGGCTCGCTCCCACACGTCGAACCTGCAATGATCCAGCATCAAAATACATAATGAGAGTAATGGGTTATAACCCACAGAGTAAGAATCCTTGGGTCCACGCTGAGGTAAATAAATGAATGAGAAACAGGGGAGTAGGAAAAGTTCTTTCTTACAGTAGAAAATGAAGTAAATAAATGCAGAAGTGATAACAGAGTTGGAAAATCACCATTTGGTGGCCATCATAATAAAAACTGTTTCCAGCAAAAATCAAAAGGGTGCTCCACCTGGGGGCTGCAAGTCTGACAGGACACAGGACAGTCTCACAGTCTCCTACGTGACACCTGGTAACCACGAAGCAAGAAACAGCAACTCTCCAGTGAAGAGCCACCTGCAGCAAGTGATGCAGTTCGCTCCGCTGAGAAGGACAAACCTTCACTTTTGGGCCATTTTTCTGTTTTGTTTTATTTTTTGCCAAAAATGTATAATCTACATTTAATCAAAAGGAAACACCAGGCAGACCCAGACTGAGGGACATTCCACAAATCAATGGCCTGTTCTCCTCAAAAATGTCAAGGTCCCGAAAGATAAGAATGACTGAAGAACTGTCCCAGATTAAAGGAGATGAAAGAGACATGACAGCTAAACCCAACGCCTCTTCCTGGATTAGATCTCGGACCAGGAAAAAAAAAAAGATTTTCTTTTGCTAAAAGGACATTAATTAAACAAATGGCAAAATGTGAGTGAGGGTTTCACTAAGTGTTTGTTCTGTGTTCATGTAGGAGGAAGCTCTTGTTTTTAGGACACACACTCAGGAATGCAGAGGTTAGGGATCTTATGGCCACGACTTTCAAACAGTTCAGAACAATATGCATATGTATGGACAGACAGACAGGCAGAGGATAAAGCAAACGGGATACAATGTGGGCATGTGAAGAACCTGGCACCCGGGAAGTCTTGGTACTACCTGGGCCACTTCTCTGTCAGTCTGAAATCATTTCCAAACTCAAGCCTTTCTACAATGCGCTGGCAGCTAAGGGGCGGAGGCCGCCTTCCAGCCGTTCCCAGGGACAGGCACGCACCTCGCCTTGCGTGAGGAAGTTGGCCATCAGCGCTCCCTTCACAGCGTTCTCCATGTCACAGTCTGAGAAGACGATCAGGGGAGACTTGCCTCCAAGTTCCAAGGTAACAGGTTTGATTCCTTTCGCTGACATCTCCATGATCTTTCGGAACAAAAACCAAAGCACTCGGAACTTTAACAGAAATGCATTACGTGGGGGGAACCAGACTCTGGACCTCAAAGCCATAACTACACAGCCTGTTCTCAATATACTCTGCCACCGTCTATTTAAATATTCTTCCCAAGAACACGGAAGAGAATCCACAGGACTGCGCATGACATTCTGAAGAGAGAATGCATGTTCAAAACAACGTCAATCCACTTAACTGCCATGGGCAGAAACTGCGTATTACTGTTACTGTGGCCCAGGCAGATAGAGCTCAGAGCACAAATGAAGGTCAAAACCATCAATCTGAAATACACTGAGACAATACCCTCCATTCTGACATGGCTGCTGTGCGTGGGTTAAGTCACCAAAGCACACAAGGGCAGCCCAGGGCCTGCCCCTCAGACCCAGAGGTGATGACTTCCGTACCCACTGGGCCCAATACCAGCCTGCGGTGTGATCACCTGAGGGCAGCCCTCCCCTCTGCCAGGTTAACACCCACAGCCTCCTGCCCAAGGAGCCAGGGAAGATCAGAGGACACACCTCCCCCGTACGCTCTGGGTAGGCCTGATGCCCACACCTAGATGCCATTCCTGTTAACCTGGACTGGTGTTATCTCACCTTCGTGCCAGTGGGCACGCTGCCAGTGAAGGAGACCTTGGCCACGTCGCGATGCTGACACAGAAACTGGCCTGTAGCGGCCCCTCCCTGCACCACGTTGAAGAGGCCAGGAGGCGCCCCAGCCTCAGTGTAGATCTCAGCCAACAGCAGCGCAGACACAGGCGTGAAGGGAGAGGGTTTGAAGATCATGGCATTACCTGCCAAGCCCAACACACACAGAAAGGCTCTTAAGGAGGGTGACCCTCTGAGGACAGGACTAGGGGTGAGGGGACACATGAAGAGTTCACGGGAGCGAGCTTGTGCGCTGGCAGGAGCGAGCTCAAACATTAACCACTTGGCTCTGCGTCCCCGGCCAGCACTGCACGTGCAGGCTGACGTGCACCTTACGTCCCTCACAGGTGGGAGCAGAACAGCAGCCCCCTGCAAGCTGATACCCATCATGGAGAGGGAGGGGGAGGGGGAATGGGACAGGGACGGGAGGAGGGTGGCAGGGGGAACAAAGTCTCCCAGTGGACGGACGATTCATTCTCACCACAAGCTAAAGCGGGAGCCGACTTCCAGGAGGCGATCTGAAAGGGGTAGTTCCATGCGCCGATGCCCACGCACACGCCCAGCGGCTCCCTCCTGGTGTAACCGAAGGACCCGCCTGGGAGCTGGATGTGCTCACCTACGGGGCAACGGGAGCAAAGGAGGATGCGGGCTGCTCTTCCCAAGACGCCGCCAACACCTGCACTCAGCTCACTCCACCCGCCTCCCAGCACCTCCCCGCACACAGGCCCCCACGTCCACGCTCCCGTCCGCTCTCGGCATTCTCACACGGGTCTGCATATTCTCTTCACATAAAGAATCCTGTCTACCTTCAAACCCATGCTCTTCCAACTTAGTACAGGCCCCTAAAATGTACTGGACACTCAGGTCATTTAGACGAACTGAAGTGAGGGGAGACTCAGCGCAGGAGGGTCTGAGGCCCCCCAAAACCCCAGGCTCTGCTAAACCACCCAAGTGAACGGACATGAACTTCGTAACAGAGAACATTTTTTGCTAAGTAAGTAAAAGTAGTAACTCTGACGCTCTCTGCCTCGTGCAGGAACTGGTTTGTCCACAACGTGGCCTGAGCTCAAGTACCAGGTGAGGTCGTCATACACGGCATCTCATTTAAGCCGTGATAACCAGGAGGGGGGCGGGGGCCCGCCTCTGCAGTCTAACTGAGGAAAGACAAGCACTTCTCAGGTCCCCAGAGCAGAGTGACAAGCCCAGGGTTTTAACCCAGGCCCGTCTCAATCCCCTTCACACCAGGCTCCGCCCCCTGCCTCCTGGTCAGCAGGTCACAGAGGCCGGGCGAGGGCTTACCGGCCATGGACCCGGCCAAGCCCGCGTAGTACTCCAGGCACTGCCATGAAGTGTCGACGTCCAAACGTGCCTCGAAGATGGACTTGCCGTTGTTGATGGTCTCCAGGGTGGCAATCTCATCCTTCCGTTCCTGCGGGGAAAACGGGAGGCGAGACTGAAGACTGTTCCCATCACCACAGCATAGTCAGCCCGCAAACGGGACTACACTGCCCAGTTTTTACCCACAGAAACAGCTCTCATTGAAATGAAAATAGGGGGCGGCCGGTTAGCTCACTTGGTTAGTGCGTGGTGCTAACCACACCAAGGCTGCAGGTTCAATCCCCGCATGGGCCGCTGTGAGCTGTTCCCACCTTTAAAAAGAAAAGCAAAGGAATGGCAGTGTTACACGGGGAAGAGATAAAAGCTTATTGCCGAACAGCAGCCCTGTTCTCCCCGTCAAGTTAACTGTTATGGATCTAAGACCTGTACCTCATTTCAAGCTCAGTATGAAAAGGAACGTTTTGAGAAGTGAATATTATGTATGCATACGTGCATAAATATATACATACGTGTGTGCATGGATTTGAATGTATACAGTAAGAGAGAACAGACCTTAGGAAAGTTATACAAAATAGCCAGACACACAACTGGCAGTTAACAGGTTACAAACACGCAGGGAAAGAAAAGCAGCATTATCTTCTCAGGCTCAGACTCATCAATTCTCTCCGACTACTGTTTCCAGAGTAGCCAATACAACTTAAAGATGCCGAGATGGCTCAGGGATGAACGGAAAGGTTTGGGAAACTGGACCTGAAAAGAAAAGCTAAATAATGCTTTCTGTCTCCCCAAAGAAGATGAAAGAATAGGCAAAAAGAGGAGGAAAGAATTAAACATGTAAGAAAGAAGTATTTGCTATTATGGGTCCAATTTAAAATAAACATTAGGGTCCATATCTGAACATACATAAAAAAGGGGGCAAACAACTGACAGCAGCAGCAGTGTCTTATTAAACCTGCTGAGCGGTGAGGCTGAGTGCTACGGCAAGATGAAAGGACGGCAGAGACTGGCACGGGCATCTATCCGCAGAACGGGTCTCGGAAAAGACAGGACACAGAAAAGACAGCCCGACAGTGATGCCTGGCCAGGTGGTTTCTGTAAGACCAGAGGCACGCGGTGCTTTGGTCCATCCACTCCCCACTCATTACTAAGAAAAAAGGTGCAGACTCAGCCTCTGTCTCCAAGGACCTTACTTCTGAAAGAGGAAGTTAGCAAGGTCCACATAAATATCACAATTACAGAACAGAATGTTCCTTCCAAAAGGATAATTTGTTCACATTCAAATATGTTCTAAACTGTCTTCTAACCCGACAATTCACCTTCTCTTTCCCTGATTCTATAGTCACCAAAACCATCTTTTAACAACTTGTTTCTCAGTTGCACAGACACTGGAAAGTGAGAACCTAGGAGGACAAGTGTCAGTTCTTCATAAACGACCCTCGGTCTTGGGTTGTTACGTATGATTACCACGAAACAGTTTTCCTTCCGAAGGCTTGGTCAACCACGAGTGGCCGGAACTTCATTTCTAGAATGCCAGAGGTGGGCTAGGTCCTGAGCAGGACGTAAGGTCCCCTCACTCGTCAGTGTGCGCTCTCACTGGAAATCCGCTCGGACTCCTCACTGACTTGGTCAGGGACAGTTTTGGATAATCCGTTAGGAATGGATCTTTTAGGAATAACCTTTCTTGGGAGAGTAGAGAATGGTGGAATAAGACAGGAAAAATCTCTAAAGGCCAGCCAATAAATTGAATTTTTTCTGAGCGTTGAAACCTTGAAACAGTCCTCAAAGCTAATTGCCTGTCCATTGTTTACAAAATATATCTCCAGAGAATAAAACTTCCTAGTCTCAGGAAATATTCCAGGGTTTTTCAGCAATTGTCAAGATTACGTCCTGTCTGCCTACTCCTGTACTAACACAGCTGCCAACAGCATTTCACTTTTGCCGGTTTCATACTTTGTATGTATTTACCTTATTTTAAAATTCTTTTAAAAAGTTAATGGACTGTGTAGTAAAAAAATGGAAGAGGCAAAGAACTGCAGATGTGGATTCACTAGAAAAATCACTAAAGGAAATAACAGGGCTGTGGTTGTAGGCTGAGGTCAGAGGGTGGGATCTGGTCAGTTACAGAATAATTTTGGTTAAGGCAGGTCCAGGACAGGAGCTTTACAGAAGCTTTACAGAAAAGTAACAATATATTTTTGATAATACAGGATACGGGAGGAGGAATTAAATGGAAAAAAATGTAACATTAGAGTCTATTTCAGACCAAAAATATTAGAAATTATTCAGCATAAAAAAAATGTCATTTCATAATGACAAAGGAGCCAATTCTTAAGAAGACACAACAACCCTAAATGCTTATGCACTCGGAAAAAGTGAAAGATAAAATAATAAATGATCGGCTTTGAGTTATCGCTTTTGGTCTATCAAATTAAAAATACATTTTTAACAACAGGGGAAAAGACTGTGCTGGGAGAAAATGCTCCATGAATATTCTGCCCTTTCTGCGTGGTCCAGCCTTTCTGAGCACAGGACACTGACAAGCTGATGGAAAAGGGAAGGCCTTGGGAGGCAGAGTCTCCCTAAAGATAGAGCCCTCTGGAGACAGGTGGAGAGAGAAAGCTTTCCACTTCCTGTTCCTGGACACACGTGCTTACATTCCAGGGTAAGGAACCTCGTGGAACCTGGTGACCACCGTTGCCCTTAACTCTGGAGCTCCAGCTGCTTAACAAGTAAGCCCTCTCTCCAGCAGCTCCTGTACAACCCGAGTCTCGGCTTGTTTTTTAAGTGGGGAACATCTATGAATCTGTGAAATCTTCCCAGGCAATTAAGGCAGAAAATAAATCTGAAAAAGGAAGGCAGACTAAAGAGTCATCAGAGAAAAGAGGAAAAAGTGCACATAGCTACAAAGAAAAGGAGGCAAGCTGCCTAGGGTACGTTATATTATAACACAAACAAAGAAGGAAAAGAAAATCCACCACTGGAAACGTCACAAAGAGGCAAGATCCAGACAGGAATCACCGGATGAAAGCTTGTTTTATACACCACGGTGGGCAGGTGGAAACGCTTTTTGATTTCATAAAAAATGCTTTTTGATTTCACATAACCTAACAGTGCACCAAAATCTAACTGCAACTCATCACCAGAGCGCTCAGAGCACTGCAAGAGAACTTTTCTGGAAGAGAAGGAAAGACAACATACCCTTATTATCCTGGCGGCCTCCAAGAGGACTCGACCACGTTCCATGCCTGATTTTTTCCTCCATATTTGAAAGGCAGCCTTTGCATCTTGAACAGCCAAATTGACCTCCTTTTCTCCCGAGCACGTGAAAGTAGCTATCACTCGGCCTGTAAAGACGGGGAAAAGCTGTGTTAGCTCACACCACTGCCACACATTTAGCTAAAGCATTTTATGTATTTAGACTCCCTCTCAGTGACCCCCTTCTTGTTTCTAAGTATGGTTTGATTCCGTGACCACACCTATACCAGCAGTTCTTAACTCTAGTTGGGGGTCACTGACCCCTTTAAGAGTCCAGTAACAGATGCAGGCCTCTCTCTAGAAAAATGTTCTCAATCACTTCACAGAATTAGAGATCATGTCCCTTGCCCCAAACAGACCATAAACTTAAGGTTAAGAACCCTTCCCGCCTCTACTTACAGCTGGGTTTACTAACATTAACTTCCTAGCAATTCTTTTGCAATGTTCCTTAACCACGTTTCAGAATCTCAGGCATCTTGCGAAATCAAAGTGGAAAGTATTCAGTCTCCTGGGTTGCGAACTCTGATCTTAAATCCCCCGTCTGTGTTCTATGTAAGTTATCTCATACTAACACTGGATAAATATGGTTAATAAACAGCAGAATCAGGAAACGGTATCCCTAACAGCAAAAAAAAATTTTTTCACAAATATATTTTTTTTTTTTAAAAATGCACTCTCCTTTTCTTACTCCAACCTTATTCCCTATCCGTGTTCTGGGGCAAAATGTGAAATGATCACTTTTTCCAGACCCCCGTCCCAGGGCTGTGACTGACTACCAACAACTCCTGACTGTGCCAAGGCAGCGTTCCTTCTCCCCTCCCACGAGAACTCCTGGGCCCCGTTTGTGCCAGAGAGTTTTCACAAACCTGCAATGTGGGTAACAAATTCGAGTACCCAGTTAGAAAAGGCAGTGCCTAAGGATGGCACACAGGGTAGGTAATTAAAGGGGCACCTTGTCTTTCTTTTGGATCATTATGGGGGTGGGGCCGCGAGGCTGTTTCCTCCGGAAGGGAGGACAGTGTGGATCTGGGGCCTCTTCCAGCTCTGATAAAACTGCACTGTGGCTTCGTGGGACTGTCCGTCCTAAATCCTCCAGCCCCTTGCGGTCCAAGTTGCACGCTCTGGCCACACAAATACTCCACGACACCCAGCAAACCCGACCCAACCCAACCCCCTCTTCTTCCTCGTCCGTTCCCGGAGCAAACGCAGGGCCCCCCCAGCGCGGGGCGCACAGCAAGCGCGGGATGAAAGCGGGGTTTCTCCCCTTCCCAACCCTGACTCGTGAGCAGAAATCCTTTAACTCCAGGGAGGGGCGACCCCGTCCTCACCGACGCTCGTTAGCATCACCTGGGCGCCTCCTTACTCTGGGCCCAAAAGCGGGCTCCACCGCGTCCTTCCGGAGGCCTCTGCTCCGCACCCGGTCCCGGCTTTCAAAAGGAATCCATACCAGGGGCACGACTCCCCACCCGGGCTTCGCGGACTGTCAGGCCGCTGTCGCGCCACGCCGAGCCCACACGCCACGCACCAGCTGCCCCCTGCCCCCCGACCTCTGCGGCCCAGCGCCGACCCCCGCGCCGCCGCCCGCGTCCGTCCCGTTACCTGTGGCTGGTTCGAACGCTTTCTCGGTGCCCGAGGCGTCCGCCGGCTCCACGCGGGCCCCGCCGCGGTAGTTGAGCGGCTGCGACACGACGAAGGTGCCAGTGCTCATGGCGGCGACAGGAGCAGGCCGTAGAGTGCGGAGAAGCTGGGGGAGTGCGGCCAGGCCAGCGCGAGAAAACATGGAGGCTAGCGTGCGGGATCACGGGGGTCGGGGGACCGCGGGACCGCGGAGGGGCGGGGTCGCTGGTCGGCGGGGCCGAGGAGGGGCGGAGCCTCGGGGCTCTGGTGGGCGAGGCCGCGGGGCTCCTCTGAGGGGCGGGGCCGAGGAGGGGCGGAGCCGCAGGAAGGGCCTTTGGTGGGCGGGGCCTCCTGGGCGGGGTGGGGCGGGACCAGAGTCAAGGGGCCTCCACGCAAGGGCGGGCCTTCCGGGGCGGGGAGACACGGGGGCGGTCAATCGGCTTCTCTGCTGTCCAGGCCAGGCCCTCACTTAGCCCGAAGGATGGGACTTCACCCCAGGGTCCTACACACACATGCAACTCCCTGTCCCCCCAACTCTCAGGGGCAGGGTGTGGGAAGAGAGGGTGAGCATTCTTCCAGATCAATGTAAGAATTTTCGGCTGCATCATTGTAGGTAATCATCCTGGGATCCCACTCTTGATCCTACCGCCTAAAGAAAGCAGAGGATTGGGGTACCAGAAATCCTACTTTGAGGGTTACTTCACTCTTAAGCCTGCTATTCTTTACCTGCATGGTAATAGCTTGTAAAGACCAAGGGAAGGATAGCCAAGGAGACAGATGTGATGTGAAAGTGGGAAACTCCTTTTTAAATTCTAAAGGAGCTGTGCAAATGCTGTTAATGACACATTGTGGCACAAACAGAAGCGTAGTACAGGATATAAAGAGCCAAGTGCTCATGAAAGGTGTTGAACACTCGGAAGGCGCTTCCCAGGTCGGGTCAGCTAAGGATCTTACACAAAGGTAGTCTTGTTCAGTCTCCTTACTGAGCTGCCCAGCGTCTGCAGCGGAAGTTTCGTAAACAGAAACAACTGACAATGTGGACATTCGTTATGTCCTGCAGGCTTGTTTCTCTTCCAGGGGCTGCCGTCTTTCTCAGTGTTCCTTCCTGTCCTACCAGCGCATAGTAGAGAGGGTGCCTTTCAAGTTTAGAGCAGAAATGAACTACGCTGGTCAACATTCCCAGGACTCTGTACCAGTTTGTGAACCCTCTCGGTGCTGAGATTTGTAGGTCTTGGTGCTCAGGTGGAAGCAGCAGGCCTGAAACTCAGAACACCGGGCCAAACTCAGCTGCTGCCTTTGTTATTAGTGTCCATTGGAAACAGAAACTAGCTGGGAAAGGTTACTGTGCTTCCGCCACAGAGGGAGGAACTGGGATTGGAGCCCAGCTCTGGGCAAGGCCAAAGCACAGTTCTTCTCACGGCACCAGGTCCAGATGTTGTCCCTATGAAGCTTGCCATCGAAATTCACTCGTATTTGGGTGGTCATTTACCAGAGGAGAGGGGGATTTCAAACCCAGACAGCTGGGCCCTGGGGAGGAGGTTTAAAGGACGTTAGGCTTCCTGGGAGGAGCTTGTTGACAATACTCCCAAAGCAGCTGAGGCCACAGAGGGTGTTGTCGGCCAGCTGTGCAAGTTGGGGTGAAAATTCAAAGAGACAAAGAGGGCCACAGGGAGCAAAAGGAAGGAAGCACACCCTTAGACCAGTGCACATTAGAGGGCAGAGGTGAGAAAGAATGTATGATGGGCCAGGCATGGAAGTGGCGCCTATCCCTTCGCTGCCCCTTCCGGTGGGGAGAACTCAGCGGGTAGCCATAAAAAACTGCAGCTCAGTTAACTGGGAGGGCAAACTGTGGATTTGGGGAGACGGCTATCCATCTCCACCATAGATATTCTATATTCTATTAGGGTTCTCCAGAGGAACAGGATCAATAGCATATACTGAGGGGGAGAGCGAGGGAGATCCATAGTAAGGAACTGGCTTGACTGTGACATTGGCAAGCCCGAGGTCCTTAGGGCACGCTGCTGGGTGGGAATTCAGGTCACCCCTAATGCTACCATCTTGACGCCAAACTCCACAGGGCAGCAGTCTGGACACTTGGGCAGGATGTCTTTGTGGCGATCTGGAGGAAGATGCCTTCTCCTTTGGGAAACCTCAGTCTTTGCTTTTCATGCCGTCCGCTGCTTGGATGAGGTTCCAGTCACATTTAGGAGGGTCACGTGCTTCACTCAGAGTCTACGGATTGGAAACGATCTTCCCCCCTAGGAAATGCCCGCACGGCGATATCCAGAGTGGTGTTGACCAAATGACTGGGCACCAGGCTGACACATGTAAGAAGCCATCAGACTCCCGCGTGTTAACAATGCTTATTCTGGAGTAGGCAGTAGAGGAGGGGGCCGGAGAACAGCAGGGGGAGAGAGGCATAGACTTTTGCTCGTTATACCTTTATACATATTTGTAGTTTTGCCATGTGTATAGATTCCTTTCTTTTAAAATATTGTCCTTTTAAGAAGGGAGATAAGATGTTATAGGCAAAAACAACAACAACAACAACAACAACAACAGGTGTTACAGGCCAATGATACAAGTCTGGAAAGAAGAGCAGCTTTCTGAAAAATAGAGGATGGGGTACTGGCCATCGCTGCCTGTTGGTCCTCAGAGGGGAAGGCCAGGGGGACGGCCTCTGCCCAAGAGGGTGTCAATTACCCCGCGTTATCAGACATGGTTATGTCATCATTTTTCTGCTCTCTCATGAGAAAGTCGGGTTTTCCGTTCTGGGCTGTTCTGGGCTGAAATCGAGGGTGCAGCAAACTCTCAACAAAGAACAGGGGTGTCAGAGCCAGGGGGAGCAGATGTGCGGTAAGAGGAAAGATCGCGCCCATGGGAAGCGACCAGCTGGATCAGAGGGACACCCCTGGGTCCGCCTGCTCTCTTTCACTCCTATGTTTTGAGGTTGGAAGCCATGTCAAGGGGGAAACAAACCTTTTTAATTGTTTCTGTTGTTTTTCCATGGAAGGATATTGTGAGGCAGGAGACTCTAGGGACGGAAAAATGTAATAACTGCTGTGCATTTACAAGGTCTGTGTCTTCATCACAACCGCAGCAGAGCGCCCCTTCTAGAACCCTCTGAGTGTGGGATCCACTCTCCCTGCCTCCCTGCACAGCGGACTCAGGGCTCCAAGAACAAAGCCCTTCATTTCCTAAGGAGCAGGCAGGGCCACTTACCACCACTAGGTGGCACTTGCTCGCCAGCAGTAGTTGAGAGGGCTGAAGAATACAAGTCAGAAAATAGAATAAGCAAACCTACAACGAAGGAATTCGAGAACGAGGGCCACAGGTTCAAGCAGCCATTGCGTTTTTTAAATCTTCAGCACCAAGTTGCTTTTCCTAGTGCCCCAGTACTTGAGGCTGGATACTGGGTCATGATGGAAAGAAATATGTGGCACCAGGTGGCAGCAGATAACAAGACACGGAGTTAAGAGGCCGCCAACCCACAAGCGCCTGCCCGCCCTCCACCTTGAATGGCCGCTCTAAATCACTGTCATAACTACTATTTGTCTTCCACCCAAAGGCCATTTCTCCCTTTTCTCAGGCTGGCAGAGCCCTGCTTTTGCTCCAGTGTCTAACTACCCCATAACCGGGGCAGATCATGACGAGACAAGCCAGCCAGGGTCGTCTTCTTCCCCTTGGCACTGATGGGTCTTGGGGACAGGCATGTGACCAGATCCAGCCATGAGGACTGAGCAGGATGAGCATCTTCTGGGAAAAGATTTCCTCGCTCTTAAAAAAGCCCCAACAAAACAAGAGCCTTCCTTCTTTTTCTCCTGCCAGTAGGGAAGCTGTTCGTCAGAAAGCGAGGGGAGGAGGGTGGGGGTGGGGTAGGGGGTGGGGGAGAGGAGGAAGCTGTGAACAACAGGTGGGTGCTCCCAGGTGTGGATAAGCTGCCGTCAAGGACCCATGCAGCTACTTTTTGAAAAATGAAATAGAATCAAATAACAGAGTGTATGTAGGAAGTAAAACTGTTTCAAGAAAATTCCATATCTGGGTTGCAATAAGGAAATATATACTGTGGTTGTGGTCAAGAGTTCCACAAGACTGCTCTAAAGTATTGCCCCATCTTACTTAAAAAGTGTAACATTTCTCTAGAAAGGAAGGTCTGTCACCAGATCAAGCAGATTTCAGGCTTTTATCTGTTTATGATCAAATTGACTGTTCAGCAAATGGTTGGAGTAACTGATTATAAACCTAAAAATCTGTGGTATAAAAAAAGGCCTTTGATTATATTCGTGAGCAGCCAGATGGGCCTTGGATGCAAATATAATTTTATGGATTAAAAAATGTGTTTAGCCTCCATCTTCAGAGGCAGCCATTCAGAATAGCATCTCTTAGTAGACTTAGGTTGACCCTCTTGCATACTCATCTGGTGACAGCTGGAGAATTTCCTAATTAAAAACTTTAAAATTTCTTCTAAAATTCAAAAAGTCTTGTTAATATACACCATTCAGATGGTAAACTAGGTATGTGGCGAAGTTTTTTAAAAACTGAGGGAATACAGACAGTGACAGTCAATTAAATCATACTCCCTGGGGACCCCAACTTGTCTTACACGAAGCCATTTTGCACACGGCGTAAGGAGCCCAGGTGGGATTCCAGTTCAGCGACTTTTACATTGTAGCCCCAGTGGAGGCAGTCCTACTGGGTGCTACTGTGAAAGAGCACGGACCCTGCAACTAAGGCTGTGGTCTGGTCCTGCCACCTCCTGGTGTGTGATCTTGGCCACACCCCTGAAAACCTCAGAACCAGATCTGTCACATGTAAAATCAGATAATAAAAAAAGGTACCGTAGCTACATATAGGATTGCTGTGGGTGAAGATCAAATGCCTTCAATATGCCAGGAAAGATCAGCTGCTTCATACAACCTGTCAAAAGCACTATGAGGGAAAGACCCAAGTAGCTGATAGAATTTGTAGGTTACATGAAAAAGTTCATTACAGAGAGGAATCACAAAAAATGAATGTTCACAGGTACTTTTGCCAGTTTCAACTTTTAAAGCATATATACACCCATTCAGTTTGGATGTAGGGGCAAAGCTTTTTTCTTATGTGCCCGTCTAGTGTTGGGAGTCCCACCGATTTGTTGCTGTTGTTTTTTGAATAAAGCAAACCCAAAATGTATATCCTCTTTTTTGTTTGTGGATTGTTTTCTTTTTTATTCATCATGACTTACACGTTTATTCCACAGAATCCTTATCTCTGTTTTCCGTGCACACTTTTTAGCAGGAATACAACAGAACCAAACATTTGCAATGCAACTAAAGATTTCAAAAATGGGAAGAATTTAAACAGAACTTGTGATGAAGAAAATTCCATGTTTCATGGTGGGTGCTTTTCTAAAATAAGATGTTTTTAAAAAAACAAAATGGATCACCTCTGATTTCCAGTTGTGGTTTCTTTAATGAGGAGTATGAACTAAAACACTAAGAAAGGATATGAGTGCTGAAATCTTTCTAAATTTGTGTTACTATTTGTATTATTTTTTCAGTCTGTGACTTCACCCACATATAAGTCAAAGCAATTATTTTTAGCAATTTGCTTTTATTGAGCCAAATTAGTTTCCAGTAAAGCAATTCTTTTTGCATCATTTCGTTAATTTATATATATTTAGTCAATGTCTACAATTAAAATTAACAAGTAACACAAGTAATGTGATAAGAGTTTCCTGGTGGGAGCGGAAGTATGTGGCTTGGCTGAGCGGCCAGTGCTGGGGTGCTGGTTGGCATGCTTTGTGCGTGAAACTGAGAGAATCCGTCTGAAGACGTGGGTACATAGATGGTGCACAAGGGAGTTCTGAGTGAAGTATGAACCCCATTTTCCAGATAAAGTGATTGACGCTTAGAAAGAGACTTGCCCATTTTTTTATAAAACTCCCTCCCCAGACTGGGAGTCAGCACCTCTGGAGTGGAGCCCCCAGTCTGTTCTAACAAGCTTCTACGGGATTCCGACGGCCTCCAGTCTGTTCTAACAAGCTTCTACGGGATTCCGACGGCCTCCAGTCTGTTCTAACAAGCTTCTATGGGATTCCGACGGCCTCCAGTCTGAAAACCGCTACCCGAGGTTCTAAGACTTACAACACCGATTGACCAAGCGCAACATGGTTACCTCACTTGATCCCCGTTCCAAAGAACTGTATGGCGTTTTGACATCGATCAACAATTTGTGTATCAAGGAATTGTCAGCTTGTAGGTATGTAAATGGTATTGAGATTATATATAGATTTAAAAGCCCTGAAATATTTAGGGATAAAAAAATATGATGCCTAGGATTTGCTTCAAAATCCTACGAGGGATAAGCCAGCGGGGGCCGACAGAAGACTGCCCCCGAGTTAATAATTGTTGAGACTGAATAATGGGTATCTGGGTGTTCTTTATTCTATACTTTTAAAAACCTTCATTTGTGAGATTTTTTTTCCCATTCCAGAAAAGTTGAAAACCTCAAAGGAAAAAGTAAATCAAAATAGAAGACTGTAACTTAATCAATCCAAAAAAAGGAGAAAGTATATGGTACTTTTTCTTGAACTGAAGGCCAGTATTAAAATACACAAAATTGTGAAGTATACTGAAAAAGCCCTACCACATACTAGTATGTGGCAAAATGATTTTGATTTGGCTGTAAGGGAATTCTGGAGGCTCATTAACCCACTGTCACTTTAAGTCCCTGACCCAGTGAAGATGACCTGTGGTCCCAGAAGAGGGACCACAGGCTGTGCAAGGGTGTGAGCGCCTCCACACATTTGCTTTCCAATGTCCCACTGGCTTAGATTTTGGAATGCTATCTGTTAAGAAATTCAGGCTTATCTGCATTTTAAAAACACTTACCACTTCAGCATATTACGAGCACAACCTGAGTGGCCTAATGCAGGTATTAATAATGCTTGATTTTTTGTTTGTTTGTTTAAAACGAGAAAGGGGACCATCTGTCCTTTACATAGGCAAAGTAGCCAAATCCTGTATTTTGTTCAGAGGCTTCTTCTTGGGCTTGAAATGTCATCTCGAGTCATTCAATGATGGTCAGGTTCTAGAGTGTGGTCCAAATGACTAGTCTTGAAAATTATTCAGGACAAATAATGAAAAAAAAACTAATTGTGAGGTGGCAGTAGCCTTTAACATCTCCTTGGATTTCCATTCTTGTGACGTGATAGCTTCATTTCTTCTGTAATACATCCTGCTAAGAGCGCCTTGGCAAAAATCCAATCGACTGTACAGGGTAAGAAAGGAGCAGCTGAGGACACTCATTTTTCTACCCCCGTGAGTCACTCCTTTCCTCTCCTCTTATGTTTTCCAATTCCTATTGGAGACAACTCCGTATCTTGAGCATATGAGGCAAACGTGATAAAATGACATTAAGCTCTTTTATTTTAGGTCTTTATGTTTGGATCACTAAAAACATATCTAGAAACATGGCAAAACGAAACAGATCTCTCCTGATAGATGAAATAGCTAAAAGTTTGGCCTCTTTATTGATCGTGGGTCATATATTTGGCTTAAAAAAAACACAGAGAACAAACAGTTCCGATTAAGAGTCACTAACTAACTGAAGAAAAACTAAAATTTTCTATCGGACTGCTAAGTGCTCACCGACAGCCAATTCCATGGCACACAGCCATCTTGAGCCAGTGCCACAGAAAACGTGCATGCCGGCAACACAAGAAAGACATAGTTTCTCATTACATAAACATCACTTGAACTTATTTAATCAACACACTTATTTTAAAAATTCACCTGTGACTGAAAGCGCTGTCATGTTTGTTTGTTGGGTGCCATTCTCATTGAAATCCTATCGAAAAAGTCTAGTAATAACTGAAAACTAGAAAGTGGCCCACATGCTAAGGCTGCCGGTGGCTCTTGCTATAAAATAGTTGCCAGTCTGATTTGAAGATCTAACAAAAAAAAAAAAAAAAAAATGACAGGAATTCAAGGGTTCGTCTTGATTTCAAGAGAACTTCCCAGAAGGAGGCGGAGGACCAAGAAATCCACCGGCCTGCTTGGTGGCAGCTCGCGAAGGGGCAAGGCCAAGAATCTTCTGGATGTTCTGTGAGGAAAACAGAATAGAAACTGGTTTTAATACGAGACACAGAAACGAGTTCTACGTAGATGCCATGTGACGAGAAGCCCTACGAGCGAGAAGTACCCTCGTGACCTAAAACAGGATGATTCCTGCCGCGTTACCTTCACAAAGGCTTCCATCAGCACGGAGCTCACAGAATATGAAATGCCCCCTTATCTGAGGAGGCTTCAGTCTACTGACCAGAGAAGCTGGTTTTCTCACGTGGAGAAGCATCGATGGCGGTAATCTTTTCCTTTCACACAAAGCATGTAAAGTACATTCATAAGCTATGTCTTGAAGCAAGGAGTACAGGTCCTCTGCCCAGATTCAGTCATTGCTGCACAGTCTTCAAAGAAATGAGAGAACTTATGACTCTTGCAAAGTGATCTGCGTCCAGAATCCTCCTAGATTTTGACACCTCCCTTCACCTTTTTCAGTGTCTCATTTCTAATTCATTAGTGTTTTTTTAGAAACTCATCTTTATTAAACTAGTTCTCAAAAAAAACCAAACTACTTTTATACTCAGATTTCATCGGTTAGTGTAACGTTAAATTACATACATTCAACAAGTAAAACCAGCATAAACAGTTCACGGATAAACACAATCGACTCGGAAGATTACGCCTCAGCTGGGGGAGCAGGCGGACGGACGGAAGAGCAGACAGTGTGATGTGGGGATGAGTCAGGGTGCTGTACAGAGGGAAGGGAGAGGGCTTATGAGTGTGGAGAGGTTAAGGAAAGGTCAGTGTTAAGATTCTGTGTGGCATTTAGAGGAGGGAAAACGCTTAAAGGTCACCTGATTATTCTTGTTCAATTCTTTCATTTTATATTTGAGGAACTGGAAACGTATGATGGCTTGTCCAAAGTTACAAAGTTAAATAAAGGGCAGAGTTGGAATTAAAACTAATGTGTTTTGACTCTTAATCTAATGGGTTCTCTCCATACAGTGTTAAAGTTCTGGTCTTCAGAACAACCCCCCGCCCCTGCAGAAGGCAGGCCGGCACGTCTGCACGCATCACCCAGTAGTTACAGAGCACCAGCTGTGCACAAGGCACGAGAACCCCTAGCCAGGCTTCCCTGCAGTGGACACCAGGTCCTTCATCATGAAGAATGACGACTGATATAAATGCATTTATATTTCTGATGACACTCTGTCATTGTCATGCGGGAGACCCTGCTCACTGCGCCCTTAGTCTTGTGGGGCGGCCTGCGGGGTCTCTGCTCCCTCTCCCCACACAAGAACGCAGGATATGGTGAGGCCAAAAAGGAATACCCACGGAGCCATAGGTAGGGGAGTCATACCACTATACTCTTGCTGGAGGCTGGTTTCACTGGATGTGCGACCTGCTGTCCATTTTTCTGCCAACTTACCCACGACTCTCCTCCGCTCTCCTCGGCTCTCCTCCGCTCTCCTCGGCAATCCTCGGCTCTCCTCGGCAATACTCCGTAGCCGCAGCAGTTATATTAGCAGCCAATTGGCTAACTGGCCACAGCTGACGGCCAAGCAGCCTCAGCTGACGGCCATCTACTACCCGAGCCAGCACCTTTCCATGTGAGGCCGAGAGCCTGTAAACTACTTTCTGGGGCTCTGTCCCCACAGGCATATTGTAACAGAATGTAAAGGAATATGAAGACACAACCTTAAGAATTCAGCTAAATTACATTTACCATAAAATACCTCTTCGTGCATTCACAACACTATAGCTTATGCTTTACTTTAAAAAGAAACCTGGAAACCAGTTAGGAAGCAGATCAATCGTCATCAGGTCAGGCTGCTTCTCCTTGGCAGAGTTGGAGCCGCTGTGTCACCTTCATACTGAAAATAGCTCCTCACGCCCACCTCTAAAAATGCACAAAGCAATGAGAAGACCAAATGGTTCCAATTTCTTTTATTTAACCAGTAAGTATTTACTTACCGCCCACAATGTATCCAGGGTTAAACACGGCATTATGGGACGTGACTTTAAAGACAAAATTTGAAATAATAAGACATGACCGAATTAGCTGCTGACAAGCACGCTGTCTAAAGTTAACAGATACAATAATATGGTCTAGACAAAATCGACCAGGGATCCTTGCACAGTTATTCTGTCGAGACAGGGGTCCTGTGGGGACAGAGTCCCAGAGAGCAGTTTCCAGGCTCTCGACCTCACATGGAAAGGTGCTGGCTCAGGTAGTAAATGGCCATCAGCTGTGATTGGATGGCCATCAGCTGTGGCTAGTTGGCCATCAGCTGTAACCAGTGAGCCATTGGCCACTAATATAACTGCCGTGGTTATGCTAGCAGAGAATGGGGGGCTAGCAAGAAGATGGTGGCTGAGCTAACAAGAGTGGATTGCAGAGAGGCGGATGCTGCCAGAGAGAATATAGCAGTATGACTCCCCTATCTATGGCTCCGTGGGTGTTCCTTTTCGGCCTCACCATGTCCTGCGTTCTTATGTGGGGAGCGGGAGCAGAGACCCCGCCTGAGTCCTGGCATGACATTATCCTTTACTGACATTCTAAACAATCTGTTGGAATTCCTACACAGTAGTCTCACAAATGAACCCAGGTCTTCTGACGGTTTTTCTTAGATAAAATTTCCCCTGCTCCCATCGGTGAAGTCCCACACAGGTGGGAACTAGCGAATGGTCTCCAGAGGCAAGAGATCTAAGTAGAAAATGAGGGGCCACACCTCTCTACAGTAGTCATAACAGCCTCCATTTCGCTGCACTTGCAAGTTTACAGACAGTTCCAAGGACTAGTCAGACAGTTCCATGTTCAGTCCTTAGTCATCCTCGCTTTAAAGATGAGAACGCTGAGGCAGAGAACAGTTACAAGTCAGGACGTGAACTGACATACAACTCAAAGGACAGTTTTCCTCTAGTAAGCCACAGCTCGCTAACAGATCTTTATCTTAAGAATAAAAATCTTTAAAATAGCCCTGGCCTATTTTTTTTTTAAGTCACAATTATGAAGACTATGTGTGAGCAGACCACTGTGAACCTAAAACTTCTCTAAAGAATAAAGTCTATGAAAACGCTTATAATACTGTAAGGCTATATGGAAAAATAACAGTTGTATTAATAATAGTTGTACACCCTTTTCTCATTCCTTGCCTCTGATGTCACTAAACAGGGTAATTTAATATAAAGAGAAATATTTCTGTGTGTGCTATCTCCAGCTACTAGGCATTGTTTTAAACACTTTCTATGTATCTTATTTAAATCCTCACAAGTCAAGAAGAGGCTTAGAACCCCTATGTGCAGAGAAGAAAAAGGGGACCCACTGTCGGGCTGTAAATCAGTCCTCACTGAGTAGCAGCAGGTATTTCTATACATATTATCTCCTTTACATCTTCCAGGAACCTCAGCCATGCAACTCGACCTGACTGCTCTCCTGTACAGTCTCTCAATTCTCCTCCTGGAGGTCATTTTTCAGGATTTCTTAATTAGCAATATTTAGACATATGAATTTTGCTAAAAGGCAGGGGTTTTAGTATATTATAAAGATGATGTAGAACAACACAACACAGATTTTGGAAAAATGTAAAACACTTATTTTGAATTTCTGTCCAGTCCTGTGTAACAGGGCAACACCTGAAGAGTGTATGTCAGAAGGGAAAACAAAGGAAAAACATTTTCCCGTAATCATGCCTTCTGTTGGCAGGAAACCCAGAAAAAGACACTGCAGGATTTGCGTGCCTTCCTCTTCGCAAAGGGTAAGCGCCGGTGATCAAGAAGGGGAAGTTGTTGGTTGCTAACTGGATATTTTGGGAAGACCCAGGTCACGGGCAATAAACACATTCTGCTAAATTGTATTCCTTAGTCATTTGGCTAAAATAACTTCGCCATGGCAATCACCAGTTGGCTCTTTGTTTCTCTGGCATCTGGCAACCAGACTTCACTTACAACTGATTACAATTTCTTATCAAGTTCTCGTAAGAGACCTTTACTGGACCCACAAAGCTGTGTGTAATGCCAATCACCTCAAATGGCCCATCCAACAGCCGCAGGGTTTTCACATTATATTTGAATAGACTGTTTGGGAGGATGACAGAGAGATTAAATATTTAACAACAAAAAATGATAATACAACACTGGTGTAGCTGAAATATTACTGTGTTAGCAATCAGAAGACTGGAGCTCCAGCACTGGCAAACTGGGTAAAAATATAATAGGCAAGGTCTTTTCACTTGACCACATCTCAGTTTCCTTACCCTTAAAACAACAGGAGGTATGGGGACGGGGGCGGGGGGGGGGCTCACTAGATGAATCGTTTTCAGACCCTTTAAGCCACAGAATCCTTTCTTTAAACAAAATCTCATGTAAGAACCCAATACAGAAAACAAACAAAATAGAGCTGAGCCTTGCTGCTGGGCCCTTCAAGCCTCCCCGATAAACACCTTCCAAGAGCTGTCCAGTCCCCTTGCAGTGGCTCTGAATTCTAGAATGTGTCCCCTTTGTGACAAATTACACTGCCTGGCAGAGTGGAGCTTGGAACTCTGGAAGGAGGCTCAGCACATGAGACTCGCATTAGCTAATGCTATTCCTTTGTAATTTCGAGTGAGTATCATCTGTCCTAGATTCTCCAAAGGCCTCTCTTGTAATGAAGGTCTTTTTTTTTTTTGGGGGGGGGGGGGCGAGGAGGTGGGTGGGTGGGTGACTGGGGATCAGGGGATCAAATGACAATTTCAATCTCTGTCTCACCCATCTTTCCAATGAAAATTCCCTTAGAGCTTGTGGTTAGCCCCTTATTTGATGACCAGTCAAGGGGAATGTTCTGAATTTCAGTTTAGTTCAAGATGTTTTATTTATTCATTTTTAATCTCATAATGGATGGCAGGACCCAGGTAGCACCATGTGGGGTGTCCAAAACAGAATGAAACTGTAGTGTTACTGGTTCGAAGAAGCAAAGGACAGGGATTAGGGCAACCATAACATCTTAAAATTGAGGGAAAGAATCCTGGAAAATAGAGGGCTAAGGGGGGCGGACGGGGTTCAAAATTCTGCATCTAACCTCTGCCCAAATCTCTGGCTGAGTCTTCACCTACCCATGTGTGAGACAGCCTTCAAGCAGCCCACTGACTAACACACCTGAGATTCCAGGTGCTGGGTACCACAGAGGAGATGCAGTTTGGGGTTTGAACACCAAGTTAATTGCCTACTCAAACAAAAATCAACACTCTTCCAAAGAATAACAGAATCCAGAGTCTCTATAGTTTATCATTCACAACGTCCAAGGTACAATCCAAAATTATTAGACATATCAAGAAACAGGAAACATGACCCATACTTAAGAGAACAGGCAACAGAGAGCCCGACCTTGAGATGATGCAAATGTTGGAATTAGTACACGAGGTTTTTAAAGCAGCCAAATAACTATGCGTAGGAACATAAAAAATTATATGTGTTCATAATAAATGAACAAATAAGAAATCTCAGCAGGGAAAAGAATAGCAAAAAGGAAATTCTGGACCTAAAAATATGGTATCAAAATTTAAAGATCATTAGATGGCTTTAGGTTTAACTCAGATTAGAGATGACAAAGCAGTCAGTGAAGTTGACAACAGATTAATAGAAATTATCTAAAGAACGGAGAGGAAAAGATGTTTACAAATTGAACAAAAGAGCCTCAGTGCCCTGTTGCACAATACCAGAAAAACTAACGTGTAGCTGGAATCACAGAAGAACAGACAATGGGGCAGAAAAAATACATAGTTGAAGAAATTATGGCTGAAAATTTCCCGGATTTAATGAAAACCTAGCAGGATAAAAAAAAAATTTTTTAAACCCTAGGTACATCACAAATTGCTGAAAAACCAAACTTAAAAGAGAAAACCAGAGTGCCACCAGAGAAAAGCGGCATGTTATCTACAAGGATACAGAGATACGTGGGACTTCTCATCAGAAACAATGAAGCCCAGAAGACAGTGGAAAGGCATTTTTAATGCTGAAAGGATTAAAACATACCAAAAACAGTCAACCCAGATAGCCAATGAAAACATCCGTCAAGAATAAAAAGATACGTTCAGATCAATGAAGACGAAGAGAAGCTGTCGCCAGCAGACTTGCACCGTAAGAAACACTACAGAAGAAATCGACGCTGTAGCGGAAGGAACACACATTATGCAGTGACGCTTCCCCTCCAGTTACACCCCACGAACGACTCTGGACTCAGCGGTCCCTACACTCACTGCCCACGCTCAGCCTTCATGCTTTTACTCAAACCGCTTCCTATGCCAAGACCACTCGCATAAGATTTGAAAACCTCTACTTATCCTTGAAGGTACAACTCAAATGGCCCTTTTGTATAAAATCCTAGTTTCATAGAACCAATCTCTGCAGCCATTATGTATCCATAGCATGGTTTTCCCTCCTATACCACATGGTACACACACACACACACACACACACGCGCGCACGCGGATCAATCACACCCGACAGTGACTTATGGGTCTGTTGTCCCACACAGACCGTGAGTCCCAGCAGGGCAGACCCTGGCTTTTTACCCCGCATATCAGAGGCTCCCTGGCAGAGCATAACAACCTGGCTCGATCCCCAGCGATGACAGGGAACTTTCTAAATGACACCTTCGACTCAGGCATAAAAACCGCTCACGAAGGATGAGGCTAAGATGCTGCCTGGATAATGTTCTTCTCGATTAGCAGTTAGGAATCACTTTTGGAACCGCGTGCATTCTCTGATTTGAAGTTAAACACCCTGCCCGTAGACGAGCTGTGCTGACATTAATGAACTAAGGTCTAAGCCTCAAATAAGGGACATAAATGAATGACGAGGCACAGGAGATGGCAGGTGTCTGCTTCTTCTATCGTTCTGATGACTCAGATATACTGACACGACAGAAGTGGAACCTGTTTTTGTACATATAACAAGGCATATCAAAATCCTCAGGCTTTCCTACAAAAGCCGAAAGAGTGAGAAAAAAACTTAAATGTACTTATTTTTTTCACCATCCTGAGCACACTCACCTGTTGAAGGCGATGATGTGAAATTCTTACTGATACTTTTTCAGACTAGGGTCATACATACATCAAGTTATATGTTAGGATGTGGGTGACAAAAGAAAAAGACAAGAAACTCTCCCCCATTTCCTCAGAACCACTAATCCTGTTTGTTTTCAAAGACAAGAGAATTCTGTTCATAACTTTTACAATCATATAAGTTTACCAGAATAGACCAATTACCCCTTAGCTGCTTACCAGCTAAGTTTGCTTGGATCTTTACTGAGATTTAGAGCAGTTTATAGAGAGGAGATAACCACTGACTCAATCCACTAATGACTCACAACAATAAAAAAAAAGAAAAAAGGGCAAGTGCCTTAATTTTAGTGGTAGAGGAAGTCTCCGTCACTAGCCTGGGCTATCTTAACACCTCTGATGCAAGCTGGCAGACCTACCATTTCCGCTGTTACAAATTCATACAAAGGAAATACTTGTCATGTGAAGGTCAAGGCAACTAACCCGTTAATCACTAAACATTAAGGAGGAGAAGGAGAAAGATAAAAGGAGAAAGGCAATTACATTTATTTTCAGTCACTATGACAAATCACCATGTTTTAATCTGTGAAAAGAAACTCTGTCCTATGTTGGACTGCAAAAAAATATTAATTTTAAAAATACGCCAAGGGTGCTGGGGTGACGGTGGGGGGAGACTAGCTGGTTAAGAAAAAAGCGTTGCCTTAAGAACAGCTGCGTCCATTCTGAATCACTGTCATCGGATTGTCGTAACACGGAGAGGTTGTGCACTGAGCCCCTTTCACTCTGTGAAAACTGACAGCCAGAGGTTAGATGCCTTTCCCAAGGACACTCAGCCTGAGCGGCAGCAAGACTGAGACCTCCAAATACCGCATCTCCTCAACCTCACAACGCTTTCCTCCTCTCCCCCCACCGTTTTAAACTAGAAAGGTGTCTTCAACTCTTATATGGTCAGCAACGTAGTATTTCTTTCCCTTGAATGCTCTTAAGTCAACAGAGAATCATATAATCAATAACATCCTAGAAGGGGAAAAATTATGTAATAGATGAAAACCAGACTCACAAATACTTTAATCTTTGCTTAATCTGCTTCTATTTGAAATGATTACAATAACAGAAATAATTTTAAATGTACTTCCATACCCTCGTATTTGATAACAATTTTTTAAAAAGTGAAACTACAGGTGAAAAATTAACTTGATTTCAAAAGAAACAACTTCCATGAGGCAAGGCCCGTAATCCTACGTCAGCTCTGCTTACAACCAACTGTCGGCTGAGCATCAGCCACAGCTTCACACAGGCTGTGCTCAATTTCGTGAAACGAATGCGGACGAGTCTATCAAGGAATTACTACTAACGGGATCAGCAGTTCTCTTAAGGAGGGGAACTGCCTGAAGCAGACAGACACCCTACTTCAAGCTGATGGGACACCTCCTGCTAATAAGGGGTGTGACAAGGGACTGGGGCTGCTGGGTGTGATCACAGCAGCACTCACATGTGGAAAGGCAGTGGACTCTGGGTAATCCTGCAGAGATGTTATTAACTGACAGGTGTAAGTGTGGTCATAATCTTTCATAAATAAAAGACTTTAAAAACATACATTCAGGAAATTCAGTGATAAAAGTATCTAATCACTTCAGCAATTAAACTGTGGACACTTTAAAGACACTAATAACAGAAGTGCTTGTCATTCTCCTAGATGCTATATTCTAATTTACTGTAAGATTTCCTCATTAAAACCAGCAAGGCTACCCCATTGTTGGAGGTAACTTGCATATAAAATACACATTGTTTTCACACGTTTAGCATAAACATTAATCCCGAGCGAGTGAGTGAAATTATGGTTTTCACTCACTGAAACTGAAACATGAGAAATTATTTGTATCCTTTAAAAAATGGTCTCAGCCTGGAGGTGAACTGACGCCTTAAGATTAACAGTACTGGGTAAAAGGTGCAGCTGTGTAAAACGTTCTGGCGATTCCTCCAAAAATTAAACCCAGAATTGCAATATGACCCAGCAATTCCACTTCTGGATATGTACCCAAAGAAGGGAAAACAGGAACTCACACATTAATACACCCAGGGGCAAAGGTGAAGTGTCCATGGACAGATGAACAGATAAACAAAATGGCTATATACACACAATGAAGTATGATTTGGCCTTAAAAAAGGAAGGGCATTCTGACATGTGCTACAACGTGGATGGACCTTGAAAACATTATGCCGGTCACAACAGGAAAAATACTGTATGATTCTATTTGTACGAGGTCCCATTCACAAGTAAGAGGGCTCCAGCTCCTGGAGACAGGAAGGAGAATGGTGGTTGCAGGGACTGAGGGGAGGGGAATGGGGGCTTAGTGTTTAGTGGGGACAGAGTTTCAGCTTGGAAAATGGAAAACTTCCACAGCTGGATAGTGGTGACGCTTGTACAATAATGTCGGATGTACTTAATGTGACAGAACTGTATAGTTAAAAATGGTTAAAATAGGAAGTTGTATGTTATGTCAATTTTACCACACTAAGCAAGAAAGATGAGCAGCACTGGAGTCTCTGCACTCCCAGAAAGTAGCCTTTGAGGCTGAGAGGACCAGCTGGAGAACTCCTTAGGGAAACCGCTACCGCGGTGGTCACGCCAACACACTTAAACCAGAGACTCTAGGCGTTACATGTATGCTCTGATGTACCCTCCACGTTCTTTCACCCTAGGGGTTCAGATCACACTGCTGTAACCCACACTGTATCTCTGTTGTGAATAACTTAAAACCTCCAAAGTGGACCGGACAGATGGCGCAGTTGGTTAGACCCAACCCACTCTTTGCTTTTGTACCTTCAGACAGTTGCAACAAGGAAGGAACCCGAGAGCCCCAAGAATGGGATGTGGGAACCACCTCTGGCTTTACGGCTACTTCTCACCCAAGGGGGCAGTGGTCCGGACCTCCTCACTTGTACAGTGGTGTTAGATGGGACAGTGGGGTCTAAAACAAGCACCTGAAAGATCTCAGGAGCAACAGCAGACACTCCTGGTATTACAGACGCAAAGGCTAACTTAGGGGATGACATCAAGGAAGGATGCACGGTCATGCGTTGCTTAACAATGGGGACATGTTCTGAGAACTGCTCATTGGCGATTTCGGGGTCGGGCGGACATCAGAGTGCACTGACACAAACCCAGAGGGCACGGCCGCCCGCACACCTACGTAGGCTGCGCGGTACACTGCTACCTTACGTGCACGCCGTTGTCACCCAAGCATCGTTATGTGGCACCTGACTGTCGGTATTAACAGTGGGTGTGGTCACTCACCTGTCGGATGGACATGGTGCAGAGAATATAGAGGAAGATGAAGGAACAGTCTGTGGTGTCATCGCCCAGCAGGTTTCTATGAGACAGTCCTTGGATGTAGGACAGGGGAGTAAAAGGGAGCTTTGCCACCACTCTACCATCAAATCTGAAAAGGAAAAAACAAACAACTGTTATTTTTGGAAGACTGACAAGCTTCTTAGTTCCAGAAAAGAATCTGGGACAGAAATAGAACTTTAAGTCGCTTGAGCTCTAAAAAACAAAGAAAGAGTGATATTCTAAAAAGAGACATGAAATACAAGGGCGCAATAAGGATGGAGATTTTTCCCATCAATCTTTTCTAAACAATGAGTCTTAATTTTTGCAAGAGCCTGGTGAAAATAGATTTGAAGCAGATGCCCTTCCCATAGAGCAGCCTTTCAGACTTAGGGGGTGTGTGCATGTTGGGAAAGATTAAAAGACTGTTTCCTACAACACCTCACAGACAATAGAAAGAAAGGGAATCATACGAGCATAAGGCAGTATCACTGCTGGTGGAAACGGTCAGTTATTCCTGAGTCAGTCTGTTTCATTAGAACTCACCTGCACATAAGACTAAGGGATAGAATCAAATGCTGAACTTCAAGCAAAGCAGGACTCAAACCTGTTGCAGTAATCACGCAATAAAGCCAAGGCCAGTAAGAGTGGCCACACACACGCACACACACACACACACACACACACACACAACTAACCTATAAACATATTATTTAAAAATCAGAAGTATGAGAAAAATATGTAGAAACATCAAATTAGAAAAGTACAGATGAGTACTTAGCCAGCTGTATACCGTCCAGAATGTGACAAACTTTAGAATATTTGAGTTGCACTAATGAAGTTTACCAGTTAACTATAAAACCTTGCCGTGTTTGGTTTGCCTGGTAATTTATGGTGATACATACCCAAATTGAGAGAAAGCACGGCAGTAAAAAAGAGTACTGAGTTTAGAATTACAGATTAGAAATTATGAGACTTCTGGATACCGTGGGGAAGTTATTTAATCTTCCAAAGGTCCCTCATTAATTAAGTGAAAATTTTGTATTAAAGCCATTAGACGCTTCCCCCTACTATACTTGACACACATACATTTCTAGTATAACATCCATCAATGCATTTGTCTTTTCTTCCCATAAAACTCGGATCTGACTGAGGGTGAGGCCACATCTTATTTGTTCTATTCCGATGCCTGGCACAAAGTAGGCACCTAACAGATGGGGAGAGAAAAGTGGACTGGGGGCGCAGGGGTCACAGGGAGAAGGAGAGACAGACAGAAACGAAGCCGGGGATGAAGAGTAGAAGAAAGGGAAGGACAAGAGTGAGTGAGGAAAATTCTAATCCACCTGGGAGGATTCAGGTGAGCCCTGAAAAGTACTAAATGACTGTTGGTCCTCTTTGGCTATTTTCCCAGCTTCTGTCAAAAGCAGGGCAGGTGGATGGCTCAGTTGGTTAGAGCGCGAGCTCTGAACAAGGTTACCGGTTCGATTCTCGCATGGGCCAGTGAGCTGCGCCCTCCACAACTAGACTGAAGACAATGAGCTACCACTGAGCTTTCATCTGGAGGGTCGGCCGGATGGCTCAGTTGGTTAGAGAGCGAGCTCTTAACAACAAGGTTGCCGGTTCAATTCCCACATGGGATGGTGGGCTGTGCCCCGTGAAACTAAGATTGAAAATGGCGACTGGACTTGGAGCTGAGCTGCACCCTCCACAACTAAATTGAAGGACAGTGGCTTGGAGCTGATGGGCCCTGGAGAAACACACTGTTACCCAATAAGATTTACTTAAAAAAAAAAAAAAAAGCAGTTCCACAATTCCTCAGGGCTGCTGCGTGCTAGGTTAGACAACAGTCTCTTACTTTATCATGAGCGAAGATTATAGTTGTTAAGGCTCTATTTTAAGAGTCAAACATCTTTACATGACTACCCTCCTGGTGAAGGCCCTATAACACCTTGGTGTTTGCTTTGTACAGAAAGGATCTTCAATATTAAGAGGGTGAAAAAGTGATCACAAAATTGTAGCCTATCAAACTTAAATTTCTTTGATTTGGATAACTGGATTGAGGCTAGATAAGACAATGTCCATGTTCTTAGGAAATACACACTTCGGTAGTTACGGGTAAGGGAGCCTGAAGCCCACAGCATACTAGAAAAACGGATACATAATGTAGGTATGAGAACATACATGATATGGAGAGACAGAAACAAGAGCAAGTCAACGGGGCAAGATGTTAACACTTGTGAATCTGGATAATGGATATACTACTTCTGTAACTTTTCTATAAATTTGAAATATTAAAATATCACCAAAAAGCTCACTGTTCACACAAGCACACATACAGAGCGCCAGCTGGGCAAAAACCACAGAAAACGTACTCACATGGAATTGAACATTCCCATTAGTGCAGTAAAGCAAAAGCCAATCGCAAACATGGATTTCATTCGAACCTGCAAGGAGAACAACAAACTGTCATTTCACACTAAAGAACACCCACCACTAAAGCACACCCCAAAAGTAGTGCTTTCATGCCATCTTCTAAAGGAGCTACTTAGCCAAAAGCTGCCTACTGGCTAACCACCCTCCACCTCCAAGCCCCCTTCTCCTTGCCACCGTCTGAGGAACAGTCTGGCCAATGAGTTACAAGTACAAGGCCTGAAGGAACTTTTAAAAGGGACAAACTTGGCTAGCGTCCATCCCTTCAGGCTTCCGCCCATTCTTCTTGCCTGGAATGAAGAACACAATGCCTGAAGGTAAAGCACCCCAAACAGCCAAGCAATCTTAGGCTAAGGACGGCTCCCTGCATCTTCGATGAACAACCTCAAGCTAAGGACGGTCCCCTGTATCCTTGATGACATCACCGAGCTGCCAACCTCTGGACTTTTGGATGAAGGAAAAAAGTAACCACCTTTATCTGTTTAAGCCATTGCTTGTTAGGCATTCTGTTACTTGGAGCTTTCTTAATTACATATGCCATAAAAGTATAAATAAACGATTATGACGTCATTGTATCTGGATGATACGTTATGGGCAATTTTTATCTCTTCTTCTTTCTCTAGTTTCCAAATTTGCTATGATAACAGGTAATAATTGTGTCAAGAGAAAAGAAAAGCTATTTTTAAAAATAGGGGCTGGCCCGGTGGCTCAGGCAGTTGGAGCTCTGTGCTCCTAACTCCGAAGGCTGCCGGTTTGATTCCCACATGTGCCAGTGGGCTCTCAACCACAAGGTTGCCGGTTCAACTCCTCGAGTCCCGCAAGGGATGGTGGGCTCTGCCCCCTGCAATTAAGATTGAAAATGGCACCTTGAGCTGAGCTGCCTCCCAGATGGCTCAGTTGGTTGGAGCGCGGGCTCTCAATCACAAGGTTGCCGGTTTGACTCCTGGAACGAATGGTGGGCTGCGCCCCCTGCAACTAGCAATGACAAGTGGACCTGGAGCTGAGCTGCGCCCTCCACAACTAATACTGAAAAGGCAACAACTTGAAGCTGAACGGCACCCTCCACAACTAAGATTGAAAGGACAACAACTTGACTTGGAAAAAAGGCCTGGAAGTACACACTGTTCCCCAGTAAAGTCCTGTTCCCCTTCCCCAATAAAATCTTTAAAAAAAAAAATACACCTTTAAATTATAATCTTTCTTAATTAATAAGAATTTCAAGATAACGCAATCGAGCCTTTAAAGCTCTCT
The DNA here is from genome assembly GCF_036562045.2 of Rhinolophus sinicus. Taxonomy (NCBI): domain Eukaryota; kingdom Metazoa; phylum Chordata; class Mammalia; order Chiroptera; family Rhinolophidae; genus Rhinolophus; species Rhinolophus sinicus. The sequence goes on from NC_133766.1 coordinate 2,226,278, forward strand.
CAGTACGTCAAAGCCAACTGTTGCCAAGTTCAGATGTCCTATGTCAAATATACAGAAATTAAGTAGGGAAATCAGTCAAGCCGTGTCCTTAGTTTACCTACGCCTTAGAAAGAATAGGACAAACCCTGCACAAACCTTACTCTTTACATATGAAGAGCGAATGGACAGTGAGTCACTTTTCCTCACACCTCATGGCATGCCTGACCCTCAGAACAGAAGGACTCTGCAAACACGAAAGGCAACAGTAAAGGCCGTTTACAACGCTCCAGTCCCTACGCTGGGACTGCCCAGGTCACCATACAACCAGATTCACCATTCCCAGGAGGAAGAAAGAACATAAGCATAAGGGGGAAGCTAATCAAGAACTGTGTGAAAGGGACAAGCCAGGACGCCCGAGACAGCCTGACAAAGCTTTCAGGTTACTGCAGTGAAGGCCGAGCCCAGGAGCATATGGTCCAGGAACTTCCATTTGGTCCAGGAACACTCATGATATTATTTACAACCATCACAGACTGGACATTTCTGAAAAGGGAAGGGCAGTACACTTGATGCAAAGGAGGGTCTTTTGCTGAAAACCGTGATGTGGTTCCCCAGGAAGTTGTGTTGAGGACTCTTACCATTGACAGGTCTCTGTTGTTGTTCTTCAGTTTCTCTTCCTGCCTCTCTGAGAAGAAGTAACGAAATGGTTAATATACACAGTGCCTGGCACACAGCAGATGTTACACTGTCACTGACACTGACACAGTATTTCGCTATCACTTAATAAGGTGAGCTCATTACCCAGCATATTGTACACTTTATAGTAACAGAAAAATCAAGGGCAGCAGAGCACCAAAATATTTCAATTTAAATAAATAAAAATCTTTAGAGTTTAATTTAAAAAAATTACTTCTGGTATTGTCTGAACTCTGTATTCCTAAATTACACCGATGGGAACAGAAGCCTCTCTATAGATGAAGAGAGTTAGACATCCCATGACTGTTTTATATTCTGAGTTGTCTTGAATGGAAGACCAATTGATAATATACCCTTGAAATTTCATGTAGATTTGGAAATGACAGCAAAACTTAAAGCCTGATGCAGCCTTCTTTTATGGAAAATCCAAATAGCATAAAGGTTAGAGTAAATATATAAACTCAGGGCCCCCAACAAATTAAACTAGAACTGTCCTCCCATCCCTCCAAGTCTCTAAGAAGGCAGATGCCCACCCACGTCAGGCAAGCTTCCGAATGCCTGCCCCTGCCCAGCCTGCCTCGAAGGGTATCTGCCTCTCACCATGGTCTTTGCTGGAGGTCCGTCTGCCTCACAAATATTCCTAACACCCCTGTCCTGCCACCACTGACCCAAAGGTGGCCAAGCCACAGTCTTTCCCATGATCTATGACATAAAAAGATGAGCTGAGCCAATCGAATTTTAAACCAGAAAATCTTGGGAAATTAAATCAATTACCGGTGAGAGCAGAAATAGAAAAATTACAGTATCGTGCCAGTGCTCAAACTTCAGTTTAGCTCAGAAGAACCTGGGCAGCTAGTTAAGAAAGCAGAGTCAGGGCAGCACAGCCAGAGATGCTGATTCAGTCAAGTCTGGGACGCAGACTGAGAACCCTTCGTTTTTAGCAAGTGTCTCAGGCAATACAGACACAAGTGGCCCACAGAGCACGTTGTCAGGAACGCTGCTATAGCAAGAACCCAGGACACAAGCCACAGTTAGGTGAAAGCCAGAGTTACACGCTGGAGAGCCACTGCAGAGGGGTGGGGCAGGTGAACGGCAGGAGAGAGGAGCCTGTCAGCAGCGGAGCCTGGAGTCAGGGCTCGCTCTGCCTGCAGGACCCGTCTGACACGGCCCCTGCCCTCCTGGAACCAGCTGGTTCAGCTTTGCCTGACTTTGGGTCACATACATCCCTCACTACCTGAGGGAGCTTGACAGCAGCCAAAAGAGCTAAATCATAGTCAGGTATCAAAAGTAAATGAGTTTCTTTCTCTCCTATGAGAGGGGAATGTAAAATAGTCCCATCGCCTGCGCCAAAACTAAGATGGGAAACAGAACCTTACTTTTAAATGCAAAAGACACCTCAGTTTCAAATTAATGGCTCTACCTAAGACCAGGATCGAAGAGCTTCACGGAGTGCAATCGATGACGTTTGCTTGTCTGAAATGGGACCTGCAGACCCTGCCCTCTTATTGAAAACTCAGTAGCAGCATTCTTTACAGCCTCCTCCCCCACCAATTACTATATGTTTGTAAATAAGCTCGAGTGGGGAATCTGAGCGAGGGTTGCATAACAACAAACCGGTACATAGGGCCAATCCACAGAGGCACATTTAATTGGTCCCTAACATTGCTGGAGATGAATAGCAGCTGCTTCAAAACCATCAGTGCAAGTGCAGTATCCACGAGATAAAAATAAATCCATCATTTATGAGAATCACTGCTTTTCTTAATGAAAACGAACAGAGTTTCCATAATATCTTGTAAAAACCATCGTGGGGTGTTGGAGATAAAGTTCTCAAAAACACCGTATCGTGGTACCACAATAAACTGTGTCTGGCTGGACGTGCCTCAGTGCAAACGGTAAGGAGGAGAGAGGAAGGAATCTGATAAGGTCCAAAAGATTGTCTGATAGTCTGGCTTACTCTAAGAGCAAAATTTACAAATCTAGAGAAAGGACAGGCTGTTTGTCTTTTAAGCAACAACTCATAAATATTATGTCTTGTGACTCCTGATAAGATTTTGATAAGGAACTCTTCATAAATATTATTTCTTTTCACTTCTAATGATGTTTTTTTGGTGAGCAAACAACTCGAGGCTGCACTCCACATTAAGAAAGTTTGAGTTCAGATAACTCTGTTGTCAATGTAAGGGGAGCCGGTAATCTGCCTTCTTGCATCTTCTATCTTTCCTATCCCATAATTTATAGCAGAGCTACTTGAAAGAACGGTCCACGTTCAATACCTTCAGCTCCCCACTGTGCACGATGTCCCTAACCTACACAATTTGGCTCCTGTCCCCCATCACACCACTGAAATCACTCCTGCTAAGTCACTGGTTTTGCCCGAGATACTTAACATCACCTCCGGATCCTTCCTGCCCCCGAAACTCTCCCCCCAACTTCTGTGCCATCAGCCCTTGCAGCTTCTCTGGGTTTGCCTTTACTGGGATGCACTTCCGCTACCCCTTAAATACCTGTGCTTCCTCAAGACTTGCTCCATCCACAGCCTTTGCTTTGCTTACTCTGTATGGTCTCCCTCTGCGACCTCGTTTACTGGTGGACTCAATTACTCCTTATAAGCATTGTAGCCTTTCTCTCTGCCAGCTCCAAAACCATACATCCGACTGTGTACTAAATACCGTGTTTCCCTGAAAACAAGACCTAGCCGGACCATCAGCTCTAGTGCACCTTTTGGAGCAAAAATTAATATAAGAGCTGGTCTTATATAATAGTAAGCCCCTCCTCTACCAGTGACTTTACCTCACCAACCACTCAATGACCGAGAGCGAGTTATTTCACTGAAGCCGCACCTTCGCGTCTATAGGAATGAGGTTAACACTGTCCAGTGTTAGGAAGATTTAAAAATCTGTCAAGTGCTTGCCTCAGGGTGTTGCAGATGGTAAGTGCTCCGCTAACAGTAAGCAGCGTTTTATTTTCTTATGTGCTTCTGCAGCTAACGCACACTAAAGCTTCAAGATTCCGCTAACGCGTTTTCTCTTCAAGAAAACCTGCTCCCTTCCGTTGGTTTGGATACAGTGTCTCCTTACTTCTGTATGTAACACATTCTGCATATAGGTGCTTACCATACTGCACTGGTCTGCTTTCCCTCTCTAGACAGACCTTTTAAACCACAGAATTGTTCCCTACTTTGTCTCTCCAGGGCCTACCAGAAAGACTGACACGTACAAAGCAGACGTACGGTGCCATCTTGCCATGGAACTCAATGAGTAGGCCGTTTCGAAAACATCTGATACCCCTACACTAAACTGCAAGGCTTCAATCAGAACAGACACTGGCATAGTCCAGCCTGGCAGGAGTCTCGCCTGGGAAGTAACAGCAGTGACCTAGGGATAGAGGCACAGCTTCTGAATCAAATACACATTTTCTCCTGATTTTTGAATCAAGAGGCATCATAAATACAATCATATCTAATCATTTAGAAATTGACTTTTTGGAACAGAATTCCATTCTGTAATTAAATTCTAAAATACACGGAAAAACCAAAAGCATGTCATTATTTTTTAGACGAGGTAAAAATTACTCAGCAGAAAATGTCCTGCCCGTTGGTGGAGTTCCATCACCAGCCAATTCTCAGGAAGGAAGCCATGGCAATAGTCAATACAAATAACGCAGTCTTAACTGGAAATAACCATCTCACAGATGAAAAACAATATGCTTTTACAAACTATGCCAAGAACCCCCAGCCAAGTTCAAAATCCACAACTGTCAACATCATTTGGGTAAAACTGAAATTTCAAAGCTAAGAGCAAAAATGGAGCAACTGTTTAAACTTGTCCTACAAAATGGTTGAATCTCGTAAGATAACGTCTGCAAGTGCTTGTAAACCATAGAATCACACAAACACGAGTTACCACTGTTACTATCTTTATTGTATCATCATCACCTGAAAATTATTTTTCCAAGAAAATCTAGATTTGTGCACACCAATAACCCATCTTACCTATTTTCTTCTTTTGCTGTCGGCCAGCCGATTCTGTTATTGTCTCCTTCTTCTTTTCCACTGTAAACAACACCATAGCACAGTAAACATTAATCATGCGCTATGCTCAAGAAACAAAGGCCGCTTTATCAAAGCTGAACCAACAAAGGCCGCTTACAAGGAAGTTACACACTGACCGGGACTGAGCCAGCTGGTCTGCCCCCACACCTGCTGACATTCCAAGACTAAAACTGCACCACTGCAAGCATCGTTCATCAAATACCCACCAAGGATTGTACAAGAACATAATCATAATAAAAACTGAGATGATTTTCATCAGCGGAGGGTGACTGCCTTAGGTAGAGTCTAAGCACGATTTTCAAATTCTGCTCTTATGTAACCATGGTTCATTGTAGTTACATTCTTTCTCATATTCACTACAGAAGACAGGAATTCATTCATTCAGCTACTGGCTGCCTAAGTAACAGGCACTGTTCTGAGTAGATAAAAAGATTAAGCATGACCATGCCCACTGGAGAACAACCTGGTGGGTGCAGATAATCAAATAACAAGTACGGTACAGAAAACAGGCAAGATTGACATATGCGCAGGGTAGGAAGAATCGGAGGGCCAAAAAAGCTAAAACCAACTGTTTTTGATGTATTTCAATTAATATGATGGTAAAGTAACAGCAAACTTTTAAAAAGGAATAATGTTATATATTTATATTTAATATTTACTATCTTTAATCCCCTAAGAATGGACGAAGAATAGACATGTCAAAAATTACCTTAGTTTATTTCCATTACCCGTTCCACATATTATCTGTGTACTTCCTTTACTAGCAAACAGTACAGTGCGTGTATTATCTCTAGAAGTTGCATTAAAGAGAATTGGCAGGTAGGACACTTCCCCTTATTACATTAAGTATACTGCCTGAACTCTACAAGTAAAACTGGTATTACTGCTTTATGAAAGAGATGTAAAATTCAATTGGACCGCAATACTGCAAGTAAAATAGTAAAGTGCTGACTAAAATAAAATGTGTGTGTGTGTGGGTGGGAGAGAGGAAAAGAAGGAGGGAGGGAGGAAGGGAGGGAGAGAGAGAGAAGGACAGAGAGAATGAACATACACATTGGACGTCTAAGTAACAGGTACTGTTCTAGGTAGATAAAAAGATAAAACATACATAAGGGGAGAGAGATGTAGAGTGAACCTACTATACTAGTAAGAGATCATAAAAGGAAATTAAGTCAAACTCTACAAGATGTTACAGAAACAACCATTTAGAAAACAAAATGGACAGAAAACATTGGCTGTTTTACTCTTTATCATTATGACTAGTCAAAGAAACAAAAATATTTCCTTCCCGCCCAGAAGGACTAGTAACACAACTACTGGGCATTTAACCGTGACTGCATAAAACACAAGGGAAAGAAAACAGAGGCTGGAGAACAGAAACAGGAGAGGACGCTCTGAACGTTAACCCGGCCTTCCAGCAGGCTGGACTGAGACTAGATAGATCTTTTCTGGGGATAAGGTAGATTAATCTCATGCTTTTCCTCCCTCCTGAGGTCACAGAGAAACTCTGTCGTGTTGACGTTTCTTCACCAGAACCACACCCCATCACAAGAAGTGGAGATGTCAGAGTTGACGAAAATGAAAGCTCTCTAGGCTGAAACACATTTTCGCCCATGAGCAGGCATTGCTGTATTCTGAATTCTAGAGTTCTGTCAGTTTGTAAGTTATTCACAAAGCTTTCCCCTGTTTCACTGTAAGTAACAGAAACACTTCACACAAATCTGTACTTCATAAATGCCTCAAATATTTGTGTTGGAGAAGTGAAGTGTATGTACTTCTATCTTTCTCATTTATTGAAGTGCTTTCTGGTATTCTGAACATACCCGAATTTATTGGTATTTAGAGACCACATGACTCAACCAACCTGGTACCTTTAAAAAAGCATCTTTTGTCAAAGGCCCAAATCCCAGGAGAAGAACTTTTGGGGTAATATCAGTATTCTCCAAATAATGCCAAGGATTAGAACAGTACCGGAAATCTCAATCTAATTCTCAGTCAAATCTATTTTTATATTTTGTATTCCTCAAATGCTCTACAAACTTCTTTTTATTTATTTTTTCTATAAACTTTTCTTGCCTAGATCCAACCACTTCCTGAATACAGAAAGTCAGAAGGCACTACATACTATTTGCAATTAGGACATCTGTTCAAAGAGGGAATTTACCTTATTTTTTCCTATTAAATGTCTCCGATGCTAAATATAATAGCTGTCCCTTTGATTGTAAATCTCTAGAAGACGGTATCTATGCCCATTTAGTTTGTATCGCTTACAGATGTCTAGGAGACAGAATCTACGCCCACTCATGTTGGATTGCGTCATCATGGTAGTCTCTACACACAGCAATCAGTGAAATGTGTCAAGTCATCACAGAAACGAAAATGGTACATGCCGACTGGGTTTTCACAGGTGATCTACAGAGGAGGACCTGGGACTGTAAGAAATGTCATGATTGTTCCCATCATCACCAGCTTCCCTCATACTTATCTTCAAAACAAGCATACTGAGGAATTATAGTAAAACTTCAACTATGGAAGCTTTGCCTGGCAACTGTATTACTTTGAATATTGGTGCAAAATGAAGAAGACTTAACTTATTTCTAGAATAGAGATAATTAGAGACAAAGCAATTAGTGTGGACACTAAAGAAGCCCAAAATCGATAAAGAAGTCCATAATCTACTTATATAAATATTTAAGGTGAGCGAATATTTATCTAAACAGATTTGAAACTAAATGTGCTTTGCATTTCATGAGACCACTAAATGATACATGTGATGTGAGGAAATGTATATATGGATGCCACTGCATGCTGGCTAACTAGTGTACAATCACACCAAAAATATATATGGTGTTATACCATGGAGACCATTTTTTCTTTCATGTATTTAACATACTTTTATCAAGTGTCGAATCTATGCCAGGCACTGTGATAAGTGCTAGAGCTACAATGGCCTTTGCCCCCCAGAAATTACAGTTCTGTTGGAGAGAAGACTTGACTACTCACAATCACACAGAGGTAAAATTGTAATTCTAACAGTTCTCTAAGGAGGGGTATATAGAAAAATCAGAGCCCATGACAGGAAGACCTGATCCTGTCCTGGGAGACAAATGAAGGTTTGGAGACCTGAAGACTGAATAGGAGTTAACGAGACAAAACGAGTTGGGAAAATTAATCCAGGGAGAGGGAACAGCAGACAGAAAGGCCCGGCCCCATCGTAGGAAAAAGCAAGACTAAGTCCAGAGGATAGAAAAAGGCCTGAGTGTCTGGAGAACAGAGAGCAAGACAAAATAGGACAGAAGAAATGGTCGGGGGGTTGGGGGGCACCAGACCATGCCAACCTGTAGGTCCACCTTTATCCTAAAAGCAATGGGAAGAAACTGAATGTTTTAAGAAGGGCAAGTAACACAGCCAGATTTGTGTTTTGCAAAATTATCCTAGATGTACTGCAGAGAACAAATTTGGGTAGCTGCAGCAGACCAATGAGGAGGCTAGTGGGTCAAATGAAACGTGACAGAAGTTTAGACTACGTGGTAGTGCCAGCAATGGGGAGGTGAGCAAAGATTGCAAACTACCCAGGAGGACAACAGTAACAGGGCTTGCGAGAGGACAGCACGTACAGGTGAGAGACGAGAGCATTCAAATCAGCAAATGTTTGTTTTTTTTTCAATTGGAGAATATTGGGGAGCAGTTTGTTTCTCCAGGGCCCATCAGCTCCAAGTCTATGTCCTTCAATCTAGTTGTGGAGGGCGCAGCTCAGCTCCAAGTCCCAGTCACCATTTTCAAACTAGTTGCAGAGGGCGCAGCCCACCATCCCATGCGGGAATTGAACTGGCAACCTTGTGGTTGAGAGCTCGCGCTCTAACCAACTGAGCCATCCGGCCGCCCAAATCAGCAAATATTTTTAAACATTTACCATGTGCCAGTTCTAGGTACGTGGGCTGCATCTGTGAATGACTGTAACAAAAAAGAACCCAGCCCCAGGAAAGCGTGCGTTCTAGTAGGTGGGATAAACAACACACAAGCAAATCAGAGCATACTAGGAGGTGAGAAAAGCCTTGGGGGAAGAAATCGAGAGGGGGAAGGAGGGAGGGAGGGAGGGAGCAGCAGTGGTTGGAGGTGGACAGGCTGCAGTTTTAAATAGGGCGGCCAAGCTAAGACTCACCGAGGGGAGCTTTGAACAGACTTGAGGAAGACATGAGGGTTAGCTAAGCAGATATCACAGAGAAGAACATTCTAGGCAGAGGGAAGGTCGCAGCACAGGTGTGGCTGATGTGTAGTGAGGAACAGCAAGCAGGCCAGTGTGAGTGGACAGAGCGAGTACGAGAGAAAGCTCCACAGGCCACTGTAAGGACTTGGCTTTTCCTCTGAGTGAAAATGGGACACCGATCACAAGGTTATGAGCAGAGGAGGGATACAATCTGATAGGCCTTTAAAAGGAGTATTCTGGGTGTCATGTTGGGAACACATTACAGGGAGACAGAAACACTCCTTGGAGGCTACTGCAATAATCATGCAAATGATGATGGCGGCTTGGCCTATGGGAGCTATCAGCGGAGGTGATGAAAAGTGGCCAGATTCTGCATATACCTGAAGGCAGCCTGACAGGACTGAACGGAGGCTGAGAGAGAAAAGAGTCAAACATAACTATACAAGGATGATGGCCTGAGCAACTGGAAGGACAGAACTGTCACTGACCGCAACCATGAAAGCTACAAGTGAAGCAGGCTTGGACGTGACGAACAAGTGTTCGGTCTGGATCTGTTGGGTTTGAGATGTACATTAGACTTTCCAATGGAATGGACAAATTGATAGTTGGATATATGAATCCCGGGTTAAGGAGAGTGGGCGGGAATGTAAATTTGGGAGTCTTTGGCAGACAGAGCACATAAAGGAGTTCACCACGGGAGTAAGTGTAGAGAAAAAAAGAATGGAGGTCACCCCCAACAATGGGAGGTCAAGAAGAGGAAACAATAAGGAAATTGCAAAAGAATGAGCAGCAAGATGAGAGCAAAACCAAGAGTGTGTGGTGTCCTGGAAGCCAAACGAAGAAAGTGTATCACGGTTTCTGGCTTGGACTATTGGAAGCCAAACAGGGAAATACCGAAGGAGGACATTTGTGAAGGTAAAAATAATAAGCCTGGTTTAAAATATGTTGGGGTGCATTATCAACAATAAATAAAGGAACAATAAACTGTAATTTAAAAGACTGAGTTTGTCTTCTAACTCTTTGTTTGCTCTGTGACGTTAGTATGTCATTTAACCTTTCTAAGCCTCAATCTCCTTTTCTATAACGGGAGGATAATATTTACATAACTGACCCCAAATGGTTGCTATGTGGATCAAATGAGACACGGTAAGAAAGAAAGCTTCAAACTCTTATGAAGACGTAAAGAAAAGTCATCGAATACAGAAAGTCACAGGAATTTTAAGATGCAACAGTTAGATTTAATCTTTGTAAGACAGAAAAGAACACTGAAAGCCAAATCAAGCCTAGAACGAATCATTCACCATATACCTCCAGCAGCCCCTCTCAGCTGTGTCCTGTGGAATTCCCGTTATATTTATAGCTAACAAACTCTCCTTGTGCTTAATGTTTTCGTCAAATACTCCTTCACCCGCCTCACCCAACTGCAACTTATCCCTGAAGACACCACTTACCTGGGCACCAACCATAATGACCTGTTGTGCTCCAAACACGCCTTACTCGTTAAAATGTCCCTATTTTTGCACGTACGCTATTTCCCTTGCCTGGAGAGCCTTCTCCCGTCTCATTCTCTAACCAAATTCTAACTCTCCATGAAGGACCGCACGGCACCTGCATCACAAAGGCTTCCATGAGCCCTTACCTGTCCTTCTGAGCCACCACAGCACATAACATGTACCTCTCGGGGCCCTTACTCTGCTCTAGCGTGTATGACACATTTTGCATAAAAGTCTTGTATTTCTAAACAGACGTCAAGTTGGATTCATCTTTGCATATAGTGTTTGTATAGCCGGCGCTGCTAAAATATGCACGGGGAACACGCACTCAATGAGCCTGAGCCGTTGAAACTATTTCTAAAGGACGCTGCCATACTCACATTTCTTACTCTGTTTTTCCACTTCCGCCTTCAGTCTCTTGTACTTGTCTGTCCGGTAAACCAGGACCCAGGTTATACCTGAAACATGGAAAGCTCACGTTCAGAGAGAAACGTTTGGAACGGTCACAGCCAACTGTCATCCGTGGTTACCATCGGGTAAGGAGGCATTTCAACGTTTTGCTTCATATGGACCAGCAGTTAACTTCTTTTCAAACGTTAGAACAACTGACTCTTCAACCAAAGCAACCGTGACGTGATGTAAAAGTGTCTCCACAAATACGCACGTGAAATCTACCCTCGACCACAGAAACGGGCAATCGAGTCCACACGACGCCTGTGCCTCCCGCTCCTGTGCACCTGCTGCCCCGAGATTCCCCGGAGTCAAGGAGACGAGCTGCCCCAAGCAAGCAAGGCTGGGGACCTCTCCCCGGGTGGCACGAGGGACCCCGGACCTAGGATCCCTCCCCTCGGGCGCTGCTCAAACGCCCGGGACGCAGCCGCTCTCACCCTCGGCGAGAAGAGCCGTGCACACCGAGATAAACACGATGAGCAGCGTGTCCGCAAACATGGTGCTCATCTCGCACTTCCGTCTCTGCCCTCCCACCCGCCAGGGGGGAAGCGCTCTAGAGCCTGGAAAAATGCAGCCAAGACGACCTCCCTAGGTTTCAGGACCCCCGAGGAACACCGCGACTCTGACAGGCTGGTCGCCCCACTTCCGCTTCCGGGGCAGAGCGCCGGAAGGGCTCCTTCCAGAGAGGGGCGTGGCCGCGCGGAGCTAGCGAACGCCCAGGCCGGGTCTCGCGAGAGCTGGAGTCTTGGCGGCTAGGACGGTGTTGCGGCGCGGGACCTGCCCTGTGCGTTGACTCGCGGGGTGTCCGGGCGCGTCTTCCTTGCGGCCAGGAGCCGCTTGTGAGGACTCGTCTCCCTCGGCCCCACCTCTCGGGCCGAGTCCACAGCTGAGCCTAGGTTGGATGCACAGTCGGAAGACTGACTTCCGCCGACACGTACGACACGCGCTGCTCGCCTGTGTTGGGGACGCGGAAGTCGTGCACCTTGGCTCCCAGGAGCCGGTCTGGTCCTGGCGAAGGAGCGAGACTTGCACACACAGTGTGATGAGGGTTGTCACAGAGGGGTGCACAGGATGCTGCGGTGACCCAGGGACGGGGTGGCCCCAGAAAGCGAGCGAGGGGCATGGAAACGTGGCTTAGACGGGGAGGAGGACAGTTTGCGGAGAAAGCAAGGCCTGTCGCTCTGCTGAGACGGGAGGTAAAGGGGACACGGGGCCTTGAAAACACGCAGCAGTGAGTGAGGGGTGTGTCTCGAGCGGGCTCATGCACCCAAGTGCCCACAGTGGTGGGATCTGTTATCTTTTGCAGCCCGGGAGGCTCTGGCACCGCGCATCAGGGAGCGCTAACTATCTGAAAGGAGCGGTGGATGCAGCCAGCCAGGTTCCCTGGGAGAAGGAGCACCCAGTTTCCAATAGCTTCTCGTTTTCCGGGAAAATCCAGAAATCCTGATTGTATGGGGAAATTCAATTGTAAGTGCTGGTAATTTTTTAAATTCATTAAAATTTAAAAAATGCCGAATAGGTTAAAGACAATGTCTCAGCAGCTTGGTTTCTGCGTGGGTAGCGGTATTCAGCTTTTTCAGGCCGAGTGTGTGTGTGTGTGAAAATCTGGAAGCTGGCTGAGCTGTCTCCCTACGGGATGTCCTTGCTGTCATTGGCTCCTTTCTCTTAAACCCCGATGCACTTTATTCATAGTTCTCTGGTAACACTATTTTTGGCCTTATTTAGTTATAGGTGCATGTCTTGTCTCGCTTTAGACTTCGCAGCAGAGACCCTGTCTCCTTTTAGCAGACACTGAAGTCCTGTGTGGCACTGGAGGGGCCGAGAGGGTGATTAGGGTACTTTTAAGTTACACACTCTAACGAGGTATAATGGAGGTATTCGTGCAATGTTCTGGGGGCACAGACAAGGGCAAGATTGGTTCTAACTGGAGGAGATGGAAAGGCTTCCCGTTTGAGCTACACCTTGATTTGAGTAGAAATTCAGATAGGGTGGGTTTTTATTCAAGTTTGTATGGCTCCGTGGTAATTGTTGAGGTGCCATGAGAACGTGGCCCTGTGAAGTCAGACCTAGTTTTCAGTTCTGGCTGTGCCAGTAGTTCTTGAGCATATAATTTAGTCCTTGAGCCTCAGTTTCTTGATCTGTAAAATGTTGATAACACCAGCTGCATAAAACTTATGAAGATCAAATGGGAAAGAGTATATTATAAAGCATTTAAAGTTGTTCCTGGCATACATAGTTCATCAAATCCAACATGCTACTGATTGTAAGGGGTGCCGTTATTGTATATCTCACTAAGAAAGAAAATAAACAACTAATTAATCCATGAGACATCATTGATTGTGAGATGTATCTCATTCACAGGTGTTAAAATGTAAAAAAAAAAAAAAAAGTCTTCCAATCAATGAAACACACAAGTGAAGAGCATTTCATTTATTCCTAATTTATTCCTATACGAATGTTTATTACAGAACCAGGATTGCTGGGATAACAGTTCCTTCCAGAGGACAACAATATCATAACCCTGTGCCTCACATAGAAAAGCAGTGCTAGAGCAAGTTCACATAACATCTTTTCTACATTCTTCCAGATTCCTTTTTTATATTTTTATATACTAAGCTCTCAGTTGTACTAATTACTAGGTTTCAAAGTTTCCCCATGAAGCCCACACTCCCAGAGTTCACTGCCCTGCTCCAGTTTCTGCGCCTACTACAAACTTATGTCCTGGGACTTCTTTTCACTGTTCTCTAGGGTAGGATTCACTATCCCCTGGACCCGCATCTTCCTCCTTAGTTTATACTTTCTTTATGTTGGAGTACATCCTCATGTAACTTCCTGTGAAAGGTAAATGGGAGCTAAACCATCAATGTTCTTACATTATTAGTAGTATTAGTACTAATAATACTGTTCTCTAAACAAATGTTTAGCACTAGCCTAGGCATTGTAAACGATTATGAGAGAAATTTCATCCCTGCCTATAACTGAAATATGAAAGGATACGGGCTTTAGGTTTGATTCCTAACCCCACTACATGCGAGCTGTATTTCTTAGGCAAGTGATTTCATTTCTCTGAGCCTCATTTTTTTAAAAATCTGTAAAGTTGAGGTAAAAATACCTACTTCCAGAATTACTGTGAGGTTTAAATAGGGCTAAGAGCAAAGTTCTGAAGTCAGACCACCTCTCTTCAAATCTTGGTGCCACCACTCAACCAGGTGTGCAGTTTTAGGCAAATTATTTTACTAAACTGCCTTGGTTTCCTTGAATACAAAATAGCATAATAATAATAGCACCCAAGTCCAAAGGGTTTTATTTGCATTTTTACAGATTACGTGAGTAAAATGTTTACAACGGTACTTGGCTCATAGAAAGGGCACAATAAGTATTAACTACTATTTGTTCTATTAAATCACCTAGCAATAATTCATGAACTAATTTTTTCCTCATTCTATTCATTGGCTTGTTCCCTTCAATAGCTACACTAATGATTCACAAAATAGTATCTGTAGCCCAAGTTTCTTTCCTGGTTTTCAGACCTAATATTTAACTGGCAACTGGGCGTTTCCATTTGGATTCCCAAACTGAACTTACCCAGTTCTTTTACCCAAACTCCAATCTTCTCTTCTTCCCTTCTTCTCTTAGTAACATCGCCATATACCTGGTTTTTCAAGCCAGAAAAACCTTAATGGCTCCCTCTTATTTTTCTACACATCTAACCACCAAGTCTGATAACTTCTCCCTCCTTCATGTTTATTTTTCTCCACATCTTTCGATCCCCTTTACTACACTTTAGTTCAGGTCACCATTGCCTTCCTTTGTATTACACATTTCTACCTGGTTGGTCTCCAGTTGTGCACCCAACTCTGTCCCGTCCAGGCCATTCTTTCCGTGTAGCCGATGACACGTACAGGAGCATTCATGTGAGCGTACTCTTTAATACCCAAATCTGAAAACTGCCCAAATGCCCATGTGCAGGTAAAGGAATATACAGATAAATCAGGATGTATTTCTGCAGCACTCCAAATGAATATTACAGGTATATGCCACAAGGGGCGAATCCTAGCAATATAATACTGAGTGAGAAGAGTAAGTCCTTAAGAATTACATACAGCAAAGGGTAGACCTTATAAAGTTAGTAGCTGCATAAAAATCCCCCCACCCCAAGCAAGAAAATGATGGTTTTGCTGGTCTTTCTTTGAATGGAAAGAGGCTGGGTGATACAATGGAGGGGAATGTAAGTTTATGTCCTAGTTTTCTTGGTGGTGGTGATTTCAGAGGTATTGTATTATTTTCAATGAATGAATGTTGCAGTCTTTGAATGCACCACTGATGAGAGTGTGTCATGAGCCAAGAATAATGATGAATCAAATTCTCTGCATCTGAGCTCCAAACACTTTTTTTTTTTTTTTTTTTTTGCAGTCAGCTTTATATCTGTTTGATGCAAGTAAGGAGCAGAAAGGGAGGAAAGTAATCTTTTAAATCACCGGCCATCAAGTAAAAATGACACTCTAGAAAAATGTGTCACATTTCTCTGTGGCTTCAGGTCCCCTCTGATCGATGGCCACTTTTGCCTGGGCATTAATTTTAGAAGATCATAGTGGAAAGTCATGAAAACATCTTGAGCTTGGATGGTGATTTTGCAAAATAAGCAGTCTTTCTCTTTTTTAAAAAATTAATCTGGCAGCTTTAAATAAGGTGGATTCGTTTGGAGAGAGATTGCAGTCAGAAAACCAATGATCATGCATTACCAGGATGCAGTTTTCAAGTGAGGAAGCCCTGGACTAAACAGGTAGTATCAGGAGAAACTGAGGCGAAAGAGCCACATCCAAGAGAATTTTGAAGGATGAAACACTAATTCTTAAAACTAAATAAGATGAGCTGAATAAGAATCCTTTCATAATCTAAGGTTCTCCCAGTGGCATTTCTAGGTCTCATGTGATCTGAGGCTTACACAATTCTTGAGACTGTCTTCAAGAAAAAGCATATAGGAGTAAAAGTCAAAATCAGATACAAAAGTGAGGACTTAATTAGAAGAAGCCAGTGCAAGTGAGGATCTCAAGTTTAAGATTCATTCATTTCATGGTGAATCCATCTGGATTTTAACCTGTGTGGTGACAAGCCTGACAGTTGCCGGGAAGGGTAGCCTTTTAATAAAGGAAAATACCAAAACTCAGTTATAACATTAAACTTCTATTGCGTTAGAATTAGAAGGGGCCTTTGAAAATATTTAAATACCTAAACAAATCCACATTTCTTTTCTCATCCGTGAGTCTGGGCCATCTTAATAGAAGCCTAAAACCTGAGGTGACTTTTCCCATCACAAATACACACTGTCCTGCTTAGTCAGTATTCCTGTGGTGTATTATTGGCCAATAACCCACTTTTACTCACTGGATAGACTCACTCTTACCCATCACTGTAGTGATTCACTTTGCTGCCAGAAAGACACTGATTTTGTTGGTGAGCAAAAATTTGTACCGTGAGCAATCCGATTGAGTGTCCATAGCTCCATTTCTCTGACTCAAGTCCTTTCCAGGAGCTTGGTCTCGAACTGATCTCCGCATCTAGCACAGGGCCTCTTAGTGGGGACTCAGAAATATTTGTGAAAGGGAAGAAATGCATGTACTACATCCAAAAGCGCCCACCAGAGCATAGGGCATGTTCCCTTACTGTTCATGTGGTACAGGTCCCTGGGCCTTTCCCAGGCTGGGGAAATGACTATAGGACTAGTGAGAACTCTTTCATTCACTGCAATACAAATCTGTTTTCTGTCGTCTGTTCTCAGTGTTCTTTCTTGAGACCATGAGAATAATTCATTCCATGGATTCTGAACCTGGAGAGAGGCCACGCAAGCATTACTCATAAGGTGGCTGGAGAACTCTATTAATGTGAGACAAAGTAAACGTCAGGACCATGTATTGCCTGCCAGGGACAGAGGACGTGCCATAAGAATAAAAGGGTCAGTTCCACAGTCTGCAATGTATTTGTGCCTAACGCAGAGCTTCAACATACATGAAATAAAAAGGGATGGACCTGAAAGGAATAAAATAAATCCACAATTATAGTTTGATACAAGTAGACAGAAAATCAGTAAGAATATAAAAGTCCTGAAACACATAATTAGCAAAATCGATTGGAGACCTAAATGTAAAAACACAACCTTACAAGCCCCTTAAGAAACGAGTGAATTCCTTTAGAAATGGGAGAAGGGAAATGTTTGCTTAACTACTACCCTGACTCAGAGGCTGATAAGGTTAAGTACTTAGGGATTAAAGAAACATTTGCAAAAAGCATCGTAAGCATGGCAGAAGATGGATGAAAAACAATAATGGTAGCTTGTAACACAGACGAAAGGCTGATGTACACGGAAAAAAACTGCTAATATGAGATGAAAAGCATGACAGGACAATGGACAAAATTCACCTGCAGACGATTCACCAAGAAACGCCCCTTAAATGAATGAAAAGATAGTCGTGCTCACTCAGTAAGAGCAAGTCAGTTTGAAACAACACTGAGATACCATTTCTCAACTAGCATTTCATCCCAACTATCAAATGATCAGAAATCCAAAAATCTGACCACACACTCAGCATTGCTGTGAATTACCAGACTCTCATACGTTACTAATGGTGATACAGAATTGTAGGGCTTCTGCAAGGGGATCGGGCATTAGCTCATAAAATTACATATGCAAATCGATATTCAGGAAACCACCTTGAAGAGACAACGTGAGGGAGAAGAAAACACTCATTTCTCACCCAGAATCTCCATTTTCATGGTATTCGTCCTCTCACATATTCCGACTGCCATTTCTTCCCAGGTGGGCTCTAATAAGGTCTTTGTTCTCCCCCAGGGGTTTCTTACAGTCATTTTTTAAAAATAATGCAAACAAAGATTTATTTGTATGAGCAATGAGCATTTGAATACTAGATAAGAAGCAAAGCAGTCTTCTGTCAACTGGAGATCAAATTCTTAAGTAACTGACTTTGGGACATCATAATGGGAAGGCTTGCTGTGTTGCCTTCAGATGTTAAGTCTCTTTATCTGACACTTCAGCAGGCTTTTTAAATGTGTCTTCCTCCTGGGCCTGCTTTTCTAATCTCCTATGATATAAGAGCTGGTGTTCCAGATAGCCTATGTTCCTCTTCTGTTTCTCTAGGTACTTTCCCATGAGACGTAAGAGATCAGTTTCACTGTTCACAGCAGCCACGGTCTCCAGGTCTTGCAGGAACTTGGTTAACTTGTTCTCCAACTCCACAGCAGACGCTAGAGCTTGTACGCCAGTTCCCCAGTTATCTAGATCCGGCCTCGGAATGAGGGGAAGGCAGATTTTACCCCCATGTCTTCTTAGGTATCGCAAGAACTGCTTTGCCTGTTCCCTCTTCACCTCAGCTGGGTCTTAGAAGAATGCAGCAAAAAAGAGGTGCGCCCGGGTCTGCATTGTAATAACAGGCCCTAGATAAATAAGCATCACTGACGTGAAGCTGAAAAGCTACCACTTGATTAATAGCAAGCCTACACTTTTCAGAGATGACGCTCTGGAGCTGGTGTGCCATCTCAGCTTTGGAGAAAACCAGGCATAAAAAGTATCTTACAGTAATTACTCTTAAGTTCTGGAATCTATCAGTATTCTTCTTGCTGCCGTGGCATTGGAGGTTGGGTTAGAAGAAACATTCAGCCCAAGTGTACCATCTTGACCCCAAAGGGCCATTTTTGAAAGGTTTTTACTTTTCAAAAACACTTCGCTCTACTGAGGTATAATTGACAAAGTGGTAAGGGATTTAAACTGTATCTCGTGGTGATTTCATACATGTAGGCACGGAATCGCTTCTTCCCCCGACCCAGGTAACACCTCCCTCACCTCACACTTTTATCGTGTGTGTCAACAAATCACATGTTTGTCATTAGATCCTCAAGCCTTACTTTACAGCTGAAAGGTCAATATGGATGCCTTTTATTTCGTTTTCTTGACCAACTGTTCTGGCTGGTACTTCTAGTACTATGCTGAGTTCAGGAAAGAGTTTGTGTCATAGTGAGCGGGAATGAAGGAGCGCACGCCTTCTTTCTCATCACAGAATTTATGCAACTCTAAGGGTATACTGCTTCATTTTTGAGCCACATCTAGGTTGTTATTTAAAATACAGATTTTTCAAATATTAAACTAACCTGCCATTTTGTTGAATGAACAAAACTGGGTTGTGATATATTACCTTTCTTATGTATTGCTGGATTTGGTTTGTTAAAATTGTGTTCCAGATTTTTGTATTTCATGCTCATAAGAGAGACGGAGCTTTAATTTTCCATTCCGGTTATTTGTTGTCAGGTTTTGGTGTTAAAGTTACGCTGGCCTCATAAGTGAGGTGTGCAGTGTTTCCATGTTTTTCTTCTCTCTGGTAGAGTTTGTGTAACCTTGGGATGGATTTTTCTTGGAGTGTTTGGTGGAATTCATGGGTGAAAGTATCTGGGCCTGGAATTTTTTTGTTGTTGTTGTGCTGTATTTCATTGGAAAGTTTTCCTTTTTGCAAGGGGATTTCACTTCTGCATGAGGAGTCAGACTCCATGCTGTCCAGGGGGCAAAGCCCCACAGCCTTGCCAGCGATAAGTGGTGGGCTTGGCTGGGCACAAACAGGGCAGATGCTTCCAGCAGCTCTGCCAGCTTGAGGATGAACTTCTGGTTTGGAGCAAGTGGTGAAGCCGCCCGCAGCATAACAGGGGGTCCTGGAAACGAGAGAGGCTGGGCTGGCTCAGGTAGCTCCTCTCACCTCCTCGGCTGCCTGGGACAATGCACGTGGCTAGAGTCAACACAAAAGACCTGGAGAGCCCAGCAAAAAGCCAGAGACCAGGGGAACTTGATGATAACTGGCCACAACTCTGGGTGTCTCCCCCCCACCCCCGTCCACACACATACCGATCAGCAGAGTGTGGGAGCCTAATAGACTCAGCGTGTTTGAACACAGGGTCTGCCCAAATCATCAGCCGACCCCCAAGCCACACAGTCTAGCGCGCCAGGCCAAACTGGGAAAGAAAACTAAAACAGAGACGTCGGTGGCTGCACACCAAGGAGACAGTCTGCATGTTATTTAATAAACCCAACAACCATCAAAAATATGAAACAGAATTGAATTGCTATAATATACTATCTAAAATGTCCACGTTTTTATAAAAAATTACTGGACATGCGAAAAACGGACAAGTGTGATCCATGTAGAGGCATATACAGCGGGGAAGGCAGTTGGAGTGGGCCCAGGTTTTGGCATTAGCAGGCAGACGCTTCAAAGCAGCTATTATAAATATGTTCAAATAGTTTTAGAAATGCTAACAATGAATAAGAAAAGGGAATCTAAATAGGGAAATAGTATATAAAAAAGAGCCACATGGAAATTCTGGAGTTTAAAAGTTCAGCAACTCAAATGAAAAACTCACTAGATGGAGTCAACAGCAGATCTGAGAGGACAGAGGAAAAACTTCAGTGAATTTGAAGATAGACTAATAGAAATTATTCAATCTAAAGGATGGAGGAAAGACTGAAGAACAATCAGAAGAGCCTTGAGGATTTCGGAGTCATCATTCCGACCTAAGTGTAATGCGAGTCGCAGAGGAGAAGACAGGAAAGAGTAGAAAAAATTTCAAGAAATAATGGCTGGAAACTTCCCAAATTTAATGAAAAACCCTAACTTACAGATCCAAAAGCTCAGTGAAACTTGAGTAGGATAAACAAAAGAGAAAAATCCTGAAAGCAGCGAGAGAAAAATGATCCATCACATATAGTGAGATAACAATAAAATTAACAGCCAAGTTCTCATTAGAAACAACAGAGACCAGAAAGCTAGTGGGCTGATATATTCAAAGGGCTGAAAAAAATAAACCCGACATCAACCTCTCAACTAAGAAATATATATCCAGCAAAACCATTCTTTGAAAAGGAAATTGAAATAAAGATTTTGGGGTTGGGGGGTGGGAGATGAGGGTAAGGGGGATCAAATATATGGTAACGGAAGAACTGACTCTGGGTGGTGAACACACAATGGGATTTATAGATGATGTAATACAGAATTGTACACCTGAAATCTATGTAATTTCCCTAACAATTGTCACCCCCATAAATTAAAAAATAAAAATAAAAAATAAAGATTTTACCAGAAAAGCAAAGACTCAGAGAACATGTTATAATACTAGCAGACCTACACAGCTAGCAGCTCCATTATGGATTGTCAGACTACATGAAAGTGCAAAATCCAGCAAAAAGTGCCCACAGGAGACATACTTTAAATTCATAGACAAATAGTTTACAACTGCAAGATGGAAAATGATATACCATGTCACGAGCGAAAAAGGGGCTGTGTAAAAAACCTGGGGTCTCGGGGCTACTTGGCAGGCCTGAGAAGCTCCGTGACTGGAAGGAACCTCACAGGATGGGCTGGTCACAGGTTCTCAGCTGGGCAGATCACGGGCAGACCCCGTGCCAGGTCTCTAGCATCCTTAGGAAAAGGTTCATCTTTACTGTAACTGAGCCTGTCCATTGTTCACCTAGAATAATGTAGCTTGGAAATGCCAGATTGATCTTTTCCAAACCCCTCGGAGGCAATAACACTCCAGCACCAGACTTATTGTTATCTTGTTTCCCCACTCCATCTCTATGTGCTGTAAATGTTAAATGTTAACTGTCCTGCACCCACCAATGTAAAAAGAATCATGTGTCCCTCTGTTTTACTTTGTATCCGGTCTCAGAGAGATTGTCCCCCTCTGTTTTCTCCCACCTTCTTAATCTACCTCCCAGAGATTTCATGGAACCAAAGAATTGCCAAACTGCCGTTCTCCGTGGCATTTTCTCAATCCGTTGAGGTCTTGCTCCCGGGCATGCCCTCAAAAATTTGGCTCAGATAAACTCTTATAAAATTTTTCTATTGGTTTTGACATTCTTTCATCAACAGTGTAAACAGTAATCGTAAGTAAGCTGGAGTGGTTTATTCATGTCAGACAAAATAGGCTTTAGGACAAAGAATATTCCTAGACATAGAGATATTTCATAATGAAGAAAGATCAATCTGTCAAAACCTATAATAACAATCATAAAGGTATATACACCTAACAGAAGAGCCCTAAAATACATAGAGCAAAAGAGTGGCATAACAGAAAGGAAAAATAGATCATTCAACAATTTTCGTTGGAGATTTCATACTTCATTCTCAGGACGTGGCAGCCAGACGTGACTCAAAGACCTCCACCTACAAGGAACATAATTGACCAAGAGCTCCAGCTAATGTGTTCTGAAATAAACTCCTGCACTTGCAACCTGGCCACGCTTGCCCGACGGTGGGACAGGTCTACCCTGGGCCACGCGAGGCTCTTCTGGGGTACTTTGACCTCCATACGCTATGGGATAGCTTCAGGGGTCTGCATGGAGCCTTCCCTGTGGCCACATGATTCTCTGGTGGCGTCAGGAACCAGGAACAATGATGGGAGTAGCCTGGAAAGAAGGCGAGAGACCGAGATTGTGATCGATAAGCCTAAGGGGATCAATCATAAGTTTCAGGGTAATTTTCTAAAACAGGGAACTGGCTGGGACAGGGGACGTTGGAGCTCAAGCCACAGGGGGTTGATCTCTTGTTAAGCTAAACTAAATTCAGCAAAATGAACAACTTGCATTTGTGTCATGTTTTGTAGGTTACAGAGTTCTGTGACATTGTCCTTTTAATTCCCAGTCTTTTCTCTGTGCCTTTGCCCATTTCTGTTCCTGGTTCCTAAAAATCCATTCCCCTCCCAGCCTACTGGTGGAGACCTGTTTTTCAAACAGCTTTATTGAGATGTAATTCATATACCATACAATTCACCAGTTCAAATTGTACAATTCAGTGTTCTTGCAATATCCAAAGCTGTGCAACCCTCATGACAATCAATTTTAGAACATTACCTCTACCCTAAAAAGAAGTCTGGACACATTAGCAACCACTTCCCAAACTCCCTAGATGTACAGAACCACTAATCTATTTTCTGTCTCTATAGATTTGCCTATTCTGAACATTATCTTTTCATTTTTACTTTAAAGTGCCCTTGGGGATTAGACATTCTTACCTTTGGAACTCCTAATCCCTAAATGGTGGGATTTATGTTGTAAATGAGAGAGCTGTGATGGAAATAGAAGGGGAAGGGAGATAAGGTTTGTTTAACAGTTACTATGTACCAGTATGTATCTGTTATTTTCACAACCACCCTACAAGCCAGGTGTCATTTAACAGTTGAAGAAACTAAGGCATATAGAAATTAAGTAACTTGCCGAAGGTTACAAAGTTAGGAACAAAATGTAAACCTTGCTTTTTTTTGTCTAGAGCTCATGTCTTCTGTCCACTAAGGTCAAACTTCCACGCACTGGGGTCACCTGGAGGGCTAGTCAAACACAGATTGCTGGGCTTCCCCCCAACCCCCACAGAGTTTGGATTCCCTAGTTCTGGGGTGGGGCCCAAGGATTTGCATCCCTGATGCTGCAGGTCAGAGCCTGTGCTACTCTGAGAATGCGATTCATTCAGATTACAGAGCTCCATGCTGAAGTCGCTTTAATGTCATCTGGTCATCTTGTCAGAGCAGTACTCAGGGTGTTGTCAAAGCAAGTGCCGTTGATGATAGGCAGAGAGTAGTTAGAAAGGCAACACAGAGAACCAAGGCGCTTCGAGGCGGGCTGGAGTGTGATGACATTTTTTTCTGCTGGGAAATGTGATAAGAAATTAGAGACTCAGCCACAGTGCGCAAAGCACCTAGAGGCAAGCCTTTTGGATACAGGCAAAAATGTAATGTTCCTGTCTAGTTCAGAACCGTGGCCACTTAAAGCGACCAGGCAGGCAGGCAGGCAGGCTAGGGGGACGGTCACCAGTGTGCCTTTTCTTGCATACTCATGCTGACTTCATTCTTACATGTGAACTAGGCCAGAACTTGATCGGGCTGAAAACTGTCTATATAAGAAAGAATTATCACAGATATCGAGAAAAGAACAACTCTGCATCTTACTGAAAACGTTTGATTTTTTTTTTTCTTAGTGGGAGGGGGAGGAGGACTTCTGAAAATCACTTACTTCAGAACCCGCAATGTAATTGCTCCGGGAGGCTCAGACGTGATGTGAGCATCCTGAGCTAGGGGATTGGGTGGCCAGGCTCCCGAGAGAGGATGACACAGCACGGGGAACGACACACACAGCCTGCCTTGCTTTCTAGAGAGCAAAGATGCCAACGTCCTTGATGGGGTCACCAGGGCTGGGAGACCCTCCGTCCTTTCAGTGGACGTGGGTAACTTCTGTGTAGGTAAGCCAGCCCTAGGGATGGGAAGGAGGAAGCATGCAGCAGAGTGGAAACGGCTGCAGAGCACAGCGAGGTGAGGCCTGCCCTTTATACACACGGCTTCTGTTTTTCCGGAGAACTTTTATGTATATGAACACATGCGAATATTATTCTTCATCAGAGTGCAGAGATGTGTAATGAGTTAGCTCAGCTAATGAGCTGGTTTCACTAGTTATTAATAATAGACATACACACACTAGAACTAGATACAGATGGTTACTTCGACTGCCAGGAAAACAAAGCACTCAGAAATCAGAGTAGCAGCCACATGAATACAAGCTAGGGAACCTCACCTTACCTTGCAAACTGGTGGAAGTGAAGCTTACTTGTTGGCAGTGTCTTACCTCCTCCATATTCGTTTGTTCGTTCATTCACTCATGCATGCAACAGCATGCATTTAATGCTTCCTACTTGGCAGTCGTGGGCCTTGGGAATGCAAAAACGAGACATGGCATCTCTTCATTCATCCAACAGATATTTGTCAAGGCCCTACTATGTGCCAGGAACTTCCAGGTGCTGGGGATATAGTAATTACAAACAAGCAAACAACAACAAAAAGCAAGAAATGTACCAAGCTGTTCAGGGTAAGCCACTTCAAACTGACAAAGCAAAGGGAAACAAGTCCTGTAATAAAGTGTGTGATGGCTGGAAGGACGGGCAGATGACGAGGGTGGAAAAGCAAGCGTAGAAAATGTGAACAGTCAAATCTAGGTGGTGTTTACTGTGAAATCTTCCAACTTTATATTTGAAAATTTTTATGGTAAAATATTGTGGAAACAAGTGATAGGCATGGTAAGGAAGGTGGGCATTTGGGAAGAGCTCATGGAGGATGTGGCATCTTCTCCTTCTCTCCTTCCTCTCAGCTACTTCATATCCCATCAGCTGTGGGTCCATCCCGTTCCCGATTCCAACAGGCCTGACAGGAGCTACAGAGAGCTCTGCAAAGATCCTTGAGGGCTGTCGGATCTCTGATGGAGGAAAGACTTTGGGGAGAAGAGGCCAGCTCACGAATCAGCGAAAACCCTTCTCCACAGCCCTCTGGGAAGGCAGCTCCTTCTAGTTAACCTGCCTGCCTCTGGGGACCAGGCAGCCCCGGTCTCCTCTCTTCGTTTCCTGCCTGAGCACCTGTGGAGTTTGGTTTTGGATGGGGACCTGAAATATTTCAAAAGTGAAAAGAACGTTTGGATTTCTTAATACTCTTAATTTGCTTTAGTAATTTTTTTTCAAAATGATTCTAAATTTAAGGTAATTTACTAAGTGTTAAGAGAACGCTATTGACTTAAGTCCCCTTTTAAACTGTAGGACCCCCGTCAGCCCTTTGATCCCAGTTCCAAGTTCACAGGGGCAGAAGCCGGAAGTTACTAGCCTAGCGTCTCCCCTATGCTCCAACAAAAGTTCCATTTCAGGCTTTCAGGGGCCTTTTCTGTTCCAGCACGTATATATAGCATAGGCTGTGCCAGGCCTATTCTAAAAACTTTAACTATAATAATTCACGTAATGCAACAACCCTAGGATGTAATTGCCATTGTCAGTCCCATTGGAGGAGAACACTGAGGCCCAGTGAGATTGCATAACTTGCTCACGCAACTGCAGAAATCTGACAGCAGAGTGGAGCTGCTGTGATTCAGCGGTGGACACTGCCTTTCCCACCCAGTAGGCCCATCTCTGAAAAACCAGTTCAATTAGCGCTACTCATGGGTCAACACGGCATCAAAGTATTCGTGTTTCCACAAACCTTCACTCCGCAGGAAGCTCAGTATTTGGGATTTCAAACTGGCTTCAAAGGGCGCTGATGCTCGGAGGGGGGCTTCCCTCAAATAACCCTTCTTTAGGGAGTCGCCTGTTGAGGATGGTGTTTGGGGGTTTCCGCGAGAGGAAATGTCTCAAGCCAGTGGCTGACACACGTTGGCCATCGGGAGGGGAAAACAATTCTCCACATTCCGAAAGCACAGTTTTTAGCCGGGATAACGGGTAAATGACACTAACTCTTTCGTTTCATCTTAAGCTCTCAAGCTTGTTCTAATGGTGCGTCTCCAACCTGACGCGTGACATGCCCTCCACGATCCGATCCGCCCTTCCAGCTTCTTAGCCCTGTCGAGATAGCGGGGGGCACCCCGAGTTCAAACGCGGCACGCCCGTTTCTCTTCCGTGGGTCCGCGGAAGGTCGTGGGGAAGCGTTGACGCCCGGGGGAGGGGTGGGGGTCGGGCTCGCACGGTTCCCCGAGCCCGCGGGCGACGGCGGGCCGGAGGGGCGGAGGCTGGGGCGAGACGCCCGCCGCCGGCGCCTCGGCGAATAGCAGCGCGCAGCTCGCCGGATTGGAGCAGCAGCATCACGCTCTCCGCCGCCGGGGATGTAAGCGGGCCGCCGCGGCGCGCAGAGGCAGGCGCTCCTCCTGGGGACCGCAGCCCCACACCGGCTCGGAGCGGCGGGCGGCACGCGGCCGCGGCAGGGCGGGGGCGCGGGCGCGGGCGGGGAGCGGGGAGCGGGGAGCGGGGAGCCGGGAGCCGAGGGCGCGTGCGTCCGCGCGCACAGGCCGCAGGGGAGGGGCGGCGCGAGCCATGGCCGGGGACAGCGAACAGACCCTGCAGAACCACCAGCAGCCCAACGGCGGCGAGCCCTTCCTGATCGGCGTCAGCGGGGGCACGGCCAGCGGCAAGGTACGGCGGGCTGCGCGCCCTCCCTCCCGGCGGGGCCGGCGGGGCGCGTGTGGCCGGCGGCCGCGGGCCGTGTCAGCTGCCGCAGCCACCGCGTGGCCCGCGCGCCTCGCTGCTGGCCGCGCTCCAGCGCCGTCTCCGCCGCGGACTCCCGGCGCCGCGGCGGGGGGCGGCGGGCGGGCGGGGAGTCGGGCCATCGGAGGTCTGGGGGTGCGGGCCACTGACCGCAGGGCTCTGTCCCCGGCGCGGGGAACTCGTGGCCGGGGTCCTGTGGGGGAGGGGCGGAGGGAGCGGATGCTTATTGTTTTGCGAGTCCGCTGTTGGGGACGGGGCTTTGAGCAGGGTCCCCAAGCAGCCCAGACGCACCCCTTCCCGGGCCTCGCGTGGATGTTCGCCCAGCGGCGCAGCCGGGTGCCGAGGGCGGAGCGAGCCGGGTCCTGACCGCCGGCTGCGAGAGCGCGCGGGGCGCGTCCCGGGGAAGGGGAGCTCCGCTTGTGCTGGACGCGGGCTGGAGATTTGCAGGGGTTTCCGGGTAAAATCTTGGGAGCCGCAAAGGTGCGGTGACATCAATGAAATGAGAATAGTCGGGGCTTCCCTTGGTTGTGGTTCTGGAGGAAACGTGGCCGGCTTACATGAGAAAGTTGCACTGGTCCCACGCTCTCGGATGCCTGGGGCGTACGCGCTCGGACCCTCGGAAAAGCCCCTCCTGTGGGTGTCCGGCACCCCCCGGAGCCTGCTTTCTTTGTTTTATCCGCGAGGAGGGACTCGGGGAATGCTTTCCTCCTTTACCCCGGCCTTTTTCTGCAGGTGGAGTGGGGTGGAGTCCTCCCAGATGTTTCTTTCTTGGCTCCCCTTAACTGCTTCTAAGATGTGGCTCCTGTTACCTCTGCCGTTTAACCACCTCCAACTTGGTTCGGAGCAGGCTCCTCCCGGGCCGCCTGCGAGAGGTGGGCGCTGCGCGCGGGGCTCGGCGCCTGGCCGGTGCCTCCAGGCAGGAGAGCCGCGCAGGGAGGCTGCTGGCGCCATGAGAAACCGGCACGAGGTTTTCGCCCCGGAGCCGACTCCGCCGTGGCCCCTCCTCCATTTTGGTTCCACGTTTTTCCCTCCAGGTTTGAGCCGTTTGGGCGCCCGGGGCCCAGTCACGGCAGCTGGCGCTGGGCGACTTCCTTATGGATTAAGTTAACGTGGTTCCCAGGGCTAGAAATCTTCCTGCCTTAGGCCCCAGAAGTTGATGCTGCATTTGCCCCGGTTGCATGCATTTTTTATTTTTAACGTTTTTACATCTTCTTTACTAGTATTATTACTAGTAATTCAAAGCAAAACCGGGATGCCCGCTCTTTCCGGAAACTTCACCTGTTTTTTAAGAATTATTCTGCCCTCTTCTTTAGGTAGCATATTCCTGTTGCACAGGACCTTTTTCTTGGTTTGTTCATAGCTGTATTCCCAGCGCTCCTAGCACGATGTCTGCCATGTAATTGGGCCCAGATGTTATTAACCTGAGGACCAGTCCTCGGTGGGGAAAGGCGAGACTGAAGCTGGAAGATGAGCACAGCGTTTAGAAACAAAATGACCTTAGTAACCAACTAAATAATTTAGTCCTATAGAGGTGGAAAGAGGTCTAAGAGATGAAATGACTCCCTTGTTCTTGTGTGTTCCTCAACCAGTGGGGGCTGTCAGTTGATACTCTGTATGTAGTTCAGTGTTATTTCAGTAACTGTCAGTGGGGAGCCCCTGAGCCCTGGGGGGGTGGGGGTGGCTAACTGTGCTGCCCCTATTGCTCATTAAGAAGGAAAATTGTAGAAACTCCCAAGGGTCTGTTTTCAAAGCCTGTTTTCCGCATTGATAAGTACTTGGTCATTGTTTGAGATTGTTTTATAATGTTTTTCTTAAAAAAGTGCAAAGGAGCATCGGACTTCTAAAATGCCATCTTGTAGTCAGTTTGCTGCAATTGTATCTTGATTCTATTGTTTCAGCCCTTAGTGCCTTTCCTCCGAGGAATTCGAACCTTTTCTTTTCTGAGGGTGGTCCGCAGGGACAAACTGGACCTCTTCTCCTGGAAGTGTCAGGTCTGAATGCTGTAGTGCGGAGGGTCTGGAAACCGGGCTGCTCGACCCTACCCCTGGGTACTTGTTTACAAATGGGCCTGTTAAAGGAATTTGGGAGACGGCCAAGGGCCTCAGCATCTTCACAAATGACAACTTTAGAGCTAGAAGGAACCTCCCTCATAGCCTCTGGACTCTAACACGTGGTCTCATCCCTTCTGGGTGAGAAAGATAATGTATTCAGATATTCGGTGGCAGAGCCAGTGGTCCTGCTGTTTAAGAAGAACTGACTCAGGCGTGTGGGGAGAACACACGTTTACAGCTTCAACTTGGGAAGGGGCTGCGTGGAAAGGCCACAGAATGGCAGAATGGCTTCCAAGGGACTTGACTAGAAATGGGGGTGCTGGCTGTTTTGTTCCCGGGAGGCCGCAGCACAGATCTTGCCTGTTCTCACCCCCACCCCTGACCCGATAAGAAAAACCAGGTCCCTGTTCAGCTTCTCTCCCGGGCTCTAATTTGTCTCAATCTTGTAGCTGCCCTGAGCACGAGTATTTTATCTCAGACTAAATTGTTTTGGTTGGAGACGGCAAAAGTATTGAGTGCTGCAGCACAGGTCACATTTCTTAGTTTGTTTTAGAAGTCAAGATGAATTAGAACTTTCGAGTAAGCTTCGCTAGGCCGATGGCAAACCAGTTGTAAAAACTCTTACAATTGTGGTAAGTTGAGAAAGTTATTTTGATCTATGTGAAAACCCAGATTCTCGTATTTCCTCCTATGGGCGAGGTCTAGAGACCCTAAGATGTAACTCTGACTTGGAAAAAAAGACAATGTTTAAACTTATTTGCCTGCACATATATCCCTGATGTTAGGTGCCATTCCTCCTCTGGATTTCTGCTGCTGTTGTCACTGTGACAACCTTCCCTTCACACTGCCCCCAGAGTGGTCTTCCTCGGCTATAGCTCTGCATGTGTCACTGTCCTTTCTGGAAACCTTGGCTGACTCCCCATTGCCCGGACTGTGGGTCGAACAGCTCAGCAGGGCACAGGTCCTCTGGGCCCCCATTGTGGTCCCAGACTTTATTTTCCCGCTCTTACCCCCTCTCCCACACCCAGATGCACACAGACCCATCCGTGGGGCTGCTTTTGGTGACGCTTCTGCTCATGGTCTTCTCTTTGGAATGGCCTCTCAACCTTTCAGGCCTCAGGCCTATAAGTACTTTCTCCAGGGAGTTTTCTCATTCGTTTCCTGAATCAGCATTGTCTCCAGTGCTTCCATAGATTTCCCACATTTTGCCTCGTGCTGGGTTATGTGTCGCCCAGTGTAGTGAAAGTGGTGAGTGTCTTTGTTCCTTCACGCCCAGTACGTGTTAGGAATAGTGCTGGTGTTTGCTGAACTGTGGTACTAGGCACACCGTGATTCCTAATGAACCTTTTATTTTCTAATTCATAAGCCTATTTGAATTTGGATTTGAAGACACAGGTGAAGCCATATTTGAATGTCACTCATGTTGCAATGACCAAAAATGAAAAGGCCCCTGAGCCCTAAGACCCGGGTCCAGCTTCCTCAGTGTGTTTAGTCAGCACAGGCTAAACAGGTATTAGGTGAGTGGCTGTTAGTGTGTGGAATATGGTATTATGGGCCGGGGTTGAGGGCAAGTCAGGATGTAAGGAAATAGGAGGGAACGTGTTTCATAGTTGGAAGCTGCTTAAACCACTTTTACCATCAAGCCTGGTCCGGCATTAAGGCGCTTGATGAAATCTCTTTCAAGTCAAGCTGGTGTCTGCCCATGGATGGATGGCCCTGAGAGAAAAGGTTGGGAGAGTTTTTGACTTGAGGTCACATAGTAAGTGATGGAACCTGGACGGGAATCCAGATTTCCCCCTTATTGTACTTTCTCCCTCCACAAGCCGTGACCTGTGCTCAGAGGTATTTTTGGGAGGTTGGTCTGACTGTGAGTAATGCAGACCCAGAGGATATTGCAGTCCCCTCCGAGGTGTGGGCTGTCAGCTCAGCTCCACAGTGAGTCAGCAGCTGCTTTGGGAGCTTCCTGTTCTGGACCTGGGCTCCTTGGCTCCCATCGCCCTGTTCCTGGAAGCCCAGCAGCCACCCCCATCTGGCCAGACCATTCATTCTACACCCTCTGCCTCTCAGGGGCTCCCCAAGCCAGGGGACTGGTTTGGTCCCGTTGTTTGCTCAGAGCTGGCGTCCACCGACTGCCACCATGCCATCAAGGTCTGGTTTGATCTGGCCCAGCTGACCTCCAGCGACAGCCCCTGCTGGGCACTGCAGGCTGTCCCCACCCCCATGCCCCAGGGTCTTCTCACTTGTTTGCTCTGCCCCCAATTCTCTTTGTTCCTGTGCTGGCCTCTACCACAGTGGGAGACTGGAGACGAAAGCGCAGGTCCTACAGCCTCCAGTGGGTCCTCTGGCCACTCTTTCCCTTGCCCTGCCTCGTCAGCTGCCTAGTCCTTCAGCCCTTGTCTGAATGCTCTGAAGTGTGGTTTCCACCGCTCTCTGGGCTCACCTCACTCCAGCTCACGACCATGTAGTGTTTGCTTAGATCTTCTGCCTGATGTGCTCCTTGCTTTGTGGACTCTGGCTTTTATAAGATTCTGTGACAGACAGGTTGTATGTGGGAATTTCACTGCTGAAGACCTGAGCATTTCTGCCAGTGGGCTCTGAGTTGGTGCTGTGGGAACTGCTCAGGACCTCCACGGCCTTTTAGGCGTGGGTCTCAACTTTTTAAATCAAAAGTAAAAGGTTGAAGGGTGTACTATTCGTGTGCATGTGTGTGTGCACGTGCTTCTCTACTAAAACCATATTTATCTTTAAGCAGATTTATCATTAAAGCATGCCGTCATCTCTGTTGTAATGTATCATGTATATGCATATAGGAATTATATAAGTACATACATAATTATGAAACACAAAAATAGGAATTATAAAAGGAGAAGAATTAAATAGACACTTAAAATTGTGGTTTCTTTAAAGGTATAAAGCCTTTTGATTCTTACAAAAATATTTTTTTACTTTGACTAAAGAATGTTTTATTTTTTAAACTCTTGTTTCATATGTGGGGATTCATGGATCTTGGATGATGGTGATAGTAGCCCTGGGATAATACAAGGCTGAAGGTTTGGTTCTAAGTTTAGTCTTTTGATTCGTGATTTAATGACCATGATGTTTGAAAAAGTCAGCCCCTAAAGAGATCCCAATATAAGAAACTCATCATTTGCAGGGGTTACAAAATCATGAGGGGCCCATCCCCCAATTCTGCAGTAGCTTTTGTTAAAGACCAGCTAGAAAACTTGCATCTTCTCTGTTGTCCTTCAGTTGTTTCTGCAAGCCAAGGTGCCCATTTGAAAGCTTTTTACCTAATGAATTCAAAACCCACTGAAAATTGTCATTTGGAATGCTGTACACGTTTTGACAGTTTCTGTTTGTAAACTTGATAGGTGCAAAGTAGTCTTTGGCTACAAAGTTGCTTAACGATGGAAACATTTTCAAACATCTTTTTAGCAATTTGATCATTTAATTTATTCAATTCATGTATTTTCTTCCAATCCAGCAAGTCAGAACTTTATTTTTGGCAACAAAGTTGCTTAACAATGGAAACAGTTTCAAACAGCTTTTCAGCAATTTGATCACTTAATTTCTTCAATGCATGTATTTTCTTGCAATCCTACATAAAACAGCAAGTCAGAACTTTATTTTTGAAAAAGTAAAATATTACCAAATGAACAAGTAACTGTAAAGTTTACATGGAAAATAAAAAGGAAAAGACAAGATTTTCTAAAAGACCATATAAAGGTGTAACAGTTGTCAGGTGTGGACAGAAAAGACTAATCAGCATTCAGCCTGCATGCATGCCAGAGTTAAAGTCTAACATGAGAGTTCACACAGAGAGAGCTGAAGTGTTTACAGTCATAAAATTACCATCAATAAGCTATTTAACATCATTACCTGAACCATAGAAAGAAGAATCATAGACAGCATTGGGCTTTTAGGTTCTCATAAGCAGTAATTTGATTCTGCATCTGGTTCTAAAAAGAATTGCATGTGCGTTGAGAATTTTGAATGATGCTTGGGTGAGTGACTAAAACAAAACAGTTTGCTTTGCCACCTGGCTATTAAAAATGATCTTTCCATAACATAGGTTTCTTTTTTTTAAAGCGGTTATTTGTACATGGCTACTCCCTAGGAAACTGCAGGGAAAGTGCTCGGCGTTCTCACTGAACCCCCTAGACTTCCTATAGTACCCTGAGTACCCTGCATGGTATCCTATAGGAAGATGCCCAGCTGTCTCATGCATCCCCACACTTCCCTTTGGGAGAGCACAGCATTTGTGACAGAAGGTTCTTGTGGCACGTTACTGAAGGCCTCTTGTAAGAATTTTGCCTGGTCCGTCCATGATGGAAGCATAAGAATTCTGTGTGTGCAGTTGCAGTAGGGATTGTGCCTCTTTATTGCTTTAATCAATCTGTTTAAGTATGCTATCTGCTCTGGCATCGTGGCCATTTGTTTTTTTTTCTTGGCTGAAGGGCTATTTTGTCATATCCCAGCAAACACTTGCTGTTTGCTCTTGCCCGTCCTCTAGGAAGTGCAGAGGTTTGCAGGTGACTCCAGAGTGCCTCCTCCCTGAAGTGGTGGGGCAACGCTGTCTCTGCTGCCTACAGCTTGGTAGTCTCTCAGGCTAGACAGAGAGAGCTTTTAGTAGGATGGGGTGCTAAGAGTGGGGCCTGTGATTCTGGGCTGTGGTCTTCAAACATCTTTGCATCCATAACTGCAAAGAGAGTTTTAGAAAATGCTTTATCCCATCCCATGTTTTTGACATCAGTTTTTTTCATCATGAGTAGAGAGTGGCAAAGGATTTAGTTGCTGACCTGTTGTAAATACTGACATTTTACAATAAGAACCGTTTCATTCTTTTC
This sequence comes from Rhinolophus sinicus, assembly GCF_036562045.2. Taxonomy (NCBI): domain Eukaryota; kingdom Metazoa; phylum Chordata; class Mammalia; order Chiroptera; family Rhinolophidae; genus Rhinolophus; species Rhinolophus sinicus. Next base: position 2,260,104 of record NC_133766.1, read on the forward strand.
AATGTATCGGGGAGGCTTTCAGTACTGTAATAATTTGACCTACTGTCATCTATTTCAAAATAGTTGAATAAGCTCTTATTTGAATCAGATATGTTCATTTTCCCTTGAAATCGTATTTCAATGTCACTTCGCCCACAAAATGTTAATTTCATTTATTTTTATGCTTGAAAATCTTCTCTTGATCATTCTATCACCCTTCAACAAAAATCTTTATGTACATTGGAGTGATTTTATGTCCTGTTCTCTAAGTCTCTCAGTGTTAATTTCTTGTGGATTGCATTACTACAGTTATTAACATAAATTAATCAAAACAAGATACACATTTTGATAAGTCATTAAACATAAAAGGGAGAATCTTACTGGAAAGCAACGGATGAGAGAGTTGGCGCTCTCCTACCCAATATTTCCTGTATTGTGAATCGTTATTACTTAATGATGGAATCAGATTTTCTGCTTGTATAATATAAACTTTGAAAAACCCTGTTGACATAAGCATATGGCATTGGAAGGCCTTTTGTTATATCAAGGTCACTCAGTTTTTACCTTTCAAGTTGTAGGTCAGAACCTGATATAGTTATATAGGTCAACCAGCTTGCCACGCGCCTCTGTTAATTTTGTTGAAAGCCAGAAACTGGAAACCTCCAGACTTGTAAAACGATGCGTTACCCAGTCATTGAGTCATTCCCTTGTTAGTATCAGCACTGGTATTTCCAGTCACCCCCATGTTTGGCCATTGATTTAGGAACCTGGGGTTCTAGCCTAGCCTTGCACTTACTTACTAGGTATCTGTGCAGTCACCTATAAAAGAGGAGGGTCCTCTCCGCCTTTAACACTTCATAATTCTGTAACTAGCCCTGAGTGTCCTCGACTTGTTTTTTCACCCCTGCTCGCACATACCAAGTATTTCTGGAGTCCTCACGTCCCACCCTGCATGGTGTGGGTGACATTCGCAATTTTTGGTGGAGTGCTGAAAGGCTGCCATCCTCTGCTGTGTGCCAGCGGGTACCTCGGCTGGATACCAGCTGCATTTCTCGTAGCTGCGAGGACCCTGCGTGCTCCCTCTCACAGGTGTTGCTCCTTTTCCCAGAGTCCCTCCCCCCACACGCCTCCCTTTTCCTTACCTGGATAACCCCTGTCATCTTTCCCTGTGTGTCCTATCAGGGCCTGTCCCGGAAGCCCGCCCTGGCATTGAGGTGTCTCTGCTGTGTTGCTAACACGTCCTGGCAGACCTTAGCCGTAGACTCTCCCCGCCTGTGTGTTCCGTGCTTGTTTAGTCTGCCGCCCTCTCTGGACTGAGCCCCAGATCAGAGACTAGGCTCCTTGCTGCCCGAGGTTAGCACACGGTCTGAAAGCTGGGCTTAGGTTCTCCGTAAATGTTTGTTGAACAATCAACAATTAAAGACCTTTTTCTCAAGCTCCTTGACATCTTCTCTTGGATAATTAACGGGAATCTCAATATGGCCACTGGTTAACCCCTGACACATGCTCAACTTGTGGCCTTCCCTCGCTCTTCCTTCTTCTGGTGGTTCAGGCCTAAACCTTGGGGTCCTTCGGACTTTTCTCTTTCACTTCTCTCTGGTCCCTGAAGAAATCTTGGTGACGCACCCTTCTCACCTGCCTGCCCACAGCCTGACCACGTTTCACCCCCGCTGCTCCCCCCCCCCGCCCTGTCCAAGCCACCGTCACCCCAGTTGGGTCGTTGGCGTTGTCTCCCACTCACCTACCTCTTCTCCCCTGTCCTCAGACACTCTGTTCTGATCGCAGCAGCCGAGCGACCCTGTTCACCTGAAGCTGGGATAACAATTTCCCTGCTGTGCTCAACTCCCTGCGACAGCCTCTCATTTCACTTCCCACATCCTGCAGGCTCTTCATTCTGGGGACAGACAGCACTTCCTTCCGAGAGCAGTGTGGTGAGCTGTCACGTCCTCGTGGTCACTCTATTTAGAATTGCACACAGTAGGCATTCAAGTCCTGTTGACTAAACGGCTGAGGAATGCATGGCTCCTTGCTCAGTGACCTTCCAGCGCTGGTTTGCAGCGTTTCAGCTGCTTGCTGTGGCGCGTGCTGGGATATGTAGATAGTGGTGCTTTGCTGTCCACACATGTATTTCCCCTTGGGGTCCCTTCCCCGGGGCAGGATTTCTGGCATATTGTCCCAGCAGAGCTCAGAGTGGGTGTGCACGCTTGATGGCCTTGGTGTTTAATGGTGCATTTAAAAAATACAAAATCAGCTGCACAGGGACCCTCACGTCTTGCTGCTGTCAAGTTCTTATGAAGGATGTCAGTTTTTTTTGTTTTTTTTTTTAACTAAATGCTTGTTGCTAGGAAGTGGGTCTTTAACTCAGGAAATGCGATGAGGAGATCTTTTAAACGAAAGGGACTTTCTTACCTGTCTTAGGGGAGATGGAGGCACCATCTTTAGAGGAAAACTTTCCATGCTCTGAGCAGTTTGCCTTCGTCTGAATATGGGCTTTTGTGGCCTGGATTGGGGTAGGGGCGTGCTGAGCAGACAGGCGTGGGAGACAGGGCAGCTTTTCAAGTTCTTCTTAGTGTGGCTGGTAGGGAAGGGGCTGTGTGTGACCTTACGGAATCAGAGACTCGACACGACCAGGACGGCACTTGCCAAAGCTTTATTATATGTGCCATCCCCACACCTGGGATGATGAGCGTTTCTCCTTCCAGCAACACAGATGCTATGTAATTAGATGCATTCCAACCTTGGTTTCTGCTGTAAAACAGCAGTATTGGAGCTGAGATGCTACCATTCAAAATGTTTTATTGACAAAAGAAATGAAAATACTCTAAACTGAAGCAGCGATGGTCGTTTCTGTCCTGGTAAGTTTATGGAAAGATGGGGAGTAAGTAGTTCTCAGCAGGGCTGAACTCAGAAGTGAGGGCAGAACCTGGGGGCATGGGGGGCCTGCCCCTTCTATGCGGCTCACACGAACCTGTCTGCCAACAGGTGTGTTGGAATTGGCGTGACTTTTATGGAAGCCGCCGCTGTGGTGAGACTGGCTTCTGTCTCAGTCCATGGTTACTGAGGGCGTTTCGATTGGTTGTCTGAGGGAGCCTTCTCCGGGATTTCTCTGGAAGTGGAGTTGGGTGAGATCGGCTGAGAACCCTGATGTATTGGGAGAGGGGCATCTCCTGGAGACCTGCTAATTTTTTTTTTTTCTTTTTGAGGTAAAAACATGCTCCTGTGATTAGTCAGTTTTTCTCCACCTCCTCTGTAGAGAAAGTAAACATTTGCAAGTGGAAGGAGCAGGATATCAAGTGACACGTAGCATTTGAACAGAGAGGCCACGGTGATCGCTCTTCTGGAAGGAAATGCAGGCCGAGCCTTCCTTGTCTGACGACCGGGAGACATGGTTCATGGACAAGCTTGTGTTGTGGCCGCGAGTTCTGAGAAGAGCGAGTCCTGGGCCTGCCATGACCTCCTGGGGGGGGGGGGTCCTGGTGGGCGATGGAATTGAAGGTCTGTGATGCTCCCTCCCCGCAGCCACTGAAGTACAGCTCCCGGTTTGTTCGGAAAAGGCGTACTCGCTGGAGGTCCTTGGCCGTCCTGCTGTCCACTTCTGACCAGGCATGGTGGCACTGACGGCCACGAGGACCCAGCAAAGTCCTTCTGCTCCTTTATCCAGGTCCCACATTTTCTCCTCTGAAGCTTTCACGCTTGTCGGCCACTGGAAGAAAGGCCATGACTTCCCGCCATTCGTTCCCTCAGCACATATTACATTTGTCGATTCCTTACAAAGTGCCAGGCACTGGGTTAGGTGCTGGTGGTCTGCGTTCGGGGCTGCCCTCGACCTCATGGAGCTTTCTGCCCAGGTCTGACTCGTCTGTGGGAACCCAGCGCCTAGCACAGTGGTAGGTGTCCAGTAAATGTCCGCTAAATAGAACCAAGTAGACTCCTTTTACTGTTCTATGGCAGCACATGCTGTGGTCAGCTGTTCAGCCTCTGCCTTGTGGATTCCAGGGTTCGGGAATGCAGGCCATCTGTGTGTGTAACCCCAGCCTCTTGCACAGACAGGGCTTTGCGGCGACCACTGAGGGGGTGCTAGGTGTCAAGTATGTAAGTAAGGGGGCAGGCGGTCAGAGCTGCCCACGGTCAGGAGGGGTTGGAGAGCATTGAAGGCTATGGTAAAGTCCCCAAGTCCCGTGAAATCTTTGGGTGCCTTATCCAACTTTTCTGTAACACTGGATGGTGACCGGTTTCCCCTGGAAGCTTTCTTGATGGCACCACTGCTGGCTGGCTGGCCTTCTCCCTCTCTCGCTGGTCTCCCTCGTCCTCTCTGTGGCTGCTTTCCACCTTGTCTGGATCATACCACAGAGCTCCCCAATTGGCCCACTTGCTTTCCCCATCCACACATCCTCCGTTTGCCGAGCACCCCGTTTTCTGTCCTGAGTCCTTCCCCGGGCTCCTCTCCCATTTATTCGGCTGCATTGCCATGTGACGTGCTTGAACTCAAGCTGTCTGTGTGCTTGTTTGTCTTCCGGAAGACGGAGTTTTACAAACCAGGTCTTTCCTCTCTGTCTCCTGCATCTATGATGCCTAGAGCATCGTAGGTGCTCAGAAATACCCCAGGGAATGTGTACGGAGGTGTTTTTATTTTGTGTATGTTTGTGCCACGAGTGTGGGGCTGCCTTCCTTGGCAGTTCATCGGGGTCTTTTTGTTTTCTGTGCATTTTACATGGCATTTGAGATCCGAAAGCTTCGTCTCACACAGAGTTCTCAGTCGATGCTGCTGCCGGGAGTTATGATGTTAGTTCTCTCCAGAGTGGACCTGAGGCTACTGTCGGCAGGAAGTGTGCTAGCAGGAGGCACACTTGTTTATGTTGGATGGTCTGCCCTCAGTCCCCTCGTTCCCGCCTGCGTGTGAGTGTGGGTGTGTGTGGGGGGGCGAGGGAATGAGCAGAGGGAGGCAGAGGGACTGGACACGCGTCCTGGAACCTGGGACGGGGGCAGAACACTTTGATGTCGTGACTTTAAAACTGACAAGTTTGTATCCAAAGTTACTGTGTAAGAAGAGCGTGGAAAAGCCAGTTTTAAACGAACCCTGTATTTATAGCAAGAACATGCTTTTCTGTGGAGTTCTTAGATGTTTAGGTTTCAAGAGGTTGTTGGGTCACAGGTTGAGAGGTGGCATGATTTTAGGAAGAACTTGTATCATGTTTCGCCACATTTGTTTTCTTGATCCAAAGTAACTCACGCTGTTGTAAAATACTGGTACTACCCATGGAGGCCTGTGGTCGCCCTCTGCCCTGTTTTATTTTCCTTACTCCACTCAATAACATGCATTTATTTGTATGTTGCGTGTTACCTGTTTCTTCTCAACATACTGTGCTAATAATAGCGGGTGTTTTCTGAGCGCTGACTCTGTACCGTTCTAAGGGTTTCATGTGCTTTAGTTCCTTTAATCCTTCCCGGAGCCCTGAGAGGTGAGTGGCTATTGTCATCCTGTTTCCGGTTGAGGAGATTGTCCCACAGACAAGTGCAGTCACTGTTTCCAGTGCCAGGAGCACCACGTGGTGGGGCTGGACTGAAACCCAGGCACTGGCTGCGGAGTCCAGAACCTTCTCTGTTCCCCTGGGTCTCTGAGGCCGTCACAGGCCAGGTGGGCCCCCTTCCCGCAGCACCCAGCGCGCAGCACTCTGCACCCTTGTGTGGAACGAGTATGAAACCACCCAGGCAGACGCACGAATATAATCCCACCTCAGCCGCCATCCACCCGACCCTTTGGTGGTTGTCCTTGTAAAGCTTTTTCTTTTCAATTACAAACATACACGTAAGCACGGATATAGTCCTTTGTACATAAATGTTACCCTTCTGGGGAAACATAATTTTTTCCTCCATGACTGCTTGGGGACCATGTCCCTTAAGATGTGACATTACTTTAGCTGTGTAACCATGAACAGGATCTGAGGTGGTTTTACGTGAGCGAAATCAATGTCAGTCTCCTTGAGATTTAGGAGCGATTTCAGCCTCATCAGCAGTGTGCGGGGGGGTGGGTGCTCGTGCAGCCCACGGCTGCCACCACCTGTCTTCTGTTATTTACTGGAAGATACCACCTGTGCAAAGAAAGTTAATGTCACCAAATCCTAACGAAACACTTTATTTGGAGTTTTGAGCCTCCTGGTTTTTGACTGTGATTTTTTCCCCCTAGTTCCTGTAATTTTGCTGATGAGAAAAAAGACTGCTTGAAAAAATTTTGTTTGCACTAACATTTTAGAGTAACATTTGGGAGGCAGTTAAGTCTTGTCTCTCCTCCTCCTGGCCTCCAGTGGGAGCAGAGGATTTCCCTGTAGGGCAGGGGCAGCCATCTGAAGGGCCATCACTTCCTTGAAACTGAGCGTCGAGTTTCGACATGTGCACGTTTTGCTGGGAAAGCCTTCCATCCCAGAAGTGAGCGTGAGGTCAGCAGAGAACCCTGTTTGATACAGGGATTGACACACTCTCAGGCTGCAAGGGTCCCGGGAGCTCACGTGATTTAGAGAACAGAACTATGTTTTTCTTGTCCCAGAAAGTGGCGAGTGTGACTGAAGGTCCCCAGAGGGCGATTGGATCTGTCCTCATTGCATCCCAGGAATGCTCGCTGATTGGGTGGATGTGTGGGCTCGGCCTGTCTACAGTGGGCACCTGTCCAGATGACATGAACACGTTGGTGTGACAGCAGCATCGTGCCTGCTTTTGAGCCTTCTACCACGTAGACTGAGGTGTAACGGGCTGTTCTTATTTCCAAATGCTGCTGCTTGTGTGCGTGATTACAAATTTTAACCTGTGTGTTATCACTTTGGTAAAAGTTAAAATAATATATCAAAAGACAAACAGTACTGCCTCAGCCCTGCCTAGTGCACTGGTCGTGGGTAAAGTTAACTTGCGAACCTCAGTTTTCTCATCTGTAAGATGGGTACCAACATCACTCCCACCTCAAAGAGCATAAGGAATGTATCACATGGAATGATACAGAGAAGGCAACTGAAATGTCACCTGGTAGATGGCGAACAGCTGGTCAGGGTGAGGTCTGATGGAGATGGAGAGGATGGCAGTGAGGCCGACAGCCAGAAACCAGCCGTCCTTCCTCCACCCCATCCCGCTTCCCAGAGACAGCCACGTTCCTCTCTTGGGTTATTTCTCTCTATTTATCTCCGTGTTTTAAAAAAAGCACGTTTACACTGCTGTTTCCTGATTTCCCCCTTCCAATACTAGGCATTCTTTTTTTTCTTCTTCTTTTTTCAACTTTTATTTGTTTAAGTGTGTTTTTCCAGGACCCATCAGCTCCAAGTCAAGTAGCTGTTTCAATCTAGGCTCTAACCAACTGAGCTAACGGCCGCCACGAGGCATTCTTTATGGACCACCTATTGTAGGTGATTAGGTTCTAACGGAAGCTTCCCCCTTCCCCACATTTGTCTCCTAACATAATTGTGTTTCAGTTAGAGAGCAACATTCAGTGTTTTATATTATGGTCGTATAAACTCGTTCACAGCTGAGGCTGTGCACAGGGGGTGATGCACCAGCGTGCTGGCTGTTACTGAACATTTTACCTGCTGTTCTACATTTGAAAAAAAACGAGGGGCATATTGTTGATTTGACTTTCGTTACGGGCGAAGTTAAAGGTTGCTGCCTGGATTTCTTTTGTGACTTGCCCAGCTTTCCCCTCAGGTGTCCAGTGTTACTTATTCATTTGTGTAACCATTCTGGAATCTTACAAAGAATCGGGAGAAGTTAAACTTCTAGAAGACACATGGGGCTTTCGCTAGATTGGGCGTTTGGAGTAGAAAGGGGTGCTCTGCAGGCATCTGGCAGCTTTTGTACTAGCCACCTTCAGAAAACAGGGTGGTTCACAGGAAGGCACAGAGGTGGGACTGGCTGGTGGACATGGAACCAAATGAGCCCTGTCTGAGAAATGGCAAAGTAACGCGATCATGAGAAGTGACTAAGAAGGGCAGTAGGCAGAGCAGAACCTGAACCTCCCTCAGAAGGACCAGGCAGGTTCTCAGACTTGGAATGTCAGTGTTGATTTACTGTTAACCGGCCCAGAGTGGGGGGTACGGGGGGGCAGCGGCTAAGGAGAAAAGAGGGGGGTTGTGGTTTTGTGGCCTCAAGTGGTTGGCAGCAAACCAGATGGAGGACATCAGGCGATGCCTGCGCCCTCAGAATCCCACCTGCAGGAAAGCGTTGTCTCTGTGGAGTACGTGGCAGGACTGTGGTTTCTGGATCCGGGAGAGGGTGAGGGGTGGGCACCAAAGCAGAATTTGTCTCTGGAGTGGCAGTTGATGAGGTCGCCCCGAAGTGCTCCTGGGCTGGGACATTGCAGCCTCTGAGATTGGAGGGAAGGGAACAGGGCAGGGGGTGTGGTGGGGGTGGGAAGTTGGAGGGGTGCCTTTTCTTCCCAAGGAAGCCTGTGCTTGGGAACCAATTTGAGTTTTACACAAAACGATACGATCCAACGTTGACAGAGAAAAACGAGGTGGATTCCTGCCTAAAAAGCAGTTTCTTTTTCCATCTCTGGCTCTAAGCTTTTTCTGTTGGGCATGAGTGACCAATTTTGTACGGCGATTGCAGTGAGGGAATCTGAATATCTGTATTAGCTGGAAAAGCTAATTTCAGACGGCAAAACATGTCTCTTGGAATGGGTAGTAGAGGGTTTTCTTGTTTAGGGTAGTTGTACTTCCCTTTCTGTTCGTGGTGTGCTGCCCGACTCCAGAGGTTGTCATCCAGGCTTCACCAGGGTTTGCTGAACAGCCAGTAGCAAGTGCTAAGCTTCTGTGACATGTCCTCTGCTAGATGAAGTAGGTGCAAGGAGTACACCCATCACTCAGAGACTGAGTTCACAGGAAAGGGACTCTACTGGGGTGACCCAGAAATGGCATGGAGTTACGGAAAGGGCTGAGATCACTGCATGTCCCAGAACAGTCTCTTTCCTTAGGTACAAATTGAGGGCAACTGGATTAAACAAGCGTGAAGTTCCCGTGGCATCCTGTCAGCCTTATCATGAAAGGATGCTTGCTGTTCAAGGGCCTGTGGTAGAGTCTGGCTGAATTTGGACATTCTGAAAATCCTGTAGAGTGGTGAGAGCCAGTCAGCTGTTGCTTGGGTTCAAACGTGTCTCGGATAGCAGAGAGAGGTCTTCCTCCTAAGGGCTGTGGCCCCAAGCTGTCCCCCTCCAGTGCCCCAGCTGTGGTTTCTTTCCTTCCAAGTCGCCCCTTTGGTTTGAGTTGCACATGAAATCAGGGTCCCTGTCCTGTTTCTGAGCTCCGAGGGGCCATTGTGCAGCGGAATTTTGCAAAACAAAAAAAAAACAACAACACCCCTGTGGATCACAGAGAACAGACTGTGAAACTGGAATGCTGTCAGGCGCTCATGCTGGTGCCGGGAAGACCAACCCTCCCAGCGATGTCTGTCTCCTGGGTCTCTCAGAGATGGGGGGAAATGGGAAACTCTGGGTGCGCCAGGGAGCAGCTCAGTGCACAGCAGGTCATCACGGCGATTTTCATGCCTATCTATGTTTGCAAAGTACAAGGAGAAAGGGAGTCTCTCCTGTGTTTCCAGCCCTTAACTTGTCAGCCATGTTTATGAGGTTGTTTTTTTTGTCTTAATGAAAAATAAACAGAACATACCAAAATACCAAATATTGATATTTTTAAAAGTAGGCCAAGTGTTATGTCTGCCTGCTAAATCTAGTGGGTTCTCTCTCCCCGCCCCCCTCTGCAGCCAGGTGTTTGCAAAAGGGCCTTTCTCCAGAAAGCAATTTCAGTCATCACAGGTAAGTTTTTAAGCTCAGTGTCTTCCTTCGTGAATGACATCCCTCAGCCAGCCATGCCTTTTGCAGACAGCCCTTTGTGCCCACTCCCTGTTCTGTTTGTTGCTTGTTTCCTGTGAAAATAGTGGAAGACATTGCTGTGGGGCCCTTAGTGTTACCAGGCTTAGGTAGCGGTGCTGTCCTGCACTTCATTCCCATTTCCACACCCTAACTGTGTCTACACCCCTTGAGAATTTCACAACCTGGGACAAACACGTGATCCATCTTCTTGGGAGCCCTAGACTTTCACAGCCATGGGGCTCTGGACACATACTCACGTGTTTGGAACACCTGTGAATGGGAGTAGGTGTATTTAGTTACTTGGACGTAAAGATCTCATCTTTCAGAGTGTCTTCTTGAGCCGTTTCAGCTTCTTGGGTGCTGACTTTCGCCAACCCTGCTAGTCGGAGTGGGACAGTCAGCCTTCTGTGTTATCCGGGAAATGTGGAAGTTAAGGTCCCTGCATTTTGGGCTCCGGCTGTGAGGGAGAATGCCCAATGTAGGCAACAGTCAAGCAGTGGGTTCTGGGGTGGCTTTCGCAGGCCTGCGTCCCCCGGGGCCCCCACACACAGAAAGAAGACTTGGTCTCTAAAGCCACTGCTGCCCCAGGGAGGGTGGGGGGCCAAGCAGTGTCTGGTGCTGGGACGTTAGTGAACTTCAGGTGGCTCCCACGCATCCCGTGGGAAAGCAAACTTTGGTTTCTGTGGTTTCCCTCTAGGATCTGGTCCCTGATAATGCGGAGGATGGACAGGTGGTGAAGCCCCCCCAGGGCAGCTGTGCAGCTGCCTCCCAGAGGCCTTTCGGTGAATCGTATCCCCGCCCTGGGCCCAACCCCATCTCTTAGACTTAGCCTGCCCGTGGCTAACCCGGCCTCCCGTTTTTTAAAAAAGTCTCTTGAATCTCTTTGAATGTAAAAGAAATCTGCCTTTCCCTGTGTTTACGTCAGCAGCATCTCCTCACCCTCTCCACTGTGTCTTTTCTCGTCCGTAAATCGTACCTGCCGTCCTGTGATCCAGTCCCCAGTGTGTCCTCTAGACGCTGTTTTTCCTGCACTTGCCCCCCACTTCCCAAGCCCTGCTTTAGAGGAACATAGTGGAGAAGATTTTTACCTGCATTTGACAAGTTAAAGAACTTCCCTTTGGAAGGTGCGCAGGGACACGGAAAAGGGAAGGGACAGGTCTCTGAAGGGGCCAATGACGACTGCCCATCCTCGTCCTGGACAGTCTGTGGTGCTGAGTGGCGGCCCGCTGAGGTTTTTTTCTCCTCTCTGTTTTGAACTGTCACACCTTAGAGGGATGCGCGCTTGTAAAAAATAAACGAAAGGGCCTCCATTATGTCTGGATAGATTGTAACTGGTGGGGCACAGCCAGCCCCCTTCAAGGCTTTGTCCCTCGTGCTCAGCAGGCCTCGTGAGGGGAAGGTTAGTGGCAATGCGTCTGGCTTTCTGACTTCTTTCCGTGAGGGCCTAGGCGTCGAGCTTTCTGAGCCACTATTAATTTTGCAGCAAAGACGCCCCTAAGTAAGGCACTTACATATAGCAGTGGACCCTAGGGCCTGGCCTCTCGTTTCAGGATGCTCGCAGCTTCACACATTTCAGCAGACGCAGAGTGCACCGCGGTGGGAAATCAGACTGTTTTCACGTGTCTATCCAGTCACTTCCCAGTTACTGTGTTTTCCATCGCGAGCTCCTCTGTCCTGTGTGACTGGGACCCACAGAATTTCTGTCAGCAGAATTGCATGTCCCGGGGTTTCTGTTGATGTCTGGACACGTGCAGGCTGCTAGAATATGAGCTGTGGGAAGCTGCGTGGGTGATGTGTCTGAGGCTGGCGTGTAGGAGCAGGGCCACCTGTGCTGGGGAACGTGGAGGTTTCTGGACAGCAGGGGAGCAGGGATGGGGCAGGGAGTGGGGCAGCATCACAGCCAGCCTGGGCAGGGCGCTGGGCACTCAGCTCATCCTGGCCGGCCTGGAACACTGGGCAGAGGCACACAGTAGGGCAGTGGAGCTAACGGGAGTGCCCTCTGCTCAGCCGCTGGCTATGGCCCCGTGCACGGTGGCCAACCTTGCCATTTTTAATCATCTCTGTAAAGTGGAAGGTGTGTGGGGCACCCCAGGATTGAAAGAATAAAATGTGAACATACTGTAGGTATGAAAGTGCTTTTAAACCATCAGGAGCTATCCATGGTGAAGTAACAGGTGTCTCCCCGTGTAGGGGGATTATGTATTCGCTGTTATAAACAATGTATTACATAGTATAAAACATGTATAACCATCCCCACTTACAACAGGTGATAAAACAGGCTCAAAGATCAGTCTTCCCCAAGCTCACACCGCTGGTAAAAGGCACAGCCGGTACTGGAACTTCTCTTTGAAACCTGCTTTCCACTAAGCTGACCAGGCCCATCACAGTAGCTGGCTACCACGTGTGGTACTTAGGGACCGTCTGATACATTAATTTATCCAGCAAACACTAAGTGTCTGTTGCAACCCGACACAACTTGGCGTGTTAGGAGTTAGGTGAGTTTTGTTTGTTGTCTTTTAAATGTTTCCCCTAAGTAACTTGTAATGATCAGCCCTGAGTTTAAAAAAAAATCTTTTTAACACTCGATCCTTGGTTCTTAGTCTAATTTCTTAGTTGCCACTTAGTGGTAACTGTTACATTTATGCTGCCCCTGGGCAGAGGGGTGTCTCAGCAAAAGAGACTTGGAATGACTTCCGTAAGTGACAAGGAGTTGTGACGTGTAATTGTGTCAGCTTGCTTGTGTTTTTAATCGGTCAGTTGGCGATTTAACTGTTTACCTGCCCAACTCTTCAGCTTTGGGCCGACTTCGTGGGAGCTGGAAAGCCTTAATAGATACATTAATTAGAGAGCACATCCACAGTCCAATGTCACTCCTTTGGCAGCTGCAGCTGTCAGCTGGGCCGCGAATTTAGAGCCTGAGAATTTGAGGAGCTGCGGGAAATGCAGCCTCACAGGCGCTAAGATTGTCTTTTTAACGTTTGGGAACATGTTGACACAGATGAGACCTGGGAGGCCGTCGGACACGTGCCACGGCTTCCTTCTCTGTAGGAGAATGTGCCCAGGGGCGTGGGAAAGCATCTGGACCCAGAGAGACTCTCACACCTGCTTTCTCAGGTGACCCTGGGGTCAGCCACGGCTGTGGGAGGTGCCTGGTACGGTCGCATCTCCTGCTTTTAAGCCACGATAAAACGAAGGTTCACAAATGAGTGGCTTCCCCAGGCGCACGCAGCTAGCAGGTAGCACCGAGCACTTGCGCCCTGTTCTCTCTGAAGCCTCCTTTCTGCTGAACTCCTGAGCTCCATCAAAGCCGTAGGCACGCCGTAGGCACGCCGTGGTACTACGTGCCACCGAGTCATTAATTTATCCAGCAAACATTGAGTGCCTGTTGTATTCCTACTGCTGGGCACACAGAGATGAGTCAGGCAACAGAAGACAGCTGGGTGATGTAAGTGATGACTGTGTGAGTAAGTGGCATGACACCCAGGGGGGCCGTCATTGCTGGGGGGTGGGGTGGGGAAGGCAGGCGACGACTGAGTCAGAGTAGAAGGCTGAGCAGGTGTTAGCCAGATTGGAAGGGGGTGGGGACACGCAGGGCGGCTTTCCAGACGGAACTGGAGGGCTGGGGACAGCAGTGTGTGCTCCCAGCCAGTACGTGGCAGGAGCAGCAGGTGAGGCCAGCCTCACAGCCCTGTGTGCCAAGCGAAGCGTTTGGATGGTGTCCCATTGCCACAGTGCCCCCCATGTCCTCCACCTGCTGCTCTGGCTGTCACCTGACTCATTCTGCTTGCCCTCCTCTGTTGTCCTCTCTCCTTTCCCCCCTCCCAGCGTGTGCCTGAGGCGGGCAGTGCTGGCCTCACACATTGAATGGTTAATGCCCTCAGCAGGCCTGCTTTGTCCTCTGGGCGGGACTTCCCGAGGGCTGAGCCTGCGGGAGGGACGAGAGAGAGGTACAGAGGGGTCTGGGGGATCTTGGCCTGGAGAATTAGCACTCTGAGACACTGAGGGAGTGGACGTGGTAGGAGGTGAAACTGGAGAACGGTTTTTCCTCCATGCCGGTACAGAAACCCTGGAGTCAGGGTCAGTCAGGTGTGTGCAGGAGGGGGACATGTGAGGGAGTCACCACGGGTATCAGAGCGTCCCAGGCACTGTGCACGGTGCACGTCAGGATGAAAAGGCGCCCGTTACTTCTGTCCTGCGCCGTGAGTTCCTGGTCCTGTTTCAGGGGAGGAGTGGAGGCTCAGAGAGGTAAAGTAACCCACCCGAGGTGGCTCAGCCAATGAGACGGAACCAGGACTGACGGGTGATCTGTCCGCCTCTGCCTGCACGTATTGGTGGGTCTGCATGTCGTGCAGCGTGGCTGTGGTTCCGTCTGCCCCTTGGCAGCCTTGCCTACGTGAGCTCGGTTTTGCTGTCAGATGAATAAGCAAGCAGCCAGCTGCTCTGATAGGCCTGGGAACTTGTTCCCCAAGAGAGCAGCCAGGCCCAGGCAGGTCACGCCAGGCCTTGCAGCAGAGGTGTCCGGACGTGTTCCAGAATGTGCTGAGCCAGTAGCATCTGCTTCAGAGGCCGTTCTGTAGGTTACAGGGGGTCAGCGCCCACTCCCTGCCCGGTGCTCACCCGTCGGCCCAGGAGAGGCCCAGCTGCAGGAGGGAGAGTGCCCGAGGACGTGGCACCTGTACCCTAGGAATGTCCCCTTCCCTTCCGTTCCTGGTCTCCCAGAAGACAACCACAGAGACCAGGCCAGGTGCCCCTCTTGCTGATAAATTGCCAGTGAGGCAAGCGACGCTGGGGGGGCAGCCAGGCACTCGGCTTGCTCAAAGCAGCGACAGTTACTGTGAGAGTGGGGGCTGTTTTCATCCTCACCGTCCGGAGGCCTCCAGGGATTGTTGTGTTAGCAAAGTGAATGTTGCAAGGGCAGGGAAGACCCTGAATCAGATTCTCTAGGTGGGCCTCTGCCGACTAAATCCCCTGCTGCTAACAACATGTTTAATCACCATGTGTTTTGAAGAATGAAAAAGACAAGTCAGTTCACGGAGTTGTGACACTTAGGACACAGGGACTGGAGGACTGTAATGAAATCTCTAAAAAGGCCACATTCCCCACGTGCACTTTGCACTTCCCGGGACAGGTGTCCCCTGCCACCAGCCCCACCAGCCGCTGCCCCTGGGCTTTCTGTCCCGGGAACCCCTCCAGTGCAGAGCCGGCACCTTCCTCTGTGTTGGAGGCTTCCGGCCTCCATCCCTGGCTGCTGCCTGAATTGGTCACCCAGCTTGTTACACGCATCGTCTCTGAACCTGCCCTTGTGTTTCACAGGTAAACAGTGTCCTGACAACGGATCTGCAGGATGGAGCTGGAGAGTGCCTCCCGCCCTCCTCGCCTCCCTGCCTCCCATTTCTCCACGGCAGCCCCTCCCTTGCACCCCAGGCTCCTGGTGGGGGGGGCGCACACACTGTCCTTTGGGTGTGGGGGGGTCAGGGCCGCAGCCTTCGCTCGCAGCATCACCACAGGAGGACAGAGCCCTCCTGGGACTGGTCAGCACCCTGCCCATTCCCAACTCCACGCACACCTGTTCCCACTGCAGGGCGGGCTCGATAGTGTCACTGTCTGTCCCGCTGTCTGGTTTCAGGCTGTGCTGACTGCCTGCCCTTCCGGGTCAGCACTTAGCTCTTCTTTTCCCACCTTTGTCCCCCCCCTTGCTCTGGTTCTCTTAGGCTGCACACTGCCTCCCCGGAGCTGCCTGATTCTCTGTGGACCTCTTTCCACTATTGAAAAAAGGGCCGGCAACTAAGGCCGAGGGCTCAGCTCGCCTTCCTGCAGTTAATGGGTGATGTTTATACGGTCAGTTCTTAATCTTACCTAACACTGTGTCTCCCCGAAAATAAGACCTAACTGGAAAAGAAGCCCTCGCATGATTTTTCAGGATGACATCCCCTGAACATAAGCCCTAATGCGTCTTTTGGAGCAAAAATTAATATAAGACCCGCTTTTATTTTCGGGGAAACACGGTATCGACTCCCTTTTACTCCCGTGTCTGTTCGTCTCCTTGGGAACAAGAGAGCAGGGTTTGCCTTAAATGCCTAATACCTGTCCAGGTGTAGGGAGGCGTTTGAAACTGCTTTTTGTTGGAGAAGAAGAGCACAGCAACTTGTCAAATGTGATTTGTGTCTCACAGCAGTAAAATGAACCAGCTGTGGTCTACTGAGCGCTTACTGCATGACTGTAAAGCAGGTACCCCCCACCCGGCCATCTTACAGATGAAGAAACTGAGGCGGGAGGGCCTCACCCTTCTGCTCCGGGTACCCAGCCACATGTGGATTCAAGCACAGACCTGTGTGACCAAGCCCGGTTCCTCACTGCGCTGTGCGGCCTCCAGGCAAATGCATAACAATTTCCTGATGCCACTTATGTTCTCTTTTTCAGTCAAGTGGTTGATGACTATCAGGGGGCCCTTGGGTGACGGCAGGACTGCCAGGGAGTCCTCAATCACGTTTTATTCTCGAATGACTCCCGCTAGAAGGAGGCCTTTGCTTATTGAAAAGAAAGTCTTAAGTCCTCTCATCAGCCTCGGTAGAAATCCGTGCTAAATACTTGACTGAAAACATCCAAACGGCACCTGGTCTGTGCTCTCCTGTCTCTTGCTCTGTTTTCCCGTCCTTTCGAGTGGTTTCCTGATACCGTCCTCGGACACAAAGCCTTCGCCTGGGCTCTGAGTGTCCCTGGCTAAGGCAGCACGGCCAGGATGCTACACCCATGTGGGAAACCTCCGTGGCGCTGTCATCTGGCCACGGCCCCACTGCACAGCCCGACGCCCCAGCTAGTGGCGACCTCAGGTGCCGGCGGGCAAGGGCCCCCTGGAACCTCAATGTCAGCGCGATTCTGATCTCCTCTTTTAAGTCTCAACATGTGGGAAACTTAATTGAGAGAGAAATGATTAGAAAGGATTCCTAGCACCCCTTCGTCTCCGTGAGCAGTTGGTGGATGGAACTGTGTCCCCTGAGACCCGTGTCCGTTTTCTTTTAACTACCTGCAGAGGACAGTCAGGTGGCTGCTGGCTCTGGGCGGCCACCCTGCCCCCCCTGCCTTCAGGGCTAGTCCGCTGGGGTCCAGTTTCAGCTCCCAGGTCCTGTGTTACTGCCGAGTGGCCTTGACAAGACAGTTTAACCCTTAAATGAGAACAAAATAGACACTCAGCCACACAGACACTCACCCCTTGTGAGTTTCCTTCCCTTTCCCTTGAAATCTGGAAGAGAAGCTTCTTAGACTTGTGTGTGAAAATAAAGAGGAGGTAACCTGTAATCGGGGCTCTCCCTATGGAGGAGAAAAACCAAAAGCTTGATTTAAATTAGGGACCTTGACTGGCGCTTTGGTCACTTGGGGTGATTTTTTTTCTGGCCGGTTCTCAATTGCCCAACCAGATGTGGAATGTGGAAAGCGTCATCATGTGGGAGCCTGTGGGCTGGAGAGAAGCGAGCTGCTCCTGGGGTGTCTGTTCCGAGGGCTGCCCTCACCTGTGCCTAGTGCCCAGGTGTGCTGCAGACCTGCCGGGCAGGTTGGCCCTGAGAGCCGTGTATGCGCGTGCGGGCTCATCTCTGGGGACGCGCAGAAAACCAGTGGGGCAGGGAGGTTTGGAGTGACGTCCAGAGGGTCGTGGGCAGGCGATGTGCTGGAGAAAAAGCCACGCTGGCCATTTTCTGTGCATGGCATGAAGAAATCAGCTTCAGAAACAAGTCTTTCTGTATCCCCAACACCAGCATTTACTCACGTGTACCGGTGTTCTTTGCTCACTTAAATTTTAGACTTGCAGCAGTATTGTTCCTTCTATTTTGTAGACGGGTCGTCCGTATGTCGCCGGCACTGTGGGTTACATTAACATTAGAAGCTATGCTGGGACCCCAATCCTCACTCGTTTGTGTGGAAAATTGCGTTCCCACTTTTGCTCAGAGAGTTGTTGGCTGGTCATGGGTCTGTAAGTGGGGGGCTGCCTGTGGGGTGTTTCGTAAAGAAGGGAACCTTTTCAAGCCAGGGCCTTCCGTGGGTTAAAAAGCGAGGCGTCATTGGAACCAGATGCTAAGAAAGCATTCTCGAAGTTAGTTTTGGACTTGACCTTGGTGTGGCTGAGCCTGAATGACCTCAGACAGGGCGTTCTGAACGTGTAGACTATTAGTCGTGGGGACCTAGAGCTTGTCTAGTGTTTCCTCATTTCTGGTTTGCAGACCGGTTTGGTCTACGCTACGGAGCAAGTTCTCTGAACTGTTTACAGAAAACGTGGTGTCTACCAGTGACATGATGTATGTGTTCCATAGAATGGGGGTATTATAAAAATGTCACGACACTTATTTTTTAAAACTTCCTGCCTTGTTTTTCCTACAACCAGGTATGTGACCCCACAGAGCAGGGTCCTGGATCCACCACTTGTTTTTGCATGTCCTTTCGCTTTTGTAGTGGTCAGACTCATAGTGCTGAGGGAGAATGGGAAACCACAGGATTTTTTCCATCTCCGGCTGTTCACGCCCTGCCCTAATGGTGATGGACTGTGCCCAGTTCTCCTCTCAGCTGGCAAGCACTGTAAACAGACTGATTTTTTTTTTTAATTGGGGAATATTGGGGAACAGTGTGTTTTTCCAGGATGCCAAGTCGTTTTTCAATCTAGGTGTGGAGGGCGCAGCTCACTGGTCCGTGTGGAAATTGAACCGGCGACTTGGGTGTTATGAGCGCTGCGCTCTAACCAACTGAGCCAACCAGCCCGCCCCAGACTGATTTTTTTAAACACAACATTTTGGAAACAAATGTCATCTTATTGTTTTTATAGGTATCAGCAGCTTGTGTATGGGGTTTAGTTGGACCTCTTTCTGCCTGAGCCTTTTCATTTGGTGTATAAAAAATAATTCAATTAGTATAAAGAAGAAAACAAATGATTGATACTTTCTATGGTTATAGCTAACCATTGTTAAAACTGACATTTCTTTCTGAACTTTAATATGTGTACACCCATGGGACTTAACTTGATTTTTGGACGGAATTGAGAAAAAATAGTTTTGTGTCTTAGTTTTTTTAAACTGAACACACCCTGAGCATATCCCCGTATTAGCAAATATTCTTTGCAAACATGACGTGGTAGCTGTGTTACATTTTATGTGCAACGTGCCAAGATTTATTTAACAAATCCCACCCTCCCCCCATCGATGGTGTAGGTTCTCATCAACTTTTTTGCAGCGATGGACAGCTTCATAAGTTTTTTGTTTCTTTTTAATTAGTTCCTCAGGATAAATTTCCAGAAGTCACATGATTGGTTAAAAGGATGAACGTTTGTCATATGCTTGCCGAGGTGGTGGGCAGAATCCTTGGTGCTTGCTGTTGGCACAGCAGTCAGAGCCACCATCGAAAACACTGGACGACATTTTTGTGCTCTTGCTTTTCTTGGGGGTGGGGGGCAACTGGTGTTCTTTCTCATTCAGCCCTTTTTACATATTCCTTGTGTTTCTCATGTAAAAAAAAATAGACCTATATTATATTATCTTTTTTAACCTCTCCCACACAGAAAAGTGAGCCACTGACTGTCCGTTCCATTTCAGTAGGAAGCTCTTCACAGTTTCCAGAGAAGACAGTCAGGTGACCTGAAACAAGGACACACCCCAGGTCGTAGCCGAGAACCCCATAAGAAAGCTTGGGAGAGGGAGGGAGGTGGTTTACTGTGACAAGCATGGCCATCATCATGTGCCCTCACCCAGGGCACACGCATGTAATCACACTAACCTTCACTCAGCAGCGACAGAACTCACACCAGAGAAAAAGGTGTGAGACCCACTTCCCTGACTTGCACTTCCTAACAGTTACTTGCCGTGCAGCCGGAAACTGAGTGGTTGGCCTCTATGGGGCAGGGGGCGGAAGAAAAGGGGGAATGGGGAACAAAGATACTTTCGGGGAGCAGTCTTTTAAATCTTCCTGGAAGAGGCAGCCCTCTCTGGGGAGAGCAGAGCACATGCTGTGCTTTCAGCATGTACCAGAGGGAAGCACGTTTAAGAGCTTGGCTTAAAGCTGGTAACTAGTGAGACAAGCTCCTGATTTTTTTTTTTCTTAAGTCTTTGTTGGTGAGGTAATTGATTGCTATAATTGGGGAAAAGGTTGTATGACACGGTCTCTCCACCCCTCCTCCCCCATCATGGTTTCAGGGGCTACTTTTCGGCATTTGAACTAGAGGCATCTTTGCCTGAGAAATGTGACACAGGCTCACCTTACTTTTATGGGGGGCCCAACAATGGGGTAGGTGTACAAAGATTAATGAGATAAGACCCTTGCCCTTGACTTATGTAGTTTAGTGGTAGAGAGGAGAGCAGTGATGTAAATAATCTTTTTTTATTGGGGTAAAATATACATCACATAAAATTTACCTGTTTTTAAAGTGTACAGTTCTGTGGCGTTAAGTACCGTCACCTTGTTGTACAACCATCATCACCATCCACTTTCAGCACTGTTTTATCTTCTCCAAGTTAAACTCTGGAGTCATTAAACAATAACCGCTCCTTTCCCTCTGCCCCCAGCCCCTGGAAACCACCATTCTACTTTCTGTCTGAATGAGGGCTCTAGGGACCTCATATAAGTGGAATCGTACAGTGTTTGTCCTTTTGTGGTTGGCTTGTTTATTATTTATTTATTATTTTAGTGTGTTTTTCCTGGACCCATCAACTCCAAGTCAAGTAGTTGTTTCAATCTGGTTGTGGAGGGGGCAGCTCGCAGTGGCCCATGTGGGGATCGAACCGGCAACCTTGTTGAGAGCACTGTGCTCTAAGCAACAGGGCTAACCGACCGCCCAGGCTTATTTCATTTGACTTAGTTTCTTGAGGGGTCATCTCAAGGTCCAACCATGTTGTAACATGTCTCAGAATTTCCTTTTTAAGGGTGAATAGATATTCCTCTGAATGGATAGACCACATTTGGTTTATCCATTCATCTGTGAATAGACAAGACACTTGGATTGCTTCCACCTCTTGCTACTCTGAATAATGCTGCTATGAACATGGGCGAACAAATATCTGTTCAAGTCATTGCTTTCAATTCTTTTGGATATATACCCAGAAGTGGACTTGCTGGATCATATGATAACTTCATGTTTTGAGGAATCGCTGTACCATTTTCCACAGCGGCTGTACCATTTTCCATTCCCACCAGCAGTGCACAGGGTTCCAGTATGTGCACATTTTCACTAGTGCTTGTTATTTTCTGTGGGTGTTTTTCTTCTTAGAGTAACCATCCTAATGGGCGTAAAGAGGTATCGTGGTTTTGGTTTGCGTTTCCTAATCATGAATGATGTTGAGCATTTTGTCATGGGCTTTTTGGCCATTGATATATACTCTTGGGAGAAATGTCTGTTCAAGTGTTTTGCCCATTTTTAAAATCAGGTTTCTTTTGGTCGAGTTGTAGGAGCTCTGAGTGTGTTCTGCATATTAATCCCTTATCAGGTATGTGACTTGGCAGTGTTTCTTCCCAATTTTTCAGGTTGCTTTTTACTGTGTGGGCAGTGGCCTTGGATGCACGAATGTCTTGAATTTAATGGAGTCCATCTAATTTATTTTTTGTTGTTGTGGTTCCTGTGCTTCTGGTATCATGTCCAAGAAATCATTGCCGAATCCAGTGTCATGATGCTTTCCTCCTGTCATTTCTTCCACGTTTTATAGTTTTGGTTCTTACTTTTAGACCTTTGATCTATTTCCGTTAATAGTTGTATATTGTGTAAGGTAAGGATCCAAATTAATTTTTTTTTTTTTTTTTTTGCATGTCGATGTCCGGTTCTCCCACTATGCTGGTTGAAAGACCATTTTAATAGTATATGAAGGAAGATGCTTAGGTGCTGCTCACAGGAGTTACTGAGCTGCAGTCTCTGACAACAGGGTTCTAGTTGAATGATTTACGGGGAAGAGATTTGAGCCGCTCACTCCATCTGGACAGGCAGACCTTACAGGAAGCTTTCCTGAGGGGACGTCTGTGTGCTGTTTCCTAGAAATTAGCAGGAGCCACTTGAGGTGAGGGGGAGGGACGAGAAGGAGAGTGTCCAGGTAAGATGAGGAATGCATGGCATTTAAGGTACTTGATGTCCTGCTTTCAGTTATACATGTATTGTTTATAGAAGGCTTGTTCGGACTAAAATTCCCCGTCACTTTAGTTTGTGGTGTTTTCTGGTAGGGGGATGGGTGTTATGTTATAGCTACTTGTCATGGTAGGGAGAAATGTGGGCTCATGCTTTTCGTGGAATACCCCACGTGAGGCGTTTTATGGAAAGGTAATGTGACAGATGGCCATCATCTAGGCTGTCCGCCCAGCTTGCCGCAGATTTCTGCTTAACGTGATTCCACAAGCCCGTTTCCTCAACACGTGTGCAGCTGTGGGCCAGAGGGTTACACGTGGATCCTGTGTCTCTTTCCGGATGAATTCCAGAGGGACACAGCTGCAGGTTTTTCTGTAACTCTTTGTATGAGCACAGGAAGCGCCTTACAACCCACTCGGTTAGATCTCATTTCCGTTCAGTTATTGCCCTGTGTGCTCTCTGGTGTCTGGTCCCTGGGTTCAGGGTGCAGCCAGCTGCTGGGTTGGCGCCCTCTTGTGGTCCACCTTTGATCTGGTCGGGATGTGGGGAGCCAGGGCCGAGAGGACAAGGAAGTAGAAAGACCAGGGTCAGAACTACAGAAATGAGAGAAACCCAGACTTTGGGCTCAGGATTTAAATGATCAGGACTAACGACGAAGCCGGGACAAAGTACAGAATTCTAAGCTCTAGAGAACAGAGGTTTGTACCGTGTTTAGGTGTGAAGAGAATAAAGCAGGTAAGCGTGAAGCATGATGGCGTCCTCACCCGAGTTACAAGATACAGTTTTCCCAGTAGAATATGTGCGGGACAGGTTTGTGGAAATGAAAACGTCAGCGTCTTAGAGAGGAGAGTCATTCTTATTTAATATGTATTTTGTGTTATTGGCCCATCTGAGGCGTGGCTGTCACCCCTCACAGTTGACACAGGGTCATTCAGCATCGGTCTGAGAGATTGTGTGGCCTCAGGTATAACCTGTGTGGGAGCAGCAGGGTTGGGTGTCCAGCCAGGCTGTGTGCCCAGCCTGCTCCTAAAGGACCCATATTTTGCACTTTAGAGCTTTGTGGCAATTAGGTGGTTTTCGCCCACCTTCCTTTTTTTTCTCTGTGTGTTTTTTTAAATCTATCTTGCCCAGAAGTTTACTGGGCATTTCTGTCAAAACACAGACGCTATCATAAATGGACCTTTCGCATTACACATCCGCACCCCAATAACTGCTACTCATTTTGAAGATCCCGGAGCACATTGCAAGATCTAGAAACTTCTTAGTCACCCAGGAAACAGTAGAGTAAGCCTAGTCCTCAGGGTAGTGTTACTTTCAAGAATAGTCCAAGTCTTTAAAAATGGGTTGAGTCTGTTTAGCATGTGTGATAATCATTAACCAGGATATTTGATGAAGTTGACACTCCTACGTACCAACCAGCAATGGTTTACTATTAGAGCAACCAGAAAACACCAGAAAAATTCTGTAGGAAAAGACCAGAAAATTCTGTAGGAAAAGAGCAGAAAACACCAGAAAAATTCTGTAGGAAAAGACGATAAGGTGAAATGAGAAGCATCCTTACGGCATATAGCTTCTGGAAGAAGAAAAAAGGCATTGTGTGCCGGAGTAGACATACACAGAGGTTGAAGAAAGTACTTTCATCCTCTGCGATTAGAAAAAGAGAGAGAAATTAAACCCACCAGTTAAAAAATGACGAGGTGTCTTCGTTTCCTAAGGCTGCAGTAACAGATTACAACAAACCTGGAGGCTTAAAACCACAGGGTCTTCTTGTCTTACTGTCCGGAGCCAGAAGGCCACAAGCTGGGTGATGGGCGCAGGTCCCCTCGCAGGCTCCGAAGGAGAATCGCGTCCAGGCCTCTCCCAGCTGCCAGCAGAGTTCCTTGGCTTAGAGGCATCACTGCATCTCTACCTCTGTCCACGTGGCCTCCCCCTGTGTCTGTGTTTCCTGCTTTTCTGATTCTTACAAGGACATGTGTCCTGGGGTTTAGGGCCCGCCCTAATCCAGGATGATCTCATCTCGAGACCCTTCACCTTAGTTACATCTGCAAAGGCCTTTATTCCAAATGAGGTCACATTCTGAGGTTCTGGGGAGTAGGGCGTGGTCATATCTTTTTGTTTTTGGGTGGGGGCACAATTTAACCCACAACAGTCCGTTATTTGGGTTCCCAAATTCATGTCTGTCCCAAGTGCAAAGTACACTCGCCCCATACCAATTCATTGTTAATGAACAGTGATTTTTTTTTTGAGAAGAAAGAATTTTGAAAGACGAGGGGCTTGATTTCTGGAATTAAAAAAGAAAGACAAGTTGCAGATGGTTTTTAATCTTTTTTTCTGAAGATAAACGTTTCTTTTGGAGATAATTGTAGATTTGCATACATTTGTAAGAAATAGTGCAGAGAGACCCCCACACCATTTCCTCAGTTTCCCTGATGATAATATCTTCCAGGGCACAACAGGGCACTGCCATGGAAAGGAAGACAGCATCTCCGTTGGACGGAGCCCCACCCTCTCTCACCCCTACCTTCTGTCAGCCACGACTGTTCTCCATTTCCACACTGTCGTCCTTTCTAGAACGCGTATAAATAGAGTCGGACAGGATGTAACCCTTTTGGATTGCCTTTGTCCCCTTGGCATAATCCTCTGGAGATTCCCACGTTCATTCCCTGTCATCGCCAAATCGTGTACCTGGTGTGGACGTGCCACGAGATATGATCCTGGTGACGAATGTCTGGGTGGTTTCCCGTTTGGGGGCTTTGAGGCACAAAGCTGTGCACACACGTGTGCATGGGGGTGAATGCCCAGGAACGCAATCGCGAGGTCATGTGGTAGTTGCATGTTTAGTTTTTAAAGAAAGTGCCAGATTGTTTTCCCGAGTAGACGAACCATTTGCATTTCTACAAGCCTTTGGTGGTGTCACTATTTTTTAAATTTTTTTTAATTTTAGCTGTTCTGGTGGGGATGTAGTGAAAGGTCACCCTAATTTTAATGTATATTTTCCTCATGGCTCGTGATGCTGGGCACCTTTTCATGTCGCCTTTTGGGTGAGGTACCTCTTCATGTCCGTTGCCCGTGTTCTAATAGGATGGTTTGTTTTTTTATTGTTGAGTTTTGAACATGCTTTACATGTTACAGAGACTATTCCTTTGTTAGATACGTGCTTTGTGCTCGTTTGCCTCCAGTCTGCAGCTTCTCTTTTCACCCTCTTAAGAGGGAGTGTTTCACTCAGCAAGTTTTACTTTTGATGAAATTCAGTTTATCGACTTTCCCTTTTATGGATTATGGTTTTGGTGTCAAGTGTAAAAAATACCTGCCAAACACTAGATCCTGAAGACTTTCTCCTTGGTTTTTCCTTAGTAAGTTTTATAGTTTTGTGTTTTACATAAGCCCGTGATCCACCTTGAGTTAATTTTTAGGTCAGGTTCATTTGTTGGCCTTTGGGTGTCCAGTTGCTCCAGCTCCATTTCTGGAAAAGGCTGCCCTTCTTCCCCCTCTGAATTGCATTTGCACGTTTGTCAGATAGATCAGTTGGACATATTTGTGTGGGTCTGAAACAAACGTCCAGCCTGTGTCTACTGACAGTTGCTTCAGTTTCACAAGTTAGTCAAAGATAATCATTGCATTGGAAGGAGATTGACTTCAACGCCTGCTTTCCAACAGTACCTTAGCCCTCATGACTTTTGATGACTTTCAATGTGGAAACTCCCAGCGTCTCTTATAGAGTAACCTGGTCTATGCAGCTTTGGGAGTTCTCTGTTTGTCAATTCCAGCCGCGTTTTGGGCTTAGGAGGTGGCGATGAACGATGCAGCCACCACGATCTAGAAGGAACGGGTCGAGGAAACTGAGTCTGCTCATAGAGGATTTGAACGCTTTTCTTCAGATACTCTGAGGAACAAGTAGTAAGTTGGGTTTTCAAGGACAGTAAAGGGAAGTGGGTGCTTGGCACATGCCTTCGGTTTCCTCCCCTGCTGCTCTGTAGCTGGACACGGGTGCTGGAGGAGACCTAAAAGAGGAAAAAATTTAAAAAAAACACACAAAACACCTTTTGGTAACCAGGTTTTGGTAACTTCCGGTTTTCTACATGTGGATTAGGATGGCTAGAAAGGAAGAGTTTTAACTCCACTATGGTTTGTATAACAAACCACTGCTGTTCAGGCCACGTTAACTGTTTACCCATGTGTGGCCTTCAACTTGGAGAGATTCAGCAGAGGGTCCAGCTGGCCCGAGCGGCTCTCCTTTAGCCAATCGTTTTTTAAAATGGAGCAGTCAGCTTTCTTCATGTGTCTTTCCCCCAGAAGGAGTTCGGGTCCTGAGCCATAATTTCTGCAGTAGGCACAGTAGCCTTGCCCAGGAGGCCAGGCTGTAGCAAGTGGGTGGCTTTCGGTATGCCTCCGCCGAAGACGTCCTCGTCTTCTCCTAGGAGAAGGGGCTCTGTTTTCTAGCTCTTATCACCTCAACTTGCCTCCTGATCCTCAAGTAAAAGGGGAAGGAAATAAACCCAACAGCTTGTACGTATTGGAAGCATTTGTGTCCTGCGTCACTGCAGGCTGAGGAGCGGGGCACACGTCTGTGCACAGGCTGCCGGGCTGCCCGTGAGCGGGAACGGCCCAGGGCTGTGGACTCAGCAGAGGGTCCGACAGAAGAGAGGTGACAGCCACGGCCATGGCCTCCCTGCTACCCGGCTGGGCCATGTGCCGTGGGTGCTGATTCCGCTGATATGAAGCTGTGTGGGCCCGAGCAACGTCTCGTGGACGCCCGGTCACTTCCTGACTTGGAGCCCTTTGGCCCATCAGCAAGCGCGTCGTTAATGGCCCTTCTTTCCACTTTCTGCTGCCTTTTGTGTGTCCACACTAGGACACGAGCAGCGAAGAAAAACTTTGTGGCACCTTTTATTGTGGCTTTGGGAAAGGCTGTGTAGGAGAGAAGGTAGACGTGACTGCTCCTTCACTGTGGACACCTGAGAGTGGCAGGTGTGTTAGGAAGGGGACCCCCTCCCCGCGAGCGTCCCCCTCAGCCTCTCGTCCATTGTACCAGATGGACTCTTCCTCCCAAAGGCCTTTCTCATGCGGACGTGCACCTGCCCCGGGACGGGACCGCCCGTCACGCGCGGCTCTCCTCTCCCCACAGTCCTCTGTCTGTGCGAAGATCGTGCAGCTGCTGGGTCAGAACGAGGTGGATTATCGCCAGAAACAGGTGGTCATCCTGAGCCAGGACAGCTTCTACCGCGTGCTCACTGCAGAGCAGAAGGCCAAGGCTCTGAAGGGCCAGTTCAACTTCGATCACCCGGGTGAGTGTGCGTGCGTGTGTGTGTGCACATGTGCGCACGCGTGTGTGTGCGTGTGCGTGCGTGAGTGTGTGTGT
Source organism: Rhinolophus sinicus (assembly GCF_036562045.2). Taxonomy (NCBI): domain Eukaryota; kingdom Metazoa; phylum Chordata; class Mammalia; order Chiroptera; family Rhinolophidae; genus Rhinolophus; species Rhinolophus sinicus. Next base: position 2,287,362 of record NC_133766.1, read on the forward strand.
GCGTGTGTTGGTCGATCGGGGAGCGCTTCACCTGTTTCCCATCTGTGAGACGCAGGGCTGGTTGGCACCTCACAGGGCTCTGCTGGGGCTTATACGGAGGAAGGGGTTTTGCCACACGACATGCAGTGCTTTGCTCTTTACATACTGATGGAATCTGTCCCGCCCAAGGGTGACTCTCTCCCTCCATGTGAGCCTTTCCCTTGAGATGGGCCTGACACTGGAGGGACCACACACAGCGGTTCTCCCGCCCCCGCTGCTCTGAGGCAGCCTGTGTCACACGGTCCCCTGCCATCCCGCACGTGCATGGACGTGGCCTGTGTATTCAGCTCACTGACGGGCAGAGCGAGCTGGAGGGTCCAGGGTGGCTGTCCAAATGACGGTCACCCTGATGGTCCCAGCTCATCAGCACACTGCCCCTTTGGCGGGGGGTGTTCTTAGAACTGTCAGCATCGGAGCCCGTGGGCACGGAGCTGCAGCAACCCCCCCAGGCGGGAGGAGCTTTCCAGGCCACCATGTGCACGTTCCCAGGGCAGCAGCTGAACTTGGAGGGAGGAGAGAGAAGTCGGAGGCCAGGAAAGGAATGTCAAGGGGGAGAGAAAGAGATCCACTTGTGGGAGCTCATCATACATTCTGGGACACAGAACTTGCGTTCTGCTTTGGGTAGAAATCTAGCTTTTTTGTGGGGTGGGGGATATGCTTCTCTAGGGTATGATATATGACGTGTGAAATACAGGTCTGTAGGGAATCCCTGGGCATGGTCACAGAAGTCATTGTAAAAGGAAGAAACGCTGTAACACCTTGGTTTCCTTCAGATGCCTTTGACAATGAGCTCATCTTCAAAACTCTCAAAGAAATCACCGAAGGGAGAACGGTCCAGATTCCCGTGTACGACTTTGTCTCGCATTCCCGGTAAGCGAGCTGCCGTCGCTCCCCACACTGTCCCCATGTCTCGGACTCCTGGCCTCTGTGACCCCGTCCATGCTCACAGCAGCCTGTGTGGGAGGGACAGTGGTGGCAGCGTGCTCCATGGTGTGCGGGGGTCGGGCCATCTGTCTGGACGTTGTCATTAGCTCTGAAGGGGAGGGTTCGTGAGGGGTCCCGCTTCTCTGACCAGCAAGAGGACCCCGGGCACAGACCTTGGGCCGCGTCGGGCTGTGGTGAAGCTTTCCATGCAGGTGTTTCCTTCTCTTCTGAAACTTTCTTCCGCCCCTCCCTTCCTCCGTCCCTTCATCCCTCCTTCCAGGACTGGGGGGGGGGGGGGTGATGAGGTCGTTGGGAGGGAGGAACCCGAGCTGAGGGGACGAGGAGGCCAGACCTGAGAGAGTTTCTGCCGACGCCTTCGGAGGGAAGAAGAACGCACGCCTGCCTTGGTCTGTCTCTCTTCTGCATTCAACAGCAGGTTTTTGTTCCAAGAAGGACATCTGCCTTGTTTCTCACTTATGGCGGAAACTCCCAAGAACTGGTCAAGGGGCCCTTCGCCCCAGCTGTCAGCGCCCTTTGTGGGGTCTCCAGTGGGCGTCTGCGGGCTCTGTCAGGCTGTGTTCGCCCTGCGTTGAGTCTGGGGGGGGACCCCCAAGTCCCCGCCCCTCGATCCCCCTGCATGTTCGGCCCGTCACCTGCCCTGTGCTTTGCAGGAAGGAGGAGTCGGTCACTGTGTACCCTGCAGACGTGGTGCTATTCGAAGGGATCCTGGCCTTCTACTCGCAGGAGGTGCGAGACCTATTCCACATGAAGCTGTTTGTGGACACAGATGCGGATACCCGGCTGTCCCGCAGAGGTGCGTGTGCAAAGCCTCCTGGGGCCATCGGTGGCCGGTCACAGGCCCCTGCCCTCCCTGAGTGCCAAGCCCATGCCTTCCCTGAGGTGGCCTGTGGCCGCATGGCCCAGCCCAGGGGATGTCCTGCCACCCACATGTTTGGTCGCAGTTGAGAAGGGATTAGTCACTCGCTGTCGTGGGTAATGAGAGGCTTGCGAGGTCACAGAGAGGAAGTAAGACATTTACGTTCTGGTTTTGCCGGGAAAAAGTTTGCTGAAATGCTCAGTTCCTTGTGGTGTTCCCACAGGCATCACCGCCAGCCAAGAGGGGAACTAACTGTGGGACACCTGGGGCCAGGGACATCCTGTGCCTGCAGCACTGGGGCCCCCGTCCTGCCAGGCTGCTTCTCTAGCCCTTTAGTTTCCAGAAAGCTCTCTGGAGGTTTGGGTACTCTGTCCCGCCAGCTCTGGAGCAAAGTGGCCTGTTCCCTCTGTGGCCTTACTGAGCGTGGCCGGTGCTACTGTCCACACAGCTGCTTATGGGCAGGAACTGAGCCTGGATTTCACCCTGGAGGGCATAGAGCCGAGAGCCCAGGAGGAAGGGGGTCAGGACGTGGACGTGGTGGGGTGATGACGTGGGCAAGCCGCACAGGTACACAGTACACGTGCACACACATGTATGCACACATGTGTGCATATACGGCGTGTTCCCAGAGGCAGGGGTCTGCACAGGAACCACTAGCAAGTTCTGTGGGGCAGGTTGTGGGAACTGAGGCTTCTAGCTGGTCCTGAGGGGTCTGGAGCAGGGCGGCGAGACGGCCTGAACCCTCTGCTGGAAGGTGGTGCTGACAGCGGAAGTGGAAGTGAGACTGTAGCCGAGGCTGTTTGCGGACTGTCGCTCACTCATCTGGACGTCACGCGGGGCGATCGCTGTTTGGTGGGAGAGGCAGTGGAGAGTTGGGAGAGGGCGAGAAAAGGCCCAGCCAAGGTAGTAGGGTGGGCTGACCGAGGACAGGACTGAAAGGTGACGAAGGCTTTGCGTGGAGACACAGGAAATGACAAATTTGCACTTTATCCAGTTCTGTGCTCTTGTTGCATGAACTGTAAATGGAACCAGCAGAACGTAGAGAAACAATGAGGCATGGGAGGGACAGCCCCGGGTCACATGCACTGACTGTCCTGGTTCAGCATTGAGCAGCTGGTGACACCAGGCCTGGTACCGTCACTAGTGCCAGGAGAGGAGAGTGTGGTGCAAGGCATTGTCCAGTCACGTTTGTGTGGTGCCCGCATCCTTGGAAATCAAGCGAATCTTGGCCTCGTTCAAACAGATACTCCTGGTGTGGATTAAACAGAAAATTCTCCCTCCCTTGCTTGTATTGGATCCTTCCGTGAAATGGGAAAGATGAGGAGACGGTGGCCCCCGTGGGGGTTTCTTGGGGTCAGCTCTGCAGCGCCCTCCTTCCTGGATGCCCCCTGGGCAGGCACTGCTTTGTCCTCTCAGATCTGCTGTCTTCTCGTGTCACCCACTGGAGAGTCAGTTTCCTGGTGGACTTGTGGGACTTTCCCACATGCTATCCTTGCAGGACACGGAGCGTGCCTGGCATGTGCTTTGTGGGGTGGGGGTGGGGGTGCCTGGTACAGGAGGGGTGGCCAGTCAGGAGCAGCTGTTGGGCAGAACATTCCAGAGCCTTGAGTTACCCAGCTGTGTGTCACACCCTCCCGGGCATGTGACCCTCACATTCCAAGCTGACCCTGTGGGAGGGTCTTTGAGTCATGCAGCCCTGGGGAATGGTGCCTCCCTCCTGTGGGGACAGAAGAGCTGAGATGGGGACTGGGACCGCTGACGGACAGCTGCTCGCTCTCCCGCCCAGTTCACACGGTCCTCACAATCTGTGCTTCACTCAAGCGACACGCTTCCTCAATTAAAGTGTAACGTGAATTGAGTTAACCGCTGAGGAGCTGTATGTATTCTGCGTCCTTCCAAGTTGTGTCCGTGGCTTTGGCTGAGCCGACGAGCAGCAGTGGGTTTGGAAGGGCTGAAGTGGACGCCACACAGGAAGGTGGGCGGTCCTGGCGTGTCCTGCCTCCGATAAGGCCTGTCCTGCCCACAGCTCTGCCAGGGCATAGTGGTGGTCAGGGCCCGGCTTTGAATCCCTGGAGTTTTTGCTTTGTGCCTTGTTCTGACCAGAGCCCAGGAGCAGGACCTTTCAGTGCCAGGGACTGGCTGCCCTGTGCTGCCCTGGCTTGGGGACCCCGGCCAGTTTAAGGTGATAGTGTGACAGAAGGACCCTGGGGAGAGGACGTGGGCAGTGCCTTTTGATTTTGAATGTCTCTAATGTCTGGGCAACATCCTGACCCAGTTCCTGTTTCCTTGTCTTCCTGTCTTCCCTGGGTCTCCCTCTCCCCGTTTGTGTGTGTGTGTTCATGTTGGCGTGTGTGCTTCACTTGCCACCCCCCACCTTTCCAGCTGCTCTGCGAGCTCCCTGCTCTCAGCTGGGTCTGACCTGATTACCTGAGGTCAGGGTTCCCGCCCCTCCAGTGCTCTGCTCCGACCGGGAGCCGTCCGTCTCCTGAAGCTTCCTCAGGTTCTGCTGTCACCGTAATCAAAGACATTCAGGCTCACTGAGCGCCTACTATGTGCTTTGTGCACGAGTCCTAAGTGACCGCTGTATGAGGAGGGTGCTGTGACTGTTCTACGGTGTAGGACAGTGAGGGTCACAGGGGTGTCGTCAGTGGGGTCAGGATCAAATCCGGGTCAGTTTTGCCCCCTAGTGCTCCAGATGGTGGAGCAGGAAAAGCGGCTTTTGGGGTTCCAGGGCAGACTTGGGTGACCCACCTTGGGTGACCCACTGCACCTGCTGCTTTCTCCCTGGCCGGTTCCTCCTTCAGGCTTGACAGGTGGGGATGTCAGGTCGGTCAGATCCAGGGGCCTGCAAGACTGGGCTGAGGGCAGTGTGAGAGCTACGTGAGCTTGTGTGCACGCACGTGTGCGCACGTGGGCAGGACGGAGGTTCCTGTAGGCTGACGCTGTCAGCAGTCGTGGGAAAAGCACATCTTGTGAGACAGTCCCAGCATCAGGCCTTTGCAGGCTTTGAGTGGGGCCTGCCTGGGGGGGTCGGGTGTGTTTGTTTTGTCCCGGCTCTGATAGCCTTTTGGTCTGGCTTCCTTTTTTGTTTGGACTTTATTCTGGGACATGTGAAGAATTGGCGGCCACGCTGCCGTGTGCCGGCTGCGTGCCAGAGCTCGAGCCAGAGGCGTGGAGCCTCCCCTGCTGAGTGTCCCTGCGGGTGGCCAGGGCGGCCAGAGCAGGGCCTGTGTGGAGATGCCTAAGGACACAGGCCATTTCCCGGCTGGGGACGGCACCGCTGTGGTCTGGGCGGGCAGTCAGAGGGGTGGCGAGACAAGCCCTGAGCACCAGGGACCAACCAAGCGATTCATCGCCAGGGCTCACGTGGGAAAAGCTCTTTGAAAACAGTTCCTGGCAGGACGTCGGGCGGCAGCAGTGCTCTCTGCTCTGGAATGCGGACTTCCTGCCGCTGCTCCAGCCAGCTGGCCTCACAGGCAGGTTGCCAGCCGGGATCACAGCCCGACACCCTCCCTCTGTCCTGGCCCTGCCCGCTCATGCGTGCCCGTGTGCATGCGTATGTGGGGACGGAATGAGTCAGAGACGTGGTGTTCCAGAAAGCCAGTCCCAAGCACTCCTTGTTACAGGGAATTTCATCCCATGCTTGAGTGTGGAACCTGAGAAATGGTTAAGAGGCACCAATGGGCCATTGCAAATGATTGGAGACGGAAATGATGGCCTTTTGGGGTGGGGGTGAAAGATTGCACAGCTCGTTGCCCTGAGATTTAAAGTGACACCTGTAGGGGGCGGGCTGTTTTGATTGAGATCACCTTAGAAACTTAACTAGGTTTGGGGGAAACGGAGGTTCAGGGAGGTTAGTGTACCCCACGGCAGAAGCAGGGCTCCAGGCCCTTAGACGACGGGTGGACCCTTTTCCATTTTTGACAGAAGATTCTATTTAAACACGTGTTTGAAAGTCCTTGAGTAAGACTGTCCAGGAGGAAGAAGGTGAGTTTGGGTCAACCCGGGCTGCTTTGCAGCTGCAGCCCACCGTTTCACCACGGTCTTCTTGTCTTGCACTAAGTGGTTTTGTCTGCAAACCTCATTGCATGAGCTAAGCAGGGATGGCTGACCACAGCTGGACCTCTACCTGCTTTCCACCCCGTCTGTAGGGCCTGGAGTGTGGGTGGGAGCTGGGCGTGACGAGGAGGGCACATCGGAGGGTTTCTGGGCGGCACACAGGTAAGTAAGTGCCGGGGATAGGATCCAGGTGGACGCGGGAAAAAGTCCTTGGCACACGCCCCCGCCCCGCCAAGCCCCACCACTTCTCTGGGCCAAGTCCACTTCCTGGTACGAGCTGTCCAGGCCAGGGCAGTCCTGCTCTGCTTAGTGTGCACACTGAAATGTATGTGGGTCAAATGCTGCTTGAACCGAGAAGCCCGTCGGCCTTGGCTGGGCGGCCTTTGCCTCAGCCCTGTGTCGTGGCCGAATTTGACTGTTGCAAGACGTAAAAAATGCGACTTGTTTTCCCTGAAGCTGCTGCTGCTACTGACCTGCTCTTGGTCGAGCCAGGAAGCTGGCGTTGAGCCCCCAAGAGGCATTGCGGCGCCCGCGTCAGCCTGGTGTGTGGGCTCCTGCACCGTTTTCTTGATTCTTGTTTTTCCTTCCCTTACAGTATTAAGGGACATCAGCGAAAGAGGGCGGGACCTCGAGCAGATTTTATCTCAGTACATTACATTCGTCAAGCCTGCCTTTGAGGAATTCTGCTTGCCAGTGAGTTGGTTTCTTGGTCTGTTTGTTTGTTGTGGAACTTGGAATTTAAAGTTCACCCTTACACACAAAGGTATACTGTGTTTCCCCAAAAATAAGACCGAACCGGAAAATAAGCCCTAGCATGATTTTTTAGGATGACATCCCCTGGACATAAGCCCTAATGCGTCTTTTAGAGCAAGAATTAATATAAGACCCAGACTTATTTTCGGGGAAACCCGGTAAGTTGAGGATCTCCCCAAAGGGAGGCCTCACTGCTCTGAGTGACCCTCTGTCCTGAAGTCCCAGGGGAGGACAGCCTCTGGCGCTTTGGTCCTGCTGGGTTTTCCCTCTGACCCTCCTCTGCCCTCCAGCTGGACCTGCTGTGAGCTTGTCTGCCCCATGCTGTCCCATCTCATTTGGGAAGGGGGCCGTACTTCCTCCCTGGCAGCTGGGAACTCTAGCGAGGTGGCTTTCAGAGAATGAAGGTTGGGGCAGAGGGTTCTCAGCTTGCAGCCAGGAAACACCCTCAGCCTTCTGGGGAAGACACAAAAATGCATGTCGAGGTCGCTGGGGACCAGAGGTGTGGGGGGGCAGGTGTGGTAGAGGCAGTGGAATCCTGCACTCAGGAGACGCCTACCCCATGTTGACCAAGCCTCAGTCTAACTCCTGAAGGATTTCTAATTAAGCTCTGAGAAGGGGAGAGGGTGGGGCTTAGCCTGCTTTGGGTGCTATTCTGGGGAGATGGGGGTCTTTGAGCCCACTGAGAAGAGGTGCAGAGTGAGGCCAAGTGTAGGCATTTATTGCTCTGCTCCTCACCATTCTTTCTCTCTTCTTTCCTAGAGAAATCTGATCCCAAACCGTCCTTGTTTCTTTTAGTCTGTCAGTATGTTTTGCATCCAAGCAGACTTGACTTTTGTTTCCGAGTTAGGCAGACTCTGAGTCAGCCTGGGTAACCTTGAGGGCTGGGTTACAGGATTAGGTTTCTGGGAAGAGGGCAGAGGCGGCCAAACAGCCATGGAATCCCAGCCATCTGTCCGTCTGTCTGAGGGCCTCCTCTGCTGTTTCTCACGTAATCACAAGAACACAAAAGTACATTTATTGCTGGACACAGTTACTTGTAAAGTGGTCCACAGAATCTCAGTAAATTAAAAAAAGAAAGAAAGAAAAAGGATTGTGTTCATTGTGGCCCTTACAAAAAATCACGTCATAACAGAGTCCGTGGAAATGGTCTTCAAGGGGGATGGCTTTTTCTGGGTTGACCCTTGTGCTGGACAGACTGTAGGCAGAAGGTGAATGAGGCCTCCCCTGTTACGTTTGGGTTTTACTCATTCCAACTCTTGCTCGTGGGAAAGAGGCAAGTACAGCTTTGGTTTCAAAGACCATGTTCTCCGTGCAGGTTGTAAACTAAAACAGCGTTGAACGTTCATGAGAACTCAAGAAAAGGCTGCTTTATTAGAATTTAGGTAAAGGGGATGAAAAATACAATATTCGAAGCCTCAAGCTGCCGCTCTCTGGGATCGGTAGATCCCAGGCCTCCCTTGGAGAGGGGCCTGGGCCGGTTTCCCTCAGAACCCGCCTTAATGCGTTGCAAATGTCTTTTTCCACAGACAAAGAAATATGCGGATGTGATAATTCCTAGAGGTGTAGACAACCTAGGTGAGTCCTCCTGGGGTGGCACCCCAACAGCACGGGATGTCTCCCCATTTTTGGTGACATGAACCTTAACCATTGCTTGAGGTATATAATCCGTTTCTAACGCTAAGAAGAGGGACCCCCATCTTGGACGATCTTTGGAGGAGAGGGCCTTCCGAAGGGACGGGGGCAGGGAGGCTCCCCTCTGGAAGGGTCACAGCGCAGTGACGGTGTCAGAGTGAAGGCCGGTCCTCACGCAGTCAGGGTCTGGCTAACAGCTTTCCCACAGTCATGACTGATCACCCCCGATCAGAAGCCTCTTCTCTAAGCCTGTCCTGGGCGTTGCCCGTCTTCCTCTAAGAACCCTCCTGGGCTGGAGGTCACGCTAGCCCCGTGGGAGGCTCGGGGAGGTTGCGTGACCCGCCCCCACGTGGCAGAGGTGGAGCCAGTTACCCAGACCGGTGTTTAGCCCCCGGCTCCCATGTCCCCTCTCCCCGCGGACACGCGGCCGTGCGTGGGCGCCCAGCCCTCCCGGGCGCGTCCCTAACACTGGGTCCCTGTCCCACAGTGGCCATCAACCTCATTGTGCAGCATATCCAGGACATCCTGAATGGAGGACTCTCCAAACGGCAGCCCAACGGCTATCTCAATGGCTACACCCCGGCACGCAAGAGACAGGCCTCGGAGTCCAGCAGCCGGCCGCACTGACCCGTCTCCTTCGGACCCCGGCCCCGCGCTCCAGGAAACAGGAGGCTCTGTCCCCCTGTACATATGGTTTCCTAGGACACTGCTTATTTAAGAAAACACCGTGGAGATGAAATGCCTCTGATTTTTGTTTTTTCCTTGTACTTTGGAGCGGTAAAATGCAACAAAACTTGACCCTGAGCTTACATGACAAACCGTGCCAATGACTACTGGTGATGCCTAATTATGAAGCCAACATGTAACCGGTTATACATACATGCGTACATACAGACATGCGTACATACATATATCTATAGCTATATATGTATATATAAAAGGATCTATTTTTGTGTAACTGTACAAATACTGTAAAGCCGTTTGCTGTAAGGGTTTTGCAGGAGGGCCTGCACTGAAGTTTGGGGACTGGAGCTGGTGTTTATCCGAGGGGAAGGTGCCCCCCGTGTTCCAGGTGGGCAGGCCAAGGCATTGGTGGGGGTGGGGGTGGGGGTGGAGCAGGCTCAGGTCTCACACTCTGATTCCCTGCGGAATACACCTTTTGGAGCTGGGGCTTACTGATAGGTCGGTGAGAGATGCTCTCTTCTTTTTTCGTTGAGTTGAAATTAGGTAGCACCTCAACTGAAAAATCAAACTCAGGGAAGAGGCCAGTAGGGAGAAAAGTCTTCTGCGTTCTCCCTACACCCGCCCCTGGCTGCCCCTGTGGCAGCCCCGTGACTCCTTCCTCACTCACCCGCTTCTCGGTCTCTCCAGAGCCAGCACTGCCCCTGTCTGCTTCCCCGCAGGGATGTGGTGGGGTTGCTTCCTGGTGGAATGGGGAAGGCAGGAGAAGTGCCTGTTGTCGGGTCTGAGGGCATGCTGGTCCCCCTGCCTCCCAGGGACATCGTGGATCGGATTCCTCAGGCTTTTTCCCACATTGTGGAGTGCACAGTCCTGGCTTGGGTGAGGGCTTCTTCTGGCAGGAGGGACAGCTGACAGCCCCTCACAGGGTGGCAACAGAGCTCTGCCCATGTAAGGAGCGGGAGCTTGTGTTCCTTAAGACAGGATTTGCAGTCAGGCGAGGATAGTACCCACCTTTCAGCAGGATTGTCACAGACACGCCACGTTACCCGTTGGCAGCAGTGCCCCGTGGTGTGGCAGAGGCTGGGCACGGACAGGTGGGAAGAGGAGACACAGCATGGACGTCATACGTTGGAGTCATAGCGTGAAAATGTGCGGTGGAGAATTCCAGTGTTCCCGAGGGCTCCCTCTTGGTAGAAACTTCCTTCTTTGGAAGAAGTAGATTCCTGAAGCTTCTTGGTGGAGGAGGTGGGGGACCCAGCGAGGCTGAGGAGGTCCGGTTAGAGTCCTGAAGCCTCCGCTGTTAACTGCCCGGCCCCAGAGCCTTTTCACGTCAGTGTCGACCATCTCAGAGGCCCTCAGCTGCTCCCGGTGTCTGCCCTGCCCGAAGCATTTGGGGCATCCTGCCCCTTGCATTGCTCTTGTAGCCCATTGCACACGTTACTTGAGTTGTCCCCTTAGACTCAGCACCATCCAGTTCGATTCCCCTTCTGTGGACTCAGGTGGACTCTAACTCTGCTTTGCTCTTTTAAAAAGTCAAACCTAGTCCCCCACAGAGCTTTGCCATCCCCAAGACATTGGGGAGAGCGTGCCATGGCCGCCTGGCTGGGGCACGGGAAGGCCCACGGGGCCTGCTCAGAAGACCGGTATTTACCAGGACAGAGGGTTCTGGAGTGTGTGTTTCAGAATCAGCAGTATCTTCCTAGTCATGCCTTGTACGGTGCTGAGATGAAGGGTGGAGGGCAGGCCTGGGTCGGGGTCCCCTCACCTTGGTGGGGCCCGCGTCCCTGTCTGGGAGAGCCGTGGCCTGTCAGTACAGCATGCTCAACTTTACTTGAAGCTCCCAGGTGCCAAACCATTTAGTGCCTTGGCTGTCTGTCCCACTGCCTTGGAGGATGGGGTCTACCCTTCTCTGAGCCTTGACTCACCTACCTGTGGTGTGGGGACCCAGCCTCAGTGTCTCCGAGCAGCGCAGTCCCAGCTGGGAAGCAGCACAAGGGCCAAACCATCACCACTTGGTGGTGGCTTGGTTGGGGGCCCTGGGCTGCACTCACGGGGCATTGCTGAGAGACGAGGCCCGGGTTCTGTGACACCCTGTCTGGGGTGAGGAAGGGACGGACGGGAAGCTCTGCCCTGCTGGTGAGCCCAGCATCTAGCTGAGTCTCTGAACTTGAGCTTTCTGTAGGACAAATGCTGAACTTGGTATTTTAAGAGCCACGGGATCTCTGATGCCACCGGAGACTCTCCAGGCCGGAGACCCTGACCCGAGTCGGGTGCTCTGCCGTCCGGGAAAGAGGCCCCGGGGTGGTGTTGGCTGTGTGTCTGTGGGACTCTCAGCTCCAGACTCTCACGGTGCTCACTTCTCCCCCCTGCCCCACCCCTGGTATCGTCCCCAGACCAGGTGATTAGGAAACACACCTCGAAGCTTTGCGTGATGCGTAGGCCTGGCCCCACACGTCTGTGCTCGTGGGACCTGTAGCAGCAGAGAGATGGGAGTCTGTAGAAGGAGGACGCAGGTGTTGTGACATTGTGTCCTTCGATTTGGAGAGGCTAGGGTGGGCCCTCGAGGCGAGATCTCCTGACAGGCTGAGGGAAGGCGGCAGGGAAGGTCTCCAGTTCACCCTTCAGAAGCCATGGTTCCTGCAACTCCCACTCTGGTCCAGGCCGCCCAGCGGCCCTGGCTCACTGGCTTCCTGCCGCCCTCGGGCTCAGCTTGGAACCTTGCCTCAGTGCCCAGTGGGTCGCCAGTCTCAGGCCACTGGGTCAGGCATATACACTTCTCAGAGCAGGTGAGAAGCAGGAGGGGCTGGAGCCCAGGTGGGCTGTGTGTCCCCTGTGCTGGGTGGGGCCAGCAGGGACAGGTCCTGTGCAACACAGACGGGACTCCGCCATCCTGCCCTTCACTGCAGGAGAAACACTTGGTGTCAGACGAGAGGACAGGCTGGGACTCTCTGGGCTGCGTCACACCCAGAGCACCATCTGATCACCTGTCGCTGGGCCTCCGCTGCCCCCCGGGCAGGTGGCTGGTGTGACAGAGCAGACTCCTCCCTCAGGAGCCGGGCGGGCAGCTAATGACTTCGGCCTTTTTCCTTCCCGATGCTTCTTCCACCTTCCCTTTCTACCGCCTTTATTGTTCATAGTTACAAAGATGACCACATGCTATGTACTTGGCTGTAAATAAAGACTGAACCAAAATGACCAGCACGTGCTTTCCTTGTGGTGCTTGGGCGGGTGGGGCGGGGTCCAGGGGTGATGGGACAGCAGCCAAGTGGCTGCGGCTCAGCCTGGCAGTCCTGGGCTGGAACCCGGTGAGACAGGGGCATTTCTCCTCCACCCCGGAAAGCTGGGCTGTGGCTTCTGGAGGATTCTGTCCCCCGGACGTCTGGCTCTGAGCTCCCGCTGATGTCACCCAGTTCAGTGTCCTCCCCTCACGGCCTTTGCTGGGCCAGGCATCACCCTTCCTCAACTTCCACAATCAAAACCAAAATAAAACCTTCAAATCAAGAAAACTTGGGATGGGTGCAGGATAGTTTACAGTGTGGCAATACGCACAACCTCAAGCTGAACGTACACACACATAATCATTCTAAAGGAATAGATTTAATTGGTACCCACATAGCAATCCATGCAGATAGTCACCTGCTCCCTGTTTTTAAAAGACCTAGGTCACCCACCACCAAGGATTTTAAAAGAAGTGGCTTCTGTGCTCTGAGTAGCACCCTCGCCCCCCACCATCTCCCCACCTTTCTCAGCTTTCACCCCTTCACCCACTGCCTCCCAGATACCAAATGACCCTCATTAAAGTGCAGGGCCAGTGTTCTTTCCAGCCACTGGTTCCCCTGACAGACGCAAACCTATCAATGAACTAAGCAGATCGGAAGGAACTTCATTTGAGAGGGTCCACCCTCAGAAGGCTGCTGAGCTGCCCCCCCAAGAGCTGGTATCGAGTATGACTGTCACCTTCAGACAGACGATGACGTCAATCACAGAGTAAGTGGCTTGCGTGGTTCACACAGGAGGTGGTGTGCAGGCCGGTTTCGCTGTGATTGTCTCCTATTTGCATTGCTTTCACATCTCCTGTCCTCTGGGCCACCTGTGACCTCTGGAGCTGGAGGCTTTGCTTGGGACGCAGCTCATTTCTCAGAACCTCACTTCTGCTCCCTTTCGTTGGTGGTACAGGCCAGTGAGTCCCTTGAGCGAATTTGCTCTGTCCTCCCACCCTCAGTGACCATGTCCTCAGAGCCAACCTGCCCCACACGAGGAGACGCCCGAAGGACGGGCGCTGCGTTAATCAGACCACCCATTGGCTCAGATTGGAAGGACCCTGGCAGAACCTGCTTGAAGGTTTGCTGGAGGGGACCTGGGATGTGGGAAAGTCTGCTTTGAGCGGATGGGACCAGAGAGGTGGGTGTCTCGTGTCACCTGGTGCTGGGGGTGTTTCGATTTCTATGGTAAAGCAGAGTTGAAACAGATCGTTTTCTAAAACCCAGAAGGAAGTTACCCCACGTGCTAAATCTTGGGGTATGCCTGTACATATGCTTATATATATATATATATACACACACACATATGTATATATTTTAAAATAAATTATGCATTAAAATAACATAAAATAGCCAAGTGAGTCAATTTGACTAGGACTAAACACAGACATGTATTCTCCATTAAATGAGTGGAGGCGAAGGCGGGAGAACATGAAATCGTGCCTCACACACACATTTTTCATGCATTTCCCTTTTGTACTGAGGATTTGTTCCGACTAGATCAGTGGTCCTAAGGTGTGTGGTCTAGAATGAAAATGGCCTGGGGTCCAGGGCAGTGTTGGCTGAGTGTGGACTGTCCCAGGCCAGCAGGGCCTCCCTCACGTGCCATGCTGGGGTTTTATGCCCCAAAGCCCAGATTCTCTCCTGCGAAGCAATTACAATTACAGGTATGTCAAGATTCCTCGATCACTGTCCTTTCTTTTCAGTTGCTAAAATTTCCAACTTTCAAGGTAATATTCACATCGGACTTTTCCAGCCATCAGTACACGTTCACGCTGCTTCCTTTGGTCCTTAAAACAGTCCTGCAAAGTATGGAAGAAATGCAGTTGCCCCAGCCTTACCGAAAAGGGAATGGATTGAACAAAACTGCTGGGAAGTGGGAGGGGTTCGTGGTGAGGTTGTGGCGCGTGTCTGCCATCTAGTGGTGGGTTCGGGTCTCAACAGGCGGGTTGCAGCACTAATCTAATGCGTTTGCTTGGCTACCAGGGTTTCTCGGATCGTTGTCAGATGCCCCAGAAGTCTAACTGCTGATGTGATTTCCATTTTTCTCTTCCCGAAAAATCTTTATTAAAGCCTTTGCTTGGGCAGATACGTGCTGACCCTCCTTCTCATTTCTTCTATTGCTACAATCGATTGCAGTGGTTCCCCAAGCTGGCCATCCTAGTCATGGGGGCTTGCAAAAGACATCAGTGGGGCCAATTGCTGAAAATTCTCATGCTGGAGGTCTAGGGAGAGAATGTGTTATAACAAAGTGCACAGGTGGGGATGAAAACCCAGGGCCGTGGGTATCTAATCACTCAGATCTGTGCTTTCACTGCACTGTGGGGTCCATTTCTCCTAGATATGTTGTCTGTGCTGTTTGTTGAAGGCTCTTTCCTGCCTGAAACTTACTCCCGTGTAGTTTATATTGTTTGATGCCTTTTTAAAAATTCTAATTTCCAAGTGTTTGTTGCTAGCATATAGGAATACAATTGGGTTTTGTACACTGGTCTTTCCTTGCAGGCTGGCTAAACTCACTTAGTAGTGTTAATATTATTTTTCGAGTGGTTTCAGGAGGGAGCAGAGATAAAACAGTAGTTCAATCTCTTGTGTTTAGCCAGAAGTTTAACACTCAGAAGATTCTGAGATATCTCTATCTACTTTTATCATCTCTACAGGCTTGGAAATCACACATTATATTTTTTCTTAGTTTAGTGATTATCTTTTAAAATGAACATGCAGGCATACTTGACAAAAACCTCTTAACCCCGTCCCCCAAAATTTAAGGACTTTAGAAAGAGACTGATCACACTATTCATCTTAATGTGTTAGAATTGCTGAGTATTTTTGGTCCACCTGGTTCTTGTATTTTTTAATTGTTTTTTTTTTTAAATAGTTATTGTTTTATGCGGTCAGTGATTGTTTAGATTCACCCAGCATTTTACTAAGGCCTTTGTTCACTATTTAATTTCACTTTGTTCTTTGTTCTGGATTCAGTTTTCTTCCTAAAGTACATCCCTTACTGGCTCTTTCACTGAGGGTGTTTGTGGCACAACCTTTGTTGGAAAATGTCCTCTTTTACCCTCACTTTTGTGCAATAATTTAGCTGTGTATTCTCTCAGCATTTTGAACTTTTTTTCTACTGTCTCCTTTTTTTTTTTTAAATGAAGACGTGTCTTCGTCTTTGATGTTCTGAATTTTGCCATGAAGTGCTGAGATGTGTGTTTATTCTCAGTTATGCTACTTGCACTTCCTGGTTGGCCAGGTCTGTGTGTTTCATCTATTCTGGAAAATCCATCGCTATTCTTTCTAATGCTGCCTCCTCACCTCTCTCTTCTCTCCCTCTCGCCCTCTAGATCTGTAGGTATATGTGTGCAGGATGCTTTCTTCTCTCCTTCATGTCGCTTCCTCTCATTTTACTTTTGATCTTTTTAACTTCTCAAGGCTACGTTTTGGCAGAGTTTCCCTTATTGTCTCGTTAGCCATGTTTAGGCTGCTATCCAAAACTTATCCATCAAGTTTTTAATTTCATTGACCCTATTTTCACTTAAAAAAAAACAAAACACAAAAAAACCAACCAACAACGATTTCATCACATCACAGATCTGCTTGTTAATTTTCTGAGTGTCGTATGTTTCAAACAACCCTGTGGGCCATTTAAGATCAGGAACCGTATGACGTGCTTTCCCGGTATCTTAATGTGCTTCAGCCTACTGTTTGTCCACACAATCCGTGTTTAATAGCTGGCCGATCTCCTTATTTGACTTGGGTTATGGAGCCCGGCACTGTGTCAGCAAGCGGTGCACACAGCGTTTTACAGAGCGTCGTAGATTCTGTGTCAGAGGGGCTCCTGACCAGAAGGCTGGGCTGTAGCCCAGGTGTGGCTGGGCCACCGGGTGTGGCATGGGAAACTCAGCTCCACCTGTGGGCTGTGTTGTCTTAGGACTGCCCACTAGATGACGGTAGGGAGCCACGAAGAGTCAAGTCCCTCCTGGACCTTCAGAGCCGCTGGAGGACAGTGAGTCCAAAACACTGACCACTTACCGCGGGCCAGGCACTGTGCCAAGCCCTCCCGGCCCCCAGGGACCTCAGAGGTGTCCAGAGGACACTAATGTGTGGACACCATGCTCATACAGGCAGAATGACAAAGACGGTGATTCTAGTTCCTCGGCGGAGGGGGTCTCAAGAAGAAGGAACCAGGATGTCTGCCCTGGGGAACTGAGGTTGGCGGTTTCTAGCGACACCTGTGCATCCTCCGTCGACCCCACCTACCTCGTCATAGGGTCGTGTCTTGTGTTCAAGTCTTACCATTCCCATCAGGGGTTCCTGCTACAGGCCCCCTCGCCTGGCTTTGCAACTGACCTGATGTGTGACCTGGATTAACCACCCTCAGCCTCAGTTTCTTTATTTAGGGATCATAATACCAGTCCTACTACCTCATGGGTTCGTCAGATTTCAGCAAAATGATAAAGTTTAACGGCTTCGACAATTCGTAAGTGCCATATACTTACGAGGCATTAAAATAATCGTTCATCTAAATTTCCCTAAAATTCCTTCAAGATCCAGGCAGGTTGGGTCCACTGTGGGTTTTTATGGAATTGATTAGGATGGGAACTCTTCCAGCAGAGGAGACTCACGCGGGTTGCTGTACCCCAGGCTGGTTCAGATGAAGCCCAGACCGAGGAGACAGCAGGTGCTGGGTATCAGACTCTGACACTCCCGGGCATGGTGCCACCTGGCACCCGAGACGGGGTGTCTCCCTCGGCAGGAGCTCCAGTCTCAGGTCCTCTCAGAGGGGTCTGCCTCAGCCTGGGGAGAGAGGTCGTGAGGAAGAGGGCATGGATGGCCGAGTTGGGCTGTGTGGGTGGAGCGTGACGCTGCCCTAAGCCCCGAAACAAGCTCCCAAGAAGAAAAGCCACTGACTTTTCAGGATCAATGTGATAAAGGAACCAGCCGACTACTGGGGGCTTTCCCTCCCATCCCCACTCGCTGCTGAGGAAAAGAGACCGATTCCTTCTCCAGCTGACAGGAGACTTCTGGGACCTGCCCACGGCCCATGGGGCAAAGAGAGAAGATGCCGTCACGCTCATCTTCCTGTCACACCACAGAATCCCCAGGGGGATTCTCAGGGCCTTGTGCCATCAGAGCCTATTGGTAATGCAATCTGTTTATCAATTTGACCACAACCAGTGTTTTTAAAACTTCAGTTGAAGTGAGATTACTATACATTTTGGGGAGTGTGTGTGTGTGTGTTTGTGTGTGTGTGTGTGTAGGGACCACTGGGGGTGGGAATGGGCACCTAAGGAGGGGCTACTTTAGAAAAGCGTTTCCTCTGTGGAGGTTCCAATCAGTCCCCTGACTGCTCTTCCATGTTAGATGTTTATATGTTCCTGCGAGGGTCGCTCAGCAACACCACCATCCAGTTTACCAACAGGCATTTTATAAGACGGCTCCTGGACACACAGGGCTGGAGACCGTTTTGGTTGCGTTCTGTGTGTGAGGGCAGGGCGAAAGGCCTAGCGCATGGTCACTTCTGTGCTGCTGGCAGAGTGGATTGCTGTGTGCGTGGGTGTGGGCCATGCATGTGTGTGGGGCGTGGGTGCGTGGGTGTGTGTGTGCCATGACATCCTGTATGGCAGTCCCCACTTATCAGTGGTTTCTCTCCCCACGGTCTCAGTTACCCATGGTCACTGAGGTTGGAAAATAATAAATGGACAATTCCAGAAATAAGCACTTCACATGGTTTAAGTCGCCCCGCGCTGAGTGGCGGGAGGAAACCCGCGCCTTCGCTCCGCCCACCTGGTCGTGGCCCCTCCCCCTGCCCGGCGTCCCCGCCCCCGGACGCCCCGGGAGCTACTTCAACAGCCCCTGGGGGTCAGCGCCGCTGTCCCGGGCGCGGGGCTGGTGGCCACGGCGCCTGACCGTCCTTCGTAAACGGCCCCAAAGCGCCAGGGTCGTGACGCTGGCAGGTCGGAGGCTCCGAAGAGAAGCCGGAAAGTGCGTGTCACGTGGTCAGCAGGTGCGAGCAGCCTGACGCCGTGTCACCGGGCCCACGTCACCTCCCTCCCTGCCTCGTGTGACCTCAGCGTCGTCAGAAGGGTGAGTGCAGGACAGTGAGGTGCCTGGAGGGAGACCTCGCTCCCCTGACGTCTGTTACGGCCGTTCTGGTTCGTTATTAGCGATTGTTGTGCGTCTCTGATAAATGGCCCTTTGTCGTAAATTAGGAGCAAATATGGTACCTACAGGGGTCGGTGCTGCCCGGGGGTCAGGCGTCCACGGGGTCTTGGCCGGCACCCCGAGGATGGGAGGGGACCACGTACATCCAGCCCCCCAAGCTCTTTCACTCCCCCCTGTGCTGGGGCAAGTCCCCACCAGGAGGTGTAACAGAACCTCCCCGTTTCATTCCTCCACCGTTTACTTCTGTAGTAGCCTCTGCTGTGTGTCTGTCACTGAATGTGCTACTTTGTTCTCAACGTCATTTGACTCCTCGGAGGTGGGTTATGTTCCCTCACTTTCCATAAAGGGAATTGAGGCTCAGGGGAGGGTAAGTCCGTTACTCAAGTCAGCAGCAGTGGAGACGCTGGAATTTGAACCTGTGTGTTTCTGACCGGGAAGCTTATTAAGCTCTCTGCCTGGGTCCCTGGGGCATCTCCTGTGTCATGCGTCTCAGAGCCTGGGTTCTGGCTTCCCATCCCCTTCGCCCCCATCCTCCTGCCTGGATCCCCTTACGAGTGCCCTTCTCTCCACCATGCTTGTTCTGGAGGTCCCTGCTCACCGGCCCCGTTGCTGCATTTTAAAGGCCCTGGTCACTGGGCTCTTTAGAAGCACCTGCATTTCTCTCATGGGCTCTGCTTGGTGGCTGTCCCGTCAGGTGGCTCCTCCTTGAATTCAGAGCAGCTTGTGGGGTGACTCACTGCCTTAGCGTGTCCCCAGCCATCAGCACTCCACTGCCACTTGGTAAGGACAGCAGGGCCTGGTGGGTGCTGCCTGAGAAAGGCAGGGGTTGCTCTTGTCCCGCGTGAGAGGACACGGGATAAACAAGACTGGCCAAGAGCACAGTGGTCAGCAGAGACCTGGGCCGTGGAATTCTGTCGTGAGGGTGTGGATAAAATGTGATTGGTGTGACGGGGCAGGTGGTTAGGGCCTGTGTTACTCGGGGCTTCAGAGGGACCCACGCTAATCACCTTCTCAGCAAAGTTTACACTTGTTTTTCGTTTGTTTGTTTTTGGACTAGAACATACCGAGGGGTGGGGTGGGGGAGTGAGTGATGAGTGTTATTATCCCATTGACAAACTGGACTTTTAAAATCCTACTTTGCAGTGACTAGAGTTTTCTTCACGTTTCGCAGATTAAAACCCTTAGTGCTGGGAGGATGGTTGAACCTATTCAAGGGTGCTGCCCAGGGCTATTGATTTGCTCTCTCTGAAAGGACACACTTGTCCCTAGATCACATCTCCCTGAGGATGCGACTTGGGAAGTCTAGTGTGTGTCCATGGCACTGAATGGATGGACTCTCCTGGACCGGGGCAGGTGGCTCCCACAGTTATTTCCAGAGTCGTCCTTCGAGCTGTCACCCATCTCCCAGTAGCCACGCAGGGGGCTGCCAGGGAACAGCACAGACCAGGGGTGGTTGGTACGCACACCGGGCAGCTGTGCCCCCGTTACTCTGCCCCAATAGTCCTGGTCGCAGGAGGCCCACGAGGGGGTGCACATCCCGACCAACTCTGGGGGGTCCCAAGTTGTGGTTACCTCTGGGGAGAGAGAAGGGAGGGTTTGGGGGGGGCAGCACCGGGCTTCAGGATGCTAAGATTCTGTTTCTTGGCCTGGGCGGTGGTGACTGGGTGACGTCTCTTCATGATAATTCATCCAGCTGCACTCGTAGGATTTGTCATCTTTTCTGTATGTGTGTTATATATTCCAGTAAAAAAAAAATTAAAAAAAAAATCCCAATTCCACCTCCTACCAATTGTATGAACTTGGTCAAGTCACTTGAGTTGTCTAAGCGTCAGTGTCGGCCCCCAGATGAAGGGGCGGTGGTGATGCTGGCCCAGCACAGCCGAGAGGACTAAGTGACAGGCTGCCTTTCTGCTCTGACAGGCAGTCACTGCTCAGTAAACATGCGTTGTTTCTGCTGCAGCTCCTGTGACTCGGCCCGCACTAGACTCCCCCTGTACAGGACGACTCTGCGTCCATCCCTCTGCTCACACATGGTCCCCCGATTGCCCCTCCCCACCTGCTGTCAGCATGAGGTGTAGAGTTATTCTACATTAACAATGTATTAACCGAGCAGAAGGAATGCATGCCCATCTTGTTCTTCTGAGACGAAACCAAGAAGCTGTTTACAAGGAAAAGAAGGACTGCAGACTTTCATCTTCCCCAGAGTTTGGCGAAAAGTAAAAACGCGACACCGAGCTCCGTGCCATCCTTTCTGAAATTGTAACGATGCCTTAGGCTGGCAGAGTGCAGAGAGGTGTGATGAGAAGCCGTTTTCCCCAAATCACTCCGCTGCCAGGTGCCACCTGCATCTGGTTTAGGAAAAACAATTACACGGAGATTGGTTTATTACTCTGAGTTTCCTGTAGGTGGCTAGAAATAGCTCCAAAATGGTTAAATGAAGAAAAAAGAGAAAGTCAAAGAAAGCATTCAAAAGTACTCAACTGCTTAGCAGTATCTGGCTGTTAGAAAAGATCTCTGTGTTGCACGAGGAGAAAAGCCTAATCCGCTTGGTGCCTAACTGCCCAGGGTCTGGTGGAGACTCTGGGAAGTGGCAATAAGTTACATCCACACTGATTCAAAAGAAAAGAAAAAACAACAACGAAATCTGACCGTTTGTCCACAAATAGTTCTTGGGATTGCAGAAGTGCTTATCTGAGTGCAATATCCACATTTTCCTCTGTGTGCTGCTTGGCATAAGAGAAAAATGATACAAGCACAGGGAAAGAACGCAGACGTGCTCAGGAGAGATACTCAGAATTGGGAGGGAGGGAAACTGGCAGCCATTGGTAAGTCTTGGCCGATATGCTCCGTGCCACGTCTGATCGCTGGATTCCCCAGGGGCTGAAGAGGAGCCCACAGAACCGGCTGACACAGGATCACAGGAGGTGCCCTGAGATTTGGATACTGATGAAGGGTGGTTCTAGGGTTCCTTAACCTCAAACAACCACAGGGGGCCAGTAAGTGAAAGCTGCTCAAAGCAGAAGAGAGAAAGCCAGAATTCACTTAAACTAGTGACTTTTGAAAGCTTGGAAGAGGGGAAGTGGTTATAATTAATCAGAGTTACCAGGAACTTTGACAAAAACTTCTTATTATAGGAAAATTGAAACACATACTGAATAAACAGGAGTGACTCATTGAAAATGACGGAGAAGCAAACTCAAAAACTGCCCGTCCGCTAAAGCGAGGAGCAGGGAACAGGCTTTGAAGCAGGCTGTGGGGCAACAGAGGTTGTTTTTGGTCATTTATAGTTGAGAAATGTTTCTGCCTGGATTTCGTGGAAAACAGAGTCTGAAGCAAGACTTATGAGCTTCTGCTTTAAAGCGGTGCAGGAGGGCAACCCCAGGGGAGAGAGAGTGAGGAGGAATGGAAATGAGGCAAGGAAGAGGGAAAGCCAGTACAAGGAGGTGTGAAACCAAACTGGCCACCATTTAACCAGAAAGCATAGCTCAGACCTGTCAAATGGGAGGTCTCTGAAGAGATTGAACAGAAACAGTCTGGTAATTGTCTGTTGGGAGGAGGAGGTGTGGGGAACAATTGACCCGCTGTCTCTTCCAATCTTCCTGCTCTGATCAGTCCAAGTTCTCCCCCATGGGTTCATATTCAGGTTGTGTTACCTGGCCCCTGTGGGCAGCTGCTGGGGAGCTCAGAGCCCATGACACAGGTGGCGGTGGCCTGAGCCAGTGGCCCTCCCTGCCTGCAGCAGAAGCCTCGTCGGCCAGTCCGTGCGTGTGCACAGGGGATTGGTGGGTCCTGCCATGTGGGGGTGGGATGCCCAAGGCATGTGGCATGTGATGTGAGAGGAGCATTGTCACTCTGTGCTTTGAGCAACCTGGGGGACCAGAAGAAGCTGCCACATAGATGAAGCCCCATGGCGATGTGGCCTCTGCTGTGAACGCGATACTGAAGTTCAATGACTTTCTCTAAGCACGGCCAAGCCCTCCTCTGCGAGGTCGTGTAGTGACCCTTTTGGAAGACTGTCACTGAGGCTGAGCAGTAATCATGGCCAAGCTCAGGACACATACAAACTGGGTCCCATATAGGAAATGTGAGCTTAGAAGGCATGATGGTGGTAGGGGCAGAGAAAAGGGGTTTCGGGGGTCCTCTGAGAGCAAAGGAGGGAACAGTGGAATCACCCCCCTTCCTCTTGCTATGGACTGTGAGCTCCCGGAAGGCCGGGGCCGTTTTCAGGTCCTGGCACGGAGTGCAGCATCTGATGCACAGTAGGGACTCTGCAAACAAAGCAAGGAGGCGAGAGAGTGAGCCCACTTACGAAGACGCCCTGAGCAGGCCAGATGGAGCCTGTCCATGGCTTCCAGAGCCAGGGAGGGAGGGCTCGTCCCTGTGCTGACGGCTTGCCTGTGCAGTGTTGTGACTTACAGGAATTTTACAGCCGTTTTCAAATGTTCACTCACCATTTACTGCTCTGCTGCTAATAAACATCTTGTCATAAATGACAAACGGGGCAATTGGGGGGGATGTGGGGGCCACGTTTAAAGATTCTTGGTGTCTGCGAGTGCCCAACCCTGCCTGTGACTTAGGGGGCCCCCCAACTTATTTTTAAAGTCTGCCTGTCTTTATCATTTATGTGAATGGACTCTGAGAGACAACTGCACAGCTCAGTTGGAAAGCTGAGAGGGGTGGGCTGTGGAAGTGGAGGGGCTGCGGGGAGCTGTCCAGGGTGCTGGACGGGGCTTCGCGGCTGCCAGGCACTGCCGGCCTCCTTCCAGGATGCTTGGCAAACCCTGGTGAGGAGGAAATGGGAGAACTCCTTTAGAAGAGATTTCCTAAGGTCCGAGGACAGTGAAATGCCACGTTCCTCAGTCCTCAGTGCTCAGCTGCTCGGTGGGAATATGAGTTGAGAACTGGGAACAGGTTGGCCCTCATGGTTCAGTGACAGGTGCCTCAGGCTACGGCAGAGAAACTTCCCCTAGGACGCGTGCTTCTGAGACACAGAGCTGGCGCCACGTTCCACCACCCTGTGGACTCAGCCTTCTGTTGGCACCCTCTTGGCCTTTCATCAGGTATTCCACTTCTCCCTCCCTCCCTCCTCTCTTCTCTCTCCCTTCTCATGTCCTCTCCGTCCCTCCCCTCTCCTCGCCACCATATCCGCGCAGCACAGCTGCTCCACATTAGAGGGCTGAATGGGAGAAGGGCCAGGATACAGCGGCTGCTTGCAGGTGGGAATTGTGTTGCTCAGAGTGGGAGGAAAGGAAAGTGAAAAGCTTCACAGTGGCCACAATGGCACCTGGGAACAGGCCAGGTTGGGCTTGCCAACTTTGGACTTAGGCAGATGTGAGGCAGCTGGTGAAAAGCCTGTTACCCTTGGCACTGGCCTTGCGAGGGGATGAGGAAAATGTAGAGACGTCAGTCCATTCTGCCTTGGAGAGGCGATAGGTCTCAATTGCTTGAATCGAGGATTTCACTTGCCAGTGGGGAGAGAGAGAGTTTATTCGCATATCATCGTCCAGACTGCAGAGTTCTTGGTTCAGGACAAGTCTCGGCACCCGTGGAGGTGGGGTGGAGCCTCCCGGGATCTGAAGAGACCAGTCACGTTGTGTAGCCACACCTCCCGGGCTGGGCTCTTTCTTTGAGTCACCTTATGCAGCAACATGTGACTTCTGGGTAGGGTCAACACACTGCCAGAGGTGGGGACCAAGGTCACAACCCTCGGCTAGCAGAGGGGGAAGTGACTGTGGCAGCAGCACAGAGGCAGCAAGAGAAACTACACGACCCACCCCTGCCACAGTTAACATATTTTTCACACAATTCAACCAGCTGTAGTCCTTCCTTTAAAATGTAAATATTCACTGGAAGGGCTAAGCCTCACCCTTCAAGGCAGAGTTCCTCAGCGTTATTCATGCTGAGCGGCTGAGGTTCTGGAGCCTCTGGCAGTGGGCATGTTTCCATGGGATGCAGGGAAGGGTCCCCGCCAGCCACATCTCCCTCCTCTGGCACTACGACTTCTGACATGCCCCGGCTCCCACCTGGATGCTGGAGGCAGCTGAATTTCCACAGCTCTGAGACCGCGGGAGAGAAAGTCCTGGCAGCTCGTGACTTTCTCTCTTTATGTGTTGGCAACATGGTGTATGAACACAGACCTTGTAATCACAGACTTATGTTCAAATCCCAGCTTCCCTGCTTAATAGCCAGAAAGGTTACTTATCTTCATCTGTCAAATAAGACGCCGCCCCTGGCGTGTGGTGGGATTCGGTGAGCTGGAATGTCAGAAGCACCTGGCACACGGTAGGCACATGCCGAGGACGAGGTTCTCAGCAGGAAAAGAATCGTCCTCTCTACCAATAATGACAATTTTCTTCTTTGCACATGGATGCTTCTTATTTATGTTTCACGTCTTATTGGATTGTCCTGAACTTTACAAACAGCATATTAAACCGTAATGGGAATGGCGGGCATCTTTGTTTTGGCGCCTCTAGTATTTTACACATAAAAATGATGTCAGTTGAAAATAGAATCTCTTTATCGTATTGAGGAAGAGCTCACCTGGCCTCCCATCTTAAAATGTGGTTTATTTGGAATCCATTCAAATTTTATTAAATGCCTTTTTCATACCTTTTGAAATAATCATATGCTTTTGTCACATGTAACTTGTGATATGATATACTCATAGGTTTCTTAGTGTTGGTCTGTCCTTATATTTATGGGATAAACTTGGCTTCAGCATTGGAGGTTGTTTTTTGATGATGTGCTGAATCCCACTCACAATGTTTTAACTTGTCCTCCTGCCACCACTCTTGCCATCCAAACGTCACACAACAGCCAGAACAATCATACAGCGTAACAGATCAGGTCACTCTCCCTACTCAGACTGAAATGTATGCGCCTCGAGGGTGAGGATGTCTGGTTTATACTGGCCATTGCGCCTGCAAACTGGTGAACAATCGGTACCCTACACATAGATTCACACGTGAAGTTGGCCTATTACCTTCTTTGTCTTTTCATCATTGGTCCTTCGTCAGCTTCTAGGACCTTCAAAGCCTTACCTGGATTTCTTCTCATCCTCTTCTCTGTCTGGGATCACCTCACAGAGCCCAGGACCCTCAGAGGAGAATGGTATCTTAGAGATTACTTAATTCCCCGAGTTGTCCAGTGCAGGAAGCCTCCGGTCCATCCCAGAAGAACCGTGGCAGAGCCTTCTAGGAGCTGGTGTGAGTACGGATTGCTCTCCTTCCAGTCTTACTTTTCAGGGAGAGGCCTGATGACCTTTTGAGCTCCGTGGCAGGAAGACAAGGGTCAGCCATAGGGTCTCTTCTCAGATTAGAGGCAGAGGATGTCTGACCTGAGTGTTCCCTTATCCACCTAAATGTCTCTGAGCCGTGGACAGAAGCCCTAGTTGTTGGTAGCCAACCCTCCCAGGGCCTGACTAGTCATAACCAGTGCCCTATTGTATCCTCTTCGCTTAGGTTGGGGATCCCTCTTCTATCGTGTGGATAAATCATTCCCTTTCTTCTTCTTTCTTTCCTGCATTAATGATGTCTTTCTTCCTTTAGGTAAAAATCATTTCATTATTTATCCAAGATGCTTATGGCCCTTTAGGGTTCTGAGGACATTGGGATAGAAGTAAACTAAATGAAAATAATCCAGGTGACTACCCACCTCTGTGAAGGAATGTCCCTCGCGGTGGTGTCATTACTATTGACGTACTTTGTCACAATTTCTCCCCTAGATGGGGAGCCCCTGGGTGAAGGGTGGTGTCTTTTCTCTGACTGCTCAGAATCATTTGAGAGTCTGTCACAGGGTGGGTACTGGATTTCTGTTGGTTAAAGGGACCCACATTGTTGGGTCACTAGTGACATCATGGGTGTGTGTGTGGACCCAGAAAACACATTGGCTCCCCCGCTGGAGAGACTAAGGTTTGAGGCCTGGAGATTTCCCTGCTGCTACGGTAGTGTGGTCTCGGATGTGTTGCTTTAGTATTTTCCGAGCTTTCTTTTTTTTTTTTCTTGTGAAATGGAGATCATAAAACCCACACCTCTCAAGCGTGTAGGGAGGATTAAACAAACAAACAAAGAAACCAAACCAAACCAAAAAACCCTACAAGAAACAGGTTTGTAAGGTACCTGCACTTAGGTGTCCCAAGACCAGCAGCAACGAATATTAATATTTCATGTTCTCCCAGACCTTGAGCAAGGCTGGTTTATTTATCCTGGCTAATTATCATGTGCAGGGACACTTCTCCACCCCCTTCAGCCGTAATTACCCCAGTGGAGTCCGCTGCAGGGAGCAGGGAGTGAGCTGCCATCTGCTCGAGGCTCCCGGGCTGGGCCCCTCTTCCCGCTGGAGCTCGGGAGCAGCTGCAGGAGGCTGAGCAGGCAGGGCTTCCGCTGCTGCTGTGAGCAGCTGCCTGCGCGGACTCCTGCTAACAGCTCAGGAGCAGCTGTGTATTTTCTCGAGTCCTCTCGCCTTCATATGTGCAGGAAGCCCCTCTTTTTGTTCTTTCTCCCCTCCCCACCAACTTTCATTTTCTTTTTTAAATTGTGGATTTTTCTGTCCTGGTAACATCGGGAAGGGGTAGTGAGTGTGTGAGCGTTTGTAGGGGGAGGATTCGGACAGGGGAGGAAGAGGTAGGGATGGCGGTGCAGGTGGCTCCAGCCAACGGTCCTTGTGGCGCTCTAGCACCAGCCTCCAGGAGACGCATGGTGCGGAGAGCAGAGTAGATGGGAGGCAGGAGGTCTGGGGTGGGGAACCAGCTTGCTCATGAATGGGGCTGGGACTGTGGCAAAGTCCCTTCACATCCCTGGGACACACGTGAGGAGGGGGACCTCGGTGACCTCCAAGGTCCGTTCAGCTCTAAGGGCCAGTGATTCTTTCTGAAACCTTGGGGTTCTCTCCTCATTACCCCAACAATAGGATAACATGCCTGATTCATGCCCCACTCCCTACATTGGCCCTTCTGGGAGATGTCAGGTGATGAAGACTTACACTGTCACATGAACTGATTTTCGTTTTCCTAGGGGCCTTTTCAAAGAAAAAAGATAGAATTTCTAGTTTTGGAATTTCAGACACTAGGAGAATGTGTGTGCGAGAGAGAGAGAGAGAGAGAGAGAGAGAGAGAGAGAGAGAAAGAGAGAGAGAGAAGCGCGTGCCAGGGCTGGAGGGTTGCAGTGACAAAGCAGAGGCCTCGTGGGTCATCCCTAGATGTCACATGGTCACCATGGTAGTGCATATCATGTGTGGCCCCCCTGAGGCTGTTTTATATCAACAATGGCTGTCACATATCGAGTGCCTGTTGTGTACCAGGCATTGCCCAGGCTGGTCACTAATCCTCACAAGAACCCTGCGCGGTGGGAATGACAACATTTATTACGTGCAGTTTCAGCTATTCTGGGGCAACCTGGAGGTCCGTGGTGTGGAGGCCGGTGCCGAGGGGGCTGCTTGGCTGGCCAGGGGGCTTTCTGACCCCTCAGTGCCTGCACCTTACCCGTCACAAGTCATAATTCACGAAAGGAAAGCAGCGTCTTGGTGGAAAACGGCGTCTGAGGGAAAACAGCAGCAACTAATGTGGAGGATGGTGGTGAACAGAAAATGAAGCGGGCTCGGAAGGTGGGCCAGAAACTAGAACTTCGAGATGAAGGCTGCAAGGTTGAATGTGCAGTGGCTCAGGTTTATGAGCTCCCTGAGCAGCTCGCCATCTTTTCTCTACGTGAGAAACGAGATGAAATGATTCATGAAAACTGGATTCGGGAGTGTGTGCTCCCACCGGTGTGCACGATGGTCATCGACTGAAAGGGTGGAGGTTACATGGCGCGTGAGTCACAAAGACCTGTTCCCAGGGAGTTCACAGTCTAGCAGGGACACAGGCAACAAATGAGCAAATAGCCTAGAAAATTCCCTAGGAGAAATACCCATGAACAGGATGCTTAAAGGCCTATTGGAATTCACAGCACGACTCCCTTCTAACTCAGGGCAACCAGGAAGGTCTCTTGAAGGGGTAGTTACTAAGC
The DNA here is from genome assembly GCF_036562045.2 of Rhinolophus sinicus. Classification (NCBI taxonomy): domain Eukaryota; kingdom Metazoa; phylum Chordata; class Mammalia; order Chiroptera; family Rhinolophidae; genus Rhinolophus; species Rhinolophus sinicus. Next base: position 2,315,744 of record NC_133766.1, read on the forward strand.
TGGGTTGTACAAATCGGTGGGGTTTAGGTGGGAGGATGGCACTTCAGGCAAGGTGGGTAGATTGACACCTAGGTTGTTGGTGATTTTATTTAACTTGAAAGAAGGAAAGGCATTCTCCTAAGTTTCCGCCTTTTTATTGGGAAACATTTTGCCATTCCTACTGTGTGTGACCATCAGGGTTAATAATTAGAAAGGAAAGAAAATACGTGTCCCCTGGAAACAGAAGGGAGCTGTTTGCTCTTCCTTCGGGCTCTTCCTTAAGGGGCCGAAGCCCACCTCGCCATGGAACGAAACATCTGGAGACTGCAGCCTGCTTCGCTGTGTCTGGAATGCTGGCCGCTTTGCTGGTGCCTGGTCTCATAGCACATGAGTCTGGTTGCTTCTGGCTCCAGAGAGATGGATGTGGGCAGCGCTGGCAGTGACAACTCAGGAGATCAAAGTGTCTTTTGAAAATGGCATGGCTCCTGACAGCCCCAAGTTTGATTAGATTGTGACTGGATTAGAGGAACCTGATGCAATTAGCTGCCTCGCTTCTTTCCCCACCCAGGGCAGGCCGAGGCTGCCATGCGGGGCCAGATGGACGCAGACGTGTCAATCCCCTCTCGTCTCATGTAGAGGGTAATTTGGTTTCAGTCAAAGCAATTGTCCTACGTGGGCTGCCTGCGTTTCCGTCTGTTGCTTGGCAGCTTGAACAGCATTGAAAGCTCCTCGTGGCCACAGAGAAGCTTCGGTTAAGGGCAAAGACAGGGACAGTGCTATCTGGGGTCAGAAGCCCAGGCCAGGGGAGGAGGCGATGGGGTGAGGGGTGGCAGGGGCAGGGCAGAAGGAAAGGGCTGAAGAAAGCCTCGCTCACGCCAGGTGGGTTGTCACGTCTGAAGCGAGGCTCGTGATGCCTACAGCCAAGCATCCTAACCGATGCACCGTGCCGTAGGTCTTAAAAACTCAAGTTCTTCAGGTTTTAATATTTAGATTACTCTTTTTCTTTGCCCTCCAGAGTGTGAGACAAAGAGCATGCTTTCTCATAACATCTCTAGACCAGAGGTACAGGGTTGAAGTGGCAGGTTCCTAGTTTTCCCTTCATGGACATGGGAACTCTTCAGGGTTCCCTAATTCTTCAGGTCTTTGGTTTCATTTTCCTGTCTTGACTGAGCACAAGGCCACATCTCCTGCCGCTGGGCTGGCCGTCGGTTTCTGTGTCCAGACCTCTTGGGCCCTCGTCTGCATGGGCCTATCTGGACTGCCCGCTTTGGCTCCAAATTTCCTCTTTGCTCTCAGCACCTGAGGCTTGCCTTCCTTTCCAGTTTGGCTACGTGGGTAAATGTTTTTCTCAGTTATATTTTATCTGGCATTCCTTTGTGTTGAGGCCGCGGGGAGGGCTAAATGAGCCCAGTGTGCCTTGTTGTTAGATCTGGTTTCATCAATTCCATTTTATAGAGCAGGGGACTGGAGTCTTAGGACTTGTTTTGAGGTCTTGGGCTAGGGAACCAGCCCATATTCCACTGGGTGTAGACTGAGGAGCTGGGAGTTATGATGTGAATGGTGTTATTAACAAGTCAAACTCAGGCGTGTGCCTCAAATGATGCTACGAACAACACAATGGTCAGCCCCCAGCACAATGCACAGTAACTTACAGTGAGGTCGTGGGAGACTAGCTGATTTTCACTTGCCTTCAAGTCTCCATGGCAGCGACCTTTATTTATCGAAAAGAAACACAGTGTTGTGCGTGACCCAACTGCTTAGTCAGTTACCAATAGTCATGTGAGGCTTGAGGTGCTACTTGAACATTCAAGGGGAGATGTCTGATCGCCAGCTGGTTGGATGAGTCTGAAGTTTATGGGAGGTATTGGAGCAAGAGACATACACACTCGGAGTCATCAATACTACATAGCATTTAAAACGGTGGGACTGCATGAGATCAGGTAGGGAATGCATGTGAAGAAGGAAGACGGGGTCTAACCCTGACCCTTGGGGCTGTGCAGCATGCAGAAGTAGGCATGGGCAGGTGGTGAATGAGACCGAGGAGGAGTGACACGTGACGTGAGCGGAAACGCGAGGGAACGGCATCGCATAAGCAAAGTGAGAGACGTTTCAAGCAGGAGGGAGTCGTCAACGTCATTAAACCTACTGTAGGTGAAGTAAGCTAAGCCCGAGAAGTGGTTTTGGCTTTGAAGCATGGACGGCACTAGTGACTTTGATTAGCACAGGTTTGGTGGACTGTTGGGGAGTAGCCCCATCAGAACGGGTCCGAAAGAAAAGGGTGTGAGGAAGTAGAGACAGTGAGTACAGAAAACATTCAAGTTTTGCTCTGTGATGACGATATAGTTCGAAGGGGACATGGGGTCAAGGGAGGATTTTTTTAATTTTATTTGTTGATATTGCAGTGCTTTCGTAAAACGATGGAAATGACCCAGTAAAGAGGGAAGGATATAATAATACAGGAGCAAATAATGAAAATTGCTCGAGTGATGTCTTTCCGTACATGAAGGCAATAGGACCCCCTGACTGCATAGAGGGGGGTTGGCCTCAGATTCAGAGCACAAATGGAGTTGTTGCTGGCAGCCACTGGATGCATTCTTCTTGGAAACATCCAAAGACCACTGGCCCATAAGAAGAGCACGCAGGCTCTGCCCACACAGTCCATAATTCTCTGGATGCCTAAGACCAGCAAGGCCTTATGCGGGGCACTTCCTTCTTTTTTAATAACCCAAGAAGGAGCTGGTCCACATGGATTGGAGAGAGGATGTCACTCAGGTAGGTGCCAAGGTGTGGCTTTCCCTCCTGGCTGCGGGACACACAGAGAGAATGCCCTATGCGAGTGGCAGCAGGACCCCTACCCAGTGACTGGAATGGAACGAGCAGTGTCATGCCTACGCATGGCTCCTGGGAATTTCACTCCAGGATGTGACATCACTTACTGAACGTTAATGGGGTTCTGGCTCCATGCCAGGTCCTGGGTTTACTGATGAGTCTTGGCCCCTTGAGGCTCAGAGCCTGGTGGGGAGACAGGTCCCTGCTCCATGAGAAGCCCCATAGCACAGATGGGAGTAAGAGCCTCCAGGGGCCCAGGGGAGGTGGCCATACGTAGGACTAGGGCTGAACCGTGGAGGGGTGACACCCTCTGCTGACTCATGTGGTGCAGGCATGGCCCGTGCGGGCTCGGTGGGGAGAACGCCCAGGCCAGCAACATCAGGGCTAGTCAAGTGAAAAACGATGCAATTGATTTGTTTGCTTCCTGCTGAATAGGACATGGTCAGCATGGAAAACCAATGAGTTTACAATTTCTCCACTTTGAGCTGTGAGATGACCTCAGCCTCTTCCCTCAGCCTGGCAGTCTCATGTTACAATGTGGTGTTATTTAAATATTTTAAAACGCATCACTGCAGCTGGGTGGTGGGGTGGCATTAAGCCACAGCCGAGTACGGTGGTCACCCTTCGTGTGTGGCGGTAGAGGGGGAGGTAGGGACATTGAAGGGATGGCAGGAAATGGCATGGCTGGGTCTGTGTGCGTGGGTCGTGCTGGGAGTGCCCAGGGCAGGGACGTGGAATGGCTGGAGGCCCAGGAGGGCCATGGCAACTGTTCAGGAAAGAGCTGATGGGGGAGGAGCGGGGCGGGGGGCGGTGGTAAAGGAGAGGAAGACACGTTTCCCAGGACGAGCCGATGAGATGCAGGCTCCCGTTTCATCCTTGGTGACTTCGCAGCAGAAAGACGAGACATCAGCTGTCTCAGTATGAGGGTCAGATTTGGACTCAAGCCATTTCCTGTTCGCTGCATTCAAACAGTTTATTCACAGTTCTGCTTCCTAATTTCAACAACAATTTGTTCAATGGCAACAGTTCGCTGACCCCCATGTGTGTGGTGTTGGGGTTACAAAGACGATGTAGATCTCCTGCTGGGATCTTTAGTCTGGTCTGGCCTGGTGGGGACAGAGCCATGAATGACAGTCACAGAGTGCAGGAGAAACAGCCGTGTCATGTGCAGTACGGTGGGGGCACAGAGGACAGCCCTGCCGGCCTCTCCAGTGGGGTCAGGGGAAGACCGCAGGGTCTTGAAGGGTGAGTAGGAGTGTGCGAGAAGTGAATTTCAGACAGAAGGAGCAGCGTGGGCCTGGGCACTGAGAGGTGGCAGCACGTGACACATGCAGAGATACGTGGGGTAGCGGATAGGAGCGTCAGCGCCCGAGTTGGCAGCGTGTGGTTAAATTCTGGATCTTTCAATTCTAGGCCCTGGAAATGTTACTCAACTTTTCGTGCCTCCGTTTCCTCATCTTTTAAATGCGGTGATTAATAATACCTATCTCACAGGTTGTTATGAGGATGAATAACACCTAGAAATTACTTAGAACAGTGCCCGGTACCTGGTACATTCTCAATAACTGCTGTTATCCTGGGACCCAACATTTAGGATTTAAAGGAAGAGAGGTAGAGAGGATGGTAAGGCTATTCTGAATGTGCCAACATGTTAAGAATATTCATGGGTGTCAAATAATATAGGGGAGAGGGCTCCCAGGACCAGGCACAGCTTTAGTAAAAACACAAGTGTTAAATTATTGCTATGGACTAAATGGTGCCCCCCCCCCATTCATGTGCTGAAGCCCTACCCCTCAGTGTGACGGGATTATGAGGATGGGACCCTCATGATGGGATCAGTGACTTTATTAAAAAGAGGGAGAGAGAGAGAGACCTCTGCCGTGTGAGGACCCAGTGAGGAGGTGGAAGGTGGCAGATCCTCACCAGGAGCTCAATCTGTTGGCACCTTGATCTTGGACTTCCAGCCTCTAGAACTGGGAGAAATAAGTCTGCTCTTCAAGCCACCCAGGCTGTGGTGTTTTGTTATAGCAGCCGAGCTGACTAACACGGGTTTTGATACCAATAAGAGAGGTGCTGTTGTAACAAATACCTAAATATAAACACGTGAAAACAGCTTTGGAGCTGGGTCATGGGGAGCGGCTGGAAGGGTTTTGAGGTGCATGCTGGGAATGTTAGAAGCCATGTCACTGAGCTTTCAGACAGAAATGGGGAACGTGCTATTGGACGTTGGAGGAAAGACGGTCCTTGTTACCAAGGGGCCAAGGACTTGGCTGAACTGTGTCCTAGTGTTTTGTGGGAGGTGGAACTTGCGAGTGACGAAACTGGCGATTTATTTAAGGGGATTTCTAAGCAAAGTGTTGAAGGAGCAGGTTGGTTCCTCCTGAATGCTTAGAGTAAAATGTGAAGGGAAAGAGGTGAATTGAAGAAGGGTCGTTCAGCGAAAAGGAACCAGAACTTGAAGATTGGGAAAATTCTTGGCTTTCCCATATGGCAAAAAGTGAGAAAGCTTGTGGAAAGGGTGACCCTTGGTCTTGGGCCTATCGACAGAAGCCGGGAACAGACACAGTTATACCAGCAAAGACACTGCCAGTCTGAATGAAAGAGGCAAAATGAAGGAAGACTGTCAGACCTCTTAGATCCTATCGTGCTGGACCATAGAGCTGGTCAGCCGTGTGCTGTTCTTCCAGAAAAGGGAAGAAGGACAGTTGAGGGCCCCGGATGTGGTCTGTGCCCGGCAGAACCTGTGCCTCCTTCCAGTCGTCTGCGCAGGTACCAGACCAGCCGTCACTGCCTAGCTCCCTGCATCACTCTATGGCCCATCCTTTGTAGGATACGAGTGGAGAAATTCCCAGAAACCTTTCGCACCAGGCCAGGCAGTCCCTTTCGGGGTAGCTGCCCATCTCTCCCTGAGGACTGGTGTTCCAAGGACAGGGGTGAACCACCTCCCCTTTCTCTCCCGTGAGGAGGGTCACTGGACTTCCTGCAGGAACAGGAGGCCATCAGGCTTCGGAACTCTCAGAACAACCCAGAGCCTCGGGCAACCCATGTTCCTGACCAGCACGAACAGAACAGGCCTAGAACCTGGATCCATGGGGGCTTCTAGCTGTGTAGAGCGTCAAAGCGGAGGGTGTGGTTCGGAATGAAACAAGGACCGATAGGCTCGGGGCACATGACGGAGAAAGACAGCTGGACTCGTGGGAGATGTGTACAGACTGCGGTAGATTTCTCCTGATGTTGTCACAGAACAACAGCGGGTAGGAAGCAGGCAGCCACGTGTTGCACACAGTGAGGCTGACGTCTCTGCCAGGTGTCCATGTGGACCCCTGGCCCTTGTGAGCCCTCAGCCTCCTGCTCCTCACCACTCACAGCAGCTGAGAACGCGTGGGGGTGGGGAAGGATGTGGGCAGCAAGAGAGCTGCTCACCTGAGTGAGGTGGCTTTAGGAAATCAGGGGTAAAGACATAAACACCAGACCAGCAATTGTTCACTGTGCAGACCAAGGCTTCTGACTTTGAAAGAGCAGTGGACGTGTCCGGCCATTCCAGGGAGAGAGAAACAGGGAAGTGGGACAAAAACAATACTTGGGGCTTCACATATGGATCTAGGAAAGTGCGGGATACAGAAAATAAATTGAACGTGCCAACACATTAGCACAAAACAAGATGGCGGACAGCTGTCTGAGAGCACACGAGCAAGAAAAACCTGCATGAGGAAGTGGGACGTGTGTGAGGGCAGGAGAAGCTAAGCAACCACACAGAGGGCTCGTAGGTGAGCTCAGATATTTAAAAGCTTTGCACAAAAGATGGAAAGATCGTTAAATAACCAGGAGCGCATGGGAGAGGTACAGATGTACATGGATAGTATCAGAATAGGTGAAGCCCAGGATGAGATGCAGCTTGCAAAAATTGTTACTGACCCTCCCCCCCCCACGCCCCAAAAACAAACATTGAAGTTATCTTTGAAGCAAGAAGCTGAAACGAGGCTGAATGACAGGTTTGGGGCAGATGGGAAAATGTTAACCGACGAGAGAGAAAGCCACCCCATTTTGCTTCTGTGTTCTCTATCAAGCCCAATGACCTTAAAACTGGAAACGGTAGAACAAACGTGATTAAGAGGGAATTGAAATCTAAGATAGGTGAGGTGACAGTGCAAAGTGGCTCTAAATGAGTTCAAACCCGGATGAATTACTTTCAAGGGAGCTGGAAGAAATTGCAGATGTGACCACAGAAAAGGTGCCCTGACCTCCGAAGAATCGTGGAGAATGAGGGCCACACAACTGTGTGCTTTCCTGTCTTCCTAAAGGGGAAAAGTTAAGCTCCTAACACTTGACATTGACACCTGACAAAACCCCAGAGCATATCACAACGCAGACATGGACTTGGCAGAGGAAATGGTGTCCCTTTGCAACTGGCAGGCGTTCATTTGAAACAAGGTGAGGCAGGTCAAAGTAACCACATGACCTCTTCTGTGATGGGAGGCTGACGGAGGGACGAGGCTGACACCTCTCAGGCAGGGCTGGCTGTGTGGCGGTGACACCTGTGCACCCAGGTGTAGGCTCTGCTGTCACTGTCTCGACGTTCTTAATAATCTTATGCTTGCCCTTGTGTTTTATAAGAAAGCTTGATGGAGCGAAGAGATATTCCAGGCAGCACGTAGGCAAGTCTAGGTCAGGCCTCCAAACACAGTAGGCAGTAGGCAGCATACAGGCCGAGCGGTCAGCCTGACCACCCTGTGTGCAGCCTGGGGTGTCCAGGGGGCTTCTGCAGGGCACAGCCCTGGGGCCCGACTGGTGATCTGGTGATGGTGACGGTGGCAGTAGCAGCCACAGCGTGAGTGCTGTGGCCGTGCAGAGAGGAGCTCCACAGTGGCCCTGCTGGAGTCAGTGTAGGAGCCCGGCTGGCCTGTCTGTCCTGGAGCCTGTCCCTGTGCCGTCTGCACAGATATGAACTCTCCAGCCTGAGTGTCAGGATGGGAACTGCAGGCAGAGGCAGTGGACTCTGTCAGCAAATTATTAGAAACAAAAGAGTACACATGGACGTTGCAATGCAGCATGTCAGAGAATTACTATAATTCATCAGAGTGTTTAGAATCTCCGGGTTGGAAAACTGCTCAGACTCTGCAAAGCAAGTATATACAGGCTTACACACAGACATTACATTTAAAGACCATCACGTTAAATGGAGAGAGCACTATTTTCCTATGATGCTGTGAATGAGCCGTTTATTGATGAAGACAATTTAAAAGTTAATTTTTCCTTGTAATTGAAGATGCAGCCACGTAATATATACACAGACGTTTTGAAGGACACACAAACCATGATGTCACTTGGTTTCTTGTACACCCTCCACAACTTATAGGAAATGTCAGAGGGAACATTAAAACGCCATTCTGTGAATTTATATTTAAAATTAAATTCAGACTTACACAAAACTGAATTGTATGAAGAGTTCAATCTTTTTAGAAAGTTGCTTTGCAGGAACCCTCAGCTCTAGATACACTAAAATTTATACTTTTAAATTTATCAGAAACTTATCCCAAAGTTGTCACAACCTATAAAATACTCTTAACAGTTCCAGTAACAGTTGCACCAGCAGAAAGATCCTTGTCAAGATAAAAAATTATTTCTGATCTTACGTTTGCCAAGAGAGGTATTGTTATATCAGCTGGAAAACCAGGTTACTAAAAGTATACATTTTGATAACCTAATAAATGAATTTCTAGAAAAGCAAACCAGAAAAATCTCATGGCTAATCAAGCTATCACATTATTATTGTTTATTTTGTTACATAAAATTATGACACCAAAATATTATATTTTTGCAATTTATAAATGTATGTTGTTATTCGTGTGTCACTATCATGCCTATTATGGTTTATAAGCCATGCAACATTTTTAAAGGAAAAAGCTTTATAGTTTAGTGCCTTTAACTGTATTCCCCCCTGCTTTTAGATAAGGGGTTCTGCATTTTTATTTTGGGCATAATTTTACAAATAATATAGCTACCCCACTCTTAGGGCCACTTCTCAGCTAGCCTTAGGATTCATTGCACAAAAATGACCATTTTTCTTGTCTGCTTTGGTAAAAGCCTCGAGTGGATTCTGGCAAAAGAGAAAGCTCCAGAGAGTACATAGTGACCACAGGGGGCCTCCTTCTCTGGGCCAGCCCTGGAGCCAAGCGCCGAGTCAGGCCCTGTTGAGTTGCCAGGCCCACACAGCTCCATACTTGTCTGGTGAAGGGGTTTCGAACGCCGTCATGAGAGCTTAAGCAAAACTTTCAAAGTCATGGGGCAGTCAGGGGCGTGAAGTGGCCGAGACAGGATGAACACAAGGCATGCTGACTGGCTCACGTGTGGCTTTTCAGGCTAGTTCCTCAGCGCACTCATGCTGGGGTATGAGCAGGGCTCTGAGGGGACAATGGCAGAGCAGGCGTGGGAAATGCTGCGTGAAACAAAAGCAGACAGGTTTGGTTTTGCCGCTGAAACCACGGTGTCATCAGCACTCCAGGAGATGGTGTGCTCTGCCGTCTTTCCTCAAGTGGCTGATCAGGGCTCTTTATGTGGTGGACGCTGTTCCTTAGACACAACCCGGAATACAGCCATCTGGTACCTTCCTTTCTGGGTGGGTCTCTAGCAAATGACTAAAAAGTGATGCTGAAATCCTGCAGCAACCAAACTCTGGGACCCACGCTGGAGTGCAAGCTCCCGAGCTGGCACCGGTGCTGGGGAGTGAGCCTGGGACTCTAGGCCTCTGTGCTCCTTCTTAGCTGTGTGATAGTGAATAAGTCACCACGACAGGGGTCCCCTCTCTCGGCCAACAGACCAATCACAGGGGCCCAATTCCAGCACAAGCAGCTGAGAGTGAGCTGGGCCCTCCAAGGAGGGGAGGGACCATGTGCTAAAGAAGCTGCAGGATCTGGCTCATGTACCAGGAGGGGCTGGAGGGCCAACTTGCGCCTGAATCCTGAGCTGCGGGACCCAGGGGTCCTCCCCCAGGGGATTGCTGAGGAGGTCTCAGAGGCCTGTGCCCTGAAGGGGGTCCTCTGTAGGATTCCACGTGGGGTCTGGGGTCCCAATGCTCTCAGGGACCCTGGGAGGACAATTGGGATCTACAGCGGGGCTCTGAGCCTCGATTCGAGAAAGAGTGGTCAGAACCAGTTTGTTCCTTATGGCGGGGAGTGAAGTCATTTGCTTCCTTTTAACAACATTCTTTGTACCTGTTATGTAGGTAGGATTTTCCCCATTTCACTCCGGGATATACTGAAGCATAAAGGTATCACCACCATGGTCATTATCAAAAAGCCCTTGGTGGCAACTGACTGTTTTCTGCTCCGAGTTTACGGAGAATTTCACCCTGTAGTCTGCAATCTGGCGGGTGGCCGGTGTTACGTTAGGCAGTGCAGCCGACTAGACGTCCTGACCCAATCAATGTAAAGATGTCATACCTCGTGGGGTTTACGATGTCCATTTTTTCACATTGATTGTCTCTGAAATGGGGATAAGTCTTCTAATTGATGTCATGTCAGAGTTTAAAGTGGAAACAATTTTCTTTTTAGTATTACATAAAATTATGGTGTCTTATAATTGATGGTATCTTAGAGTAAATGAAATATGAGCGTAACCTGTTATACAGCATTCTTGGCTGTGTAACAGCCAAGAGGAAGCAAAGGGTTGGATGGTTTGATTTGTTTTTCCCTTTAGTTTTGGTTTTCATAAATGAAATATTTTGTCCTGTGAGGAAGAAGATAATTGTCTGAAAGAAAGAAACACCTTCCAAAATAAAATCAAGAGAAAGACAAGCCCTGCTCAGGGAGGAAGGGGGCTCTTGCCACCATTGCCTTGGTGGGGGACCGCCAATCCTGGAGGTCACCTGGGACCGTTCCTTCCCTTCTCTCACTCATGAAACCTGACCTCTTCTAGCTGTTGTCCCCAGAGAATTAGCCAATCTGAGCACTAGTTCATGAGAACCTTCCCCACAGTGAGCTAATGACCCCAGGCTCTGTCCGGTCCCTTCTCCCTCCTGTCTGTGCATTTTAACCAAATTGCCTGAAGACTAACCAGCTTCCGTCTGGGCTGAGGGCACAGCCGTCATGGGCATGACTCCCAGGAGACTCCAGCACCTTCTTTCCTGAGACCTAAGGAAATTTCCTCCAGTGATTTTATAAACAAGGGACGTGAAGCTCAGAGAGGGCAAGGAACTTCCCCAAGGTCACAGAGTTGCAAGGTACAAGTGCAAAGCCCTTGCTTCTCCACTCTGCCATGGACTCTCTGCTAGAGGGACACTGGCAGCCAGAAGTGTCAGATTCTAATCCACATGCCGTTGTTTGTATTTTCACTGGGCTTTTGTTACCTCAAGACATGCAAAGATTTGCCCTCTCTCTTCTCCCAGGGTTAAGTCACCAGTGTCAGGCTGACCTTCCAGTGCGGGCTGCTCTGCCAGGTTCCTGGCTGACTCAGACAAAGCAAGAGAAATGAGCTATTCTTCTTACTGGAAGTCAAATGGCTGCTTCCTAGTAAATACCTAGAAAATCAATCCTCTGTGAATTCAACTATTTCATCAGCTATCAGCCAGAGTCTAAATCATTAATAAGAAGGAAAACCTCCCAATTCATTGATCTAAATCTCGAGGCTTTATCAACTCAAATGAAACAAAAGCAGCAACACCTGGGATAATACCCAGCAGTTACTCACTCTTAGAGAAGAAGCAATTCTCGCTTTCAACTTGGAAAATGCCTGGTGTTCTCAGGGGGGAAAAAAAGCAGTGCTACCAGGGTGGTCTGTCTGCAGAGCACACTGTGTTTGGGGCTGGAGATTCAGCAGAGTGCTAGGTTCGCCCTGAGTCCCCGATTGCCCCAGACCATCCCAATTTTACATATTCACTTACGGGGACAGCCCCGGTGGCTCAGGTGGTTGGAGCACTGGTGCTCCTAACACTGAGGTTGCCAGTTCAATTCCCATATGGGCCAGTGAGCTGCACCTTCTACAGCTAAGATTGTGAACAATGGCTCTCCCTGAAGCTGGGCTGCTGTGAGCAGCGGGAGGTTGGCGTGGGCTGCTGTGGGCTACTGTGTTCTGCCATGAGCAGCCGGTGGCCAGCGTGAGTGGCCAGCAGCTGGCAAGAGCTGCCGAGGTCTGCTGTGAGCGGCTGACCGACTGCCTCAGCCAAGCGGAGTGCAAGGCTCATAATACCAGCACGGGCCGGGGAGCTGTGTCCTACACAACTAGACTGAGCAACAACGGCTTGAACCGGAGTGGGGGGGGGGCGGGAGGCAGTAGAAGGGGTGAAAAAAATAAAAAGATCTAAAAAAAAATTCACTTACGCGGTTACCCATCAAGGCACTGGAATGTGTCAGAAATTCTGTGTCAGAAATTCCATCCTGACCTTAGTTGGGAGACAGGTTATTATATAGGTCTATATAGGTTTCCTTAAGGACTTGGCACTACTTATCTCGGGGTGACTGAGCACGCTTAATATGCACTGGGCAACTCTGTTCATCTCAACCAACGTTTAAGGAATGACTAGCCATGGCTGGCCAGTGCTACAGGTAGACGTGAGAAAACATGTCCACTCGTGATATTGAGGAAAGTCGTGTGTGAAGAGTTTCGGTGCATCGAGAACTATTTCCAAGTTACCTGGAAAACTCTCTTACATGCAGAAAACCTGATTTCCTGAGCATGTCCTATAATCGAAGAACAACTAAAACATACAGATGCTTCTGTAGAGAGCATTTAAGGTTAATGAATATTCAGCCCCAAATGTTGGTCACACTGTGTAAGGTACAACTGCTCCCCTGCGGAGTTCATGGTCCACTGAGTGAGACAAACCCATAGGAGATGATTCCATATGTACAACAGAATGACGAGTGACAAGACATAGCATTTGCAGTATTGAATTATTCTCTATGGAGAAATGTTGGTCCCTGGCCCAGAAAATTCCAGGCGCCAGAAGCCATTTACAAGGGAAGGCAGGTAGCTCTGCTATGCCGGACGCTGTGAAGTCCTGATTCTCACGTAAGGGGACTTTGTCATTTTCCTTCAGAACATTCTCGTTCACCTTTCCAGGCTTTTCATCCTTCTTAGGAACACAAAAGAAAGAATAAATCTCTTACTTTAAAATGGATTTATTTTAAACAGTTTAAGATGGTGGTTTTCAAAATAGAGCATCTGAGATACAGGATGACAAATGTGTACCTAGCTATGGGACAGACACTCTATGTCTGTCCTCCAGTCAGAGGGGCTGATTGTGTTGGCCCCACTTCAAGGTCACAGAGCCAGATGGAGAGGTGGACGAGCAAGGCTCCAATCCCAGCCGTATCACTTGCTGCATCTACGACTGTGGGCAGGTCATCTGGTGTCCCCTCCCCACACCTGACACATTGTCTGACAGGGAGCAGATGCTCGTTAAATGTTGAACCAGGCATCTCCAAGGTTATTTTTGACACCTGTGAGGAGACATTAAACGAGACAGTGCAGGCGACAAAGCTTTGTAACTGGTGAAGGGCAGGACAAATCCAAAAGGTGACTTGAATGCACCATGTCTGGTCTTGTCACCCTGAGCAGGTTTCCTTTTCCTCCAGTTGGGTCGAGCTTTCTGGCTCAAGTGCGGCTGGGTTCGTTTTTGTTGTTTTATTAACTTCGGTGAGGTTCATGGTATTTTCTGCTGAGGGCACATTGGAGGAAATAGGATACTCTTTAGAGCCAAATGAGATGAATGCAAACAAATCATCTCCACCAGCAAGCTAAGTGAGGACTAATGAAAAACAAGGGTCATCTTTGACCCAGTGATTGTATTTTCTTCCTGGACCTAACATGATTGTATTATTGAGTGTTCTGAGCCCTCTTCACTTATTTAACTGTTATGACCCTTTACTTATGGGCTTCAAGATGTGATTATGGTCTCCTCGCCCTAATGAAATCAGAGGTTCTAACTGAGTTAGCCATCGACAGCCCCTGCCGAAGCCTGGCAGACCTCTTTTTGATCTGCGTACACTTGATAACAGTGCCCCAGGGCCCTTCCTCCACACTCACCTTCCTATGCTGGGTGGACAATAAGAGCATGTGGGACATCGTCAGAGCCAGATGGGGTCACTGCCACTTATGCGTTTGCTTGCTAGGGACCCCGCCCTGGATCTGATTGTTTTGGGAAATTCTTTGTATGGACTGAAATGCAGGAATCAGCCTTCTCAGTGGATGGGTATCAAGGGTCTGACGTGGAGAAGGGCAGGAAGAGGAGGCTGTCGCGTCTGGGGGCTCCCCGGGCAGATGTGTAGGTAGTGGCCACACTGTACAGTTGGTGGGGTTGAAAGTCCCTTTTGTGAAGGGGAGGTCCTGAAGTGACCACCACTCATGAGTCAGCTTCCTAATTGGGCTGGTAGAGCAGGTAGACTTCCCAGCCTTGGGCCAGGAGTGGGTGGCGCTTGGATGTACTGTGTGATGGGGTCACAGGTAGACAGGTTCTGGGGGTCGTCATGGCAATGGGAGGGTTGGAGCTGCAGGGCCCCAGGAGGGTGTTAAGCAGCTGGAGGTTGGTGGGGCGGACTGTTGAGTCCAGCATCTGGACTTCTCCTTTCAAAGTTCCCTCCCCACAGACGCCAGTTCCCTCCTCACTGACGCCAGTAGAAACAGAAGGAGCCTGCATTCCAACTGAGGCGCCCCCCTCTCTGCTGAGTCAACATGGTTCTTCTTTTACCAAGCACGTTCCATCTTTCGGACACCTGCGAGAGGCTTGATACGCATTCTTGCGTTTTATAATTATTACAATTCTTTGGAGCGAATTACTATGTACAGATAAGGACATTGAGGCTCAGAATGGTTCTATAACTTGCCCACTGTCACACAGCTCACTGCCACTTGGCACACGACGAGAGGCCCATTATTCGTTTACTCACCCCACAGATTCTCCTTGAGGTGCTTACTATGTGCAAGATGGAAATCACGAAAAGCCCATCACCTGGTTTCTTTCAGACTTAGCTTCATTTCTTTCTGGTTTGTTCAGCGAGCCGAGGGGCTCCCAGACAGGTGGCTATTAACTACTTTGAAAAGCCTCCAGGGAAGGGCATTTCGTACGTTTTCTTGGCAACTCAAGTTTCCGAGAACTCCCAGGGATTTCTTAAGGCTCACCTGAGACCCTCTTGCTGCAGTTGAAGCCAACTTCTCATGAGATGGGGACTGTCCAGAGCCAGAGGGGTGTCTGAGAACAACCTGTCCCGGAAGGAGGGTGGATACAGTGAGGTGGGACCACAGGGCCAAAGAACATAGCATTACCTGGGATCATAGTGGCTGAGAACTCTCGTCTCCCCCCAAGCCCTTACAAGAGAGAAAATGAGCTGGTAGAGGGAGTGTCGGGACTAGCTGAGATGATATTTGTGAGTCCCTGAGGGGGAGTGGGGGCCCAGCTAATATTATTCCATTCTCTACCCTGGGTCTAGTCTTTACCAACTGCGTTAGCTGATGTAACACATCACACCGAAAGTCAGTGGCTCGAAACGACAATCATCCTTTATTGCCTGTAGTGCTTACTGTTGGCCAGAATTGGGGAGCAGCTTGGTGGGGTGGTTATGGCTCAGAATGCTTTCACAAGGTCCCCGTCGGGTGTGAGCTGTGGCCACGCCATCTGAAGGCTTGACTGGGGCTGGCACATGTAACTTGCAGGTGTCTCGCTCAGATGGCTGGCATGCTGGCTCGCTGTCGGCTGGAGTCTCCGCTCCAGGCCACATGGGCCTCTCCAGGGGCTACTTGAGTGTCCTCACAACATGGTGTCTGAGGGAGCAACCCAAGTGACCAGAGTGGAGGCTGTGACGTCATTGATCCTCTAGCCCCACAAATCAGACACTTCTATCGTATTCTGTTGGTCAGCCCTGGTCAGCCCTGATTCACTGAGGAAGGGGACCTTGCAAGGACACCAGTGCCAGGAGGCCAGGATGGCACTGGCTCGCATGCTGTCTCATGGATGACGTGCTATTTTCAGGCCAGCGTCTCATGTCCTCTTAACTTCCTGTGTCTAGCGGGTAGTTTACTATGACTCCTGGCCCCTTAGGGTAGACAGGCTGCCCCCCCACCCTTCGTGTCTCCTAGGGTTCTGAGAACGCTGTTCAATTAGCTGCGCAAACTCCCCACCACTGAGCGAACTCCCAGGCTCACCTGCTTTGCTTTTCTGGAGGATGTTAATTAAGTAGACCGGGATGGGCTCATGGCACACGACTTTATCTGTCTGTGACTGTTTGGGCAGGCAGCGTGGAAACGCGACTTTTTAAGGGAGGAGTTTATCAGTATTATAGCAGCTGCTGTGCTACGGCTTGAGGCAGGTGCCAAGAGGCGGCCTGGGCAGGCTGGGTTCCAGACGCCTGGGACATGCCCTCCGAGTGGCTAGTGGGCATGACTGGGGCGGGGGCGGGGACGGAGGCAGCTCATAGGAAGTGCTGGTTCTGCTCCCGGCGCCCTGACCCAGCGGGTGCAGGACTCCTGACATCGTCCCTCTTCCTCTGCCCTTGGAGTCGTTGCTCCCAAACTCAGCATCGTTCTCAGGGAGGAGGCCTGTGCAGTGTGATCTTTGGTTATTTGCGGATAACTCGCCCATTCATTTTCCCTGCCCCCTGCGCTCCAGGCCACCCCCTCGCTGCGATGGCACACAGCCTGTCAAAGCTGGACTCATGACCTTCTTCACACCCACATTCGTGGGCACCACTCTTCTCACTGTTGCCCAAGCCACACATTCAATGGTGGAGCACGAATGCCCGGCTGACCGTCAGCTCTGCCACGTACCAGCTGTACATGTGCTCTGCTTGATGTCTCAGTTTCCTCTTTAAAAGCGGAATAATACTAGAAACGATCCTAGAGGGTTGTCAGGGGAAGTGAATAAGAGAGTGCATGCCCGGCGTACAGCGAGGGCCCAACATATGCTCTAAGAACCATTCGGCTCGTTGGGGCCTACCTCCCAAATATTGCCTGAATTCATCTGCTTCCTTACTTTGGTTACTCCCGACCTGGGTCATGGTCATGGCTTAGTGGTTCGGGTGCTTTCTGAGGAGACTCTGCAGCCCGAGGGAGATTTGAAAGGTACAAACATAAGTGACGTCACCTCCTGCTCACACCCCTGTTCTTAGGGTTTGAGGCAAGTTCCTCATGGGGACAGAGGCTGTTCAGGCTTTGCCTCTGCAGCCCCTTTCCCGGCTCTTGTTGGGCGTCCGTCAGCTCCTTTACTGGCCACCTTCTCTCTTCCCTTCAGGCCTCACACATGCTTTTCCCTCTTCAGAGAAAAAGCCGTCCGTCAAGTCAAATGTCTTCTCAGCGTTCCCCACGGGTGTCAGAGAGGCAGGTAGAGGTGAACCCCATCAAGGTATTTTATCTCCCCCCTTTGATCCTACTCCTGGGCCCTGAACCGACACGGGGATGAAGGTGACATTCAATGCCTAGTTGTCTGAAGAGCAGTGGACGGAGGGTTTTCTCGGGGTGACACTCGCCCCATTGCCTGGCTTTCAGTACCTGTCATCCTTTAATCTCAGCCACACACCACTCCTTGGGGAAACTGTTTCCAGATTTGGACTTGGCCAGGCCCCCCTCACCTCCTCCTTCAGTCAATCAACAAACCTTTGTTGAGATTAGGTAGCATTCAGCAGAGGCGTCAGACTCACCTCTGTATCCTTGGCTCCGACTAGTGACGGATGCTTAGCAAATAGGTGTTGAGTTAACATATGAACGTGTTATATGTTGGCTACAATTTTTAGAGTCTCTATAGGTTCTGAATAACAAAAGGGCCCCTAAGGCTTCCTCTCTGCTAATATTTCTCTTATTCCAGAAGCAGATGCGTAAGTCAGATTCTTACCTTGAATGTGTTTGGCACTTCGATGGGGAAAAAAACCAAAACACAAAAAACAAATGACATCGCAAGTTCCTGTTTTCACCCAGCACGTATTTATTGCGCATTTCATAGGTACCAGGAGATAGTAGAGCTGCGGGGCACGGGGCTGAGTGTGCTGTGGTCCCAGCCTTCCCATCGTCAGGGAGTTTTCAGTCAAGAGTTAAACGAGGTATTGAACAAACATTTGTGCAATGTCACACATCGTGAATAAAGGACCAATATGAGTATATTAAAAGGGCAAAGCTTTTAAACTTTGTAATTGTTTGGAACGCCTGAATGTGTGTTGCTACCGTGCGGTAGGAAACCTTTCTGCAAACCCTGACTTTCATGGTTGCCTGGTCTCCCTCCAGGGGTGACTGGCTGGGCTCAGGGGCCAACAGGGAGGGTGTGCCTGGGGTTTGTCATTGAGATTTGCACGATTGGCTTGGGTGAGTCTGGATATTGGGTGGTGTGATTAAAATCTGAGCTTGGCCACGGAGGGGACTCAGTCACAAAGCTCAGACTTAAAGAGGCGTCTCCAGGTGGTCCCGAGACCCATCCCCACTCATTGCTGGGTTGTCAGTGTGTGCTTCCAGCACCCATCAGCTCCAAGTCAATCTAGTTGTAGAGGGCGCAGCTCAGCTCCAAGTGCAGTCACCGTTTCCAATCTTAGTTGCAGAGGGCGCAGCCCACCATCCCATGCGGGAATTGAACCTTGCTGTTGAGAGCTCGCGCTCTAACCAACTGAGCCGTCCAGCCGCCCCCTGTCCAGCTACTTTTTGATCACGTGCAGTGACGGGTACTCGTGACCTCTCAGGCAGTGGGGCATTTCTAATGGCAAGAAAACTTCAGGCAAATGTTGGCTTGAAATCTGCCTCCCTATAATTTCTACCCATGGAGCCTAATTCTGCCTCTGGAGCTACAGAATCAGACTCATCCCTCTCCTTCCTGACAACGCTTCAGCCCTTGGAGCGGCCCCACAGGTCCCCTGTTGAGAAGTGACACTGCTTTTGAGCCTCAAGAGCTGGAGCGGTCCCCAGAACGAGGCTCCTCCTGGGAGCTGGGAGGACCCCATCCTCTCGACAGCTGTCTTTGTTACTTGATCTGTAAACTCTGCTGTCTACTCCACATTGTATTTCTTCAAAAGGCTTTCTCTTTTCATTTCGGGGCCCTGGGACCCCAATCAAAACTCTCTAGTACACCCTATTTCTCTTCCAAGAATCTTGCCTGCACCCTCTCCCGGGCCCCAGGCACACGCCTCAGTGCCTGCTCGCAGGAGACAGGCTCCCTGCTCTGTGAGAACCCCACAGGGAGCTCCTGCCCCCCAGACCAGCCAGCAGGCTCCTCCTGCACCCACTCTGATGGGAAACCAGTGCGACCTCTGGGGTCGCTACGCCAATCTCCCCACATGTCCAGGATCCACCCCAAACCCTCCTCATCTGAGAAGTCTTCTCGAGATACTGTAACGCACATCAGCCTCCCCTTTCTCAGGAATCAATCTTAGCAGCAGCGGCACTGGGGAGGCGCCATCTGTCCCGGGGAGGAATATTTTATCACAGGTATCGTATCTTTTAGGGTGGTGGCAGCGGTAGTGATGAAAAGCAGATCTGCCTTGAGCCACTTGTTCCTGGACCTTGAGGCACAAGGAACCTCCTTAACTTTTGCCCTGATGTGGACCCTGCAGGGCACCCCCGGGCAAGGCTTGCCGTGTGGTTTCTCTCATTGTTGCACGGGCCTTAGTTTTCTCCCACAACCCAGGGATAAACTTTGATGGCTGGGGTGAGTCTTACTGTTTGTACCCACCCCTTGAGCCTGGCACAGCCCTGGGTATGCAATTGCTGCTCAACACGTAACAGCCGGGTTTCCTGAGTGAGGATTGGGAGTCGTCCCAGTTCCCAGCAACTCCGCCGCATGGTCGTTCTCATCGTTCCCTTGAAATGGTCCCTTCAGCTCGGCCTGGAGGAGGAGGGGGACCGGAGTGAGTAGCATTTGTGTGGATGTGAAGAAGGAGAGGGATGCACGTGGGGAAACGCTGCCCCCCCATCTCGCTGCATGAGAAGGCAGAGTTAGAACGGGATCTGGGGGCTGGGTCGGCTCCCACCCAGAATCCCGGAATTGATCAGGGATAGGAATCTGCCTTTTCCTCCTCTCCTCTCACCTCCTACACCCCCCTTCTTTCCTAATTACTTTGATGGGATCTCAAAGACCAGTGCACCCCCTCCTGACCTCGCTGTCCGTGTGACCCATGATCATTGACCCGTGATCATTATTTTCCCCAAGCGCCTGCAGCCCCCAGGGCACACAAGCTCATTGCCCATGGAGCTTGCAGAGTGAACTGTCGGCCTCTGATGAATCCGGGGCTCTGCCGCCCTCATCTGTTCGTTGGGTGCTGGGGGCTCTGGCTGCACAGGTTTGAATCAGTCACTCAGGGTTTTGGCAGGTGGACGGTTCAGTCAGGGCTCCTCCCCTCACCGAGCCTGGTTGTGTACAAGTTAACAGCCAAGATCAAGGGTAACCTCTTCCCGGATATTCATTCCAACCGCATGGCAGCTAGCCTGCTTCCTGGGAACGAGGCCACCCTGGGAAATCATTTCATTCAATTATGTATTCAATTCATTCCTTCATCTAGTCAACATCTTCTGAGACCCAGCAACGTGACAGATATCATGCCAGGCGCTGTGTTTGATTCAAAAAGGCATGAGACACAGCCTCTGCCCCCAGAGCCTTGGTCTGGTTGAGGAAACGTCAAGAACACCAGGAAGTCTCTGTGCCACAAAGGAGGCACAGCGTGGACGCTACAGGTGTCCGCAGGACAGGAGGGCGCCTTTACTGTGAACGGGGAGCTGGGAAGTCTTCCTGAGAAAGGGTACGGTTCAGCTGGACCCGAAGGATGGGTTTCACCTGGAGACCGGGGGCTAAGAGGGGGAAGAAGTCCATTGTGCGAGTGAGCCTGCAGGACGGTCCCCAAAGCCAGTCGGCAGACCCCGCCTCCTCCAGGCCAGATGCAGGGTCTCTTCAGAACCCTTGCCAGCCACCCATCTGCCAGCCTGGTCCTCACTCCCTGCAGGCCGGAGCGGGGATCCTCCCGACGCTGATGTCCAGGGTCACATTCATGAAGTGACACAAGTTCATGGCTCCACTTTCTGCTCCTTTCTGGTCCATCTCACAAAGCCAAGGAAGTGTCCCACTCCCAGCTTCCCTCTTGCTTCCCATTGCACGCTCTCCAAGGACTAAACTGTCACTCTAAATGTCAAAGATGCTGCCCCACCCCCCACTACCAGACTGCAGACCTGCAGAAAGCCACCTGCCCTGCTGTGGACCTGTCACTCACCCACGCTCTCACTCATCTTGGTTCCTTTGCTTACACTGTGCTCTGCCCCCCCCACTCCTCTTCCTCCTCCCATCCCTCCTCCACACTCAGCCCCAGTGTCGTCTCTCCCTAGAGACCAGGCTGGGTCATGTGCCCCTCTCAGCGTTCCCATCAACACCACCATTGCCCAGAGCTGCCATATATAAAATTAGGTTTGGATCTGAACATGTATACTGTCAGTTCCTTTAGGGCAGGAACTCTGAATCTTTCCATCACCTGTGCGTACAGAGTAAGGGCTTAATCGGTGTTTCTTGGATCAAGAAATGCAGGTAGCGTCATCTATAATGAAGATGCCTCTGTGATACATGTGGAAAATTCTAGAATGAGGGACTGAAGAGGAAGACTTTGCAAAGTTGTCTTAAAGCTGTCATGAGGTTTGAGTTGTCCTTGCTCTGGCCATATTCTGGCAAATGAACGGGCCCTGGGAACAGCCTCAAAAGTGGGACGTGATGGGAAGCAGCGGTCGACAGCAGTCTGGAGACCCGGGGGCTGGGACACCTTCTGGGTAAAACTCTTCTCTTCACAAGACGCGTGGCCTTCCTGCAGCGCAGAGCCTCAGAGTTCAGGAGGGTGAGGGACTAGACAGCGGTTTTCAGTGTGCTCCCCAGGTCAGCAGCCTCTGCATCGCCTGGGAATTTGTAGGAAACACACATTCTCAGGCCCCAGACCTACTGGGCCAGACACTCTGCGGGTGGGGCTCAGCCATCTGTGTTTTAACAAGTCGTCCAGGTGACTCTGATAGGTACTGATATCTGAGAAAGTTCTGGACTAGCTCACAGCTTCTTAAACTGCGCTCTGTAGGAGAATCACTCAGGAGATCTTGTTAGAACAAAGACCTCAGGACCCCCTCTCAGACTTTCTGATACAGAAAGTTGGAGAGGCCCAGGAGTCGGCACCTTATCAAGCACCGGCCAGAGTGGAGTGGTCTCTGGCCTCGGATTCTGATTGGCTCGGAGCTGTTGGTACAATGAGTGGCACAGAGGCGGGTTGAGAGGCAGGTGCTGGGCCAATCGGCCGGCCAGGAGAGGACACAGGACCGCGATGTGGGGTGGGACTCGGAAAGCAGAGGCTCTACATGAAATTGGACGATCTTATCCCAGAATAGACCAGAGTGGTACTGGGGGAGGGCGGAGCCCTCCCTGCCTCTTTAAACACCCTTGTAATTTGCATTTAAAAATAGAAGCTCATGAATAATTTGTAAGCCTTAAGCAAGCCCCTTCAAAATACAGTCATGAATAAAATATCTGGCTTTGCCTCCTCTAATGGCACCGGCCTTTGATGATTTATTGATGGCTTGCTGTCCTGAGTGCTACTGGCTCCCTGATTAGTTCTTGCACTGGCTCCGCCTACAAGCCATCCTAGTGGGTAGGTGGCTTGCCTACACACAAATGCACCTCCCTGGTTTAGACCGTTCCAGAGGGCTGCCTCAGATCCCCTTGGGACAAGAAGCATAGTTACAGGACCGTAGGAACCTCTGCTGGGCCTGCTGAGAGGGTGGGACCCAAATTCCCAGAAGCCGTGTTTGCAGAGGGAGGTGGCATTTAGAGCAGGTGTAAGTGTGTCTCCTGTTTTATTGCTTTGTAAGAAGCCCGGATGGAAAGCAGACATTAAGGAGCTGTAAATAATAATCTCCCAAAGCTTGAGTAGAGTAACGTGCTGGGGGCTCTGTCCGTGCAGGGACTGTGTGTGTGGGACAAAGGCAGGGACACAGAGGAGCTTGGCTTTGCATTCACCTAGGGAGTCTGTAGGACCGGGCACCTCCCACCTGCCCGAGACCCTCTTTTCAGGCAGAGCCCAAAGGGCTGCCTGGGGTACAGGTATACAGCTGTCTACACAGGCACAGGAAGAAGTGAGTGTGGGACAGGGCGGGGGATGGTGGCTCTGTGGCTTTTAAAATTAAAAAAGAAAGAGGAGGGAAGGAGGCAGGAAGCTTACAAAAAAATTTTCATGGATGAAAAGGGCATTGACCATGACGGGCTCCAAGGCTGTGGATGTGCGAGTCTTGACTAAGAAATGACCCAGCTTCCCAGAGGATGACCTGCGTGTGTGGGAATCCACCTGGGACAGCAGGCGCCGAGGTGCGTGGGGTGTCCTGGGACTACAGGTGGGGCAGTTTGGGGTGGAATATGAAGAGGTCTTGTGACTAGGTCTTCCATTAAAAGTTTATATAGAAAGCCAGCTGTAAAAACAGAAAGAGAGAGGCCAGCTGTAAAAACAGAAAGAGAGAGAGAGAGAGAGAGAGAGAGAGAGAGAGAGGAGACAGCATTTGGGGAGCCTTCAAGGGGACTTGTAACCGGTGGGGCCAGAGCCCATTAGAACCTTGCCAGGTCAGCGGTGATAACCCTGCTCATCGCTGTGGTTCCAGAGGCCCACACCAAATCTGGTGGCCATGAGAAGAACCAAGGGACGTGGGCTGGTGCAGCTGAGGCATTCAGCCTGGGGGGTGGGCGCCCGATGAGACTGTGGAGCTCCCCGGAGCCCTGACCACTCTCTCTCCAACCCCTGTCCCCCGCTCTGTGACTGACTGGGGTTGCAGGGTCCTGGTCACGATGCAGAAAGTGTCCCGGAGTGGAGGCAGACGGAAGCCGTTAGGGAGCGCATGTCCTGACGGGAGGAGCCATGATGCCTCACCTCTCCAGGGAGTCAGGGTAGCAAGGCGGGCAGGATAACGTGGGTTCTGTCCTGTTGGACCTCTGATGGTCATCTCCCAGGAAATCGTCACACATACACACCAGCCCCCACATTAGGATGTGAATGGCACCCCTGAGTGGTGTAGAGTGCAGTCTGCAGAGCCCCACAGCAGCCCTGGGGAAGGTGGGGGGGCCTCTCTCCCCACCGCCCCAGGCTGCCCTTCCAGGGAGAGGCAAGTGCATTTCAATAGGATCAAGCTTCATGGACAGGAGCTCATGTCACTGCCCACGTGGGGCAGGGAATAGGTACGTTATGTGAGGTGTCCTTGTGCATTCAGGCTGCGATAATAAACTGATGTACAGCGGACGGCTTACAAACCACAGGGATTTATTTCTCAAAGTCCGGAGGCTGGAAGTCCAAGATCAAGGTGCCAGCAGGTTTGGCCTCTGGTGAGACCCCAATCCCTGGTTCATAGTGTAGATGGCGTCTTCTCGCTGTGGCCTCACGAGGCAGAAGGCCAAGCGATCCCTCTGGGGTCCCTTTATAGGACACTGGTCCCATTCGTGAGGCTCCGCCCTCACGACCTCATCAT
Organism: Rhinolophus sinicus; assembly: GCF_036562045.2. Lineage (NCBI taxonomy): Eukaryota > Metazoa > Chordata > Mammalia > Chiroptera > Rhinolophidae > Rhinolophus > Rhinolophus sinicus. The sequence goes on from NC_133766.1 coordinate 2,339,975, forward strand.
CTCCACAGGCCCCGCCTCCTGACACCATCACACGGGGTGAGCATTTCAACGCAGGAGCTGGGAGGCTACCACCCTTTAGTGCATAGCATCTCTCTTGCACTTGCATCTTCCCAGCTTTCCCAGAGCTGAATTCAGGCTTATTTACCAGCGGAGACTGACGGGCTTCGGACCCGCTGCCTTTTCAGGCCAGTGTGACCGTTTCTTTCTGTTCACTGGTAGGTGAGACTACAAAGAGAAAGCAGAGGCTGGAATAGGATGAGCCACCCAACTGGTTGTTCCCAGCCCGTGTCCTTGTCACCACACAGGCCTGACAAGGGCCAGGCCCCACCCAGGGCTTCTTCCCCACACTTAGTGTAATGACGCACGTGCTTCTAGAGAACACCTTAGACGCGGGCTTCCTAGAAGCCATTTGAATCAGATAATTGGTTTATAGACAGAAACTATATACTGTTTTAATTTTTCCAACTTGAGTAAGGGTTGCTTGGGGAGTGGTGTGCTGCGTGCTATGAAAATAACTCCTTTTCATTATAATTATTTGCTTAATGACTCACACAGATAGGAGGTAAGTGGAGCATGGAGACAGCCTGCAGCTGCCCCAAAGCCTCACATCTGTACCACGTCTTCTCATTTATAATGTCATTTCTCATCCAGTCTTATGTTTGCAGGGAACTTTTCAAGGTTTTGTACCCCTAGTGAGAGGCAATGCTGAGCCCTAATTCTGGATCTTCTGGCTTCGTGTCTTGTGCTTTTGGCAAGTGCATTGAGGAAATCCCGTGGCCGATGGGAATCTGCTCTCTGATACTCGGTAGTCACGTGACCTTGGGAGTCACTTCACGTTTTTCAACTGCCGCAGTAAATGAAGTCTCCATGGCTGCTTAAGAGGGGAGACAAATAAGCCTCTGTCTGCTTTGGAATGTGTGAAGTGTAGATCTCAGGGGTTACTTGGAATAGGATGCTGATAAGGTAGAGATTAAATGGGGTGGCGGGAGAGGCCATAATTATCAGTATTGTTGCAATCTTCGGCGGCTTCTTGGCATAGGTTTTCCAGAATTCTCCATCCCTCTTCTCTGTTCTTCCCCCTACCCTCCCACCCCGCAGTACTTTTCGCCACCTAACCCCCTCTACAGTTTTCTTATTTATTATGTCTGTTGCCTATCTCTTCTTCTACTAGAATGGAAGTTCCAAGGGGGATGGAGTTTTGTCGTTTGCTTCATGAGGAATGTGTAGCATCTAGAATGATGTCTGGCCCACGTCGGTCCTTCATAAATGTTGAAATAGTAAATCTTGGCTTGCTGGTCCGTCACTCCAGTGATCTCTTTCTGCAAATGTGGGGTTTCAGGGAGGGGCCTGGTGGGAAGTGGGTCAACTTGCAAAGAGGACCTGGGCCTCTCTGTAAGGTGAAGAATGACAGCCCGCTTCTCCCACCACAGATGTGACGTTGGATCCCTAGTGGGGTCTCCAAGGGCCCAGACAGGGCTCAGGGCGGGCAGGGTGGTGGGTTGCTGCCTTGTCGAGCGCAAGCTTTTAGGTCGTAGCCCTGGGTGTAACACAGAGGCTTAGAAATTTGTGAGGAAGGTGGTTACAGCCCAATGGAGGACTGATTCTGGAAGGGCCTCCAGTCCCAGGCCTCTTGGCATCGTTTTTCTTTGAGAGCAGTGACTGAGCAAATTATGGTGCCCAAAGCCGGACCAAGGGGACCCCTCGTGTCGTGGGCGTCCCGGCAGCAGGACTGTATCTTTCTGTCTGGAAGGAGCAGGGAGGGCAGAGTAAACACACCCCTGTTCTTTCTGCTTGCTGTTTCGACTCTCCTCGGGGTGAATTCAGGACCCAGGGCTCCTGAGATATTGGGGTGGGTGGGCGGGAGGCCTCCGGAAAGGATGCCTGCACTCTCGGCTAACAGGACCTAACTAAGAAAGTGCAAGGAATTAGTTGGAAAAAAGGGACCATATGTGTACCCCAGGTTGATCAGGCAATGTACTATTTCTTTATATAGGTAACGACAAATGTATAGTGTTTTTGTTTGAATAGTCTGTCTTTGCTCCTCCACATATATATGTATATATATATGTGTTTGTTTGTTTGTTTTTTAAAATCAAACACACTTCCTTGTTTCCTTTTCTAAAACATGGCAGAGCTTAATGGCAGAACTACATACTTTTTTTGAATGAGAAAGAAATACCGCTTATATTTTCAGTTTGCCTCAACTGCGTGGATGTCCCCAATTCTCCTTCACACATTTGAGCTACACACACACACACACACACACACACACACACACACACACACACTCCCACTTGGTGTGCTTGGCCATCGCCAGTGCGTTATTTCTTAAAATGAATGAACTAGGGATAAAGTGCAAACTGCCCTTTCACAGAGCCCACCGATCAAGGAGTCCCTTTTCTAAACGTGTAAGAAGCTGCTCCCACAGAGGGGAGCATGTGTTGGTGGGATGACCAGGTGAGGGGGGCTTTCAGGTTATAATCATGTACGTTTAAACATGACATGCATGGTAGAGAAACGTTTTTTTCCCCAGAGCAGAAACATTATTTACCTTCTTTCCTTCACTGTCTAGGTCTCCTTCCTGTTCTCTGTCTTTGAGTGGTTGTGTGTGTGAGAGAGAGGGAAGGAGAATTAGTGACACGCAGCCCGCTAAAAGCTGCTGACCCCACAGAAGGGTCACGTCTCTTGTGGAAAATAGCCATGACAGAGTTGAACAAAAGGTCCAGTCGAGAGAACAGCAGTTAAGTAGGTGACACCAAACCCTTAGGAGCCAGGCGCTGGCTCCCACAGCAGAAAAGCGCGTGCGGGGGAGGCACAGGGCGGCAGGACGGGGGACTCCTGGGGGCTGTGGCCGGAAGAGCCGTGACCGTCAGCTCCCACGTCCACAGACTTCTCAGAATCCAGGTACAGGTCAGGGTCTCCATCCCAACCACACTGCCCGTCCTCGTCTGCACGTGCTCTGACCACGTAAAAACACAGCTCTGCGGAAGAGAGAGGAGGCAGTGCCCCAGAAGCCTTCACTTCCTTCGGGAGCTCAGATTCTTCAAAGTATCTTGTTTTAGTCAGGTCCCAGGTGGCAAGCGTTAAGCTAAAGGAAAACCATTTCCAAAGGCAAAGCAGAAACGGGTCAAATGGTACTTCAGGGAAGAGCAATGTCTGGGGGTGGGTGGGATGGAAGGTTTACCCTCTGGGTTTCTAGAATGTTCTATCCCCAATTTCACAGCGCTCAGTCATGGACTAGGGTGGTGCGTCATCAGGTAGAAGAGTGAGGGCCCCTTCCTAGCTGGGCAGGAGTCCCGCTTCTGCCCCCTGCGTGTCCCACAGGTGCTCGTTCTGGGGGCCTCCCCCTGGCCTTTTAGAAAACCAGGACCAAATTCAAGAGAAGGGATACTTTGTTGTTGTTGAATACACACTGTATTTAACTTTTTTTTAATCCCAGAGAAGTGAAATGCAACATCTGTTTGAGTTTATGTATCATCCAAAGACTGACGACTCAGAATTTCCTAATTAAAGTCATTTTTAAGGCACTCTGCAGAGCCAGCTTTCGTCTCTTCCTTCGTTGGGCTTTACTCCAAACTGTAGCAGAAAACCTGGTTTCTTTCTTCAAAGTGGTACACATGCTCATGCTTTATACCTGGTCGCTGTCCTGACGACACCGAAACACAGCACAGTTCCAATTGGGACGCAGTAAAGGAAGGAAATACATTGAGGGTGGGGGGAGGGTAAGGAGAGCACAGAAAGGACACAAGTAAATTAACTGATATGGTGGCAAGAGAGAGAGAGAAGGAGCAGAAGGGAAATGGAACGGGGGTGGGGGGGGTGGGGAGTGGGGGGGGGCCAGGCTGGCTACTGGTGAAACACAGGCTACATTTCCCAGTGAGGTTTAAATTAATTTAGCTGGTTCCTTTTTTAAAAATTCGTTTTTAAAGACAGGGCCAGTATAAGGGAGGTGTCTCAGAATTATGGGAAGTGTATGTGGGTAACTGTGCTTATGTTCATGCACTGACGGAGGGAGGATCGGAGAGAGAGGTGCGATTTGGGGGGCTCTAAAAGAGCCGACCAGATAGAAAAGAATCTCCCCACTGGTCCCGATTGCGCCCGAAATCCCCACCATTAAAGCCTCCCCTTCAGATTAAGGCATTATCTTTAGCCCCTCTTAAAACATAAATGTCACCCGGGAGGGGTGACACTCTACCTTTAGCACTCACTGACTGAACGGTCTGTCACCTGTCAGAGGGTAGGACCCTGAGAGATGGGACATAGGGCAGGGACATTGTGACTATGGGGAAAGAAGAGCAGGGGGTATAGGCTGGGCCGCCCACAGGGTGTGTGCCATAGTGTTTGCCCGGAAGTTACTCAGATGGGGGGTCTGGTAGCAAAAACAACTCTTCCTACATCACAGGTTCCCTAGGCTGCGTGTGTGTGTGTAACAGTATGTACAGATCACAACATTCTATGTATACATCTCACACGGAATTCACTCCGGCCCATCCTGAACATAGCACACCCCTGTGGATCGTGATATGTACACACACACACAGTCACACACACACACACTCACAGTCACACACACTGACCCCCACTCAGCAGTGACGATCTTATAAGTGTGAAGCATGAGATGTCTCTTCTCAGCCATCTGGGATTTGGATGCTGCCCGATTGTTAGGAAGAGACTGGCTTGGGACAGCGTGACTCCTTCCTCTGTCACCAGGAGACCCTCCGCAGAAATGGCCAAGGCTGGGGTTATAAGAACTGGGCGTGAGCCTTCCTGCCAGGATTGGGGTTTGGCGAAATGCATGTCACCAAAGTGCCCTTTAAAGCTTTGGTGAGGAGCCTAGAGGTTCAGGTGGAGAGAGAATCTGGCAGGTGGCAGGTTTCGGCTCCTGGAAAAGCTAGGGGTGGTCTGAGAACAGCCCCCAGGCGGGGTGCAGGCTCCAGCCTCGGGGGACAGCGGTGGGACCTGCCGCCTCGGCAGGGATGTGCGCAGGGCAGCTGAGCTGCTGGGGAAGTTTCAGTGAGGAGGAGGGGCGGAGGAAGGGAAGAGAACGCTGCCGGTCCTCAATGGCCTCCCATCCTTGGAGAAAGGAGGGACATAAAGAGTGAAGGAGGTGGGAGGTGGGCAGCGGCAGAGGAGAGAGAACACCAGACGTGCTTCTCAGCCCTGGTCTCACATCAGAATCATCTGGGTCACTTTTTAAAAACATCTGCGCCCAGGATCCGCCCCCAGAATCTCGCTGGGGTGAGTTGGGGAGGGGACCAGGCCTGGGTCTTTTTAAGCTCCTCAGGGTCTCTGATGTGCAGGTGGTGTTAGGAGGATGGCACCAGAGCAGGAGACGCACGGTTCTGAGATGGGCAGCCTGGGGCGGACTGGCTCTCCCCACCGGGCACGCGATGGAGGAGAAAGGAGCCCTGGGGCGAGCGGGGAGGGGAGAGGAGAGGAGGGTCCTGAGGGCTTCTGTTTAGACAGCCGAGCTTCTGTTGATGTGCGTGGCTTCAGAGCCTCACTAGCTGGTGGTTTCGAACCCCATTTCCGGTTGAAACACCTCTGGCAGAGGTGTTTGGGGGCAGGGAAAGAATCATCACCGCCCCCCCCAGCCATGTTTTCTGTGGCTTCAAAGAGGAATAATTCACTGTGCTCTCTGGGGCCAGGAAAACACGTTCTGGGGCTGGAGGCTTCAAAGATAGGGGTGGATTTCCTGTTGTATAATAAATACGTGTTTCATAAATAACTAAACTAGTACGTAGAACATTCTTGCCCTCTTAGGGTGCTTCTCCCCTCACTCCTTGATCCTGGCGGCATACGCTTTGCCCTTAGTTGCCCAAAGGTACCCAGCTTGGCCATATGGGGGAAACAGGATGCTTTGGCCCTGGCTCTCCAAGGAGCAGAGAAATCTCGAAGGTGTTAACTTTGGCCCCCCATGTGGAGAAGAGAGGAAGAGGGGAGGTGCTTATGCTCTCTGTTTCCCACCCAGTGGGTAGGGAGGAAAGGCAGGGTTTGAGAATCAAGGCTGGACCACTTTAGGCCCCCAAAGTCCAGGCTGCCCAGCTCTGACGCCTGTGCAGCCTCACGCAGAGGGTGCGATGGGCTTGAGGTCTGGTGGACCCAATCTTTGCACACAAAGAGACAGCAGGCACAAGTCCCCCCTCAACACAGCTCCCCAGGAGCCAACCTGCAGGACACCCAGCCCGTAGGGAGTGTTGCATGGCCCCTGGAGGGGTGACAGGGTGACAGGTCACAGGATGGGAGGGCAGCGAGGAGACAGGTAGGATGGCACTCGTGTTAATGGGAAATCAGCTATCCAGGGCTTCAGCTTCTGGGCCACCGGCCATGGCTCATTCCTTCCTCTTAGTCTCTGCCATGTGGTTCTGCTTGCTGGGCGTGCCTTGTCCTACTAGGTGACCTGTATGTGGAGATGGAAACGTAAATAAAATGGGCATTAGGACAGTGAGCAAAGAATGTCATTCTGTAAAAGCAGATGTCATCATCTGGGCACCATAAATAGATTTCAACGGGACCATGACCCTGAAACTTTATGTAAAACTATGGGTACTTATTTCCTGATGCATTTCTCTATGAGGATGGTCTCTAGCATTTATGTAGTTCTTAAAAAATGATTAAAAACTAAAAGAATATCAAGATCATCTATAGCTGTAACCCAGCAGCCAGGCACAAAGGAACTACAGAAATGGGGGAGGGGGGCATTTCAGATGTCCCCTGGCCTTGGTGCAATTGTTTGAAGTTGGCAGACAACCCATTGCACACACACGGGGACGTAATAGCGTGGAAGCCACTGTAGAAACGGTTCCTCCATCACCCTGCCCTGCGGGACAGCTGCCCTGCTGTGTGTCGTGAATGCTAGTTCCCTTTCCTCAAAAAGCGACTGGCCAGCGGTGCTGGCTGTGCTAGGCTCTGCTGGCCCTTCATGTCTTGCAGGCACAGCACGCAGACCTGTGGGGTGAGGGGGATGGGGTGCGATGTGGGCACACGTGTGCACAGGCGTGGAGATGACCTCAGAGTCTGTCTGTCTGTCTGCTGCTCAGGGACCACACTGGCCAGGTGGCTACGTGCAAATTCACAGCATTGTGACGACTGCTGGTTGGTATCTTTGCCCTTATATTATTCATATTCTATCAATTATATTTTGCATACAACAGGGTGCCTTTGGGTCAGCCTGACTGGGACAGAAACTATTTTAGCTGCATGGTTGAGTTTGGTCCATCAGTGAGTCACAAGGAGTTCGGAGCTCGCCGCCGAGGCGCTCTTGCAGCCTGGTAATTTCAAGGGGGTGACCATGGCACTGAGAAGCAGTCTTCTTCCCTTTTCACAGATGGAAAGGTGGAGGGGACCCACGTGAGGCCTGCATGGTCAAGCCAATTCAAAATGAGGCCGTAGGATCTCAGGTCTCCTGGTCCACGAGACCCCTCTGAGCTTCTGACAGGAGCTGCCTGGGAGATGTCTGCTTCTTCACTGTAGGCGGGAAACACAAAGTCGTTTTTGGCTGTAGAAAGTTTCAAATCTGAGTTTACAGCTGGTTATTCTCACAAAAAATGCCCCGTTCCCTTCCTGGGGAACGTGCCCAAAGAAGGCTTCTGCCTTTGTTTGGTTTTGTGTGGCTTCTGGGAGCAGACATTCTCTTGGTTGCAGAAAAGCCATGTCAGTCTTCAGGTGAGACAGATGGGTGTTTAGTGCCTGATCTGTGTGTGTGTGCGCACACTGGGCCCTAAGAGGTGGGGGTACAGCCCCAGCCCCTCTCGTCTCATGTGCGTATGCAGAGTCCTTCTTTCTTTCCTAATGAATTAGAGGGAATAGCTTTCTATAGTTTCTGGCACGTGAGGACGTGGGAAATAATTTAATTGGCTGCCTTGCTTTCAAAGCCCAGTGTAATGAAATAGTTCTCAGCCTGGAGCGCATGTATTATCTTTCCTATTATTTTCCCAATTACCATTTCACGGGATCACGTCTGTGTGGACTGTTTTCACTGGTCTGACAGGTGGGGGTGGCGGGGAGCTACCCAGCTGTCTCCTCTGTCCCTCGGGCCTGTGTGTGTTGCTGTGGCTGCAGGCTCCCCCCGGCCCTTCCCTGGGACGGGCTCAGCTTGACGGTGCTGCGTTGTCACCTCACTCATCCTCACCGAGACCTTAGCCAGAGGTGACCCCCGTGCACTGGCAGACAGGTTGATGCATTGGATAGAGAGAAGACTAAGGGAGCCCTGGCCAGGGTCCTGGGGTGCCCCGTGCTGTGTGTCCCCAAAGCTTCCCCAAAGAGAGCGTCATCTTCCCACAGGCAGGGGTCAGCTTAGGCTGACACACAGTAGACGCTCCTATAACCCCTGGCAGAAAGGCTGAGAACGCAGTGGGATCTCGCCATACCTCCCTCTTCCGTTGTCCTTCTGAAGACAACAGTGCGTGGCAGGTGGCAGGGGGCTGGGCTGGGCTGGGTGAGGCAAGCTGGGCGTCTGGGCGGACACTGCGGGGTTCACCCAGCAAGCGAGGGGCGGCTCCTGTACAAATCGGGTATACTCTCTGCACCCAGGGCTGGCCGGCTCCCTGAGTCCTGGGCCGGCCGGCAGCAGAGCATTCCGCCCGCCTCCCTGTCTCCTCCCTGCTCCCAGGGCTGCCGGGCCTCAGCCAGCCTGAGACCAGCCACACTCAGCAAATACTTCATCTGCTCTGTCCAAAGACCTCCGATCCCCAGGGAGATCTGAGGGCAGCTGGGCCGCTGCCCTGTGGCCCCCCCAACCCTCCATTGCTCTAATTCTGAGGTCTACTTTCCCTTTTCTCAAGCGGAACTGCCTGACTCAGCACACTCAGCTGTTTTAAGGATCAAGCCAGGTTTTCTGGGTTAGCCAAGGAAAATGGGAGCCTGGAGGCAGACAGAGTCTCCTGTGAGAGGCCACGCAGCTTGCTGCCCAGGGCCTGGCTCACACTTGGCCTGCTGAGAAGAGCTGGTAGGTTCTTCGTGGGACCACTTCCCAGTTGGGCAAAATTACTTGTCCCCTCAGAGAGTCTTCGGTGGGGGCCCAGCTGGGGGAGAGGCACAGTTTGGGGTGTAGGGACGGAGGTGGGGGGCTTGGGAAGTAGCCCTGTGGCAAGCTGGGTGGCTGTGAGGCTGGTCCAGGTGGGGCCCTGTGGGAAGGGGCCACAGCAGGCACAGTGGGCCCAGAGGGCCGCAACCAGTGTGGCTCCGTGTGGTGAGACAGCCTGGGGTGGGGGGGTGCAGCATAGGAAGAGGTATTTCCTCCTTTTACCTGCACCCACAGACCAGTCACGCTGCCTCCAAACTGTGGAGCCCCAGCCGAGACCTGGGACATCAGAACTGTAGACAGGACAGTAGAGAGCCACAGAAAGGTGGGTAGGTAGGTAGATTTCTCTATCTATCATCTCTCTCTCTCTCTCCTATCTATCTATCTATCATCTAATTTTTATTACTTCCACTCTGTATCTCTTGCTGAGCCCATGATGGAGAAAACATAGCTGTCCCTGGCTGGCTTCTCTCGTCGCCCTAAACTAGGCAAATTGCACTGGGACTTCAAGTCTGGCCCACATCTGATGTTCGCCCCGGCCTCCTTCCTCTCCAAAAGGCATCCCAGAGTTCCAGCCACAAATTCTGTGCAGAGCTGCTTTCTACAGGGCCGGGCAGCGGTCTCCTTCCTTTTGTTGACTGCCAGGGCCCAGGCCTCTCCAGCAAGGTGTCTGGGGTGGGGAGAGAGTAGAGCCCACCGCCTCCACCGAGGCCAGGCTCACTTGGCAGGGAGAGTGGGTTTCCTGACATGGATTTGGGCTTCCAAGTAGATGGGGCTTGAGGGCCTGCCACTAACCCCGGGCCCTGAGTCTACTGACGTGAGCACACCGTACATTAGGCAGCACTTCAGACATTTTAGATGGTTTCTTGGCATCATCCCACCGTGTCTTCCTGACTGTGATGCCGGCTGGGCTATAGCAGTGGCTCAGCTAGCAGAGAAGGAAACTGAGGCCCAGATGAATGAAGTGATTTGCTCAAGGTCTAGTTCACTGGCTGGATCCAGACGATCTCAAATCCTGCTGAGGTTCTGGCCTCCAATCTCAGAGCAGCCAATGGGCCTCCCTTCTGACATGGGTAGGAGATAAGTCGCTGGAAGGCACGGAGCCCGGGAGCTGAAGCCAGACTCCTCAGGAGAGCTTATTCTGTCTTGTGCACCCAGGGACTGATGAAGGCAGCCCCCCAAAGACTCCCTGTCCTAGTCAGTCAGCCCTGCCCAAGGAATAGCTGCGGCTGGACCAGCAGGGAAGGATGCTTGCTTCTAAGTAGGGAGAGAGTGTTCCATGAGAATGGAGTGACAGTGTGGACACAGAAGATGAAGCTCAAGTCCACAGAGCACCACTAATATTAGTGTGACCTTGGACAGCTCACTTGACCTTTCTCCTCAAGTCTCTCATCTGTAAAATGGGGACATAAAGAGGATTTTATAGAAATGCTGAGAATCACATGACAAAATATGTGTCTGTGCTCTGTATACTGTAACACATTAATCGATGGGAGTTGTTGTTAATAATAGTGACAGAAAAATGTCCTATCTTGAACAGAGGTGTTTTTCACTCTCTACAAAGGAAAAGTAACAACGCTTTGTAGAACATAAAGCACTGTACACGTCAAAGGACTTGCTAGGAGGCTTGAGGTTAGTGATGGGGTTCATCGCAGAGGGATGCGAGGGAGCCCCACACTCCATCTCCCCAGGTGCATTCCAATAAAGTGAGAATGGACAGATGACCTTGGCTGTCCTCTGGCCACGGAGCTGGCAGCTCCTGGGAAGGCCTTCCGTAGTCAGATGTTTTACCAAGGAAACTGGAACCAGATGTACTCAAGAACGCAAAAGAAATTAATGGCATTAAGACTCGTGGGTAAAAATATCTGTGTGCACTGAGCTTGCTCTCTCAGCTCCCTTTTTATCTAAGGATCGTTTAGGCTTAATTATAGAGTTCAGGCATTTACTGGGTTTTTGAATTTCTTTTCAGCTGCAGGAGTGTGTGAGTGTATTGAGTCTGTGTGTGTGTGTGTGTGTTTACATCTTTCTTTGCAACTCAGTTGGGAGCTGGCTCTGGCAATGTTTAATTGTGGCCTCGGTTCTAACAAGAACATTCAAGGTGCCAAGCAGAGCTAGGAAGGCCACTGCTTCCAGTGCCTGTGTCCAATGGCTGCTCCTGCCGTGATGAGGGATGGCAGGTGGCAGGGCTTTGCTCAGCTGAAATCTCAGCTGCGGGATGTGTGCTTTCTGCCTCTTTTTGTGCTTATGGTGCTTAAGGGATCCTGAGACTTTCCTGCTCCACTAATTACCAGCACTGTGCTGGTTGCTGCCGGGTGACAGACAGCTCACCCACATGGCGCCCGACAGGCATTGTTCCTGGGCCAGTCTCCCTGGGGAGTACCAGGTTCTCTGCATAAGAAAACAGCGTTTGTTCTCTTATTTTTAATATGTCCACTCAGTAGATGGGGAGGGACTGCATGACTGGGTAGGTGCCCGTGGCTTGCTTTCTCTCTCCTTCCCTTCTCTTTGTGTCCCATCGTCAGGGCACAACTGGGGAGGCAGCACGAGAGAGTGGAAGACCATGGGACTTGGAGCCAAATGGCCCAGCTTGAACCCTAGCTCCTGACATTTTCTGTGTGTGTGTCTATGACTAAGTCACTTAACCCCTTTGGAGCTCAATGTGGTGCCTGTAAAGTCGGGATAATAATAACACTATTGCCCTCCTCCTAAGACTGTCTGGGGATGAGAAAATGCATATGGAAGACTTTGGTGAATTAGATATCAGAATTCTTTTATTTCACTGCTCAGAATTGCTGCGTAGAACATGATATTGACCTCTGAGATGTCGTTCCTAGCACCAGAACAGAGGGAGTTGTAAAAAGGCCCACAGAGTGGGCGTGGACAGGGGACAAGCCTCCAACCTGCCCATGTGCTGTGGACCAAAGCAATGATTCGGGATTGTAAAACGCTTCTAGCCAAGGGCCCAGATTAAGGGTTCAATCTCAAAACAGCTGTCACTGATAAAAAGGAATCTGGAACATTCCTTTTTCGGACATGATTGTAATAAGCATTTCCCCCTGTTCTTTGAAGGGTGGATCCAGTTGTCTCTAGTTGAATGGTTCAGGGATGGTGACAAGTTTTGGCTGGAAGACCAGGAGAGGACGGTGGGTCTCAGGTAAGTGTGACAGTGTTGTGATTTGAGATTTGGGAGACCCAGGCTCTTCTCCTGGCTCTGCTGCTAATTGTGTGACTCTGAGAAGATAACCTCATGAAACAGGACCCCAATTTCCTTGAGATAGCAGAATAAAATATCTCAAAGGTGACTAGATCTAAGAACCTCTGACCTGATGAAATGCAACTAAAAATCAAGGCACCGAATGAGCCCCTTTAAACTGATGACATCTGGTGTCAGGGCTGTGGACTCTCGGGAACAAAGGCCTGATGGGATGATGGAGGTGACCCCAACAGAGGTTCGAAGGTGAGTTCTCTCTTGTTGGAGAGCCTTTCATTTGGCAATATCCTGACTAAGCTGAGAGGTAACGATCTAAGGGTCACAGAAAGAAAAAGGACTGTTTTCCTACAAAACAACTATCACTTTAAAATAATTGGTTGCAGGGCCACAAAGCATTCTGCCAGGTGATTTCAAAATTGAGACACTCAGCCGTGGAATCCACAACAGTTTCACCAACAAAAACCATAACGTACATTTGCACAGGACCTTTATCTTTTACAAGCATCTTCTCATCTATTTTTCTCATTTTGCCATTCCCTGATTTTCCAGAAAACTGACCTGGGGTGATTTCTTTTAAAATTCTGAAAAGTACGAGTTTTCAGGGGAAACAAATCTAGCTGAGTATACGGCCCCTTGCTTTTTTTCAAAAAGTTATGTTACATGTAAATCTAATGGTGTAAGTCACATTTTGACAGGCACAAGGAATGTGGAAACAGAAATCTTATATAGGATTTGGGGGTAGAAATAACCCTTTCTTGTTAATCTGTTGTTTGTTACAATTCTGGAGTTTTAAATATCAGATTTTCTGGAAGTCAGGCCACATAGATTCCAGGATCAGTGCCCATGCGCTAGCATCCCGTGAGGGTGGACCTAATTCAATCAGAGGGAGAGCTGGTGATTTCTGATACCTCAGTGTCGAATATTGGTAGCTTTCCATGTCAGCCACGGAGCTCCTTAACATAAACAAAACCAAAACCCAACCAAACCAAGGAAGGAGGGGAAGGGACAGAGGAATCCGAATGTACTGGCTCAATTATTTCTAGATGAAATGTCTCCAGGTCTTTTGTGAGTCACTGATGTGTCGTTAAATGCACTGTTATAAATAGCTCCACTTGCCATCAGTAACTAATCTATAAGAGAGCAGCGGATGGTTGGGGTGTGAGGTTAACACCACATAACCTGAGACGGATCTGTGAACCCTCTCATGTAAATAAGCACCATCCCCTGGGATTAGAACCTGAAAGAAATGAGACTAAACGGAATAAAAGTGATAAGGAATTCCTCCTGCTTTCCCTGATCCCTTCCCAAACTGGTAGAAGGCACATCTTAGGAGCCGTAGGACTGTCCTCATTGCTCTGACCTCAACTCTCTCACCTCTGAAATTAGGCTGGCAGTATCCATCCATCACACCCACGATGACATAGTGAGAGGTTCAGAATTATTTTGCATGGGGAGGTTTGAACAAGGAAATACACACACACATACACATCGTGGGTGCCAAAAAAAATGTACACAAGTGGACACTTTGGTCAGCGTTGCTCAAGCAGGAGTTCACTGTAATCAGAAGTGTCTGGACGCTGATTTAACCACTTTGAGCACCTCTTGTAATTGCAGAAGTCAAACATGACTTGTATTCATCTTTTGTTATTGGTATATATTGAGTATTACAATTTTAATAGTTTTTTTCCTTTCTTAATACATTTTTTTTGGCACCCTCTGTATATATATTCACAAGTTGCATGATTGAGAATAAAGGGAAAAGCTCTTTTTTGGGGGTGATGTAAGCTAGAAAAGCTGGAAAAATTCTTATTTTAAAGACCGGAAACTGTTTAAAAAGTTTGATATTGGCTTGACTAAAGGAAATATGGTCTCTCATCTTTATTGGCTGGCTCTGAGCTGTACAGGCTTGTTTAACAAGAGTAGCTCAGATTTTCATTAAAGAGCTCTGGAGTTAAGCTTTAGGAAGCACTTTCTCACAAAGGCTCAAGAAGCTAAAGTTGAGCTTCTGTGAAATTGAGCTACAGTAAACATATGTGGGGACACAGTGTATGTGCTGTGTGTGCCTCAAGGCTACCAGGGCTTATGTGGTACTGCCGATAACCCCGCTAGGAATTGCGCTATACACGCCCTGGCATGCATGCATGCTTTCTACATGGTAAATCATTCAGAAACTTAAAAAACAACAACAAAAAACCCAAAAACAAACAAACAAAAAAACACCAGACAAAAAAATGAAAATACTATTCTTATTTGCTGAAATGTTCTTGAAACCCTACATGGATTCATGGCTCATAAATAATTATCTTTGTAAATTTAGGGCTAGTAATGGGAACAGAATAAGCAGCTGTAAACAAAATCACAATTCAGGTTTCACTAAAGACATGGTGAAGGCCCCAAATAGCATAGCTGCTACAGAATACAGAAATGATCTATCCAAATACTGTGATTAAGTAGACTCTGAATAATCACTTTTTGGAAAGAGGTAGGTAGATGGAACCACTGCAAGTCGCCATCAGTTATTAATAGTTCACATCAGAACCTTGGACAGCTCCCAGGAACCTCTCCCACAGGATAGGGCCAATCTCAATATACCTCCAGTTTTCTAAGTGTCCCTTGCATTTCAGTGAGTATGTTGGTGATCTGATGATCAACTAATAAATGCACAATAATCAGTTTGTAATAATACTTATTCCTTTCTCTCCCCGTTCTCTCCACCACCCTACTTTCATTCCACCCTTTTCCCCAGCACCTTATGATCAGAGAGTCTCTTACAAACACCTGGTGTGGATGTTTCCACGCCCACGTCTAATTGGTTGAGAAGCAGCATTTGCCACAGGCACAGTTTAATTTCGTTTCCATCCCCTGCATCTCACAGGAGAGAAATGGTCAATAGTTCGGATAGAAGAATCATCCTGGTCAGCTCCCAAATATGGCTACTTGCATGGTCATCACAGCAAGTCTGTCAAATCACTGATTTCTTTATTCCTAAAAGGAAGGGACTTTTCCTAAGGATTATGGTTCTACCACCCAAGCAGCAGCCCTCCTCGTCACCAGTGGCTGCAAAGGCTGGTGAACCAAGAGGTCTGCTTTGGCTCAGAAACTCAGTTTGGCTCCCGCCACCCCTGGCGGCCTCACTGCGTGTCTCCGCGGCATGTGCTCCCACACCATCCGGCCAGTCTGCTGCTACTTAGGGGGGATCACAACCAGAGGTGGCCCCCGCTTGGGCCTCCACATGAGGACCTGTGCATCGTTGGCATTGGGTTTCACTAGTGCATTGGGGGGGATGGGCTCCATCCGGCTCAGGATCCGGGGCTGCTCTTGCTGAGTCCTGCCCACCAGCCGGGCCCGTTGCCCCAAGAGCTGAAGGGGGTCCACCTGAATGTCCACCCTCATCCTCCACTTGATGGTCTGCAGAATGATCTTCTCCTTCGTGGTCGTGTTCATGGCCACCAGCCAGGTAGTAAAACTTTGGTCCCTCTTGATCCTGGTGAGCAGTGGCACGTTGCTGTCACTCACTGGCACAGCCCACGTCACACTCGGGTAGAAGTTGTCATTCATGCTGACGGAGAACCTGGAGATCTTGTTGGTGGGGCCAGCCAGGGTCACCGTTTCTGTGGTGTTCCCGTACCAAGGGTAGCTCACCCCGTCTGAATCACTGATGGCTTTTACTCTCCCTTCCCTCAGGTCGGGCAGTTCCCAGCTTGACCTGGCAAAGCAGAAGAGATGCACAAGAAAAGGCTAAATGAATTTCTCAGAAGCTGGAGAGGGGCCCGCCACGTTACTACCACAGCCGAGGTCGGCCAAATGGGACGTTCAGAGGAGAATTCACCTCAGAAAGTTCTATGTTGTGCTGTTTGGAGGATTAAATAGGAACAAGTTTCAAAAACCTACAAAAATAAAAGAGCGATACCAAAACAAGGTAAATAAAACCATAGCTGGTCCAACTAACCTAAAGCAGAAAGCTCCAAGTGGCATTTGTGACACCCATAAAGAGGCATCGACGCTTTGGGATGGTGGAATTATAATCAACCATTTAGAGGCATTCCACTGCTAGAACCACTTCTCGGGAAGTATGAGTGTGTGTAAGGTTTCTTTGTTGGAAAGAGGTGGTGTTTAAAATGTGATGTACTTGGAAAGAACTATGGTGGCACGGGGGGCAGAAAGGGGCAGGGTTAAGGTTACACTAATTCCTAGGAAATCATAGAATTTAAATTCCAGTCACTGGCCAATCAGCACTTAGAAAACATTGACATAGAAACTGATAACACAGGAGATAGTGGTCACTTTTTGGAAATCACCTCAGTGTGGAAGCTGTGCTGCAGGCTGGCGCACACGGTCTTTCGGCTGCTGTTCTCCCGTTGATGTCAGTCCAGCGTGGAAGTCTAATTGCTTAGTTTAGCAAACTTGCCATCTGGGGCACTTTGCTACTCTTCCTGGCTGCCCCTGACCTTGCACAGGAGGGAGGAGGACATGTGCCCTACTCTTAGCCCATGTCTCTCTCCCCTTCCATGGACTCAGCCACCACCACCATCATCATCCCACCATCACCGTTACCATTATCATCATCATCGTCATCATCATCACATTACACCCACCACCATCACCACCACCACCACCACCACCACCATCATAGCTGATACGTATTGAGGACTTGCTCTATTCCAACCACTGTGGCTATGTTTTCTCAGTTAATGCTCAAAATATCCCACAAGTGAATTTTTATTTCCCTTTACACAGGAGAAGAGGCACCTCAGATGCCACATGGCCCAAACTAACCTCATCATCTCCACCAAAAATGTGGCCCTTTCCCCTGTCTCTGTGGCAGCAGTGGCCCAGTGCTCACCGTCTGCTAGGCCACAAGTGAGGGTCCTCTTTGGCTCTTCTTGTGCCCTCTCCTAGACTGTCATAGCTACTGTCACCACATCCTGTGAATTTTGCCTGGTAAGTGATGCTTGAGTCTGTCTCCTTTTCTCCACCCAACTCTCACTGCCCTCCTTCATCCACGCCCTCGGCATCTCTGACCTGGTCCACTGCATGGTCCATCACTGGTCTCTCTGCCTCCGACCCCGATCCCTCTCAAACTCGTCTTTTAGGATGCACTGGTGTTCAGACACGCAGACCTGATTACATCCTTTCTATGCCTGACACCCTTCAAAGGATCCTCTACATGGACCCCACTGGCAGCACCCACAAGATAAAATCCAAGTTCTTCAGTGGACATAAAGGACATATATGGCCCTCACGGTTGGGCCTGCTTGTTCCCACACCACGCTGCTTCTCACTGTGCGCATTTGCTCATGCCCTGTCCTCTACCCGCCCTGCTCTCTCCCTCCTAAAAATCTCGCTGTACCTAACTACTCATCCTTTGGGAATCATTGCATGTGTCACCTCCTCCAGGAAGCCTTCCTTTCTGTGCTCCCATGGATAGAGCCAGATCTTTATAGGTCCCAGGTTATAATTATTTCTCTGTCTGTCTTCTCCATTAGATTATGATTTCCTTGAGGCTTGGGATTGTGACTTATTTTTGAATTAGTGTCTGGCACATTACTGGCACATGGTAGATCTCAATAAATCTTTGCTGAATAAATATCTTGTTTTAATTCTTTTCATGCCTGTATATCTGGGACTTGGTACAGCCGGTATACTACAAAGTACTTTATCATAGTTTTACTTTATATGTTCACTCACCTTCAAAAAAGCACAACCATCCACTATTCACTTAGGATCGATTATTAGAATAGCACCAGGCCTAACACTGGAAGTTATTTATGCTTGAGGAAGAAGCGGACAAGCCACACATAAGTAGAAATGAATGAATTGGTGACTATAAATGATACTTAGTGACTATTCATGCCATCAGATACCTGCACATGAAAACAAGCGACACAGACCCCAAGTGGGACGTGAGTCGGAGACGACGGCATCTGTGAGAGCTGCATCTGGGGAGGAAATGGGCTGCGAACTGCTGAGAATGAAGGAAAGAAAGGCACCCCCAGTGAAAGCGTCCATCATGCGTGATCGTGATATCAAACATGAACAGAGTGTCCAGGAAACGGGAAATCGTGTCACTCCTCTGCCACCAAGTTCCCATGGCTCCTAAACCACCGGGAAGGCCCAGGTCCTTAACAGGACCTGAGGGAAAGAGGGGCGGAGGCTATGAAGTTTAACTGAGATGCTTCTGCCTCTGTGCAGTTGCAAAGTTGGGTCTGGCACTTAGGAGAAAGTCAGGGCTAGAGAGGGGAATGTGGCACCTGTCTGTGTGGAGAGGGTCAGTGCATGGGATGGTGACGGTGAGATCTCTGGGAGGAAAGAGAGATCTGAGCAGGCTGGTTTAGATGGCACGAAAACCAAGAGGAATCTGGAAAGCAGAAGAGCCAGTGACAGGGAGAGCTGGATTCCAAAGTCAAGAGAACTCCAGGGGATCACCTGGGTCAAAAGTCCCCTAAACTGAAGAGAGTGGGGTGAGGAGAGAGCCAAGCAGATTTATGAATGACCAGACAGCAGTGAAGATATGCTGGTGGCGGCCATACTGCAAGGGGTTTCAGAGTACTGAACAAGCACAAGAAAAGGCTGAGAGTTCAGGTAATTCCTTTAGGAAGGCGGCAAGGAAGGGGGGCGTGAGCTGCAGCAGGGAGCTGGCTGAGCACAGCCGCTGAGAGCAGGGTTCCTGGAGCCAGACTCCCAGACTCGTCAGCCGAGCGCTGCCACTGCCTAGGCGTGTGGACGAGACCCGGCCCCTGCCCTTCTGTACCAGCCCCCCATCTATAAAACAGGCACGATCATAGTCCTTAGGCCGGGCTCGCTGTGAGACGGAAACTAGAAAACGAAGTACTTAGCAGGGTGTATGGCCCAAAGCGAATGACACTGAACTTTAGGTCTTCGTAAGGGACAGAGATGGGGCAGAGAAGGACGCGACAGCCCTGGAACCTTCCTGGTGTAGGCGCATGACAGTAACCAGCAGAGGCAGGGACCGGCACACGCTCACACACAAGGAAAAGCGGCTCAGAGTAAACCGACCAAAGTCCCACGGGCGGGAACGGGCGGCGCCAGGACGGGAAGCCAGGTCTCGCTCACCTCGAACCCTGCCTTTCTACTGCACCTCTGGGAGGAGCTGCTTGGTTTCTCACTCATCCCTCTTTCCTCCAAGTCTTTCACGTGGTGAATAGAGGAAACTCAGGAGGTCAGGGTGTCACCTCGCTGACCTCGGGAAGGTCACTCCTGCCAGCCTGCTCACGTGCACAACAGGAGGAAAAATAGCTGGAGCCCTCCTTACATCTCGGCGCTGTTACAGGGCTCAAATGCAGTGCCGGTGTGTGAGCAAATGCACGGGAAACTAACACACCAGGTCAGCGTGAGTTATCTTTCTCCTCCTCCTCCTGCAAACCTTCTCCTTCTCACTGTGATAAACACAGTGTTTGCATTTGAGGCAATCAGCCACTGACCCAGAGCTCACAGCTAATGGACTCACCAATGGAGCTAATAATGAAAACATCGATTATTGCAACCGTCATGCTTTCTGCGTCCCATCCTTAGAAGGAAGAGGCAAATCTCAGACAAGCTCACGTGAAGCATTTCATTAAAATAAGTGGTCCCTGGTGGAGATCCAGGCTCCACCCAGACCCAGCCAGTTGTCTAGCGCCCACCAGAGCAGAGCCGCCTCTCTGAAGAGACCCCCTGAAGCCCTGTGGTCATGGAGGGGGTGGGGGGGGAGCGGCATTCTCGAAGGCAGGGAGGAGGCAGGTGTGCAGGGCACTGCTGCTGGAGTGGGATGGGAGTCGGGGGACCACACGTGGAGGGGAACCACAGAGCTCCCGGGGAGGCCTGGAGATTCGCGATGGTGGCGCCCCTGGGCTCAGGTGACAGGAGCCCCTTAAAGGAACCCACTCAGGTATCTTCTGGCCGTGTCCTTCCACCCTGACAAGGGGTCTGTGGGGCTGTGGGGACCGGTGCTCTGCTTTAGACCCTACTCTGGGGGTCGGGGACCTCAGTGCTCCCACCCAGCTGCCCCAAACCTGCCTCGAGGGCTGAGCTGGCCCTTTTCTGGTCTGTCTTCCTAAGGGAGGGGCACTCCACGTGAGTGCGCCCTGGGCCCGATGGGTGGCCACAGCAGCTGTGCTAACTGCACTGCACTCAGCCGTGGGGAAGAGGCTCCACGTTCTCTCTTGTCCTCAGGCTCAGCCCTACAGTCACCGCAGGACGTGGAAAGCTCAGTTAGAGCAGCCCCACATCTTCTCCATCTAGTGTGCCTATGTGCCAGCGGGCCTCCTGCTCCGACTCGGCAAAGGCAGCGCCCGGCACCTTTCTGTTCCCCAAACCTCACTACAGGAGCTGGAGATAGAGACGGGAGAGGATGGAGAAAAGCCCCTTTCAAGGGGCAGGTGGGGGCAGAGCTGAGGGCCGGGAAGCGGGCTGTGCTGGGAGGTGGGGGGCTGGAGGCGCTCCATGCCAGTGCCCCCTATCACCAGGCGAGTCACAAGCCCACAGCCTCTGGGCAGCCTCTCAGCCCACGCAGACGCCAGGCCCAGCCCCCGCGCGCAGGCCCGATTCTCAGATGGTTTGACCATGATTACAGTGTAAGTTTTAAAATTAGGTTTTCCTCATTCTGCACCGTTGATGTCGGACTCCGGGAAGCCTGTGAATCCCAGCCTCCCGGCTCCCCTCCGCCCTCTTCCCTTCCGACCACATCCTTTCCTGTCTGGCACTTTTTCCCACAGCAGAACAGACCATTTCCAGTGTTTTAAAGAGCCCTCTGTGGGGAGAGCGGCCCCAGGTTGAGGGGAAGGCCACTCTCATCAGCATCCTCTTCCGTTTGCACTGGGTCTCTAGGGCTGGGGATAGCTTCTCATTAGTTACCCTTCACTACTTGGAGGCTGGTCCTCTCAAACCGCCGTCCCCGCTGGCTTGTTTCTATTTCACAGCCCTGAGGTCTCGGCTCAGCGGCCAGTTTTCGGGGTCGTGTCTGAGGGGGACTGGACCTCCGAATGCACTTCTGAAGCTCTTGGAGCAGAGCGCCTCCCCACACGAAAAGCTGCAGGCCAGGGAGCCTCAAACATGTCCTCACGCAGGCCTGAGGGTGGCTGTGCAGACCGAGGCTGTGCCCCAAGGAGCTGGCCAGGCATGGGCCCTGTGCTGGGCATGGCGGTCTGTGCCGGCCTCGAGGAGCTCACAGCCTCCCTGAGGTGACAGGTCACATGGCCTCTTGAGGGGACACACACCAGAATTTGTCTCTTCTGGATCTGCATGGCCTGGCCACCACCCTGCTCCCAGCCATTTGTCCTCTGCAGACACTGCAACGACCTTCTGGGCCGCACACCCAAGCTCGCCCTGCCCCCACAAGCCACAGATGTGGTTTTTTAAAAGGTCAATAAGAACCTGCCTCATGTCTGACAGACCCCCACGCCGGCCTCTTACGACACCACGGGGCACTGTCTGGCCCCCACCAGGTCCCAGCTGCGTCTCTACCACCGCCCCGGGCCCCTTACACGCTAGAACCCCGATCCTCTCCTCCTGGAACAAGACAAACCCCCTTCCCACCACCTCAGGGATGTTGGACTTGCTGTTCCCTTTGTCTAGAACCCTCTTCCCGCAGCTCTTTATACACTCAGCTCCTTTTACCCTCAATTGGGAGCTCAGAGTCACCTCCTGAGAGGACCAACCTGTGTGTACATTTCAATGTGCTGAGCTTACATATTGCCACTGGACTGTGGGCGCCTCGGGGACAGGCCTTGCCGCCAGTGAGCAGCCCCGTGTGGGGGGGTGGGCATGGGAGGGAGCTGGCTGGCTGGTGAGGTTAGTTCGAGAGGGCAGCAGAGGGGATGAGCGTTCTCAGTCTAAATACACCTGTTCTAGAAACCACCAGCCTGGCCAGAAACCATCTCTCACGCCTTCTGGGTGACTCCTGAGCCCTGTCTCCAGCGAGAGCCCTTTCACCTTCAGTCTCATCTATGAAACCGAGAGGGTGGACTCAACCTCAGCGGACAAGGCTACGTCAGCGCCTAGCGTCTATGACCGAAGCCCTCGGCCTTTGTGCTGATGGCCAGTGGGACTTTCAGGGCCACAGAGGGAAGATGTTAAATGAGAAACGCAGTGGAGATTCCCCTGGGATGAGCTGCACCTCCCAGAACACAGGGCCCCACAAAACGGGTTCTCCTTGGGCGCCCAGGCCACTGGGGACTCAGGACGTCTGCCCGGACCTACGCTGGGCCTGGGTCCCCCTTCACTCTCTTCCCCAGGGTTCCAGCATCCTCCTGATTGCGCGGCCTGCACCCCCTGCTGTCGGGGAAGGTGGTCAACACCTGATTCGCTGGTGCTCAGGCTTCTGACCTGCACTGCTCCTGCCTTCACATCCCTCGATCCCAGCCCCAAACCAGAGCAGAGGTGACCCGGGTGGGGGCAAGAGCCAGTCCCCTGGGTGTTCAATGGAGGCGACCAGCAGCTGGTGGAGAACTGGCTCAAAGCACCCACGGCCTGGGCTTCACACGGGGAGACTGACCCAAGCTACCTCCCCGGTGCAGCAGACACTAATAATGAGCCATCACGGCAATTAGGACAACAATCCCATCCACAGACGCATCAAAGGAATAAAAAACTTAGGAGCAAGTGCCCTCCCCAGCACCCGCAGAATGTTCTGTGGTCTGAGTGCCACCCCTCACTTCTTCCTTACATCAAAATCATTAATTACACCCACCAGGAGCCCTGTCACAGCCAGTTGTGTGTCCCCTTGGACACAGGGGACTTCAAAATGATGTGCTAAAGAATTAATCAATCAACAAACAAAGTGGGGAGGCGTGCAGATAAACACAGTGACTTAAAAATTGAACACACAACAGTCATGAGGGAGGCAAACAGTTTAGAACAGGGGCGTCCAAACTTTTTTCAACGTTTTTTACCAAGGGCCGTATGCGGTAAATACACAAACAGCCGGGCCACTCACGCGAGGTGAAGTACGTATTGCCTCACCTGGTTTATTTAACTAAATATATTTTTGGAATTTGCTGCAGGCCAATTAACAATGGATTGCGGGCCACAGTTGGCCCGCGGGCCGCAGTTTGGACACCCCTGGTTTAGGGGAAGGAGCTCGGGGGTTTAAAGGTTCGAAGGACCTGTCTGGGTTTAAAGCCCACCTCTGCCCCTCAGCACCGGGAGCAGTACAGGTAAGCTACTGAAGTCCTCTCACTTGTCAGTCAGGGCTACCGAGGTCCCCTTCACCAGGACAGTTAGGTAGCCCAAATGAGGTGACCTGACCCAGTGTCGTGCGGGGCGGCCTGCGGGGTCTCTGCTCCCGCTCCCCACATAACACAGGACATGGTGAGGCCAACAAGGAACAACCACGGAGCCATAGGTAGGGGAGTCGTACGACTATATTCTCGCTGGCGGCTGGGTTGGAGACACAGGAAACAGGAGCCACACTGTTCGCAACCCTCAGTCTGCCGCTTGCAGGCTCAGCCACCATCTTCTTGCTAGTCCCCATTTTCTGCTAGCGTAGTCACAGCAGCCATATTAGTGGCCAATGGCTCACTGGTTACAGCTAACGGCCAGCTAGCCACAGCTGATGGCCATCCAATCACAGTTGATGGCCATTTACTACCTGAGCCAACATCTTTCTATGTGAGGCCGAGAGCCTGGAAACTGCTGTTCACCCCTACAGGCTCTCGCCTCACAATCTACGCGACAAGCATCTTCCGCAAGGGGCCCTGTGCGAGGAGCCTGGAGGTGAATGCAATATCCTGGACACAGCCAGGCTTCCTGGGCTTCTTAGGGTACCACCAGTCTTCCCGGACACAGCCAGGGTTTCTCAGGGCACCACCAGTACTTCTGGGCACAGCTAGACTTCCTGGACTCAGCCAGGGCTCTCAGGGCACTGCCACTCTCTCTGGGCACAGCCAGACTTCCTGGGCACAGCCAGGGTTTCGCAGGTACCACTAGTCTTTCTGGGCCCAGTCAGTCTTTCTCACATAATTCTCCACGGCGGCCGGTCAAGACACAAAAGCAAATATCCCCCAGTTCCACTACATGGTGGTATGTTCCCAAACAGTCAAGTAGTCCATTAAATTAGGGATGGAAGGCAATTCCCCATAGTCCACAGTCATTTGCCAGGGCTGTCCTGGGGGTGAGGGACGACCTTGACCTCACCCGCATCTCCCATGGAGGACTCAGCAAGCCTTTCCTCCTGCGACAAGTCCCGCATCCCGGTTGCCTCAGCAAGAACTTCCCAGCCCACAGGGCTGCAACGACCTTTGCTTTCTCTGGCCTGTGCTGGTTGGGGAACCGTCCATGTCTTTCCACCCCTCCACGGGGGTCGAGCTCTCCAGCAGCTGCTCCTCCTGGTCTTCCTGAGACTGAGCTTTCATACGCACAAACTGCTCCACCATCCTTCGGAGAGCTTTGGCTGGCACCGTACCCTGCTCGCTGAGCCATTTGTCATGCGGGAGACCCTGCTCGCTGCGCCATTTCTCGTGCAGGGCGGCCTGCGGGGTCTCTGCTCCCGCTCCCCACATAAGAACGCAGGACATGGTGAGGCCAAAAAGGAACATCCACGGAGCCATAGGTAGGGGAGTCATACCACTATGGTCTCACTGGAGGCTGGGTTGGAGACACAGGAAGCAGGAGCCACAGGAGCCGCAACCTTCACTCCGCCGCTTGCAGGCTCAGCCACCATCTCCTTGCTAGCCCCCATTTTCTGCTAGCAAAGCCATGGCAGTTATATTAGTGGCCAATGGCTCACTGGTTACAGCTGACGGCCAACTAGCCACAGCTGATGGCCATCCAATAACAGCTGATGGCCATTTACTACCTGAGCCAGCACCTTTCCACGTGAGGCCAAGAGCCTGGAAATTGCTTTCTGGGGCTCTGTCCCCACACCCAGGTACCTAGTACGGTGTCTGAAGGATGGCAGGAGCTCCAGAAATGGCGGTTTCCTTCCTGTCTGGAGAGCTGAACTTAACCTGGGGCCGTGGAGGCAGCTGCTCAGGTAGAATCCTGGCTCCATGGTTGACTGGCTGCGTGACCCCCCGCAGCTGTCTCTCACTGTCTCTGTCTCTCTCTCTCTCTCTCCCTCCTTTGCCAAATGGAGGTGGCGGTAATAGAAGCCAGGTGGCCGTGTTGTTACAGGCTGAGTGAGAGCCGGTGTCCAAAGCACTTAGCTCCATAGCAGTGAGAGGGGCGTCCCACCGGGACCCTGCAACACTTAGACGCCCCTCGATGTTTTGGAATCTCTCTGCCCCTCTAGTTTGGTGAGACCCATGTGAATTGCTCTGTGCCCCCATGTGTCCACCTCTACTCCCTGTGGTGTGGGGTGGCCCTACCCTCCATCCACGGGAGCCGGAATTTCGCAAGTGGCCCTTGGACTCAGCAGCAGGGAGCTCGGCGGGAGGTGGGGGGGCTCTGTACACACACTGCCTGGGGGTTGAACAGCAGCTCTTGGGGCTGCCTGTGACTCACACTGGCCCTGACCACACGGGGGCGCTCGCCATCCCGGCCTCAATGAGCAAGTTGAACAGGTGAGGGGGACGCAAAGCCAAACCTGAAGCTGCTAGTTAGTAACAGCCTCCTGCGTTAAGTAGCTCTTTTAAAACAAAAAGGTCCACGCCAAGGCTGCGTATACAAGGCTTCCCCCCACTCCCAGGCCCTACAGCTCTTCTTCTCAGGGCCCACTTACAGACCCAGTGCTCTCGTGGGGTTTGAAAGATGTCATCACAGAACCTGGGAACCAGAAAGCTCCATCCGCACGCACCACTCTTCAGGGCTCCTGAGTACACAGTCGCGGGGATAACTCTCCGTTTTCCAAGCCAGGACCCCCAACCATCTGCTCGTCCACCCACACATGACGCTGCCCAGGCCTGGACAGGCAGATCAATGCCCGGCCATTGAAACTGACCCCCACTCAACAGGAAGACGGAGCGGAGGAGCCAAAGTCGCAAGGGAGTCGGTGCCATGTGCCAAAGGAGGAGGTCACTTCTCCGAGGACAATGGGGTTAGGCCACCCAAGATCACGGCTAAGTTCATGCTTTCACGGCTGTGACTCGCCACACTGAAGGGAATGTAGCCCCAATCAAAATCTATAATAAAGAAAAGCCACCTCGGAGATATGGCTCGTTTTAAATGAGTTCTGTGATGTCTCACTTTCCCTGTGCCTGGCACGGTCCAACAGCGAGGGGAGACTGAGGCCGAAAGGCAGGTGGTGGCCTTGACAAGTCCCCCATGGCTGTATGGTCTGGTGCTGCAAGGTGGTCAGTCTCAGGCATAATCCTCTGTGCGTCCCGCACCCTCCCGTTGCTATGGAGATGCTCCACCAATGCGGTGACTGGATGAATGGGAAGCAGCCATAGCTAAATACTGGCTTAGAACTTGACATTTCACAAAATGCTCTCTTATACATGCCCTCGTTTAATCCTCAGTATCCTATGAAGAAGAGATTAGGTTCTCCAGTTTTTAGACAAGAAACCAAGGTGCAGGAAGGTTCAGTGAGTTTCCTCAAGGTCCGACAGTAAGTGACAAGGCCAGTCTCAAACCTCCACACACGTCCTGTATGTTTTCTATCAGTCTCCCCTGAATCTCGCTGAGGAAGGATGGCTGGAGAATCTGGACCCACAGCATTTTCCTGAAAAGCGGAAAACGGTGGGAGCCTTATATATCCAGAGTCTATTTTTCTGAAGAACTTTCCAGAACTTGGCTCTCTGGGAGAAGATCTGTCCAAAATGCCTGTAACAGACTTGGTAAACACGAGCCAGAAATAATTAGCTAATGAGCTATCATCAGTGCTAATTATCAGGGCGGACGGGTGGCTCAGTTGGTTAGAGCGTGAGCTCTGGACAAGAGGGCTGCCAGTTTGATTCCCACATGGGCCAGCGAGCTGCGCCCTCCGCAACTAGAATGAAGTTAATGAGGTGGCCAGATGGTTCAGTTGGTTGGAGCACGGGCTCTCAACCACAAGGTTGCCGGTTTGACTCCCGCAAGGGATGGTGGGCTGCGCCCCCTGCAACTAACAATGACAACTGGACCTAGAGCTGAGCTGTACCCTCCACAACTAAGATTGAAAGGACAACAACTTGACTTGGAAAAGTCCCGGAAGTACACACTGTTCCCCCAATAAAGTCCTGTTCCCCTTCCCCAATAAAATCTAAAAAAAAAAAAAAAAAAGCTAATTATCTGTGCCAATGGAGGCAAGCATGGAGGTGAAGAATAAAAAGCCCTGGAAAAGTGTCCTGAGATGGTGGGGACGCAGCCCTGCTCCCCCCAGCAGGGCAGCCCAGGCTGGCCTGCCCCGTGTGCAGCCTGTGCTGCCAAAGCTGCCTGGTGTTCCTCACGCTTCCCACCTGGGGCTTGTTTAGAGGGCTCCTCCAGGTGGTCGGTGCTCTCAAGCCCCTCCCCTCCTCCTGCCCCAGTTAGTCCTGCTCTGCTGTGACCGTTCACCTGAGATTCAGTCCTCATCCTCTGCCTAGTCCCTGCCTGCTGGGCTTCCAGCTTCCGTAAGCCTGTCTTGTCACCCAGGGTGCAGACCTGGGTTCTCCATCACTCCAGCTCCTCAGCTTTCAGCCAGCCTTGGTCACCCAGAAAGCCAGCCCTGACCCTCAGGCTCCCCGGGCATGGGCTCCCCAAGTGAATTTTGTGTGGGCAGCACAGCTCTTATTTCAGGTTCAACCATCCCCAACACAGTCCCTTAAATGTGGTGCCACCTGTCATTCCTTTTGCGTGAAATGGAACGAGTCCCCCAGAAACGTCATTTTTGATAGATGAAGGAATACGTGACTTTAACCCTCCCACAATGTCCATTTCACAGAAGACCACAGTGGATCTCAGAGACCTTCTATCTTGCCACTAAGTGGCCGGGCTAGAAGGACACGTGGGCCTCCCTGAGTCCCCAACCTACACTTCTTCAAGCCCTGGAACTCTGGTCTTTAAGGAGCCTTGCAGAGAAGCACTTGGGAACACGAGAATCTTTATGTCTCATGTTAATTATCATCCATCAGTTCTTCCTGTTTCCTAAGTTTCTTTTAAAACATGAACCCAGTTTCTCAAAAAGTGGGGCATGTCAGTTTGTGAAAAGTGACCCAGAACAGGTGTCGTGATCCAACACAGGGCTGCACTGGGCACCGCCAGTCAGGGTGGACCCGGCACTGCCCAGGGCCCTGCTACACCGGGGCTGACAGCAGCTGTGGACTCATGCTGTCGTGTCCTGTCAGGGCCCATTTCCCTCTGCTTCAAACAGCCAGCTCTTTACTTCAAGGCTGCCAGTGCAGGAGTGTCCCATAGGTGTGGGGACAGGAAGGGCCGGCATTTTCCTGCGGTGTTTGGTCCTATGTGGAGGCTGCACGCACCCACATGGTCCCACATTCTGGAGGGAGCCGGGGAGAAGCAGAGGGTGGCCGGGGCCGACAGAGGCTGCGCTGTGCCAGTGAGGGGCCGTGCGGGGCTCCTAGTGAGTGACAGCAGTAACGGGCTAGTAGCAGGTACTGTGGTTTCCACCACTAGTATGCGCAGAGGAGCAGAGAGTTTTATGTGCATTCATCCACGTAATGCCCAGGACCACCCTCTACACAGTGAATGCTACGAGACCCGTTTCATATATGAGAACACGAGTTCAGGGAGCTGACACGACTTGTCCAAGGTGACAAGGCAGAGGTGGCCCAGCTGCTGACACCCAGTCCCTCCCCTCCCTCCTCTGTCCATCTGCACCCTGGCAAGGCCCTCTGGGAGCAAGTCTGCTGGCACTGCCTGCCCCAGGGCTCAGGAGGCGGGTCCTTACAGAGCCCCACAGACATGGGAGGCAGGGCTGACCTCACAAGAGCGGCTGAATGTCCCTGCACTTCCCACAGCTCCCAAAGGACTTGCCCAGGCCCTGTGGGGGAGGGTGGCTTCCTTGGGCGGCTCCCTTCCTTCCTCAGACGTGAAAACCACAAGGCAGAGGCCCCTCTGCTGTCCCTGTCCCAAAGTGGTGGCGGCCTGGTAGTCGGGGGCCGGGAGGGCCGGGCGGTGGAAGAGTGCGCAGGGAGCACAGGTGAGACCAGGGTGACAGGAAGGTGGGGGGCAGGCAGAGGCCGCGGTCAGGCGGCCGGCGGCTACAGAGCAGCACAGGCCTGTGCTGGCCTGAGCTCCCCACACCTGGGGACACTCTTCACGGCTTTGGATTCTGTGGCCGAAGGCACCTGGGAGGGGGGGTGGGGAGGCCATCTGCGTGTTTCATTAGAAGCAGTGCAGCCGGCCCTCCACATACCGGCTCTCAGGTGCCACCCTGGAGAACATGCTCACTCCCGCGCTCTGCCCTGTCCTGAGCCCACAGGGACCCCCAGGCCTCCTCAGCCACCCCCCTCTTTTCACCCCTGCCAGGAAGGGGGTGGGGGAAATGGGTGGGGAACTGCCAAGTGACAGACGCAGCCTGTGATGCACCTGCCCTCCCCCGGGGGTCTCTGGGGCTGGAGATGAGCAAGTCAAGAAGTATCCGGGGGTGACACTAAAGCAGGCAGAGGGGCCTAAGGTGCCAGCGCCCGAGGACCAGTGCCATCTGACACACTGACGGATGCCGAGGGCAGCCAGCTCAGACAGCAGTGGGATTCCCCCGCTGGGCACAGCCCCGGCTTGGTTCTCGGAGGAGTGCGGCCCACACTGTCTTCAGAACGGCTTCTGGATTACGGGTTAGAGTAAATAAAGCAGCACATCGCAGCAACATAACCATAGGTTTGCAGCTTAAAATGACATCTGGTACCAACATATTGTCTGCCTCTGAGAAACTCAAATTGCCCATCGTCGCAGGAGCCTCTGCTGCTCTCAGCAAGTTTTCATCCCGAGTGGCTCTGCATTGTGGGGAAACACAAGTCTGGGTTTCCAGCTCCCCAAGTCCCTGTCATTACCCAGGAGCCACTGCCCGTCGGCAGGTGGGCTGGCGGCCCTGGCAGCCCCGAGGAGACCCCCGCACAGCGTTTCTCTCCCCAGAGACAACTTCAACTGTGCAAGTGCCGATGGTCAGCCAGTGGCAGCATTTCCTTTGGAGGGAAGGGAACTCACGCCACATGGTGTCATGCCCGGGTCCACCATGTGCCAACCATGGGACCCAGGGCAAGTTATTTGGCTGCTTTCTGCCTCAGTGTCCTTGTCTAAGATGGGAATAAGGATGAGATTATCCCCACGGTCCTGAGTGGACAGAGACCTGCTCCAACGTCTCGTCTGCCTCTTCTCAGCCACTTGGCCTTCCTCCCGGAGGCTGGAGGCCCAGGGTCAGAAGATGAAGAGGGGGCCTCCAACGGAAAAAAGCAGGGATTTGTCACTGGCCTTCACCCTGGGCCCTGAAGTGCCGACTTCACAGCTTCCCTCGGCACAGCCGGGTGTCTCTGAAGAGTCAGGCGGTGGGAGGCCTGAGTTCTCTCTCTCTCTTTCTCTCTCTGCCATTTGGACACTTTCACATCTTTCCTCCCTGCGGCTGAGGCCAGTGCAGGCGGCCAGCGATCACAGGCTCCCTCCCTGTGCCGAGCGTGTCGCGGTCACTGAGTGGTGAGCACATCTGTGCCCATGGCTGGGGGCTGGGCGGGCACTGGTCACCACACACCACGAAGACTGGACCCAAGTCACAGAGAGAAACGTGAAGAGTCCCCCCCCCCCCTCCAGTTTGGGAGAGGACAGCTCGTGGCCTCACTTAAGAGACGGGCCCCTGCTCACGCATCCAGCAAAGCTCCGGGAGCTGAGCACACCTGGGCCTACACTTCCCCCTCTTTCCTCTTCCCGCTGTCGTGGCGCTAGCCCCCCCACACCCCGATTTCCTCCCTCCTGCTCTACTGCAATAGGTTCATTTGATGTTCATTCAAAAAGTATGGATCTATTTAGTGAACATCAGCAGTGTTCCAGGCTGTGCTGGACCCGGGGGTACACTGCAGAGCAGGACGCAGTGCCTGCCATTCTAGACAGGAATCCGACAGAAAAGGCAGCCCTCACACGCAGGGGGGCTGTGGGAGGAAGAAATCCAGGTCCGGCTGGCGGAGGTGGGGGCATGTGGTGTTCAGTGGTCCGGGGAAGCTTGGGACCCCCAAGGTGAGTCCAATCCATCCCCTACCAAGAACTCCTCGGAGAGTCCTTTGGAAAATGAAACCCCCACCAGACCGCTCCTCTTCTCGAAACCCTTCGGTGGCTGCCCATCACCCACAGAATGAAGGACGGGCTTCACGTGCTGACCTCACCTCCCATGACACCCCCATGCACACACACCTGTCTCCCCAGAACGGGAGGACCTTGTAGGGAGGGCTTGTGTCCAGTTTAGTTCTCTGTATGCAGAGCCCAGAACAGGCTGCCAGACTTTGGGTGTTTAACACACTTCTTAAAAGAACGAACCCATTCCTGAGGCTGAGTCACTGTGTCCCAGAACAGAGGCCAGCTCTGCTTTCCTTGGGGTGGGGGTGGGGGTCTCATGGTAGGTAGGGCCCAAGCCCCCAGAAGTTCTGGTCCGTGAGGGGAGAAGAGGGGTTTAATAAGGAATGGGGCGCCCGACTCTTACATCTGCATGTCTCCCCTGCGCTGAGTCTCTGAAGATTCCTGTGTGGCTGCCCCTCCCCCGGCCCTTGCACTCCATGCCCAGGAGCCCCCATACACCCCACCCCCCCAGGGCTCTCACACACCAAGCCTTTAGAAAGTTCTGTGTGAATGCTGGATGTGCTGTGCTTTGCACCAGGATGGGTTTATAACAGAGACAAATTCTCCTGCATTAATTTTCAAGGAGAAAAGAAGAAATGCACTTCAAGCAAGAAAATTGGGTGTCTGGGAAGGTTTCCAGCCAGGAGATTTCCAGTAGGACTTGGAAAATAACTTAGCCATCCTGCATAATAACAGAGTGGGGTGGGGAGGCGCCTCTACTCACCCCTCCCCTCCCCCCCAGTCAGCTGAGGGACGCGGAGCCTGCCCTGCACTGTCCTTATTTTAAGAGACAACAGCACAGCTTAGGCACTTTGTTTTTCTGCAAAAGTCAGCAACGTGGCTGCATCGTCCAACTTCTTCACAGCGTCTGACAGTCTCAGCCAGGCCGACCCCAGGGCACCTGAGTCCCATGGAGACACTATGGTCTTGTACCAAAGGTCGCCCTCAGCCCCCTCCATTGGGCAGTTTACACATGGTGACTGTCACATGTTTGGGGGGAGGATGAGGAGAGGGAGTCGGCGGGTGGGGGCGCATGTGGTAGCAGGGGCCTCCTTACTGTGGCTGTCAGAGGGGTTGCTGGACACAGCATCCTGGTGGCATCTGCTCAGGTGGCAACTGGAATTGCTCAGACATGTACGCAGACCCTTGTTTGCTCCCAGGTTCTTCGTCCTTTCCAACC